>NW_026562398.1:0-1200000 GCF_027474105.1 Poeciliopsis prolifica
TATTCTTAGAGGATTAAAGCAAATCCTTATTGACTATCGAAGTTAGAGCTTTTGTTATTAATTCTTTGTGAGGATGAAATAAGGCAGTAGTCCTCTGTAAAAACAAGAAAGGTTGATAAGAAAAGACATTTTGAAATGGGTTCTGCTGTTTTAATTTTAGTGCAGTGCATTATTTCCAGTTAATACAGCTCCCCTTCAAATTATTTACACATATATTTCAGTGTCACCTTCAGCTGTGGTCTCACTGGAGCTGTTGGAAAACAAACTCATTATCTGAAAAGGAAACTTTTAGTCGCATTGATTCCTGCACTGCAGGTTTTAGATGAAATAGGTTCAGAAACCCAAAGGAAATATTAATTCATATTGCAGTGCATAATTATATGATATTTTTGTAATCTTGGAGATGCCCTTTTTTTAAATGTCTGTTGATTTGTTTTGGAGGGGAAAAAAAATTGAGGCGTTAGTCCTAGACAGTCTTAGCCTGAGTTGTAGTGTTGAATGTACTTTTAATGAACTTTTAATTGTTTGTGTTAACTCTGCACATGATAAAGTAACTAAGTTATTTAACTGTATATGTTTAATCACTGGTGGAATATGTAAGCCCTAAATCTGAGATCATTTTAGTTAAAACATAGATCAACACCATCTTTTTTCCTTTTAGTCTTAATTAACTAATTTAATTAACTTTTCAAGTTCATTTAATCATGAAATAAACTGCAGTATTCACATTTTAATTAAATGTAGATAATAATAAATATGGTATTAAGCAATGAAATTTCCACGCACATACACACACGCTCGAAAACACACACACACGAGCACTGAACACATTCTAAACTATTTTAGAGAAGTTCCTCCTTCTGTTCTGCAGATTTGAGCAAATTCTTTATTCTAATCACATTTGCACACACACCCCCAAACCAAGCTGCTGCCTTCATGGTTCTGCCTCAAATCCATTTTAACAGCTTTAATTTTGTGCGAGTACTGCTTTGAATTGTGTATGTCGTGTGCGTTTGGCAGTGCTGTGGATGTGCACTCGGGCGTGCGTGTGCTTGATGTTTGTGCCTGAGCTTGCTGAACGTCAAGCACAGTTTAGAACAGAGTTTGTTAAAGTAGGAGTAGCGGCACAAACTTGAGGTCTTAAGAGGAGCTATGATACTAAGTCGACTTTGGAGAATTTGCAGCTAAACCACTTATAAATTGAGTGCTGGTATCTGCGCCTGGTTTGTTTACTCTGTCAGTTCTTCAGAGTATTACAATGAATGTCATGCGGTTTTCTGCCAACACAGGCGATTAAAGGTGATTAGTTACTAAATTAACTACTGTCCAGCCCTGTGGATTAGACCAAATCTTCTTGGTCTTCAGTGATCTTGATTTTTACACATTCTCAGAATTTTCAAACTTCACTTTAAAAAAAATCATTTAAAGTACATGTAAAGCTGATATGATTTTGTCACAACACCGGAAAGGCAACATTAGCTATTTTGGTAAAATTATTATTGGCATTAATTATGTTTGCAGATTTTATGAATATGACAATGAAGGGACATTCATTCATGATTTTTAGATTAATTCACTTGGGCTGAAAACGGCCTGGCTATTTTCAAACAACTTGAATGTGAAACAACATAAGCACATAGCAACACATACGTGTGTTGCTGTATTCACAAAAAAATCAACAATGTGATTTTTTTGTTTTTGTTTTTTTTCCTAATCTGACTTGTTCTGGAGCATTCTGAAAAGATTGTAGCTACTTTTTAATCAACCCTCACACTGTCTTAGTAGATGGGGACATTTAGATCCCACAAGTTTTTTACTTTGTGCACAGTGTGGTGGGGCGGCACTGACCCTGTGTGCGCTTCTACAAGATTTTTTTTTTTGTGTGGTTTCAGAATTTGACTGTCTGATGGGACAACTCCCCGGCTTCCCTGTTGTCTGTCCATGACATTTTCCACGCTCCTCCTTAGCGTCACAGTGAGACTGAGGGGAGGTTAATTAATTATTCAGCAGGGTATAAATAATTTTTCATATCCCATTTTGTACGGAAAATGACACCATTTTTAAATTTTTTTTTTAATTTAGTATTTTAAGAGATGTGCTCATTTTCTAATACAAAAAAATGTTGGATTGAAGGAAAAATAAGAAAAAAAAACCTTTAATCTACCTATGGCATTAATAGTTTTGGGATTAATTGTACATTTAAATGCAAATTCCTATAGGCAGTTGACTTTGACTTTGTTGTTTAGTTTTTTTTTTCTTTTCTGATGTATATACCATGTTCCTCAACATGTTTTGCTATGTAGTGATAAGTTATTTTACAGCTTTTAAGAATCTCTAAAAAGTTGCAATATTTTTATAGATGTTTTCCACAATTTTGTTATTTTAATTTTTACGAAATATATTTTCATAAAATTGACAAAATTCTTTACTTTAATTATACTTCCTACAATAAGGTAGAGAAAATGAAAATATAAAGCGGAAGTGTTAAAGTCCTATTGCTTCAAAGTAAACTTCAAAGTCCTATTGCGTCTTACCACACAGTGATTATGTACCAAAAGGAGAAATAATATTTTCATTGGAAATTGATTTTTGATTTCTATCAAAGCACACAATTATTTTTATTCTACAATGTATGTGGCATCATTGGTATTTTTATTTAGTCTTAACGGTTCAGCTTCAATTTTACAATATTTTTGTAAACATTTGTCATTTTTCTATTGCCGAAGTAAGGAGAATATTGAGGATTTCAGATTTTAGAGAGAAGGGAGTCAAACATCGTCTGAATGAAAATCAGGTTTCACACTCAAACTAACAATAACTAGAAATGAGACCCAGAAATCATGAGGGAAGACAGTGAATTACTGAAATGGATGAAGTTCCTGCCAATGAATGGTGACGTCGACTGTTGTTCGTCCCCACTCATTGTTACAATAAATTCTCAAAATGTATGATTTTTATGGATTATTAATGCATACCTTTACATTCAAATATTTATTATTGTTTGGAGTCAAAGATTTTTGCATTGTTAGGTATGTTGTAAGAAAGATTAGGTTTAAACTATGTCTATTGACTTTTAAATTAGTAGTCATTTGCAAACTCTTGGTTTTACAAAACCTATATTCTGTTAGATAGTGGTTTGACAAAAAAAACAATGTTTCACACATTTAATACATTAAATGTAGGCCTAGATAACTACATATTTATCCTTTATTGCGGGGTTCTGATGCAAATTATAAGACTTGTATTTCTCTTATTTACAACCATTTAACAAAACTTATTATGCAAACTGTTACAGATATGTGTTGAAACAGTAGCATATGGCACCTTCATGTCATGTACAGACTTGTTTTTTTCATTTAATGGTTGATGGGCACAATCATTGTGTGGGATCACAACAGCGTTTTATGCCAGTAATTATTTGGCAGGGATGAAATGAGCCTAACATGGTGAGTGCCTCGTTATCACTTTAATGGCACAGCCTGAGGTAGTGTAGTGTATTAGAATATTTACATGAAGATTAGAAAAGCATATATTGCACCAGTGTGGCAAGACTGTGTATCTTGGTCTCTGAGAATAGATAGAAAAAAGTAAAAATAGATGGCAAAATATTTGTACATAAAAATAAGCTTCTTCTCTACAAGTTATCTGATTTGTAAACTTTAAAAAAGGTCCCAAAGTAAAGTATTGCTTGAATTATTGAGAAATGATGATATAGTTCTTCACATAGGGTTCCTTTTTAACCAGAAGCACCAAAAGCAGAACAAATAAGTCAGAGATTCAGTTATTAGTTTCTTCAAAGTCATAAGTGTGCATAAATTTATCCAGTATTTGGTAGTGTGATGACTGGTCAAGCCTTTTAGGATTCTTTTCACAAGGCTCTCACAACAGTTTACTGAAATTATTGCCCATTTCTTCTCACTGAACTGGTGCAAAATGGTCAGGTATGTAGGCCTCGTTGGCACTCTATCTCAGACTTTCCTGCAATTTCTTTAAAGAATTTAAATCAGGGCTTTGTGGTGGCCATGCCAAAACATTGTGTCCTTGTAACCACTTTGGCAATATGCTTCAAGTCAGGGTCCATTTCAAAGATCTATTTGCACTGGGGCTTTAATTTACTGGCTGAAATTAGATATTTGACTTCCTCAGACTTTCATCAGTTTTGAGAAATTCACCAGTTTGTCCTGCAAAATTCACAACAAATTGATGCTGCCTCTTCCCTTTGCCACAGTTAGGAGGATGGTATTCCCAAGTTTACAAGCATTCCCATTTTTCCTCCAAATGTAACAATGGTCATTATTCCAAAGGATGAACTAGACTTGTGCAGCTTCACAGATCTTTTCTTGATCTCTTGGCTGATTTTTACTTCCATGTCAAGCAATAAAGCAATGTGCTCAAGGTGTGGACTTAACTACTTATGAATATATGTTAATTCATGAAACATTTCCTGAGACATGACATCATCACTTGGGTTTCCCCTCATTGTTAAAAGAAACGTTAATCATTCTATATGTAAACTTCTGATTTTAAAAATGTTAATAAAGAACTCTGACATATCTTTTCTCTCATTATTGTGCATCTAGGAAATTGAAATAATTTGTTATTCTAACAGACCTAAAAGTTTGGTCTTCAACTTAAGACAATAAGAAAAAAAAATATATATATATTACAATCAAATACTTACCAAAGTGCAGAAACGCTCACATTACTGTCATTAAGCCAGGGACATGTTTTTTTTCATTTACACAAAACTGGAGTGTTTCATTTGAATGCTCCACTATAGTGTCAGCATGCTAATACATGCTACTTTGTGTGTTTAGGCAAATTTACTTTGAGTTGTTCTGTTGCTAATTGCTTTTCCCCCCCTTTCTCACTATGCTATGCAAAAATAAAACAAATCTCCCCACACTTACACTTAGAGCTGTATCAGTTGTTGATTTGCATGTAAAATGCATGAATGTCTTCATGAGTCATCTGTCCGTATACCTGTGTTTGTGTGCGCGTGTCGGCGTGTTCCCGTCTCTGATGGTGGCAATCCTAATAGTGCGTTTCACTGCAGCACATGGTGAATAGACGGTAATTATCACCAGCTGAACTAAAAATACAGCTTCCACGCTGTAGGGTGAAACCTCCTCCATCACTATTCGGGGGTTTATTATAAAATATTTGTGTGGTTTATAGCTATTGGATACATATTTTGCTGGCAGCGGTTTGATAGGAATTTCCTTATCTATCTTTTCCAGAGCTCTTCTGCTTCCATGTGAAATTGGCACGGTAATCTGCTGCGATTTTCCTCCCTCACTCATTTACCCTGTGCTGTAAATAGGAAACGCAAGAGAGCAGTCTCCCATGCCCTCTACAGCCAATGAAAGCCTTCCGAGGAGGTCGGAGACAAAACACCCAATTGCCATCTCTTATGCTCACTAAAAATGTAGCCCTGATTTGAAGGGAACAGTAAAAGAAATGCCTTGTCCTTTACTTTTTTATGTATGCATTGCCCTTGCTTTTCCTGTCTGGGATGTAACTGGAGAGGACAGAGAGATGAGCGCATGCTTGTTGATTTGCCAATTTGCTGTCCCCACTGGTAACAAAAACGGTTTGACCTGTACGTCTGTGTATTCATTGTATTGCCTACCTCGGTGCCCTGCCACATACATTGCCAGTAATGTGAAGAAAGATTATTTTTAAGCCATGCTTTTGAGTGGTAGTTTAGTCTCTCAAACATAAAATGTGCAATTACACTTCACAGCTGTTCTGTCTCCCTGGCTTGCCAACTTTACACTCAAACTGTTTCAATCTACCTTTGTCAACAGGTTTCCCAGATAGATGTGGAGAGCCACGCAGAATAACTAATTCTGACAACCTGAAACACGTTTTTAAAGGATGAATCACTGATTTAAAAAAAAAAAAGAAAAAAGGATTAAAGAGAAAGCAAAATCCTAATAGGCCGCTGTTGGCTAATTAATTTATTTTGGTATAATATAATATAAATTAGGTATTGTATACATAATATAAAAAAAATATATTTACACAAAGGATCCACAGGTTAGCACTATTGCTAAAAGGTTTATGCACAATAACTTGCTTATCTACCTGCTTTACTTAATAAGCTGGTATAACTGACAGAAACACAAAGCTAAAATCTAATACAGCATTTAAATACAAACTCAATAAATTAGACTTTTGCTGAAATTTTTAATTTCAGTAATTCCGTTATCACTATTAAATAATATTTCTGCTGTTTTATATCTGTTTTTCTGCACTGATACTGTATTGTAAGCAGTCTGTCTTGTTCAAAGTTTAATATGAACATTATGTAATTTTTTTAAAGTTATTACTCAGTTGCACACCCCTTGAATCCTTATTTTAATATACCTATTTCTAATAATTGTATTGTTGTAGTTTTGTACAGTATATAATTATTGTTCCTCATCTCTAGTCATTTTTTGTAGGCTTTATGAGAGGCAGATGTTTTCTGTAGTTGACTGACATACTTCTTACTGCTTAAAAAGCATGTCAAAAGAGCTATGAGGATTAACATTTGTCAATGATTATTAATAACTGAATTGATTTTTGTAACTGTGCAGCAATTAGAGGTTGTTAATGAACTGTTGAGACAGAAAAGATAAAACCTGACTCAACGGTTTTGCCAGTTTTAGCGCCTTATTAATTTTGCAGCACATTATCTGACATTGTTAAATACCGAGCTATTAGAAATAGAGTTGATAATTTCCACTGCTGTTTCTCAAAGTTGTGTGTACAACAGGCGTGTGTATTGCAATCAGTCTGTCCTCAGAGTTTGGAAGTTCATACTTTAAGATGCACGAAGTGAGATTTTAAGTATTGCACATCCACCATTGCTTGGCCTCTCCTCCAAGTTATTTACACAGACAGCTGCCTCATTTAAGCAGTGATTATCTACACCCATGGCCCCTAGTTATTTTCCAGTCACATTTCCACACTTCTGGAGGATGTCTTTCCCTTTCACCACCGTGGAAAAAGAGAGTTTGGATGCGGGTGAGGAAAAGTGAAGATTAAAGTTAAAAGTGAGTACCAGAGGGTGGAGCGTCATGGTCCACCCTACTTGCTGCCCATATGGAGTCTTTTCTGTTTCAAAAAAATCCTTCTTCGCTCCTTTGGGCTGTTGATATTATTGTGCTGCTCCACTGAAAATATTTATTTTCAGATCAAAATAAAGCAATATTTCATTTTTATTAACACATATGTGAGTTGACTCTTTCAGAAGGTCTGGACTGCTCAGATAACTGCATCAAGACTCCTTTATAACACAAATTGGACCTTTGACGTCAGTTTTTTTTTTTTTCATAGATAGTGCAGTATATATGAATTAATGCTGTAATTTATGATTAGAAATTTCAGAAGCTCATTCACCATTGACTTTTTGGGGATTTAGAAATGTACAAGTTTCAAAATGTAAATTTACAACTCAATAGAAAACGTCACCGTTACTACATTTTATATACTCTAATTAGTCAGTTGATAACTTTTGGCTGTAGGGACTAGCAGAGACTACAACCTAGTACAGGCCTGCTGCCTCATGGTGGGAGCTGATTCACTAACTAATTGGGCCAGTAGCTTTTTATAAAGTAGGCTGAAGAAGAGAAGCAGTTTCAGGACAGGTGTCAGTTATTTTATTTCAAACACAAAGCCACTATAACTCAGTGAGAACATATAAATCAAACATAAAATCTGACACTCTGACATTGTGAAGTAGATGACAAAAACACTCATCGCCAACACGGGTGAGTGTTTTTGACAAAATGGGGGAAACTAGCATAAGCTGTGGTGTGAAAGGTATCTCAACTGTATGCTAAAACTTAGAAATTGTTTGACTAGAAAAACATGTTTACCTTATTGGGTTTCAGCAGTGTGGACGGATGGTTAACAGATTTACGGTCAACATTAAAGGCACATACTGCATGTGTGCTTGTAGATATGCAAATATTTTCATGCTATTTGCAACGTCAACTTTTCATGCATTTTCCTTCAAGAGGTGTTTACAGCCAAGGTGCACTGTGGATGTCCTTTTAATATTGAATTGTCTTCAAATTTTTATATATTTTTTATTTTATATATTTTTTGATAACTAATTCCTCTATTTTTGGACTTTGAACACACAAATGCTCAAGTAAGTTTGTTGTGTTTGAGTCCTTTGCTTTTACTGTACCTCTGCAAAAGTGCAAAACTGATTTGTTCCCATTGTGTGATTTACCTTTTCATCTAGTTTATTAAGTGGTTGTCACAGTCACAAGTGAGAATATTTGGAGAAGAAAAATAATTCAGATTCTTAGGCAAATTTTGACATCTTTCAACTTCATGATTTTCTATGATCCATTCAAAGGATTTTATGCTACATTAAATTAACCAAGGCAAAAAACACCACCAATTCTCCACTCCTTTACTTTTACTAACCTTTATCTGTCCTCTCTGTGTATCCCACACTGAGTGAGTGGGTGCTGATGGTACATCTCTCAGCTTAATGCACTGCAGAGTTAAAGATCAGGTTGTTAACACCATGATCAGGGCCTACATCAGTGGCACAGGGCACTCCTTCACTGTACTGCTGGAAACATCATAATTGACTTACTTACTGAAAATATGCACCCACATTTGGACACTCTCATATCTTTGCAGCATGCATTCAGAAGCATCTGGACCCTGCGCAAGCAAGTGATGATATCAGAGAGAATGAAAAGATCTAGCATTGTTTATGAGGAAATAGAAAAAAGTACTTTCGTTACAAATATTTAGCTGCATAAAAATTTTTTAAGCAACTAAACACAAATGTAGTCTGCTTCAGACTAAAGGAAGTTACTCACTGTCACTGAACATTTGTCCGAGATGGATGAATTTATTGACATTTTGCAATGTTTCCACATTAACAAACAGCACTGAAAATGATCCAAACAAAAACATTTACCAGAACCAAATCTCAGTAGGGTTGTCAAGTTCTCTGACTTGGTAGGGAAAAACTTCTTGATAGGTTCTCTGTTTGTGTCTTACTGAACATCTGGGACCTAGAGAAGTTCTGGTCCCATTATGTATATTAAGTAATAGAGAACAGACCTTAAAATGGTGACGGTGGGAAATCACTTGCTCTGGATGCCGTTGGCAATTCTTTAGTACTGCTATGTGAAGATCTGAAATGCTGGTGGAAGCTTAAAAACACTCTCATCAAAGACTCTTTCACTATTTTAGCTATTATGTTGGCATTTTATTCAGAATATTCACAATTTATTATGGCTACAGAACACATTTTCACTGCCCATACTAGAGTTTTCTGAATCTATGGATCATAATTCTGAACACACTCGCATTCAGATTTCTAAAGTACTGGAATAAGATCTGAAGTTAAGTTACATTGAAAACTTACTTCGACAAACATAAAATCCACTTCCTGTCTGGCACAGAAAAAATTATTGCTCATCTTAAACTTTTGTAGCTTACCAAATTGTTCTTATTTGTGCGTCCAGCAAAGGACAAGATTTGGATGATATATTCAACTCTACACTTTCTCACCTTGAAATGGGAGAATCCTCTTTGGTAAAAAGGTTTCAAGTCTAATCAGGGCTGATTAATTATACAAATGGGCACAAAGCTTGCTAACCTAATTGATGGCTTTATCTGTGTTTTGCTCTATACAAGAGGGATAGTATTGTTTCTCCTGAGGACCAAGGAAGATTTACCCCTTTGAAGGTTAATCATGCATGAGTTAAGCAGCTGGCAAGGGGATAGAAGTCCATTTAATTACATTTAAGTTTAAAGTGCTTCTTCCA
Source organism: Poeciliopsis prolifica (assembly GCF_027474105.1). Classification (NCBI taxonomy): domain Eukaryota; kingdom Metazoa; phylum Chordata; class Actinopteri; order Cyprinodontiformes; family Poeciliidae; genus Poeciliopsis; species Poeciliopsis prolifica. Next base: position 9,795 of record NW_026562398.1, read on the forward strand.
CAAATGTTCAATGATGTCTAAGAAACATAAACTAACTTTATTACATTACATCACATGCATCTATTATTTATGTTAATGTTATTACTCTAATGTAATTTCTCTTTTTATTTCCTTTATGCAGTTTGTAACTTTGTATGCTTGTATTGTGCTGTGGCTATGAGAGGTTCTTTAGGAATAAACTTTACTGACTTTGTTGCTCTAAAGTTTGGTTTCAACTTATTTATTGTTTATGTGAACTTTTAGTCATGTCTCAAGATATTTTTGTTTCTTGGTTAATGCTAAAACATGTCAGTAGGCTGTGTTTCAAATTGTTTACAGTGATTGTTAATTAAATGTTACTGACAAAAATACCAAGTTATCTCTTGAAGATTTTATCATGTTTGCTTCCAAAAGAAAAAAACAAAAAAAAAAAAAAAAAAAAAAAAATCAATTTCTGGACATAAATATTTACACAAATACACTTTATAAACAAGGAGATACTCTAAACACTGAACAGCACCACAACTATAGCCTGCTGTACAGAAAAAAAAACAACAAACAAACAATTAATTACATTAAATGTATAAAAAAGGTAAATGACCTTCACTTGTATTACGCTTTATCAAGTTCAGAGGACCCCAAAGATCTACGACACTTTCAATCATTCACATTCTCACACACAAATTCACACGCTACATAAGCTACATTGTAGCCACAACTGCCTTGGTATAGTTTAACTTGCAATTTGAGCTGTAGTTTTTTTTTTTTTTTTTTTTACCAAAAAGCATCGACGTGTTTGTTTACTTTTTAAAACCTGCCAGGCTACGAAAGTTGTATTTCTGAGACTTTTAATGTTGTTTTTTATTCTGCCTGTTTGTTGCCTCCTGTTCTGCAGTGCTTCTTTCTTTTGCAACTGCAATCTGTGGTGGCTGTAGTGTTCTTCTGAAGCTTTGGGATGCAGAGACTCTTGTGCTGTCGATGTGTCTAGAACTATGATTTATTAATACTCTTCTTAGTCTACCCAGTACTAAAAATACTTTGGAGGCACTGCACCTCATGCACAATGTAACTGGGCAAGTAGTGCACAGACGCTTGAGGTGGGATTTGTCAGCTCAGCATCTTTCTCTGTAACAACATGCACACCCTGGGATGATCCAGGGATTCAGGTTACTTCAGCTTTCACTAATGCATGTCACTAAAGTGGCCAGGTTCTCTCATGTAGCGACAGCACGACTCAGTAAGCAGACCTGATTGAGACTGAGATCCTTGGATGAGAGTGACAACTTAAGTTGAAATTAAGGTTTCACTTTATGTTTAAGTTTTAGCTTTGTGCAGATGTTTTTAAGTCTGTATCTTTGTCTGTTCTTGTCTCCAGTATGAATACTTCAATGCTGTGCTGATCAATGAGGATGTAGAGCTGGGAGGAAAGTTTGTCCTGCAGCCCAACGATCATTTTAACAACCGATCAGTCAACCTCAGCCTCAGTGTGGTCCAAGTGCCCACCAATATGTACAATAAAGGTATGTTAACAATCCACAATATACAGAACATCTATATACACAGTCTATATGAAGAAATTGTTTTACATGGATTCATAATGCAAATTGTTTGACACAAGAAAAAAATCTGTGCTATTGAAAACAGTGAAAGATGTTGCTTGGTCCTGGAGTGTTTTCACACCTGGTAATCCAATAGACTTAGTTCGAGTGGAGACCAAAAGTGCAGCGTTTATTACATTTTCAGCTCACTAGACTGTCAAATGAACCAAAGCCTTTGAAAAACTTATTTACCTAGTCTAGTGGTGCTGCATCAAAAACTGCTGAAGGAAACAACATAAAAACCCCTGCACCAGACACAGAGCATAGCTTCCTACTAAAATATTGTGGACTCAGATTTTAGCCGTTGTAAATGGTCCAGCAAACTCATCAGTTATGATTGAAAACATTTGCCAGACACCTAAATTTATCTTCTCCTTATGTTCAACGTTTTGCTGATGAGATAAAGCGTTTTTCTGAAAACTTTTGATTGTGCAGTATCATACGTCTTGCTCTTTTTGCCTGCGGCAAGGAGCCTACCTTCTAATTAATACACAAAAAACTCAGTGGTAATTACTTACAGCCATCCAGTTCCTGATCACACTGAATTATGTCCTTAGGTAATGTGGCTTGGAGCTAGAAAATTAGCACTGTGGCAATGATAAAGTCAGAATTTTTGCTTCATGTGAAATTGTTTAAGAATACAAACATTCAGCTTGTGTTGTTGGACAATAACATATGGCTTTATCAGTAGGTGGATATGACTTCATTATTTGTAACTCTTTGGTTCATTACTGGCACACATTGACCTAATTAGCTGTTAATAATTAGACTTCTTCTGATTCACCATCAGCTCAAATCCAACAAGAGAATTCGAGGCCAAGTACAAGGCTCTGCGGACAAAGTGAATGTCAAGTTGACTTAACTGAGCTACGAGGGGCAACAAAAGTACATACAGATAGAGAGCGAGGAGGAGGGGGGAGGGAGAGAACAGGGAGAACGTAATTGAAAAAGAAAGTAGGTTAAGTCAGACTGATGGAAGGTCTAAGCAAGAAATTAATTGCCCCCTATAAAAAGAGGAGAAAAAGCAAGTCAGAGTGACAGGAAAAAAGTTAGAAACTAAATAAATGAGAGTGCATGGAAAGTGAGGCTGATAGAACAGGGACGGTAATTGTGATGTGATTTACAGACAAATGATTTGACTCTCAAACTCATATTCCTTACACGCTTTAGCAGTGGTGTAAGACTTTAGACCTCTTCGGCTCTAAGGTCTTAAATTTCTGTTCAAATAAAGTAGACAGGGTTTTCTTTTGGAAATCTTTTGCATTTGAAATGCATTATGAAGGATATGCACCAATTCTACCATAAAATCACTAATACTGAATATTTTCAGTGACATGAATTTGTTCATCTGACATTCTAGTTTTTCTTTTGTATTACTTTCACAAGTCCAAAAACTCAACATAGATGGTAGTCAATTAGAGCCCTTTCAAGAGCTCAATTGGGCAGCTTTCTCATGTTAATTTTGTGCAGACTAATGTGAAAAGCTGTCAAGCACCTGGCTGAGCTCCTTTAATGTTGGAGTTCTCCCAAGTGAATGAGAGAGGAGGCTCTGATTGGTATTTGTGCTTTCAAACAAAAGTATGGTTGTATGGTAACAAGATGGGAAATGGTAATAACAGTCAATTTCATAATCACATTCCCAAACAGTTTTTTAAAAAAATGCCAGAATACAAGTTAAGTTTTTTATGTTTGCTTTGGTCTCAGCTGCCACTGTTTCTCACCATTATTCTGCCTGTTATTTGGAGAACTGACCATAGAATAATGTTCAAATCCCAAAAATGTATCTGTGACAAAGACTGGAAAGGAGAAAGTAAGGATGATAGATCCGTTTAAAAGTCTTATATATAGATAGATGTATAGATATATTGTGATATGTGACATTTCACAGCAGGCCAACTAACATGTTAGAATCCTTGTTCTTGTCACTTTTAAGTGCAATTATCCTGATTTCAGAAATCAATTATTAAATTTCCTTCCTATTGTCCCTGAGGTAAGCTAATTTACACAAAAGGAAAATTCTGATTTCTTTTCATTAGCCACAATATGTTGTTCTGTTTAATCTTAGCTTTTCATCTTGGACCATGAACGCTTTTGCACAGGCTCCCTGTCGAAGTTAAACTCTGTTAAATGAAACCTTGTTGGCAAGTAGCACCATGTTTGATTCCTCATTATGATGATTTTAGATCGTAATAGACACTTGAAATTCACCAGAAGTGACTGCATTGTTGTGTAAATACATTCTGGATCTTTTCCAGTCCCATCTCCACTCCACTCCATTCCATGGAGGTAAATGGGTGTTGACAATCAACAAAGGGCTTTAGTGTGTTATAGCTTCCAGAAGAATAATTCACTCATTGCTTATTGGCATGACTGCTGACAGCAGAACAATGTTGGCAGCAATGGAGATGATGTGAAATCTGTTATCTACTTCTCTTTCACTCCATCCATTAGGTACTTGTCTGTGTGTCTGTCATTTTCTACCCATCTCTCTGAATGCATTCTTGATTGTTTTTTTTTTTTTTTTTTTTTTTTTCTTGCTCGCTCGAGCGGGTATTGTGTTTCTGTCTCACTGTATGATTTTGTGTCTGGCTCTTTGTCATTTTTTTTTTTTTTTTGCTTCCATCCTTCCCATCCTGCTCCTGAATGAAGACGAAAGCAGCTGTAAAAAGCTTGGCTGACTGGTTCATAACTAGCAAAGTATTGACACTCTCAACTTGAAAATTAAAAACAAGAAATCATAATTGGATGTGCTGAGCCATATTGTACTTCACCAGTTTCTGCAGTTTTATGTCCAAAAATTGTTGCACAGACTATGTTCTTAGTTTAAGAACATAGTTCAAACATTAAGAACAAGGTTTAATGTGTACACATGGGATACTTTGCAGATGATTATTCTTCTAATAGAGAATAATCATGGACCTGTTTGTGTTGCAGAAGGACAAAGATAAACACTATACTTGTGGGGTTTTAAGATGAAAATTTTTAAGATGAACTCTCACATGTTCAAATCTATTTTATTATGCATATTCTGTTTTTCCACATAATAGAGTACTTAATTAATGTATCACTTAATTACACATTAAGTGATACATTAACTTAATGCCAGAGCATAGCAGATAATTTGGAGCTTATCTGTTACTGCATATGCATATATCAAAATTATTGTTAAATGAACAGAAGCAGAGTAGCTTTATTAAGTAGCTTTCAAAATCCCAAAGTCAGCTTTCAAATAGTCAGTAAAATCATTATTGTTCATCTGTCTTGTCTTATGCTCTCCACCTTATTCCTGGGAGGTTTACTGTAGAAACGATTATCGCTCTTACTTCTGGCACCCACTGGAAGTAGCAGTATTTCACTCTTATTTGTTGGATTTTTTTGCTAATCTATATTCATGATAGAAAATATCATTTTCAATGTGGAGGACAAAAAAAGATCTTTATTATCTTTTCGGTTATTGTACAATATTTTGTAAAACCTGTTTATGGACATGCTGTCTGTTATCAGAGTGTTATGGAGCTAAAACTGTCTCATAATTTACAAAAGCACAGGACGAGATTCACAAATGCGTGATGATCCATCAGCTACCAGTTAAAGTATGAAAGTGTAGCTCTTGTTCTATGCATTTGTGGATCTTGTTCTGTGCTTTCGTGAATCTTTTGCATTTGTGGATCTTGTCACCAGCCTTTCAAAATGTAACCAACTTTCGGTGATTTCTCTATTTCCTCACTGTGTTTTCATAGACTCTGCAATTGTCAATGGTGTGTACTGGTCAGAGGCCCTGAACAAGGTGTTTGTGGATAACTTTGAGAGGGATCCCTCACTAATATGGCAATACTTTGGCAGTGCTAAGGGCTTTTTTAGACAATATCCTGGTAAGTCTGTGCTGTTTTTTTTATTTTTTATTTTTGAAAGAGGAGACGCATCGTACTGGAGCAAAAAAGCTAGGGGAGTTTATATAAATTAGTTTGTGCTTGAATGGGATGAACATTCAACCACATCTGAGTGAAAAAACCCAGACGTAATGAATAGAAATCAAAGATACAAATTAGATGCTATGATGCAAATCCTATATTTTGTAGGTTTAGAGGACAACATCTATTTTTAGGTCCTTGAAACATCACCTCTTCCTCATTTCAATAAATGAAATGGAACACCTGAGGTCTTGAAATGATTTCCTTCAGTGTTAGGTTTCTCTCTGGATACCATGTAACTCAATAAAAAACATAGAAGAAAATGAATAATTTTGTTGTTTTTGAATCCACTGACCTTGTTTTGAATTTTAAATAAAAATGCATTGCACCTATTGAAGAAATAATCCTAATGGAAACAGCTTGAAGTGGCTTTTGTGAGGTGTTTAGTGTTTTTCAATGCTGGTGATGGGAAACAATTTTTTTGTCCATATCTGAAACTTTACATAATGAAATATGCTATTAGTTTTTCAATGGAGGTAAAAAAAAAAAAAAAGAATGCTGGAAGAAGTAGTTTAACAAACACCATCATGAATGTTTAAAAAAACTACTAAAGGGTGAGGTATAAGTATTTATGGCACAGACCAATGCAGCTGATTTGTTTTGTTTTTTAATATACAATGCTTTTACAGGAATCAAATGGAAGCCAGATGACCACGGAGTTATAGCTTTTGACTGTCGTAATCGAAAGTGGTACATCCAGGCAGCCACCTCTCCAAAGGATGTGGTGATCCTGGTGGATGTCAGTGGCAGCATGAAAGGCCTGAGACTTACCATTGCCAGACAGACGGTTTCCTCCATTCTAGACACTCTTGGAGATGATGACTTTTTTAATATCATTGCTGTAAGTCTAGGCTCAAGACCAATATTTTTATTTCAAAATCCAGTAAGTGTTCTACAAACAAAGATGACCCAGCCCATCCATTTTCTGTATTCCCTAACTTATTTTAAGGGTCACAGTTAAAGTAAGGGACTATGTGTCTTTCCATAAAGACAAACACTGCACACAAATACTCACATCAAAGGTCAGTTAGGATTGACCTTGGATGTTGGAGTAATACCAGGAGAAAAGCAGTCATGAGAATACCCTAACTCCACCCAAAATGGAGATGTGAAGCAACAGATTCATCATATTGCCTAGAAATGTAGACTACTAACATTAAAGCTACTCATGAACAATTTCAAACACGTCTTAATGGTGAGGAGGGTAATTTTTAGAACTTTTTTTTTTTTTTTTACATATTTGTTGAAACTGGCATAACACAACAGTATGGTATGAGACAGATAATCTGTGAAAAAAAATCAAGCTCTTCTGCCTCCTCCCACTGTAACCTAGACACAACTAATCAGAGCACAGAGGTGCATCTTAGTGCTGTCAATCACAATCTTGTGTGGTGCTGCTCATCTCCCTGCCGTTTGCCTCCCTTGCTCCATGGTAAGACACGACACCACTTCTCCCTGTCAAAACGACCTTGTTGTGAACGCTCAGGCTAGTTAGCGTAGTCACTGAATACAGTAGATAAAGATTTGTTCTGCAATTGTAAGTTGCTTCTCTTCTATTGGCACATGTAGTAGTGTGTACCTGCGGTTGAGTGACAGAGTTAAGACCCTCCTCCTGGCTCTGATTGATTAGTTCTGGTTCAAGAGCAGTGCATTTCTTCAGACTGCAATTATAGCTCAGGATGGAGACTTATGTTTTAATAGATTATCTGTCTCATAGCATACTGATATGAGGTTTAACAAATATGTAAAAAACATATTCTTTATAAAAGTTACATACAGCAACTTTAATCTTAAAAACAATTTTAAAGTGCACATTCATCCCCATGAGCTATAGCTCTCATAAGTTTGTGTCAAGTTGGCTTCTTAGTCCCCAAAAAATAACATTTTGAGTCAGTTAGCAGACGACAAGCTTCCACACACACATCAAGACAAGCCCATATTTATCTTTTCCTTTTCACACTAGAAACATGCTTTAAAAATTAGCTTTCTTTCCTGTCATGCTCATAATTAATTAATTGTCATTTCAATAAAGATTTGAAATGCAAAAGAGACAGACTTGGTTATTCCCTGCCTTCAGGATCTTTGCTAATCTTATCATTTATTCAGGCTGATGCAGTTCTGCTGTACACACACATTTGATGTTCGAGTTTTGCTAAAGAGAATCATAAGCAGTCAGATTTTTGTAATATCTCCATCTATAAAAGAAAGAATGGTATGGAAATGTATTTGTGTCCTAAAGATTACATTTAAAACAATTTCTACTGAAAATTCCATTGGAAATGCTAAAATCCAAATATAGATATAATGAAGTCACTGTTTTTTACATGGTGAACACATATTTCAGTAACACTTAATATTCTTAAGATCATTAGAAAATTATTCTGTTGAAAAAAAGGACAATTTGAAAAGGATGAGGAAAAATAATCTCTTAATTTGACAGCTGAGTTTGTCATTCCTGTTTCAAAAAGCCATTTTTTTGAGTGCATCTCAACATTGTATTATTTTCACTTCAGTATCAAACGTAATAGAACAAATTATATACACTCTTGAGAGAAAACAATCTTTTGCACAGGGAATATGTTTTGCATTCTGCAATAAACACACATTCAGTCCAAAGCTTCTCACATGCAGCACACACAGAAACGGATTAGAGCACAATTAGTGGCTTGGAGAAACACAATTCAATTGTCTTCCCAGGTCTTTGAAGTTTATTTCATAGTGATGCATTAAGGGGTATTATCACCAAATAGCCGGCACTGGTTGGGGTGTGTGTTGTGCAATGCATGCATTTTGTTCTTGTCATAGAGAGGAGTGAATTTTCTTGCGTCTTTTAAAATTCAAGTAGTTTTATTTTTTGTAATGACTCACTTTCATAAATTCCTTTTGTATTTCTCTAGTACAATGAGGAACTGCATTATGTGGAGCCATGTCTGAATGGAACCCTGGTTCAAGCAGATGTCACCAACAAAGATGTGAGTGATTTTATCAGTTCAATTTAAAGTTGTTCATAGATTAGAATTGCAGATGTCAAGATACGGCGATGTGAAATAAAATTTGGGGCATTGAATTTTATGTTGGAGAAAGCACTAAATCAATCTAAAAATTGCTACTTAAATGTAAAATTGTCTATAGTGTCATTATAAAGACAGGAACGCTGAAATAAAGTACTTAAATATATCCTCATTTTACCTTCCCGTCTTTCTGTTATGCAGAACTCTGTTCATACAGATATAGGAAGTTGATTAAAAGCTTTACTAAAAAAAAAGACACTAAACTCAGATGTACAGTTGCTCTTCATTTTCCAGTTTGTCAAACAAACTCAAAAGTTTGTGTGAACGCTGTTAGAATGCATAAACGCATTAAAATAAGTCTTTATTTGCTTCTATTCAACTCTATTCAAATACTTTGGTACTGTTTACCCCAAAGGCTAATTAAATGTTGTTGCAACAAATTAAATGTTGTAATGCTTCAATATAGGGTCAGTATACAACAACACTTACTTTTGATGAGTAATTAAGATTATCTGTGCTACACTCTCTAGTTCAAGTAGCACATTAATACTTAAATAATATTTTACATACACATTTATTTATAGAAAACTTGGAGAAATTATGATAAATGCAGTTTATATAGAAGTAATAATATATTTGTAGTATGAGATTAAGAGTTCTGATTGGAAATTTAAGATACATTCATAAGGATCTTGCAATGTTCAAAATGAATCAAATCTCATTCATCTTCTCTTAATTTCCATTCACTGTGTTCTGCATTAATCCAGCACAGCAGTAAGCTATTTACCTGTGACTGCATGCAATGATTTCAAAGCTGCACTTGCAATTGGTGAAAAATGCTCTCTGCATGAATTTTGTTGAGGTTGTTAGATTCTGTTTACCTTATTGTGACGACACACTTATGAATATGGATTAGAACTGCGTGTTCCATGCAGTAGCTTAATGTAGATGAGTCAGCCTGTCTAAGAGAAGAAAGCCTGAAAGCGGATGTCCCAATAGGGGCTGCAAAAGTGCTCATGTGGTTTATTAAAGCCATATTTTAATGTGGTAAAGTACTTTAAGACATCAAGTTTTCATGTGACAAAAATCTAGCAAACTGTAGTTGAATTTTCATTCACCACAGTCCTTGAGCCTTGGAAATGGCAATAGATATTTGTGAGTCTGTTGCTCGTCTGTCCTTAAAGTGCTTTAGATGAGGATTGGTTTTCAGATCTTTTAGCTTACTTCATGTTGTCAGAGAGCTTCTCTTTTTGATTTCTTGGTTGTACGTGTTTAACATTGTATTAAATCAGAACGTTCTTAAATGAAATAAATTATAACTTCGTAGTTAATGGAATTTGTGTATCGATATATATATATTTGATGCTCAACCCTGATGTGTCCCAAAGCTCATGGTCATATAAAACTTTTCCTCTGAAATGCATGAATTTGTAGGTCTTGCCAATAGTTTCCCTTAGGGGAAAATTAGTCTTGATTCTGAACTTCACTCGATTAAACTTGGCTCTGGTTTATTTTAGCTAAAAAAGACAGATAAAATATTGCTAGAATATTCACATTCCTTAAATAGGGTTTCTCCCCAAGGAAATCATACAAAGGCATTGCTGAACTTTAAAGTGAAAAAAAATAGTAGAGATTTGCTACTTTGGACTGAATACTTCGACATGGTTAATACGGAATATGAAACATTCTGTTTTGATTTGACTGTATTTCTCTGCTCATCCACAGAGTCCTGGTTAAATCAATGGGTAAAATGTGTCCCCCACACAAATTTATATAAAGGGGTTTAACCAAAAAAAAGCTATGCCTAAATAAAACAAAGTAATACAGCTTAAAATGAGATCAAATATGGTGAAAAAGAGGATTATACTTAATGAATCAAGCAAAATTCTCTGCAAGTAAAAACGGTGATGTAATATCATACGATGGCAAACTCTTGATTCGACTTGGTATTGAATTACTGTTCATGCCTGCTAGTTGGATTCCAAACACGCTGAAGTTTTTATATCTCTATACTTAACTGCTCATTTTGTTTACAGAAAGCTCTTTTTCTGCCTTTAATTGCATTTATCAGAAGTACATATATCTCCATGTTGAGATGAGTAATTTGCCATAAAATCAAAAGCAAATGCCTTGGCAAGCTGCATTTGAAGATAATTTATTCGTTCACATGGATATTCTTACAGCTAGACTGCTCTAGCAGCGATGCTCACGTTAAAGAATTAAAAGTGTCCACTCTCTGAAAAATGCGACGTCCAGCTCTCATTTCAAGTCGTTGTAGTGCCATGAAAAAACTCCGGCATATTTAGTATTGCACTCACACTTGAATCCCTCTCAAATATGTGCACGTTTTCTGTCTGCCACGTAAATGCTCTGCTGGATTTAAGCATGGCCTGCTGTGTTCTGAAAAATCACTTCGATCTTTACGCACAGGCAGTCACAGGTGCAAGCACGGGCAATAGGGAAAGCTTGCTATGCTCCAGGGAGAGGTCTTTTGTTGGAACCGATTAACCTTTTATCGGCAACCACGGAAAGGTTGTCTTTTTGCAATATGAGAATGTTAGAAGAGACGCTGAGTTTTTTTGTGTACCTGTGTACTTATGCTTGGTATGCGTTTGTATGTACAACTGCACAGTTTCTTCCCACTGAGAATACTATTGATATGTTCCTACACATTTTGCTGACCCCTGCTGAATGTTAAAACACATTCCTCTGTCCATCATTGAAAAAAACAAATACCTGAAACATTGTCTCAAAAAGTGGAAGAAAAGGAAAAGAAGTTTGAGGATCATGATACTGATAAGGCATACAAGGTCTGAGGTGTTCATGCACTATGACACCTGACAATCAGGTGTAACTTGTTTTTTCCAACACGACCTGGACATGTACATGAAGGTGTAATCACTTATGTTTATGAAAATAAGTTTACACTGTCACAGGGAAATGTTTTATATATATATATATATATATATATATATATATTATATATATTATATATATATATATATATATATATATATATATATATATATACTGTGCTTCACAAAAATGTAAACTTACCCTCCTAACTTTGTCACAAAAATGTACATTTTTGTCTGAGTTCCTCTTTCAACAATGCTTTGGCATGTATTGCAGGAAAGTGTAATCTGAACTTCTAATAGCTTTCTTTCAATGTTGGCCTTTTTTCTAGCCACTCCACTTTATAAAGCTTGGATTTGTAGAGTGCACTATTGTAATTATAACAGTCGCTATTATTAAATTCGCCGACCTCTCTGCAGCTCTTTCAAAGTTACCCTGAATAATATTGTCTTTGTCTGACCTGTAAGCTTCAGTGGACAGTCAGGTCAAGTTATATTCTTCTCATTTACCTTTGATTGATTAAACAATGGTTTTTCAGGTGTTAAAAACTACTTTAAATTTTATACAACTATACCTCTGACCTTCTGCTGTATACATTTGCCTTTACAGATTTGTTAGAAAACATTAGTGAACATGTAGCGTCATGTGAGAATTCTCTTCATTCAGTTTGATATTGCAATATAAATTCAGAAAGCCATTTTCAGAATTTTCATTGAAAGTAAATTTTGGAAACTACAATTTCCATTTCACTGCACAGTTATTTGCACATTTGTGTTTGTCTATTTCACAAACTTCTAATAAAATTCAGAGTATTTCTGTTTGTGATGTGACAAAATGCAGAGAATGAAAACATCCTTAATGCATTATAGTTGCATCTAGTTAAAATAACTTGGCCCAAAGCTTTTTTTTAAGAGTCCATTAGTCTGTTTGTATTGTCTCTCTCCACACACAGTTTATATAAATTGTGTAAAATAACATGAGATATGTTAAGAAAATATTAAATCAGTCTGTTCTTATATTGATAATTTCCTTAAGTTATGATTACCTCCGTCTTGCTTTTTGTATAAAAAGACCTAAGGGCCACAAGTCAAGCATCTTTTGTAATTTGTAGTTCAGTTATTTATTTGTAAGCATGATCTGAAATCCTGCCTCACCAAACTTTATGTTTGCAGCATTTCCGGGAGCACCTTGATAAGCTGTTTGCTCAAGGCATTGGTATGTTGGACATAGCTCTGACGGAAGCGTTCAATCTTCTCAGTGATGTAAGTGACTCACAGAGAAACAATATTTTCGCCCACACACACACACACACACTCACCTGAACAACGGTTTTATGCTAACATTTAATTAAGACTGTAATTAATAGCTCAGTTTGTAGAATCACTACAAAAAATAATCTGAGTAAACAAGGTACTTGATGACTCAAGTTGTTGTCATTAGGAAACATCAATTAATCAAATTTACATGCAAACAAGTAGACACGCATGCAGTTATTAACTTGATCTGTATAATCATATCTGACAAGCAATGATCTGTTTCAATATCCTGCAATACCAACAACAGCTTGAAGTGTATTTCACAGCATGCAATGTTGCACTTGAGAAACATTTTCACTCTCAATATCCTCATGTCCATAGTGTTATGTATATTATGTTCTGTTTGCTTCGTTGTTGCAACTGAAATACATTCTATCCAATAGGCAGGAAATTGGTAACATGGCCTTTTAGTGATTAAATGTGGAAAACGTAAGTGTCATTTTCTGTCTGATTCCAGTTTAATAAGACTGGAAGGGGCAGTGAGTGTAGCCAGGCCATTATGCTGGTGACAGATGGAGCAGTCAACACATACGATGCCATCTTTGAGAAGTACAACTGGCCAGACAGGAAGGTAAAGAAACTCCATATTTTCTTATTGAAAATATTTTTACTCTGAAAAACTAATCATGTTTAAATTAATCTTTATTCACAGATTAAACTGTTGTAAATGTATTTTTACTAGTGTAGAAGTATTTGACCTATAGAATCAAAAAAAGATTTTGCACAAGTTTTGTGGGGATATTTACGTGTTATTCTTGACCTGTTTTTCTTTACATTTGTTTCTTTCGTTTTGGCATTTCTGAAAGTCTTTTTCCAAAAGATACTTTGGACCTGCGGGTGGGCCTTTTAGACATCAGGCTTGGTATTGTGTTCCTTTTGCTGAAAAACAGAATTTGACCACTGTGCCAAAAAGCCTTTATTAGAGAAGTTTTGCTGTGGTCATTGCTGCATACTGGAGGCAAGAAGTGGGAGACCGCAAACCTCCCACAGGAAAATAAATATTTTTTAACATCAAAGTTACATGTATCCCTCATCAAGCACACTTATTTTAGAATAAGCATGCAGTTCTAAGCACACATTTCCATTTAAAATTAGAAAACAACAAAATGGCTGTTTCTTCCAATAAAACAGGCAATACAAACAACTGCAAATTTAAGCATGGATATCAGAGCTTAAATCTGAAATCATTGAATATTTTTTGTCAGAAACATAATTGTTGACATCTACAAATCATCCTAAACTCAATTTAGTCATCTATTAAACTCAGTTTAGTCATCTACTAAACTCAGTTTAGTCATCTACTAAACTGAGTTTAGTAGATGACTACTATGTACTGCTTAATGTGTAAATTATGCAGTACATAGTAGAACTATGTACTACTATGTACATAGTACATAGTAGTCATTTTTTGACATAATGTGTACATTACTTTGGTTAAAATAAAATGGTGTTTGGCTATAATGACCAGTGTTACATTTAAAGAATAATTGAACATTTTCCGATATTGTTTTGTTTCTTAAGTAAGGGGGTGGTAGCATCATGTTGTGTTAGTATTGTGACGCAGGACAGCTTGGTGCTCTTTATAGAAAAGAATACATCATCAGAACATTAAGGAAAATTTCTGAAGAAACATCTTAACACACATGGGCATTGGGAAAAGAACATTAAGTGTGCTTTAATATATTTGTCACTAAATATCTGGTTTCAGTTGCATATATGTGTCATTTTTATTGCATCACATTTTCAAAGAAATCACATTTTTATTTCATATTATAGGAAAATGATAAAACTACACTGAAATAAAAACCTTTATCATGACCTCGTATTCATGTTTTTTTTTTTTTACATTGGTTTAAAATTAGTATATAAAAGGATGCAGTTAAACTTTCTAAAGTCAGAGCAAAGTCATACTAAACAAGCCTCAAGCAAAATTGTAAATCTCCAGTCTTTAACATATCCTGACAAATATACGCATAATGACTGCTCTTCAATTTCAGTTCTTGTATAGTTTGCAAAATGATCTAGAAGATTGCTTGATATATGTAATGCATAGCTGTGCGTTCATTAATATTAATATCATTAATCTAATTTGGCAAATATGAGTAGTATTGTTGTTGTCTATCTATCATAGTCTGTATGGAAACTGCCTCCGGCTCCAGCACCTCCCCCTCCCACCAAATCTTGCCTCAAGTCTCAACAGCAGTGAGTGGAGAAGGGACAAGGCTGCTAGATGATTCCATTTAGAAGAACCCCGCTGATAATAGAAGTCTTCAGTCTTTGTCATTCTCTCCAGTGTGTTTCGTTCACCCTCTTTTCCTCCATTACTGCTTTTCAATGTTTTTCTTTTTTCCTCGCTGGTTTTACTACCTCCCTCGCTACTGTCTGACATCACAGTACTGCTTGACTTTAGAAATGCAAATCAGGTCTTGATTATCTATAAGAAAATCACAGATTTATTCATGTACTATTTATTGCTGTGAAAAACATCGTTAGTGCCTAAAGTCTAAAATGCAAAAATAAGAAAAAAAACAACAACAAAGATTTTAATTAATAAAAAAACTAATAAAAATAAATAAAAAGATTGTGCAAATGATTTGAACATTTGCACAATTTAGGTTAGGTTGTTAGGTTAGGTTTAGGAAGTTAGGTTGAATAATAAATTTATCAATGTTTTGACGTATTCTAAAAATACTTCAGAAAGATCATCTAAGATAAGTTTTCTGGTCTCCACCTCATTCTGCCATGTTTTTCTGAAGCGGCTCCTCAACCTGTTGCCAACATTAAACTATGGAGGAAACATATTTAGTTTGCTTGCAGGTGGGAATTAATTTTGGCCATAATCCATATCTCATGAACATAGTTGAGGTTTGGAACATAGCAAGGCTGGTAAATTGAAAGCTTTGCATTGTGGCTCCAACCTTTCATGACAATCAGACAGAAGCAGCTTTGCATTATTACAGATAAGGCAACAATCCATTCATACTGCTATCGTTTCATCATACAATTACTTTTGCACAAAACACCAGGCAGTCTTCCTGGGTAAGAATATTTTGAAAAGTTACTTTTGATCATATCAAAGAGCACCTTAAAGAACATGAGAAGCTGTCAAAATTGCTTAGAAAAGAACAGAATAGATTTTGAATTTGCTTTCCGATATGAACTTAGATAAACATGTATTTAAATTCTTCCTCTCATTGTCATTTCTAGTTTCAAATCCAGTGACAGACGTGCATCGCAAACAATAATTAAGCCAAGTACACAAAACACGAAAAATTTTGGATGTTCTGTCAAGAGCTGAATAATGATCAAACCAAATGAGTGTTTTAAGTTGGTGTTGTATCCTGTCGCAAAATACTTTACACTTTAATTTTTGCTCAACCTTAGTGTTTCCAAACCACAGCTGTGATTTGATGTTTGCTTCTGCACTGCTGATTTAAATTGATGGTTGTGGGTGACTATCATTACGGTCTAAATAACTACCAAAGAATTACTGTTTAATAGATAAACTCGCACACAATGAAATGTGCTGCAGTTGGCAGTGTCATGTTGTCTATGGATGAAGTGAGGCAATGAAAAAGTCAGCCACTGAAGCCAGAACAGCTGTGCCCCCAGAGGCTTGCATCTGCGCCAATCTGATCTGGCAAAAATCTTCTCACACAGGCATGCGCACACCAGGATCCATAAACACACCTGCCAGCTACACCTTCTGCTAGAGCTGTCTGTGAACTGTTTGGAAAATCTTGGTTTGGCTGTAGAGAGATTGGACTTCTCATAAGTCGGATCACTGATGTCAGATTTTGCATTGAAGTCCTGCTTGTCAGGACTTACATCTGTCCTCAAATGCTACCTAAATACATGATGATAAAGATGAAACATTATTTAGATAAAAACTATAAAAGAGAATTGTTAATCCTTCAGATTTCTCTTTATTGCTCTAGTCCACAGGTGTCAAACTCCAGCCACTGCCCTGCAACTTTTAATGTGCCCCTGTTGCACCACACCTGAATAGCATAATTAGGTTATTAGCAAGGCTCTGGAGAACTTATCTGTGCACGAAAGAGGTAATTAAGTCATTTCATTCCAGTGTTTTGTACCTGTGGCACATCTAAGAACTGCAGGGCAGTGGCCCTTCAGGACTGGAGTTTGACACCCTGCTCTAGTCGAATGAATCCTTTGACTTTGACTCGAAAGTTCTTTTTCATAGAGTACTGTTCTAGCTTTTATCAAACTTTGATCATAATGAATAATTGTAGTGATTTGCTTTTTTTCTTTAGGTTCGAATATTCCCCTACTTGATTGGTCGGGAGTCAGCCTTTGCAGATAATTTAAAATGGATGGCGTGTGCTAACAAAGGTGGGATTTTATTCTTTTTCTCCTTGTGGTTAGTTTGTGCATGTTACTAAGGGAGAACTCATCTTTGCATTCAGTAGCATGGGCGAGTGTGTCAGTGCTCATCAGTATTAGCACTTACACATGACAGCAGGCAGCTGGTTGCAGTTGCACCAACACATCATGTCATGTTATTTCATCTCCCCCCAAGCTAAAAGTACAATCAAGATAATACACTATTTTCTATCAGTGTTTTGGGTGGTCACTTTTGTCTCAGTGCAAAGAACACTTTCCCCCAGGTTCTATATTTAGCCAGGAGGTGGCTGACTTAGACAGTCTGGCTCCATTTCCTCAAGTGCATTAGATAAGACTATAGAGTCACAGGTCACATAAAAGATGTGCTTGTGTATTTAGCAGCATGTCTGCACTAGAGACCAGGGCAGCCACAGTATTGTGTGGAAGCGACATCAGAGAGGATTTCTCGTCAGCTTGAAGGTGTTGGTGGTGATGATGTTTGCGTGTGTGTCATGCTGTGTAAATGTGTGCAAGTGTCAGTTGATCATACATGCAGTGACAGTCAATTTGCCTACAGTCTGCAGTTTTCTGTTACAATAGATTTTATATCTGACATTTTAGTTCTACTATATGTTGAGTTTGATACACACTGTAAAGACTTCCACCATTAATTACATGAATAGAAACTCAATCAGGATATGTAATTGTTGCTTTTAAAAGAATAAAAGTGGATTTTTCCTAAGATTTTTTGCTCGTGTGTTTTTTTTTTTTTTTTTCATTATTAGTTGTGAAATGGGCAGAGAGAAAAGGGAAGACAGCTGTGAGTTAAGCCAAAGATATATTGATAAGACTCTGGAAAAATTTTTTTGCTTCAGTGCAAATAGTGAATGGTTTTCCATCAGTGAGTCTTGACTTCTTGGTTCCCCACAGTTACTTCTGTGAATCAACTTTAATAAATGGTTACCACTCAAGTTAGGATTATTCTGCAGGTGCTGGAGTTTATGGAGATGATCTGACTCAGTTATTTAACCATCACAAATATTTTAGATCCTTTTGGGTGCCCATTTTATACTCTTTATACATATATATGAATATATACATGAGCACAATATATGCTTATGTATATATTATGTATATATTGGAATTTCTACACCAATGAAATTCACTTTGCTCTGCTGCTGTGTTTGATGCCCACTGGGTACAAGCAGGCCTTCAGCTGTTTGTGTCATATATGGGAGTTGTAGCAAGTCTTGCTTGCATGTTAAAAAATAATAATCATATTTTGTTTCATGCTGAACAGAGGATATTCATTTATATTTATTTGAAATGGCTGGCGTGCTAGCAGTTGTGTAACTGGTGATTTTGTTCAAGACAAGAAAATCACAAGTCAGTTTTTTATGACAAAAATATACTCAAATCAAAGATTGGATTTTTGTACCGTTTTCAGTGATACTGCATCAAACGTTAAGTTCAAAGCATCAAAAGTTTTTTTTTTTTTCTTGACCAGAGGCACCAAGATAACAGACATGTTTGTACCTGTCTGTTATGGGGAATTTCACTGAAAGATGAGATTCCCATGCCTCTCTTTTCTTATAACTAGAGTCATATGTATATATTTCTGGAATTAGAAGTTTATTTGTAACAGGAAATTATTTTTGTTTTTGCTTTCTGTGAAGCAGAAAATTGAAAAGAAAAGGCGTAGGCACACAATAGAGACACATAAAACAGCAACAGATAAAATTATTCCTTTTAAAGTCCTAATAGTCTCTTCTTCATCACTTAAGATGCCAACCTATCATTGTTAAAATCAGATTCATAACAAAAAACACACCAACTGAGAAATTATGTCAGACCTTTTTCTAGGTTTTTTTCAGACTGCCTGTTTTTTGTTTACAATCACAAATTGTCCACTGGGGACTTAAGAATTAAGAGAAGTGGAAAAGGGCAAGGACATCTTGAAGTGCATCTTAAGATGTTATCTTTATCTTTAAGAAACGGGGAAATAAAATCCAGCAAAGACCCAACCCTGGAACTGAGAGACTATCATCTTTCCGATCATAAATTTTTTCCATCTAAAACCTCTTTTGAAATCACGTTTTCGATGCTAAAATATAACCTTATTTATGTGCAGTAAACAGTTTTGGGAAGCTGACACAAAAAGCCTTGGTTATTAAAGCTAAAAGAATAATTCAAGCTGACCTTGAGGAAAAAAACAACTCTTTACCACACTCCAAATATAGCTACCATGTTTGTAAAAAAGTTTCTAATTTCATGAGTTTGGACATTATTGTTCTTGAGAAAGACATAACACCATTACTTAACAGTTTTTGCTAACGTTGAAATTTTTTGAGCAATCTGTACATCTATTAACACACACACACACACACACACACACACACACACACACCCCCCCCCCCACACACACACACACACACACACACACACACACACACACACACACACACACACATATATATATATATATATATATATATATATATATATATATATATATATATATATAACATATTTGACATATATTAAAATCAATGTAAATCAAACATTTTTAAATACATTCTAAATAGTCTCTTAACTATTTAGTCTCTCATGCAAAGTTAGTCTAAAATAGTCTGAAATGATGTTTCTTGTTTTAGTTGGCTACATTTACTCATAATTCATCAGGTTGCTGCTAAATCCATCACACTTTAGCAACTAAAGGTTAAAATCAAGTTTATTTTTTCTTGCATTCTCAAAGTTCAGGACATTTATATCGATTCAGTCACATCACTTTTTTTTAAATGACCTTTCATCAAACTTTTTTTTTACAAGGCTATCCTTTGTTTAGTTGTTGTTTTTTTAAATTATGATGCATTTTTCACTCCCACTTCATCATATTTATGTGTAAGGACACCTTGAGAGATTTGTCTTGCATATATGCCAAACCAAGGTTCTTTTAAAAGCGATTTTTCTGCCCTCGCCGTTTCAGGCCAGCATATGTCTAGCATGTGTAACAGGTGTGCTGTGTCACTGAGAGCAGAGCACATTCATTATTCTTTTGGCCAGCTCATCTCACTGGCCCCAGTTGCTCAGCCTGAAGGACACCCTCAGCCTTCCAGAGGGAGCAGTCATTCTCAGGTCTCTTGTGATGAACGATGCATCGAAGCTGAGAGTCTGCTTGAAGTGTGATGCAAGCAAGTCTATGAATATGTTTTGTTACTGTATTCTCTGCTGAGATGATCATTAAATTCATATGATCTGCTCTAGATCAGTTTCACAGTTACCAGATTGGTACAGTTGCCAAAGTTTCTGGGTTTTTCAAAAACAAATGTCCATTTTAATTCATCTTTAAATGTAACACGGGTACAAATTCAGAATTGGGTATTAATTGGTTGTGTTAGAGTGATGCTTGTTGCTTAGATTTTCTTTGTGTGTAAACTTTGCCTTTTTTTACCTCATACTGTCAAGGTTTTGCTAGGAAACAGTGACCCTAAAATCTATTTCTTTGAGCTGCACTTTTCTGCTTGACTGCTTTGCACTGATGGAGGCCGTTTGCTCTTTTTCCGTTTGAGTGGAAACTTGTTGGACTCGCTCTTTTCTCTTTTTCATGTGTCGTTTCTTGTGCTCCGTCTCACTGTTGTCCTGATTTACTTTCCGGCTTTCTTTCCTCCTGCCGAGATAACAGTATTTCCTCCTCCACACGTACATTAGTACCATAATGATGGCATTACCGCTCAAGGAAATGGCACCGCATTTGGATTTTCTGAGAATAGCTTTTACATCACATTTGCATACCACTTAATCATCCACAAACCCATGCTGCTTCGCTCTGACTTGAACAGTCTTTTGCTATTTTTCATACATAAATCCAGGTTGCCATCTTCTCTACCAAGTAAATCTCTGCTGCCCTCTGTATTCAGCTTTGTTACAGAGACATGTATGCGAGTGTGATGTTAATAACTTGGGAAAGATTACTCCCACTGAATCTCATCTCTTACAACTTGAAACAACCTGGAACACACATACAGACATCTGCTCTTGATCAGTTTTGGTTGTATAACAAAGGTGAGGAACTGATTAATAAATCGAGTTTGAGACAAAAGTAGGTTTGAGATGTAAGTCAATAAAGCTTTATTATATATTTAAATTTTACCAGTTTCAGTTGTGTTGTAGTCACATTTTCTGTGTTCATTCCAGCGGTTGCTTTTTTATATGTCTAACAAACAAAGCTCTCTAATTTTTGCTCTCAAAATATTTGACTGGTTTGAGCAGATATGTCATGACATGAAATAAAACACTATTACTCAGTAATGAAAAATGTTTTCAATGAAGGTGCAGAGTGCATCATGGAGTGTGATAATAAAGTAATATTACATTTTCTATGCCCCTACCGGATTTAGATTTCAATGTTCTTTTAGTTTAACCAAGAAATGCATTTCTAACAGAAATATCTCAAGACAATGAATCAATGTAAACTGCTTGACACTGCCGAACCATTCTTTACTTCCACTCACAATTAGCATGTTGTTACAACATTACTTTAAATATAAATCTGCGAAGTTTTGAGTGCCAGGATTAGAAAATATGCCAGTCATACAATGTAAATATTAAATCAAAACAGACTGCATGGTATGTCCTACCACTGATCAAAAGATGGAAATTAGATATTATCCTCTAGATCTTAAATTAAAAAAAAAAATTATTTATTTATTTTTTCTCCAAATTATGTTAATTTGATCTTATACCTTTATGGCATTTAATAACAAACTGTTATGGCTTTTTAACAGTATTTCAAAGTATTTTTTTACATGTCTGAAAAAACATCTGTAGCACTTTTTTGAAGATAATAACCTATGGATAATACAGCAGCAGATTTGTGTGGAGTATGCATTTTTTTTTGTTTGTTTGTTTTTCTGGTAGTATTCTTTGCTAACTTTCAGTAATTCAGTCATAGTTTAAAAACAATACTGTTTGGGAAAGCTGGGAATTGACTTGTTCCCTTTCTCTGCAGGCTACTTCACTCAAATTTCTACGCTGGCCGATGTTCAAGAGAATGTGATGGAGTATCTCCATGTCCTGAGTCGCCCCAAAGTTATTGACCGGGAGCATGACACAGTGTGGACCGAGGCATACATTGACAGCACTGTGAGTGGATTCTTGTTTTCCCACTTTCACTTCACTCATTGAAATGCAATACTTTGGACTCAGTGAACATCAAAACTTTACAAAGCACAAATTTTGTTTATGCTTATGTTAAAAAAAAGCTTTAGCATTTTGAGAATAAATTAAATATACAATTGAGATAAGAATGAATGTGAATTAAACACATCAGCGAGCTGAAAATGTGTCTGTGAGTGCCAGTGTACCAGTGTGTGAAAGTGTCTGCTAGTATGTGCAACAGATGGATTCATTAAGAAAATGAGCCTCTTGAGGACATTTAGGAGCCTTGTAGCATGAGCAGAACATTGACCATAGCCAAAACTGCTTATGGCAGACAATTGTTTTTCATTGTAAAAGGGCTTTAAAACTTGCATAGAAACTTGGATACCTTTGTCATGCTTTATCATTACAGGGTCTTGTGCAAATAAAAGTCACACTGAAAAGAGACTGATGATTTGCACACATGGTTTGTAGCAAAGAATAGACAAATAAAGACCATCATTTTACATTTTTGTTTATTGAGCTTTGTTTTTATACAAAAAGAACCATACACTTTAAGACATTTCTTTATCCAAAGATCTCTTTTGATAGCAGAAAATTTACAATAATTTTCTATCATCTTCTGAAAGAATAAAGAATTTCATAATCATAAAACTTTTCTAGGAATTTTATTTTTATTTATTATTTAAGTGTTTGGGATAAAATGGCAACTGTTGGGTATGAAATAGGTAGAACTTGATCCAGCACCAACAAAGCGTAAGAACAAAATACATAGACTATGCAACAGAACAAGCCCTTAAAAGCAGTGAGGGTCTGGCAATCAACAAGGAAAACATAAATATACAGAGGGCATTACTAATTAGTTTCACAAGAGAAAATAAATGTATTTATTAAATAATGGAACATTAAAATGTGTGTGTGGGGTTTTTTTTTTAATGGAATTCACAGGTTATTTTATCCAAAGAGACATACAAACGAGGATGTAGCAATGTAGCTACGTATAAGGAAGAACATAAGTCAGGTTCTGTCACAGGTGACAGTGTAGAAATAGTGCAGGTATAGAGGTGTGTGCAGAAAGGTGCCTTCCTTAAGATACAAGATGTTCTATAAAGAGACGGGTCTTCACGGTTTTCCTGCACATAGACAAGAATATGCCTGTTTTTGCAGCACTTGGTAGGTACCATTTTGGACAAAACATAAAAAGATTGAATTATCTTAAACATGGCTCTGCATTCAAATAGATAGGTCCCTTTGCATTAAGCACTTTGTATACTAACGTCAGTGACTTGAATTTGATGCTGAATGTTAAGGGTGCCCGGTGTAGCTCAATGAATAGAGGGATAATTTGTACTATTTTAGGCTTATTAAAGACCAGACACACTGTCGTGTTCTGGACCATCTGCAGAGCTTTGAGGCTGGGAGACGAGTTAGGAGGCCTTGGCAGTAGAAAATGCAGAGTGCAGCATTGTGTTGTGCTTTTTTCAAAGCAGCAGCATAAGCATGTCTTGATTACGGAAAGTTTGGATGTTGACAGTTCTGTAAACTATCAGCTGTCACTCTTGGAAAAAAAAAAATGAGCCAAAGGTTCTGGTGTCAGGTACGAGTAGGTGGTGGAGGCGAAGGTTTAAATAGTGAGAATTATTTCAATGTTGACATACTTTTTTTTTTTTTCTTTTGCATCATTTGCAGGGAACAGTGATAGTAGTGCTTTAATTTTTGCTACATCTACTCTACCAAAAACTAGATTTGTGCCAGTTTCTTCCCCATTTCTAAAATTAGGCACAACACACAGTCATGATCCTGGAGTATTTAGCTATACATGTATTTTATGTTTTACTTAAGTACAAAGGTGTATAATGAGACAAACTCTGTTCTCAACAATTATTTCTCTAGATTAATAAAATAAAAGGTATAAGGAGATTATTGTAGATGCTGTCTGTCAGAAGCAAAATCCAAATGTTCAACACTAAATTAAGAACAACTTTCTCTTCACAGATCTCCTCATGTTTTATCCTTCTATTCTGATGTTCTGTTCTGTTTTGTCATCTTTAGTATTTCTCTGTTGCATTGAAAATGATTCAATTAACTTACCAAACATCAGCAGTTTAACTAATTATTCCCTGTTTGCCAACCCTCAGTGTCAGAAAGCTCTTCTTCCTTTACGCTGTAACTGTTTTGAAGTTGCGGTTGAGCAGCAAATCAGTGTGGATCACTGTTTTTTACACTCTCTACCGCTCTGTGCAGTAAAAACTGCTTTGAAAAGCTTTCTGACACTTATCCACAAATGTTTTTGACCCTTTTCTCCTCCCCCTCCTCCTTCCTTCTGTAAACTGCTCTCCTTAAGCTCCCCCAAGCACAAAAGGTAAAACATCCGGTTTGAGGCCATCGTAATGCTGTTTGTTGGGTGCTGCTGTATGTTTATGTACATTTTGTGCATGCGGGCTTTGGTTTCCAATATCTATGAGATTACCGCATTGTTTGGGGACGCTAACTGTGATCCTCATGACATTAATTGTGTGCAGTATTTGTATGCTGTTTGTCGAGTTAATGGCTCGAGTCATGCATCTTGGAAGTCTTTTGCATGTGTGATTAAACAAACATGTTTGTGCTCACACTTATTCATCAGTGATGTTAGCTGTGCTTTTCGATTATTTCCATTCAGGCAGTCTGGTCTTCTGTGTAAATGTGTGGTTACATTTTGCTCCCCTGGTTGTTTTGTGCGTTTATTTGTTTCTGTGTAGTTCTCTAAAATTAGCAGTTCCATTGTGTTCTTGGTGGAAATCCATGCCAGGATGTTCTGATTCTGATTTTGATGCCTTTTATCATTTTTAGTAGCTTAGTTTTTGTAATTTATAAGTTGCATAGGTAACAATAAGGAGCTATGTAATCACAGCAATGATAATAACAGAACAGAAGGGTGCTTTGCCTCCCCACCAGCATGAGCCGGGCACTGAGCTGTGTCTTTTGACAGCTGGCAGGCTGGAGACCTTGCAAAGAGTTGTTCATGTCAGGAATTTGATCTCATTGACATCGAAATGGGTACGAATGGATAGATGAAGACACTCTTTTGACACGCCAACTAGAATTAACAAGAAATATGCATTGATTATTTGTCTTTTGTCTTCTAACAGTACTTTATTCCAGGTTTTAACACTCAAACATCCATAAAAAACACTTGCACCAGCTTGGCCTGAGTGCCAGATAAGAATATTTGGCTTAAAAAGTGACGTCCATTAGGGTTTGTGTTCTGGAGATCATATGTATCAACTTTCCTGCTGCAAGGTCATACTATTTTTCCTGTACGCTCCAGATCCTTTTCACTGTAACTCAGCCATCATCCCTTTGTTTGTATGTCTTTGCCTTCTCTCCCTTTACTAGGCTGTCTTTTAATACATCTCTCAGGAAAAGCAATCATGCATGCTGAAACGAACCCTTACGGGCAATTTAGGGAGACCAATTAACCTAGCATGTGCATTTTGTGATTGTGGATGAAAGACACCACAATCAAGAACCTTGTTTCTCCAAGAACATTGTTGCAGCAAGGCAAAAAAAAAAAAACCTAACAGCCACTATCCAGTCTCTTTGTTGTTGTTTTTTTAGTCATGAGTTCAAATAAGTTGAAGAAACACTCAATAAAACAAAGGACAAAGTTGCACTCAGTGTATTGTCTATCAAGATTTGAAAAATTGCTGCCCAAAGATTCATAACAGATGACTACAAAAACTTCACAGTTTAAAAGGAAAAGTGTTCCCTCTGATTAAGGGGGATTTGAACGTTTCATGGATATTTGGCAGAACATCTGTGCAGTATAATTGTTTGTTGAATCATTGCCAGCTTTTTTGGCTGTGGAAGATATTCTTAGTTCTCTTACAGAAGCCAGCAAGGATTTTAGCTCTAGTGGTTTGCACAAAGCAGCATCATTAAACCTGGTCTCCAAGGCAACAAGGATCACCTCATCTACCAGCACACAATTTGTCATAGTAACCTAGATTATAAGGTTTTCCAATAAAATACCAAACACAGGTCAGGGGTGTGCATCTAAGCTGTCTGAGGGGCTCCAGGTGTCTGTGTTTTTATGTCAAAGGAGTGGAAAAACATTAAACCATACTGATTTGTTTTCATCCCCAAGCCTGTACTAGGAAAATAACTCTTATGTGTAATTTACTGTGGCTAGAGAAATCCCTAAAGGTCATAATAGAGTAAACTGACACAATGGGTCGTAAATTATTTTGCATTTTAATGAGTCTATGTTAAAAGTTGAATTCAAGAGACTCAAGGGTGCAGCAGCTTTTGTGCTCCTCTTTTATTGATAAATAAAGTTAATCTAGGCAACTAACCCTCAAACTTTAAACACTGAATATTTTGAATGATTGGTGTTAAAACCCTATTTGTTTTTTCTGTGACTAGTTTGGACAATAAAGCACAGGTTTAAAATCCTCTTTTTAAAAAGTAGATTTAAGGAACACCTTCTGTCGCTAATTCTTTTGCCTGCTTTCCTTCTTCATTCCCTTATCATCAAGCATCAAGTATGCTTTTTCCCAAAGCAGCTGGAGGAGGGTAGACTTTCACAAAGTGGTCATATACTAAAATAAATAACTTCTTAGATTAATGTTCATGTGCAGAGAGTATTCAGTGAAGGGACTGCTTGTCGCTCTAGTGATATATGATCCAATAGACCCCTGCTTGGAAATAGATTTTGTATTTTTAGATGATGCTTTGCTGGTTCCTCCTGTCCTTTGATCGATCACATTCTCCAGCAGCAAGGCCATCCATTGTAACAACAGCTGTACTTAGGTGTGCTTTGTTCTCTTTTTGATGTCTAATGCTGCACACTGGATTGCTATTACCAGCTGTCTAAACACAGGTCACCAATCCCCTTTTCCTCGCTGTCTGAGGGAGACAGAATGGAGACCAAGTGTCCTTTCATTTGCCTGTTTATTACTGTTTGTAGAAGAGGTGAGCAGTGAAGGAAGTATGTTGTGCTGGAGGACTAATAATGGCTGACTGATTAACTGGTATCAGTACCAACAAAAATGACTAAAGATGTATGATTTTGAAGTAAATACAGGGACATCAAAGAAAACTGTTCCCTCTTCTAGCCGTGGTTGCTCTATCGTGTTCTAGCTGCCGGATGCACTGACTTTGGATTTCACAGCGGAGCCTGGATTGTGTTTCTCGACACTCTTCGACTCCGGGAGGTAGATTCTCAAGTGCAATGCAAATCTTGATATTTCTGGATCTTTTCTCTGATACAGAGTGGCTTGCAAGAATCAGCAGTCTTTGTGAACATGATACAAATTATTAAATGGGCTTCCCCTCATAATCCTCTCCAGACTGTCTTGTTTTTATACACATTTTCTACCAAACCTTTTCTTCAAATCAACTTTCTGTTTATATGCTTGCATCCACTTCTCTGTCTTCAAGAGGTTTATCTTTTGCAGCTTACCACTGGATGACTTGGTGACTGTCTGTTGGACAATTGTCAAGTCAACATTATTTGTTTATGTTAAAAGTTGACCTCGTATAATACTGAAATTTTCTGAGAAACTGTCTTTGGTTTTCATGAACTGAATGCCATTACAATCAAAATGAACAAAAATTTAAAATTGCAAATACATGTAGTCATCCGAATTAGATTCATTTTTTATTGTAATTACTAAAAGAGGTTGCTCTAATATTCTGACTGAGATGCTCTACTGCTATGGTATAGAGAAGGCAACATTTTGCATGCCTTTAATTATTTTATGGTAGAAATAAATGTAGTGTTAAACAACCTTGAGCTTTTTTATATACATTTCTGATTAGGCAAGGAAAGATAAATTTGAAGTTAAATATCACAATAATTCTAAAACTCTTTTTGTTTTTGTTTTTTACTTATATCTAAACTGGAAAAACTTGCATTTGTTAAGCTTTTTTTCCACAAGATCAAAGGCAGACTTTGAACACATTTTAGGGCAAATAAAGAACATGAATAAAACATGCCATGAAAGTTTTTGAAGATCTCTCAAGAAAATGATATGACTAAAGCTACTGCAGAAATCAAATCACCTTCATAACTTAAGTGGTAGATTTTATGCAGACTGAAAAATTTGCACTTATTGATGTCATAAAGGAATATGTTTCACACAGTATGCATCGAATGATTCAGGGTTAGTGTGCCTGTAGTTAGATTTTGTTTGTTTCTATAAAAATTACATTTCATATTTAGCTTCCCTCTTTTCTCATGCCCTCATTTTCCTTGCTTCTTTCACTCATCACTGATTATCTCTCACAATGCCATCAGTCGGATGATGGTCAAGGTCCGGTCCTGATGACAACAGTAGCAATGCCAGTGTTCAGTACCAAGAATGAGACTGTAAGTTCACATAAAGTTCAATATAGACTTAAAGATTAATTTTCTTTGGCCATTTAACTCAAGTAAATGTCACATCCACATTTTGTAAGGATGCTTACACAATAATTACATAATTTTATTCTGATTGGTAAATTAGGATATAGTCTAACATAAATTTTATTTAGGTTTTATGTTGTCTTTGTTGGAACTTCTGTGCAATTTTTTTCATTTATCTTTTTTATTTTTTTCCAGAGAAACCGAGGAATCCTGCTTGGGGTGGTTGGGACAGACGTGCCAGTTTCTGAGCTGCTCAAAACCATTCCTAAATATAAGGTAGCACACACAAAATTTTAATAACTCCTTTTTGATATTGAGTTCAGCCATACATCTCAACAAAAGAGCATGATATATATATATAAAAAAGATTATTGCAGTAATTTAGTTTGAGAAGTGGAACTCATATATTGCATAAATTTCAGTTCGCAAGGATCCTTACCCTTGGCAGAAGTAGGTTATAAATTTAAGTTTTGCCAATATTTTTTTAAGTAATAGAATGTCATAGTTTTCTTTCAAATTATGTAAAACTTGATACATTTTAAATTAATTTAAGGCTATAAATACTAAACGTTCTCAAAAACACCTCAAAAATGAGCAGGCAAATTTTAATATCCTTACAAAAATCAAACCACTTTTCTGGGTTTTTCCCACTTTTTAAGTGTATGTTTAAGGACCATACCATTATAGGAAAACAAAGAGGGGACAGACACAACAGTAAGATTAGTCCCAGCCCTTGAGTCAAAAGGTAGTGATGATGAGGAGAGTGTGTCACAAAAACCCATGAATATGACTGACACCCGTCAGAGAAGCAGCATCTGGCTGCTAAAGATATTATGTAATATAAATAATTTGTTTGCAGTGCTTTGTTAATTTGGTTTTGTTACTTAAATTTTTTTATGAAAATATTATACAAAAGGAAGAGTCTGCATTCGTAACAAGTACCGTACATACAATTGAATTACATATCAAATCAGAATTTGGACTCAAATAAGTTAGATAATCTGATTTACTGATTTATGTTTGCGAAATTGTTATACAAATAAAAAAATGTATGTTTTAATTTGATGCATTGACCAATCCAAAACCAATAGGATAAAATAGGTCATAAGTTGATTTATTAAAGTTCTTTGGTTGTTTTCACACCTTTTCCACAATTCTTGACTAAAAGGAAAATGCTTTAAAGTCGAAGCATTTAAAACTACGTGTTGTAACACATTCTGCATATTTTCGTCACCAGAATTCTTGTACTGATTTCTTTTATTTCACTGATATCTAGCTACATTTTGGCTTGGTAAAGTGGATTATTTGTCCAAACATAAATTAATTAATCTCTTCGTACCAAATTTCATCAAAGAAACAATGATTCTGATTTCAGAGAAATGACAAAGAGCTTGATTGGTGCAGATGTACAATCAGGTACAAATTTGTTGTGCATCATTTATGTGTTTCTATGTTTCTGCTTATCATTCCGTCCTAGCTGGGCATTCATGGCTATGCCTTTGCAATCACCAACAATGGCTACATCCTCACCCACCCAGATCTACGGCCACTTGTGAGTATCTCAAATGTTCAAAGTTTAACTCTACTAACTCAGCAATCCTGCAGAAGTTGGAGCTTTAATCTATTGCATTATTCTGAACAAATATCACTAACAACAATAACGACAATAATAAAAACCAAATCTTGCTTCAGCATGAAGATAGACTCAAGATCAGTTTGGCAAAATGTGTGGGTGCTCTGTTCTGTGTCCTGTCAGCTTCTTAGCAGTGTGGCCTATGTAGATGAGAAGAGTATTTCCCAACCCTCTGCTGCTCCCTGAATAGACAGAGATAGGGCTACTGAATGGCTGTGATTAACTCTATTGTACTCACCCACTCCCTTCACAAGAGAGTGAAGGAAGTTAGCATACTGACAGGAGGGGCTTGGGGAGTTGACAATGTCCAAAATGTTATAAAAGCGAAACCAAGAGGGAAAAGGTGCAGGGTACAAGCTCGGATGAAAAAAATGAAGACATAATGATGGATGTGGAAAGAAAAGATGAGGAGAGGCCAGACAGTGAAGCAGACAGACGGAGAGTTTAATAATGGTCTAATTAAAGATGTTAATGAACAGCAACTGTTGAGAGGTGGGGGGTGGTCCTTACTGACAGATTCATGGGAAGTAGCATTTATAAGTACATCTTAAAATAAGCACATCAGTTAAGGAGCAATGTTTTGCTTTATGTCACATTTACTAGATGATCAAATTATCTGTCTGTCTGTCTGTCTGTCTGTCTATCTTCAAACAATTGAAAAGACAAAGTTTTGAAATGCAAAATATTTAATCACGAATTGAATAAGTGAAATCCTAATATAGAAGCATGTAAATTTATCTTAGGCATTCATGGTGTTTACTAGCATTTTATTTATCTTGTCATATGAATATCGAGTTGAAAGTTTATTATGATTATGTTGAACTTACAGTCTAATGCTTTCATTTTTGGTTGAATTTGTGTTCTCATGGTGTCCAGTACGGTGATGGCAAAAAGCGAAGGAAGCCGAACTACAGCAGTGTGGATCTGTCTGAAGTGGAATGGGAGGATAAGGATGACACGGTCAGACACCAGCAAATCCACATTAAGCCTCACCACAGTGCTGCTCTGAGTATCTGAAGATCTACAAGGCTTTTCTGTGCTTGCTTTTTGTGTGTTTCTAGTTGAGAAATGCCATGGTCAACAGGAAGACGGGGACCTTCTCTATGGAGGTGACGAAGAGTGTGGACAAAGGGGTAAGCTGTCCAAAATTCAGAAAACACTAGCACTTATTTGCCTATAAAAGGTGTATGAACAAAACAACCCAACAGTGAGAATCCACTCTGCCAAGGGGTTGTTAAAGCTGGCACAGTGATGCACTGCCATGACTTAGGGATTTTGTTTCCGATTTGATTTGCTCTGCATACGCTGGTGTGTGTCTCTGTGTGAGCCTCTTATCTCCACCAAGCACATGTTGCTGTATGCAGGGAGCTGCAGCCTCCTGATGATTCAGTTTCACTACTCGCCTGTCTCTGATGTGGAGTGGTATTGAGGTGTATGTGTGTTGGTGTCGAAGTGTGTAGGTATTTAGCATTTTTAAAGCTTAGACTGCTTTATGCAATAGTCCAATTATTAAGAATTCACACATTCAAATTCACAATTGTCAAAGGACACAGTTGAAACATATCGTCAATAGCTCAGCAGATCAGCAGTCCCAACCACAACCATGCAATCAATGTACCACTAGATGGAGCTAGACTGTAACAAATCTCATCAGATAACACATGTTGGTCAACTAAATATTTGCCAAATCATCTTTAATCTTTGATTTCAGAAACGTGTACTGGTTTTACACAATGATTACTACTACACAGACATTAAAGGCACTCCTTTCAGGTAAGAAGGATTGATCTGCGTTATTATTTGAAGAAATATGTTTTTTGGCATTGTTTTTGTTGAAAAGTATCTATTTCAATTTTAGTCTAGGAGTTGTTCTTTCCAGAGGGCATGGGAAATATTTCTTCAGAGGCAATGTTACTGTGGAAGAAGGTAGAAAATCTTCTTGTCTTATTTTTCTCCATTAGGTTTCACCTGAGTTTGTTCTCATAGTTATTTCTGCAGTTTTTATTGATTCCCCAACATGTCTTCCTCCTTTTTTGTGTCTGTGTCTTCTCCAGTGTTCATAACTTTTGCCCCATCAGTCGTTTAATCGGCGAGGAAAATAACTGTTAATCACTCCATGAACTATTTCTAATTGGCTGATTTGTCATAAAATACACATCTAATATCTGTGACAAGCTACTTTTTGGAGATGTCAACAAAAAATTATCCATAAATTAGGTTATGGACATATGCTTCGATGCATAAATAGGGGTTCATTTCTTGAGTTTATAACCTTGAGTTTTTGTGATAAATTTCGATTTCTGTCAAGAAATCTTAAATAGATGGATGCCATTTTTTTTTTTTTAATTCACGGCTTATTACAATTACATATTATAGTTTATTAATATAACTTTGATTAAATGGGAAAAATATGTATAACACATTTTTGGTTATACTATCATATTTATTGTGTATTATATTTTTATTATTGATTTTATTACATTTATAAATAAAATCAATTATTGAATTTATTTTAGGTATAAAATACTTAATTAATATTCTGCTGTCAAATTCAACCACTAGCTTTGGGTAGCATTATTCTTCCGTAACTGAGCATTTTAGGTGTGTAAAATATGCAATGTATTCCACTACTTTGCTGTTGTGCAGCAAAGTTAAGCAATTTTTATTTTTATTTAAGGTAGCCAAAAAATTGACATCCCAACAACATTAACCGAGAGAAACCATCCACTTGTCCTACACTTTGCTTCGTACAGAGGGTCCATGGCTCTCGCCTATTCAGAAATGATTACTTTCCGGAGATGTGGACTGATTTGATTGAACCCAATCACTAACATTTGCCTGGGACATATGTAATCCACCAGTTCGACGCTAAGAAGTTTACCAGAATTTGTCTGCATTGCAAATAATCATCCTCCACTGCAACGACAGAAATGCGGATCTGAACTAAAGCTAATTCAATATTTTTAAGTGTGGTCAACACTGCCATTATTAAAACTACATGCAAATTACAATTCTAAAACGGCACAGAAAATCGACGTCATCGTTCACAACTTCTACTTCTGTTCGCTGATTGGCCCAGTAGAAAATCAATGATCTGAGTCAAGGCGAGAAAGCCAAGACTATCCTGGAAATAAGATGTCTTTGAGTGAGTTTGCTCAGGAAGGCAATCCCTTCTCGAAAAAACAACATAGAAACAAAAATTAACTGAATCCCTTTACCCTTTACCTTTTCAATGTCCCAGTTTCTGCCCGTATAATTAAGTGGTTTTGCTGTTCATATCCTTGTCTGGCTTGTTGGTGTGTGTCTGCACTTGTCAGTGTATATGTTCATGTCCAGCTTCATGGACTTTAATATTCATGGGGTAGTGCCTATGACTGTAGGTTTCTGTCTCCAAGTCTTTCTCTAAACATGTCTGTCATGCAGGGCTCTCTGAGCATGACTTGGCTCTTTCTGGTCTAATCAAACCTGTCATGTTTGTTCACAAAGTACATTTTTCAACCACTCTCTGTGTTTAAGTTAATCTGCATTTTAAATATAGATGCCTGTCACTTTTATTAAGACAGCCACTTTGAGACATAATATTATCATTCTTTTTTAGGACTTCATGACTTGGAGCATCCTGATGTTGCACTGGCTGACGAATGGTGAGGAAAAAAAACAAATCAAATATAATTTTCTGTCCTTATTCTGTTTAAATTGTATATATAAAAAATAAAATGCCTCAGTTGCTTTAGCATTTCTAGGACTTTTGGGGATTCTGGGGTTATTTTTGTGATTTGTGATCATCGTAAGGGATTACAGTTGATGTTTTTCAAACTAATCCTTGTACATCGAAAGCAAAGCAAAATGTTTTTGTTTCTTTAATATACGACTTTAGATTATTTGTTATCTAAAGCTACCGAAAAAAACCTCTTTGAAAACAATTTCAAATAGATACTCAACCAACAGATCATTATATCAGTCATTTTAAAATGAAGCTGATCTTGAGTCAGTTACAACTACAAAACTTGTGTTTGTTGTTTTGCCTTTTCGTTTTCCGCTCTTGCTCTTGTTATGCTTCAGGACATACTGCAACACAGACGAGCACCCCAAGCATCGCTACTTATCTCAAATAGAAGCAATAAAAATGTATCTGAGTGGGCAGGAACCCCGCTTGCATTGTAAGTTAATTTTTTTCTAGAATAGTGATTTTCCTTTAACTGGATCAGCTTATGTTATAAGTATTTACTTGTAATAAATAACCCCCTTTTTTGTAAAACTGTGCTCTATTTGCCTTTGTTCTGTCAGGTGACAAGGAACTTATCCAGGAAGTACTTTTTGATGCGGTTGTGACCGCTCCACTTGAAGCCTACTGGACCAGTCTTGTGCTCAATAAATCAGAGTAAGTCACCCATTCCACTGACTTCACTGTTATCAGAAAATATTTGTGCTATTAAACCGCCTGTCTTATTTTTCTGATGCTAATAACACAGCTGACCACAAAGGCAGTTCAGTTTTTTAAACTTGTCTCAATATACAGAAACTCAGATAAAGGTGTGGAGATTGCCTATCTTGGCACAAGGACAGGGCTGTCCAGAATTAATCTATTTGTGGTGCCTGACGAACTCACAAACCTGTAAGTGATCTGTATATGAGTACTTTAAATGTGTTGTGGTCAGATTTTTGCAGACACTCAGCAAGAGTGTAGATGTGGGATTACTTTTGGGCTTTTAATGTTGCGTTTGAACCATTCTTTTTTGGAGTTGAAACAGATCTGACATACATTCAGTGATTTGTATCAATAAGAATGCAGTCATTCCAAGACCTTATCCATTTCCAAGCTGGCTTTAGCTTGCATTCAAGATCATTGTTTAGTTGGACAACCTAAATGCAACATGCATTTCTAAAGTTCAACCACATTGCTGCAAATTTGAGATGAAGTTACACGAGTAAATATTTTTTCCCCATTTTCCATAATCTTCCAGTTAGTGATAGACATTGTCCTTGGGTTCACATGGGGTGTCCAACGACATTGTAACTATTTTGATTTTATCTTAGAAGGCCCATTTTGATCCAGATGATTGAAATGAGACATAATTCTACTGTTGTAATAGTACAGTGAATTATACTTCAAAAACAACTTTGGAGAGGAATGAGGTATGTAAAAAAGAGAAGAAAAAAAAAGAAAAACATCAAAAACATTAAAAGTAATTGAAGTTTGTTGTTCCACCGAAAAAATAGTGCAACTAAGATGCATCATTAAAAGCCCAAAATTAACATTTTATTTAAAGTTCTGATCAAGACATTATATTGATTGCTTTTATGATTTCAAATCTAATTAGTTTGTTTATTAATTACTGACATCATATGTTTATTGTCTGCATCAAGAGACTTCCTGACAGCTGAAGACAAAGAGGGGGTGTTTAATGCTGACCACTTTCCTCTATGGTACAAGAGAGCAGCAGAGCAAGTTCCTGGCACCTTTATTTATTCTCTCCCTTTCAACTCAGGTTAGCTGTGCATTTGTTTCTTGTGTGATTTTTATTTTATTTATTTTTATTTTTTTTAAATTAAACTATTAAAGGAGATATTGCCCTAGCCAGATTTAAATTAGTTTTGGTCACATTATGTGTTTAACAACTCATCACACAACACAAACTTTGGCATTTCTCTGTGATTTTTATTTATTTATTTTTTTACATGTTTATCCCAATTTCATTATTTTCTCTGGCTTTTATCTGTGTTTGCTTTTCCTCTTTTATTAATTCTGCTCTGTTTGCATTTGGACCAGGCTGATTGCTGATGGCTGAAATAAGATATGCTAGGGAGAGGCTCGCTTCTTTCCGTAGAGAATAGCCCAGAATCCACAGTTTTATAAATGGATGCACTAATACGCAAACATCTCACGCAAATTCAGTTTAACAGTTTTGCTATAAAAAAAATGTTACGTCCGCCAAAGGAAGAGCATGTTCTCAGCCTCAGGCTTTCCATTAGTGCCAGCTATTACAAGTGATCTGAAAGCCTCTTATTTACTTGCCTGACTTTCCTTAGATGCACCCTTCCTCCAAGTAATGTGGTAGCTGTAGCAACGACAGTCTGATATATATATATATATATATATATATATATATATATATATATATATATATATATATATATATATATATATATATGTTAAATTTATGTCTCTCCAATCACTGTCTGGTCAGTCAGTTTTCTCTTTTTCTGTTCTGAGATCTGTTCCTCTTGCATGTGGTTTAGGTTCAGAAAACAGGAGTGTTGTATTGGCCAGTACTGCCATTCAGCTTCTGGATGAGAGGAAATCCCCCATAGCTGCTGGTAAGTGGAAATTCAAGTGCTTCTTTCTCTCTGTCTCTTTTACACAAACACTCTTCAACACTGACAGAGACTGCGGTATTCTCTTCCTCACACTGCTGGGCTTTATATTCCTGCTCTACAGTTGTCCTCCCCCCTGCTTATTTTCCTCTGAAACACTTGCAGCCCACATGTTCTGGCTTCCTATGTGTTTTCATGTGTTCAGTTGCGTCCGTTGTAGTGCACTGCACAGTAGCACACAAAATATGTATCAACATATCATTTTTGGGCCATTTAGTGATTTATTTGAATTTTCTGTAGTCTACAAAAGGTTGAGATATGTCTCAAATGCCATGCATACACCCAAAATGATATTTTTGTGAATGTCCATTTGTCAGGTTTGTGCATTCCTTGTCCTATTTTACATTTATTACATGTAAGATAAAACAAAGAAATTGTACTATTCAGCTGAATATACCTAAATAATTACCTTAACCCCCCCCCCTAAAAAAAAACAGCCTCTCTGAAATACATTTAGTGCACCAATAGTAGTTCACTTTTATAAAATCTCACATATAAGTAATAAAAACTTAGAGCAAAAAATCGCACTGGAGTCACTCAGTAACTCCAAAGACAAAAAGAAGGAATTTCTGAAGATTCACTATATCAATAACAAAACAGCATAAAGTTGTTGCTTTATAACTCGGTGATATTTCTAAGCTTTTCGAAGACACAGCGATTGTCATAAATATTATTCCAAAACGTCTTGAGAGTAGCAAAGTAGTTATAAAGAGAGAAAAACAATGTTGCTCACCACATTTGAAATTCTGTATCCAAGAAAAATCTAAATGTGAGGCAGGTAAATGTAGATTGCAGGTGAGCCTCCACATTCACAGCATGTTGCTATCTCAAGTATTAAATTAGGTAAATTGTAATTGTAAATAATAAGGTATGTGCAGTTTTAATGATAAGTAATAAGGTGTTTGCATTTCATCGCCTCCACCATGTTTAGTTTGTTGTCCTGATCACAAAATAATTTAGAAGATTTCTAATAATTTAGATTACATCGAAATTATTTTCTTTCACAATTGCATGTAGAGGTTCAAATCCTATGCTTAAAAAAATTCAAGTTGGAAAATGTGAAGCTTACAATCACTTACAAATTTCAATTTGTTATACTTTCTTTTGCTCAAGCCATAGAGAAGGTATCAGAACGCAGTATTAATGTTGGCTTATATTCATAATGCATCTTCAAATGATATCTATATATACTATTAACATCTGAGGTCAAGTAGAACTGCAGAAATGTATCATAAGTGG
This sequence comes from Poeciliopsis prolifica, assembly GCF_027474105.1. Taxonomy (NCBI): domain Eukaryota; kingdom Metazoa; phylum Chordata; class Actinopteri; order Cyprinodontiformes; family Poeciliidae; genus Poeciliopsis; species Poeciliopsis prolifica. Next base: position 47,665 of record NW_026562398.1, read on the forward strand.
AAAGACACAATGATGGAATGAAAGAGGAGGATGATATTTATGAAATTCAAAGATAAAATAAGAGAAGAAATAGAAGGGCAAAGAAAGAGAAAATTATTTCTCGGTGCCTGGTTACGTTGACTTGAAAGCAATGCATTGTGGGTAGTCTTTGCCTGGGGGAAACCACTGGAGCAGAAGGACAACGATGGGAGAGTCTGTGTAGTGCCACTACATACACACCCAGTATGTGTTTGTGCATGACTATGCATTAGAGTTTGAGCAGAGTGATGCACAAGCAGCCCACGGTTTGCAACGGCCCACAGAATAATTTGACCCTGCTCATTTCATCCCTGTTCATTCAGCATAATTGCATTTACTCAAATCCTTCCGAGCAGCAAAACAAATGACTAATCAGTCAGAAGGATTTAGGAGAAATCTATTGTTGTCGTGGGTGCTGATGTTCAGTAATGATGATCACGCTTGTCTTATCTGTGTATGTCTATAAGGATGATTTTATATAAGAGTATCAGAAAGGGGGCGAGATGTAGGCTAGAATGCAAATTTAGCATAAGCCGGTTAGGGCCAGTTTTCACTGCCCTGCGCTCCACTGAGCTGCAGACTTGTGAATACGCCAACACGCTAACTTAACAGGACAGGCCAGTGACGTCACATGCCACTGGCCCTGCAGACATCACTGGAGTAACAATGTTGCCGTGCGTGTACGTACATACTCGTTTACGCCAGCATGTCGGTTTGTGTGTGTGTCAGTGTTTGTGGTCACATCCCAGGCCACGTGCAGCGAAGCTGCTACTGTGAAATACACAGAACCGTACGACTCAGGTCAGGCATGAACACCGATGGCATCTGTGTACCTCAATGTGCTGTTCTATTACACAGAGTAAACACACAGTGAATTAAAATGCTGTTCATTACATGAATTGTCTCTGAACAAGTTAGAATGCACAAAACATACGAGATACATTGAAAGTAAAGAAAATCTAACAGATTATTTTCTACCATGTTTCTTTTGTTAGATTAATGATCTATGATAATGACCTAATTTAATGAATAAGAATGCATGCTATAGATTTGTCTGGTACAGTTAAACTGAAAAGGATGTTGTGTTATATTTGGGAGAAGTTAAAAAATAATTTAGAATATTTTTACATTACGCAAAGCAGGCATTTCAACAAAAGTAGAATGGGCCTACCAGTGTCAAGGTACACCCATGTTTTAAGCAATTATATTTTAAAACTTATAAAAAATTATACCATAGTCATTCTTATATGTTGAAATTACTTCCATGTAGAGTGTATAAAATTAAAATTGTTTCTGGCTATAAAGAGCATGGGAACTAATGGGATGCTACCAATTACTATGAAATATTAGACTGCTAAAATTCACTAACTATTCAGTGTGAGTTGTTTTAAGCAGCTAAACTGAGCTTAAACAGATAATGTACGTTTGACTTGCTTGTTTGCCTGTCGTTATATTTCTACTAAAGGTAAAAGAACAAATACCATCAATAACATCAGAGAACCTCTCTTCAAATATTTCAGCTAACTTTTAACAGTTCTGCCTTGAAACTACATTTGTGGGATGTTTTTGTTTCTTTTTTGACAAGCTAAATGCCTGAGCCAGACTAATCAACCAGCAAATATCAGGTAGTTTTATTTCCAATGTAACTTCATAAAGTGCAAAATAATGAAACTTTATTGTGTTTTATACAATGAAATTACCTATTATAAAATGAATATTTAGTGTTTATTCTTATTTTTACTTGTGTATTTAACATTAAAATATCAATAAATCAAAGTTGTAGATAATGTTAATACAACCACAAGAATAGTCAATTACAAATTGCAAAAGATTATATAAAAAACTTTCAACATAAATTTTCATTTACATACTGTGAAATCAAGGTTATTGTACCATAGCAACATCATGCCAGACTATAATGAATACTAGCTGGAAGTTTCTTGAATTTCTTTGCACAAAATCTCGGTCTATTATTGTTCCTTTTCACTCTCATGGACACAGACCTTTTAAAATTGATAGCCAGCGTTCATAAAGTAATTAGCAATGATGTTTTCCTTTATTATATATAGTACATACTGAAGGAAATGTTTAACATTGTGTAACTAGTCATATATTACAAACAAGACTGGAAAAAAAACTGTATTTGCATGTGTAAACATAATTTGTTCAGCAGTTTTTTTATTTTATTTTATTTTGATCTATGAACCCATAAAATACATACAAAAAGGCTGAGTCCAAGTTCTTTTCATTTTAGTTTGTTTCGTTATTGCTTCAATGAATTGCCCATTTTGACAGGAAAATATCTTTTCAAAAATATATTTCCTTCACAAAACCTTTTCAGCATTGCTAGGCACAGACACTTAAAATTTTCTGTAATCTGATGCATCTTTCTGTAAACACATGTACAAAGACGCACACATACACACTCTCAAGCACAACTTAAGTCACAGGCTCATCTTTTTTTTAAATGCACATCACTGATACAAATAGATGAGGACATGACTGACAACAGCTGCCTAATATGGTTCACTATGAGTCAAAAATAAATTCAAAATGATGAGCAATAACAAAAAACAGACAAAATATATAATTCATTCTACAAATACCAAAGTTTTACATTACAAATACCTAAAAGTACACACTTATAAATATATATTTGATTTCTTCTGTCGTTGATATGCTTGTTTTTTTTTTTTTCGATAAAACAAAATTTATATTGAATTCAGCTTCTGAAATCATCTTAAAATGGAAGATACTCTTCTTATCAGTGCATAGTCAAATACCTGTGAAATGTAGCTACCCAAGTCTCAAATATTAGGTACATTTATGCAAAAATAAAAAAATCTCACTCTTTACACTCATGTACAAACCCAAACATGGCATCAAAAGATAATTAGGTTAAAGGGAAGAGGCTTAGAGTCCAGGGAAAACTTTATCACCTCTTAGGCAATAGCATTTTCCAGCGGTTCCTTTTCATCAGTAGCATGATCAGCCCCCTGTGCTGCAGCCAGCTCCTCATTCTTCTTCAACTCGCGCTGATATTTGGCCATGATTGCCGCATAGGCACATCCATACACTGCTGCAGCCAGCATCATCAGACACACAATCCCACACACTACACCTGTGATGATCACTGTGGCAATGGCATGGCGTAGGTTGACAGGGCGATGCTTCTGCTTAGTTTCACACTCTGCCATGCCTCCTGCCCCTCCTCCTCCTCCTGCTCCACCTCCAACACCAAAACCCTCACCTATTGCCATGGGGACATGGAGAGAGTGGCTGGAGGGATGGGCATGGTTGCCATGGACGTGGCCTCTCAGTAGCTTCTCAGACTCTAGATGGTGAATGTTGGCAAACAGGTAATGGTAGCTTGTGGTCATACAGGCATGAAACAGCTGATAAGGAATTTTTTGCAAGTCTTTGTCCTTCATTTCTTCTGGTTGAGTGCAGAGAACTTCATCCACAACTCCACCTTGAGAGTAGGGAGAAAAAGGTGAAGAAAATCAAGAGAAAAGTGTGAAAGAACATGCTAAGTAGTCATTTCTAATCAGGAAATATCACACAATTTCCCTTTTATGATGATTGTAGAATTTATGTTAAAGACCGCCTTCCTCTGTGTTAAGAAGCATCTATAACATGTTAAATATGTGAAATCTAAAGACAGCTCTCTTCTGGATCACAAGACCCAAAGAAACTGGTTCTTCCATGAAAGGAATTAAATCAAGAGTTCATCAGTTAGCCTCAAGTTTCTTCTTTCACATCCAGTATCCTTTGGCACACACTTCCAATTATGTCAACTTAATTATCCACTAGCCTTGTGTCTGCATGCTTACTTAAATCTGGGTCCATTGTGTTGTTTTGCACTAATTAGAATTTTCATCTGGCAAGAAAACATTTATGTCAGAGTATCATGGGCATGTAGGCGGACTATCTAACTCCATGAATGCCTTGGCTTCACTGCAGAGTGGTAATTTTGTTATCCAATGCCTGCTGCGTTTGGTCTAGCATGGGAAATTATACGGGTTGCTGATATGCGCATTATCTGACTTAACAAACCAGAGAATTTACTGGAGATCCTCCTTCATGCATGAAGGACCTAAACAAGGAACATTCAGCTGTAAATATTATATTTTTTTTAAAGTATCATTACATAATACTTGCTAGTAAATGTATTATTAGCATGTTATACATAACAAAAAAGGATAAAGGGTAAAAAACAAATCTCTAGTTTGTGCTTTTCACTGCAGCCCAGTAAGATTCAAAGCAGAATAGCATTATCTACAATTGAAGAACATAACTAATATCCAAATTATAAATATTTTTCATATTTTCAGGTAAGTAAACTTGTATTTCTCAATGTTTGCCCATTGTTTCTACCTAACCGTTGCTGGAATATATTTGTGTAAAAAGATGGACCAGAATAAAATATACTCCTGAGTGTCTAGAGTTCAAACCACCTGGGGAAATGCCCTCAGCAGCTGAGTCGCTAATAAAAGTTATTCTTTTACTACCTTTCAGACATTTGCTGTGGATTTTTTCTAAATCTATTCAATATGAGGATTAGTAACTAAATGATTTGGTAGGGAGGACTAAAGTGTTTGACTTGATTTCACAGCAATTTCATTTTGGGAACCGTATGATATAAGAACATTGAACCTGTGGCAGATATGTCCCTGTTAATTTGGATTCCTGTGTGAATAAAGTTCCTAATGATCTAACCTTTAAAGAGGTAGGTCTCCAGCCAGAGTTTGAGGCCAATAAGCTGGCAATCACACCTCCAAGGGTTGTTTCGTAGCGTTATGCTGTCCAGGCGTGTCATGGTATCCAAAAGCGAACGATCCAATCTTGTTAGTCTGTTGTTTGCTAAACCCAGGTAGCTGAGGTTTTTCAGACTGTCCCCCATGACTCCTGGCAAACCCCACAGACTAATAAAAGAGACATAGTAAGAGAATCAGATTAAAGGAATCTCTGTGGGAATCTCTGATGAACTGAAATTCATGTTGAACTCAAAGTTGACTCTTGTTATCTTTTTCTGTTACCTCAAATTGTGTAAGTGGTAAAAAAAATCCCTTTAAAAATATTTCTACTAATTAAACAGCTTAGATCTATACTGAGCTTTTTATTTTCACAATGTTAATATTGTTTATTTTGATATTTTTTTCTCTATTGAAAAGACTCTACTGCACATCTCTTGCCACATTTAGCTTTGCAAGCTATCTGGCTAACTGTTGCACTTTGTGCAGCTTTTTATTATGTATCAAGTGTGTAATCAAGTGGGGATGGTCATTTTTATTGCAAAGGCTTGTATTTCAAATCATGTTCAAAAATATTGAAAGACCTTTGTTCCTTTTTCCTTACATGTTTGAAAAAGGCTTTAAAAGATTAATTTCACTCTTGAATCTCAGTTATTCTCAATGAATTTGAAATTCCTCTTGAAGAAATGTGTAATTATTTCCCGTAGTCCCTCGGTGTGAATTGTGTAGGATTGTAGTTTTTTTTACTAAAAAAAAGAAACACAATAAAATGTAAGCTAAATAACCTAAATACAATTTAAGTTAACTAGAAAAAGCAGTTATTGTGATTGCTTTTTCTGTTTATTATTCAGTTTTCCAATGCTGCTCCTGATGGTGTGACAGTTTCAAGAATCTATACTTAACCTGTTGTGTGAGAGGTCAAAATGGGAAAGTGAGCGAATAGGTCCAAGCAGCCGTTTGTCAAGTTCTCTGATGCTGTTGTATGCCAAGCTGAGGCGCTGCAGAGTCCTCAGACCAAGCAGAGCAGTTGGTGAAATAGATGTTATAGAGTTATTAGACAGATCGAGAATGCGGACAAGAGGTATTTCTCTGAAAGCCATTGATCCTAGTCCCCTGATATGGTTATCTTGAAGATACAGTTCCTGTGTGTCTGAATGTAGTCTCCGAGGGATGTCATAGAGGCCTCGACCCCGACAGTCCACCACTTTAGTGTTGCTGTTGCAGCTGCACTCCTTTGGACAGGCATGTGACAAAGGCAGGGAGGAGAGGAATGCACACACCAAAATCACTGTGGAGACACAGGAACAAGACATTACAACACCACATGAGTGCATACTACATTTATTTAATTTGAAGTTATAGTTTCGATTTAATTGCTCGCACGTAATGGCACGCATAATTAACTCCATAGCTTCAAAGATTCCTATGTCCATATTTATTTTATTCCTATTTTACTTTGCTTTTATCCAGAAGATTTTGTTTTTAATTTAAACTTATAACTAATGCATACCACCAGTTTGCATTAGTTTTGCAATAGCATCTCCCCTCCCGCCCCCTTATACAGTGACCCTTGGAAACTTCATCAAAGCTCTGTAACCCCTCACCCACACACAAATCTATACGCAGCACATTCCCTTTGAGATAACTTCACATGTCCATTCCTTCTGGAACATAACAGCATTATTTATAGCATTGGCTTGACTAGCTGGAGGCTCAATGAAATGAAGCTCCAACCCAAGTCTATGAGTGTAGCTTGCTCATAAGTTGTATCATAGATGTTGCATAGGTGGAAGAACTGTGCCATATTTATTATTATTTATGAAATTACCATTATCATTTTCAATAAATGTTTCCTCCTACTATTCAAATAAATGTTTTATAAGTGGGAATTCATGGTGTTTTTCTCAAATTTGTCTGTATAGGCCTTTTTTCTGTATAGGCCAGCAGAATTGCCTTTGACTTGTCCGTTCTTATGAAACCACTCTAAAGCTATTCAGAAGTCAATACTTTTTCTACTCTCACATTATGAAACACATTCGCTTTCTCACACCTATTTCATTTGTAATCCAGCGGTCCTTTACTGACCCCTCAAAACTGTGTACTCAGTTGAAATAATCTGTGGTCAGGACTTCTGGTAGGTGGCAAAGTTTGCTTTGTTTGTGTCTCTATTTTTCCATTTGTGTGGGTTATCAGCTATCATGCTTTTAAACTCACATATAAAATCACTTGGACAAGCTCTATAACATATAAACCTCTCCTCAGTGTCAAAAAAAGTTATTTCATTGTGGCATGAATTTTTATTCATCTCTACAACCATTCAGCAGCCTACAGAAATGATCTACATGCCCTCTTGAGGTCGTGACCCCAAGTTTGGGAATGAATGGATTAAATGACACCTATTTACTTCATGGTCTGCTCTTTAAAGTACTTGGGGCTATTGAAACCACAACTCTTCTTTGAACTTGAAGAAATATGTTACAAAACAAGTACCTGTACTTTTTTTTGACATATTTCCTGTCACCACAAGAAGTCAACTAGGTTCCCAATCAACCTAAAGGACAACTTGGAATCCTTTAGGTTATTTAGGTCATTTGGCCCTCATAGCATGTACATAAAAAATGTATTTCATGAGCTTTTTATTTGTGCATTGGTTGAGAAACAAACTCTCGAGTGTACATATAAACATGGCAGGAGCCAAGATGGGCATTATAACAGGAGTTATGTAATGAGGTCAATACAAAGGACTGGCTTTTTGCTGTTGTGTCCCTTCATGATAAACCCTATAACAACAAGTTTGTAATGACATGTCCACATTACCCATAACAGTTGCAACCGTGAATAACCTCAGCTGTCAATATCACACTAATTGCAACTTGTCAAAAGAATCAACGCTGACCTGATATCCAGCAATTAATGTAGAAATGTTATTAGAATATTTAATTTAAATTGCAAATCCTAATTAATGCCTAATAACCCTTGCATACCCACGCAGAAATTACACTCACAAAACACCAGCAATGAAAATCCTACCTCTCATTTCTGCCAGTTTTTGGGCCGTGTTGTGTTCAGGGTTCTTTTAGCTCCCTTTTGGTATTGCGGTGAGCCTCACTGGTGTAGGATCCATTTGTCGTCATTGAGGTTGAGATCGTCTGGTCCCAGCTCTCATTCGGTTTGTCTGGTCAATAGGTGGGAATTGGAGAGCAAAAACAAAGCGTCAGAAACCAGCCTTGCCCTCAGGTTTCCCAGCAGTGCCTGTGAGGGCATGAAACCCCATCAGAGCAGGCAGATCAGAGCGCTAGCTCACTCCCAGCCAGTCTGGAAATCACTCGAGTTCGGAGCTCTTCCTCTCTCTCCGTCTCTCCCTTCTTGTCTATCTCTCTTGCTCTCTATCTCTCCTTTTGTTGCTCTCTTACTATCTCCCAAATCCTCATATGCCTTCCTGAATATTTTTTTTCATAGTGTTTTCTGTTCTTAGTACATTGCCACTTCTCATGACTGAATTTGTTGTTCTATTGACACCAAATCAGAACTTGGCCTTGTCTGTCTTTCTCTCTGTTTTGCTCACTGTTCACCCCTCACCCCTCCTCCACTATCCCCAGTTGGATTGGTGTATATGATGGTGTGTCATCTCCCTCTGGACAGCTGTGCCTCCTAAATCATAGCACAAACACATTCACCAACATCCATGTTGCACCTCCTGTTACTCTGGCAATAACTGAACAAGACAAAATTAGATCGAGAATGCAGCGCGGAAATAAAAATACTCATGCACTTAAATACACAATGCCTATTGCTGTGGCACGCTTTGATAATATTATGCATAAGCCGTGGGCAGAGGGGCTGGCAGAACACGCCCTCAGCACAGCAACGCAGCTTGCACAAATGCACATGTTGGTGCACATATACAGTTCAACATCGGGAAGCTGCAATGAAATTGCTTGATTTATTTATTTTTTTTCTTTTATTGCTCATTAAAAGATTGACTGTTAGACTCATGTTGCTGTGCAGATCCTTGTTGATATTAAGCTGTTCTGATGCTTGCTAGTTCACTCTGGTTTCTGGGTATTTGCTCTTCTGCTTGACAACATCCTATTCTGTTCTGCTGCTTATTCTGGGTCTATTTGCTTTTTTCCATCTGTAAAAATAACTTACAAATTTAATACAAGTGGACATATTAGTTTTGAACAATGTATTTTAAAATGTGTAAAATGCACACAGATGCTCGCATTCACACCCATGTTTGAAACATTATTGAACCTACCTATGCGTGAAAGTAAATCTTCAAATTTGTGATGTTGTATTAGATATGTTAAAAAGTCACATGTTAATGTATTTAGTTGCTCTTTTCTGAAATTTTCCTACAAAAAAAAGAAATCTCTTTCATGTTGTGTTTTAATCTACTGCTGTTATGGTGAGTGCAGGAGACAGTCAGGCAGAAGTTAGATGGCATTAGGTTTAATGAAATCACCACAGTGGAATCCAGCAGCGGGTAACTGACAGCAGTGGCTGCATTTCCATTACAAATGTGTGCGATTTCTTTGTCTATATTCTGCAACATGTAAAGTTCTCCTTTTGAACTGTGAGAGAAAACCAAAGTACCCAGACGGACCTTATGTTTGCATAGGGAGAACATGCAAACATGCAAAAACCATAGCCTGCGATTCAAAATACTGAGTCAGGGCTTGAAAACCTTTATACGGTACTGGAGTACATTTATTCTATCCTTACTAGAATCCTAAATCAGTAGGCTGTAAACCAGTTGTCATCCCCCCTGCTTGGGACAGAACTGATTGGAGATTGGTGATGGGATGGATTTAGAATGGATTTTCTCTCTTCATCTTTATGCTCATAAACCCAGCTCAGTGCATAAATACTTTCAAGTTCTTAAATCAATCATACATAGGGAAATTAAATGTTCATACATGGAACAAAAGTAATTTCTGTCTTAGTGGATTGGATTTGAGCTTTTGTCTTGAATTGTCACTCCTGTGCATTCTAAAATCAGTGTAATTACTGCCATTGCACAGAATGAAGCCCTGAAGCAGCTGTTGTAGATTTGTGCTCCCACTATTAATATATTTCCTTAATGAATGTACTGTCTCTTCACTTGAAATGCCACGTGGAATAGATTGCAAGAATTCACTGTTTTCCTATCTGACGTCTTTGAGTCTGTAATGGTCCTTATTATCCATGCTCTACCTTTTTCCATCTCTCCTGTTTCCATTCCTGTTGCCCAGCATCTTAAATTAGCATTTCCTCCCGGGTTTTTCATGTGGGTGTAGAGATGGTGGGCTGCCCAAAGGATCTGGCAAAGCTTAGGATGGGATAATCTGCACCTGTTCCTATGGGCAAGAGCTAAAATGGGTCACAGTAGCACCACACCACAGGAAAACATTTGCACAATTACGCTATCAGTACACTGGGAAGTGAAAATATATTTTTAGCTTGTTTTTTATTGTGAAAATGATCAGCCTGAAGAATGCAAATAGATCTGTCGGCTGTTTCGCCTAAAGATTATTTAACCTTAAATATCATACATAACAAGCTGTTCTAGTGGCATGGAGGGATTTACCTCTCTGATGTAAGTACAAGTCTCCTTCAGGTTTCATCTAGATCTGAATTTCAGTCGTGGTTTTTAAAGCATGTCTGCCAGGGGCTGGAACTCTATTTGCTTGTCCGAATGCATAAAGTATTGAATGCTGTCGGTGCCAAATTCTAAAATTTGGCACCGACAGCATTAAGAAGTTGCGACATGAGTTTGGCATTTGGGTGGGAGTTCAGCATTCAGTCAAGCTCTTTTTGTAGAAGACCTCTGGTTGTGTTAGAATCAGTAATAAATATTGTAAGGTTTTTTTAAACTCAGCTAATTGGAATAAATAGAGGAAAAACTCTGGTTGCAATTCAGTCTTTGCCTTAAGGAAAGTACTTCAAGTACCTTGCTGTCATTTTCACAAATGGTATTATTCTATTCATGCTGACCACTCAAATAGGACAGAATAAATTACTGTTGCGTTTTATTGATGACAAAACGATGTGAATGCAACAATCTATTTTAATCTGCTTAGCTTTCTTTTTTATTTTTCATCTCTGAGTAGAGAGTGTGGCAATTGCTGTTTCTGCAGCAGTTTTACCAAAATAAAAGCTTGATCGTTCCTGCTTACAGAAGGGGAAAATAATTTATCTCCAAATTATCTTTAAAGTTTCTCAAAATTTTAATGTTGGCATCATATAGCCAACACATCATCAAGCGAGACGATACTGATTCAAATTTTGTTTTAATCTGCCATCGCAGATATGTAGTTTCATATCTTTCTGATTGACTGCATTTTAAATCCTGTTTTTTATTTTAGGATTTTCCATTTCTTCTATCAAATCTGCTATTGAGATAAGTCTTTGTCAGACAAGGTAATAGATTCTGCCTGTTGCGAATGCATCTCTTCATTTTCAGCAAAATCTGAACAATTTGTCATATTTCACAACAAATAACTATCACTAACAATAATAATAACTACCCTCATGAAGAACTTTCTGCTCAGCTTGTTAGCGGAAAGTTCAGGGATCTGATGTCAAACTTTATGGAATCAAAGTATAGGTATCTATTCCATATGAAGAACAAGCCAGATCACAATGGTGAAGCAGGCTAAAGAGTATGTAATATTTTTGTTTTTAAGCATTTGTAGGGTAACTGTATTATGCAAAACAATTTGACCAAATCCAGAAAAATGTGCTAACATGCAGTCCATTTGGTCCAAGTTAGGAAGCAAGTGTTTGTACAGTAAAGTTTTTTTTTTTTTTTTTTGTTTACCTGTTATATTGCATTTGCAATATGTTCTTAATGCTTCTAGTGATTATAACTTTTATTATTGTTTTGCATCTCTTTCAGCTGTTGGCATCCAGATGAAGTTGGAGTTTTTCCAGAGAAAATTTTGGACAGCCAGCAGACAGGTACCTAGTGACAGGATGCTCATCCGATGATTGAAGTAAAAACACATTTTCAAATCTAAGAATAAAAACTAACAGGTTCTTGTTTTCTAATTGATATTTAACATACCATTCTAAATCATAATCTTTTCCAAATTTCTTGTCTTTTCTTTTCTATGATCACCTCTTTTTAATATTATATCAATATTCAATTCTGGCTGACTGTCTGTCCTCTCATCTGTCCATCAGTTGGCTTAATTCTCAAAAATCACTTCAACTACAATATTAATGCAATGGATTCATCGCTACGTGGAGTCATTGATAAATGTTCCTCACCTTAAAACAGTACTGATAATGTAAATAACTGTCTGATCCTGAAGTGACGTGACCTAAAAAAATCTGAAACATTGTGTCCATTGCTTCAATATAAAATGTTGAGGGATGAGTAATTTTTCAAAAGTTCTTATTTCAGCGGATAGCTGTTTTCCAGAGAGCATGCTGGCCTATTTCATTTCAAGCTAAAACTCTGACAGCTTATTGGTTTCTCCCATAATCAAAATTACAAAACACAGCCTTTGATGCTGCACTAAGATATGGCAGTAAATGCAAGTAGTACCCTGCTTTAGAAGATTAGGTTACAACTACCACAGAAATTAAATACAGAAAAGCAGGAGCATTTATTTAAAAAAATGTTTCCATCTACTCTGTCCTTTTGCAAGAACTCTTTATTTTTATGTAACTGGATGAGCACCCTCTGCTGGTTTGCTTGAATTCAGATGTGTGAATCAGACTGAGATACTTTCTTTTAAGAGTCAAACTGCAGTATTCAGCACTATTCCTGTTTTACCTTATTTGGTTTTATATGCAAAACAAGCATACCTGTGTGTTTATTAGAACTGTTTGTCTAATAAGTCATACTTACAACATATGACAGCTTGCAAGTCAGTTACATTTAAATTTCTTGTTGCATTTTTAACGGATGACAATCATCATTCATTCACACATTTTTACCATAGTAATTTTCTCACCTTAAATGAATAAATATTTTTTTGTTTGTCTTTTTAAAAAAAATTTTTTTTAAAAATCAGTGTGCAGCATTAGATGGGAAATGCTCCATAAGCTGTGATGATGAGGTAAGACATTTTTCTCTTCTCAGTCCATGATCTTTTGTTCGATGACTCTGCCCTAAACTATATTTTCTAATTGACAGCATATTAACTGCTACCTCATTGACAACAATGGCTTCATTCTTGTAGCAGAAGACTATACACTGGTGAGACATAGAAGCAAGCATCTTGTTTTTGATTCTCTTGCACAGACTGCGCTCGCTCTCAAAGTGCTGTTTGAGCATGTACCTTCTGCTTAGCTGTCACCAGACATGCTGTCATTCTGACTCTGGCTCATCCAAAGCAAGTCCGCTGGCTGTCATTGCCCTTCTCTTCTCCTGCATGTTCTTTTTCTGCATCCGCCTTTGTGTTCATATGCTTAATCTTTTCTTATCTTTTTAATTTAATCATAATTTATTAAAGGTTATTATCTACTGTTTAGTCCTGATATATTTTGAATGTGTGGTAGCAAGTTTCTTGGTTCAAGGCGCTTTAAACTTTTTAAGCTGTTGTAATGTTAATTGCTCTCAATGTACACATTTTGTTATGTTGGCATAATCTTATTTAGATTATTAAAACACATCAGTTCAAATTAACTAGCGTATTATCTTGCCTTTTCCATTTCGGAAAAGTTTTTTTTTAATCTGTTTTTTTTGTTTTGTTTTGTTTTGTTTTGTTTTTTGTCAGGTAAAATGTTTGAGAAAAAAAACAGTCTTATTTATGTACATGATCTGGTCAAGAGGCCATTTAAAGAAAGGTCAGTCCCTCCAGGACATTGCAACATTTTTGTGATTGCTGTAGCCAAAAGAAATCAAGTAGAAATACAATTTTTAACATAAATTGCATATAAAATTGATGCCGATGATATCGCTGAGGAATCTTTGCATGTCACTTCAAGAGGAATGTTGACTGCAGTGCAGGTAGAAACCCAGTCTTAACAAATGTGAGTTAAATTGAATACTGAAATTGAGTCAAATTCTGCTTTAGCAAAGCGTTCATTTAACACATGCACCTGACATTTATTTTTAATTATTTTTCCTCCAAACAGATGAACAAACCATGATATTTTAACTGTGTCCAAAATTTAAAGGGCTAATACTCAATTTTAAAAAAACTAATCATAAAAAAGTAGTTTGTAGGTTGGTTCCATTGTAATAGAACCCTATTAGTGATTGTTTGTTAAGAAAAAAATCATAATAAATAAAATAATTTTGTTTGAACAGAATCATATTGCTGTCATGGAAAAAAAAAAAAAACGTTTTTGAACATGTTATGGTAATTATTGTGAACAAACATTGAAATATATTTTACATACATAATTATCTTGTATAAATGTAACAATACATAGTGTAAATATGATCTTTTTTTGACTTTATGTGATTATTTCCTCCAGATGTTGGCAGTAGTATGCTTTTAGGTTGCATTGACAATGAAATTCAACAGAAGGAAGAAGCTGGCATATCAAGTTAATTTGGGATACATGTGGTGAGGAATGCCTGGCTAAAAACATGAACTGCTCGTTGTTTCGATTCCTACAGAAACCACATTGCGGGAATCTACACGCCACATGAAATTAGGATTTAAATAAATGTGCTGCATGAGCTGCCTCATTTATCTTTGTTCTACACAAATGGGGAGAAAAAACAGATATTTTATTGTACTCTGAGTAACAAAGTGGTAAAGTGGTAAAACATTTAAAGTGGTAAAACTTTAAATGTTATGAAGATTTATTGGATGGTCAATGAGGAACGTTCGAGAGGAGAATCGAACTGTTTAGGATCATTCTCAGAGTGTACATACTAATCATGACTTCATCCATGTTGCACAGCAGCATCAGCATCTCTACATGCCTCCAACCAACCGTGGAATAAAACTTGATCAACTACTGTATTAATATGCATGCACTGTAAGCATAATATTGCCATCATCCAGTTTAAATGATCATGTTTACACAATATAATTATTATGTTTATGGAATATAATTATCACATTTATATGACATGATTATTATGTGTGTGTAATATATTACATATTTGCATAATATGAATATGGTCCTATAGCATAATAGTGTTCAAATGTATTTTTTTCATGCACATTCAACTTCACAGCTACAAATTAATGTAGAAACATTCATCTATCAGGATCAATAGGTCACAAATCCACAGCAGTTTGTGAAAGCATCAGAAGTCATTGAAGAGAGCAGATAATGTCCCAAAAATGATCTGTTGTACCAAAAGTAGTCAATCAGGACATCAAAAGATGAATTCATCAGCTTGTACTTCAGGTAGCATAGGTGCTACTGAATTTTTTTTTTTTTTCCATAAATGGTCCAAAATCTGCACTTTCAAATTCTGGAGTATAATAAACAATGCATGTGATATAATTCCTATAAAGTTATTTTTTTTATTAAAACTGTTGCAGATGGACAATACTCTTTTCATTAAAGAACCTTTTGTCCTTTCTTTTTCAGACTGGAAATTTTTTTGGTGAAGCAGAAGGAGCTGTAATGAATAAGTTGCTGCAGATGGGCTCTTTTAAACGGTAATCCATGTGTGCATGCATGTGTCTGTGTGTGTATATGTGTGATCACTTGGAGGTTCAAGCCCAAGTACATGCATAAGTGTGAGTGTATATTTGTATAAACGTGCAAAAAAAAATCAAAAGGCAGGTTACAGAATGAGGGCATGTCTCTTTTCGTGCGGACATCTCTAAACGTGCCAAAGCAAATCTTAATTCCCTGAGACAAAAGAATTAAGAGAACGTTCAGTGCATACACATCCTCACAAACAAATAGCATGTGGACAAACATATTATTCTTGTCAAGAACCTCTATCTCTGGAACCTGTATATTCAGATTTAGCTCCAGGACACCTTCCCTGCTGTTCCACAGCAGAAATGCCCACAAGCCAAAAACACACAAACTTTAGTTGTAATATAAATCAGTTGTGGAATTATTTGAAATTTGTGAAGTCTTTGCCTAGTTACAAAGCTTTGCGTAAATTAGTATTTCACTGAAGCTTGCAACCACGTTCCCAAGTCTGCTGCAGGGCAGTACCCTCCATTCCTTTATATGTATGGGACGTGGGTGAGGGGGAATTTCTCTGTGTAAGAAATCATTGCATAATTGCAAAACCCAGCCCATAGTTTAGAAAAATGAACCCTTCACATCAGACAGCTAATAGTTTACAGACCCATCTATAAAAACAAGGCTCCACAAGTGTTTTCTCAGAATCCTTACGATTGGTTGAAGATGGATTTTTGAAGATTGAGGAAGACATATGTTGAAGGAGTAACATGACTTGTTTTGGGAAAATATTAGCATGATGAGTAACAGAGCGTTTAGATCTAAAGACTGATAAATCCAATATGATATCCGTCAGTTTTTTTGTCTTGTTTGAAGCGACATTTACATGTCAAATTCCTTACTAAAGCTTGACAAACTGTCAGCTTGAACTTATTCATAGGCCAAAATCAATGCTTTTGACCTATTAAAACAAGAAGGTTACTGCTTCAACAATTGTTTAAGTAAAGCAAGTATTGTTCAATAATTTATAGCAGGAGAAGTCAAATTATATGTTCACAAATTCAAATCAGATATCTGCATTAGAGGACTGCAACAACTACTAATGAATAAATATTTTGTATGTTTTTACCTCACGAAATGATTTCCCTTCAGTATGTTTTTCCACTTATTTTAAGAATTCCAAGTTTTATAGGGTAACCACATTGTTCAACCTAAACAAGTAGTTAATCATGTAATTAATCTATTAAATCTCAATAGCTACATTGAAGAATAACTTTGAGTTCTTTGTAAAAACTCCTAAAATTTACCGCTCAGTTTTATCAAAGCATTTTTGTAAAATGTACCACATTTTATTGGTACTACCTGGTCTGTAGAATCATTGTGATTTTACGAACCACCAATAATGATGTTCAGGGTGCATTAATTTTTATTTTTTTATTTTAATATTTTTTCTCCATTTGCCATATTTGCTGCATTACTAGGCTAACGTTACCTTGTGGTCTCTCGGTTTTGATGTGACCTGTTGATAATTTAGCTCTACAAAATGTAGGCTTTCATTTCTTATCTTGTTAATAATGCAAATTGTTGTCCTGCCTCTCAAACAAATCATGTTGTTTAGTGTATGCCAGTGATGAATGGCAAATATTACAGGACCCCACCAATTGGTATTTAGTGCTTCAGAACTAAACACATTTGTTAACCTTAAAAAGTACCTGACCATATCATCAATGGCAGACAAGACTTTGAGAATCACTATACTATTTTACATTAGTTTAAGTAAGTTATGAAGCAATTCATGTGGTCTTACTTATCACTAATTGGTTCTGGGCGTCGTGTTGGGGCTGTGTGTCATTAGTACTGCGACTGAGGTTTCAACATCGCCTGGGGCGGCAGATATATTGAACCCCACTCTGTTGTCACACATGTTCAGCCTGCCATTCACACACTAGTATATTATGTGTAAGAACTCTCCCAACGGCTATTAAAAAGAGTGTTCATTGTTCAAAGACAAGCTTGTAACCTTAGCAATAACCTCCTCCAGACGGAGCTAGATCTTACCCCCTCAGGGTTCACTAAGCCCATAAAACCTCAGATATCCCTCCAATATCCCACAAATTATCCACACAGACTTTTCAGAAATCACTTTGACAAACATCTGAGGAGGTGCTCAGCTTTCACTTGCTTTGCTACTTCCATTCTTTCTACGTCCATCATGTATAATATTTGTATGTGAAACAGTTATTACAGAGGTGGGATCTTCTCTTCCATCCCCAACACAGCAGACTGAAATGTTCGTCAGGCATGCATTTGCAGATAAATTCTGAATCAAGATTCCTTGACGGCTCAACAGAACTATGGGAAATGTTTTCCCTGATTCTATTTTGAATCCTGTTGTCTGTTCTATATTTGTCTCCATAGTGTCACACTGTATGACTACCAGGCTCTTTGTTGGGTCCATTCCGAGAGTAGCGACAGTGGGCACACACTCCTGGATGTGAGTACTCTCCAACCTCTATGTGTTCTACCCATGTAGTAATGTCCATATAGTACAATATTTATTGCTAGTGTCCAATCATCCCCACCCCTTTTTTTTTCTTCTAGCCTTACTTCGCTTTCTTTGCAGCTGTAAAGTGGATCCTGACTGAGCTTGTCATGTAAGAGTCCTCACTGGAGAATACCTCTTTTCTGTTTATGGAGTAATGCTATAAGCTTTGTGCATATATGTGGTTTCTGAAGACTTGTATTTAGGCCTCTCTGCTCTGAGATTAGCTGTATGTTTGTGAGTATACTGTATATCTCTTGTGTGTTTGTTTATGGAGGCCTCCACATGTACGTTGATGTGAACCTCTGTGATCATAACCAGTAATAGCTACCTGATGTTTCCTGCACCATGAGTATTTCTGTGATGCCACATTGTGGTTGTGGTTTAGTTCTGCTGGGTGGTCTGTCACTGCCACAGTGCATCATGGGAATACAGAGTTGTCGGTACTCATTTTATGTTTTAGCAATAGAAGTAATTAGAGAAATGAGATAAATGTGAGATGTTTCCTATTTATACAACATATAGCTTAACCTAAGAATAAGTAAGGTTAAAAATAAAAAAAATCACCCATTAGTTATGTGGAATATGCAATGATTTTTGGTATTTGTTCTTATTCCTTGTCAATTTGTAGAACAATTTTCAGTACTCATTATGCTTAACATTTAGAACAAATTTAAAATAAATGAGAAAAAAAATCTGCTATCCACTGCACTTTCTGCTTTTTTTTTCCAATTTTGCTATTTTTTCCAGCCAATTTTTTTTTTAAATCGATTGCCAACTAGACTTAAAAAGACTCTGTTGCTTTAAAGTGTAATATAACACACTGCATTTGATCTGTTTTTCAACTCTTCAGTTTTGAGACGACTCTGGTTATTCAGATCTTAGCAAATGTCACAGCAATTCGAGTTGATCACATTTTGACAACACTTAGAGAGAAGATTGCTCTCCTGTTTTATTAGCTTAGCACGTAGCTCTGAACATAGCTCTACCTGTTCTACCCTTAAAAGAACAGCTGTGCGACTACAGACATTTTCAATTCATCGTAAAGGGTGAAAAACATTTTATTTTGTTTGGAAAGCAGAGATGTGTTAAAGTAGCAGAATATTGAAACATATCCTACTATTTAAAAAAGTGACAGACAACAAAGTTGGTTGTGATTCTTTTTAATAGTTAGCAGCACAAATTGTGGCCACACAGTATGATATGGTAGACAGCAGAACACCAACTGGTACCGGTGAAGTAACTAAAGGGTTTAGTTACTTCGATCAGATGAACTTAAAATTGGATATTGCATATCTGTAGTTCAGTTATTCTAAATAAGAACCAAAATAAATTCTGAAATGGCTTGATGTATTACAAGAAACATGTGACTTTCTTCAAATTAAGCAAAACTGGCAGCTCCGAGAGGAGATTTCCAATCCACAATGAATGCCAGGACTTGCTGCATTTGTTGCAGGTTGAACTAATAGAATATTCTACAACACTTTTACTTTATTAAGCATTCATGATTTTTTGTAGTCTTGCATAAAAGGATGTTGAAGCAATAAGTGGCAAATTAATGGAGTTTTTTTTTTTTTTTAACTTACATGTGCATTCATTTCAGATTGTTAATCTCTGTCATTTCCACATTCAGATTCCTGGTTGAATTCAACTTATACAGTTGGTGGAACTCTGATCTCACAGCCAAAGGTAAGAATGGCTGCATTTTAAACAACCCGCACACAAACACATAATTGCATTATTAAAAACAATGTCAATATTTTACATTTTATTTATTTTGATCAAAATAACAAATTAATATTTTTTGTTGTTGTTGTTGTTGTTGTCAGTACTTTTGGAGGTTTTTCTGGTTCATGTGGATTTAAAAGTTTCATGGTTATATTTGTTGTAGGTTTTACATTCAAATAAAGCCCGTGGTTGTCTTCGGATGATCCAAAACTTTACTGAAAGAATCCTAACTGGAAACTGAAAAACTCCACTTTATTAATTCCTTGCTACTTTAAGAGTTTTTTCTAATTTTGAGATTTATACTTTAAAACTCTAAGAAGTTAGTCTTGCCCTCCAATTTTGGCCTTTAAATCATCTAAGCAGAGGCAACTGTTTTGCAGATCCATAACAAAACAAAAATTCTACTTTCAATTGCTTCCCTCGTCTTTACAAGACAATGCTGATTTCTTAAAAACAAATTTTTTTATGACCAGTTTTTATTTATCACTTGATCTATATGGCTTTCTTTATGTTTGTGTAACATGAAGTTATTTTTTGGGTGCACTTTTATTCATCTATTGTGAAGCATTTCACGATTTTTATCGGTGGAATTTGCCATATAAATAAATAGTGTTTACATCTTACCATAAAGTAGTAAAATAAAACCTCTGTTAAAATTCAAGGAAAATGAATTGGTTGAATGACATCATTGTATCATTACCTTCACCGTTTCCTTGTTTGCATTTAGGCTTCCATAATAAGACTCCCTAAAAAAATGTCAGTATGAAAACAGTGGCAAGAAATAACCCAAATCCAAAATTTATTATGTAACTACCAAAAAAGTTACAGTGTGATTCATGAGATGCATGCTGAATATTGATTTTGGAGAGAAATGATATATGCTTTATGAAAGCAGAGGTATGCATTTCTCTTCTTTTCTGGTTTATGTCTTTGCTTGTACTTTTATGTCTCGTTTTCTCCCTTGAACACATGCACATTCTCATATTTTCACCAACAAGTAGTAAATGCTGTAATTCTTCTTGCTTTATGGAGTGTTGAATACCATTTCCCTGTCTGGAATGAGACTTGCACTAAGCAGCATCAAAGTGTCACAATAATTGGAGCCAAAACCAACAAAATATTTCTGTGAAAGCGAGAGGGACAGAGAAAGAACTCCAAAATGAGAGTTCCATAAAATGCTTTACTTGCACATTTTAATCCTGGATGAAGTGAAGCTGGTCATCACCACTCGCCAAGCATTCGAGACAATTTCACAGCTGGCTAGCCTCAGGTCTTAGCAGCACTTTCTGTATCCTTTTACAACAAAGACACCAAGGCTTGTGACACGGGGTTGAAACACAACAACCTAGCAAGGCTGTAACCAAATCTACACAGCTACTCAAGCTGAGCTAATCCCAGACGTTTATACTCATATATGGTTTTAATGCGATACACACATACATACGCGCATGCATCAATGCTGTGCTGCTGACTCGCTGTAATTAAACCACTCCATTCTAATCACACATATAATCCGCCATCTTTAGAAATCTCTGTCATAAAGATGAGAAGCGCTCTGTGCTTAAGCTGAGCTTTAGAGCTGTTTTCTTGCGTTCAATAAATTATTTTGCTAATGAAAGATATTGCCAACCATCTTGTAGAAATTGCTCAATCCTCTGGGTGGCAGTAGTGTTCAAGCAATGTTTGGGGAGAACAAACACCTCCAATTGGCTTTTTGAAGCAGAAAAGAGTTGCTCTGCTTCAAAAGCACTATTTTCTATAATGGTTGCATTTTTGCCTGGATGTGATGTGTTAAGCAATTTGCCTCCAATGTTTTTAATAACCTGATGGCTTTTTTTACATGTATAATTTAAGTCTTTTAAGTCAGTGTCGTTTAACTTTTCCTTCAATTTTGACCACCTTTGCCATTTCTTTCATTCTCATTTTTCATTATTTCTTCTCTCTTTTCACTGTTAATTTTCTCTCTTTTCACTGTTAATTTTCTCTTTGGTTTAGCTCAAAGGGCAGGTCCGCATATGCAGGTGCCATGTGACACAGAGTACCCTGCCTTTGTCTCAGAAAGAACAATCAAGGAGAACATGGGCAACATCGACTGTGATGGCTGCATCAAGTAAGCAACACTCAGAAATGTAAAAAAAGCAAAAAATTTCCAACAACTTTCCACAGTGACATGCTTTTTACATTTGTTTGGTATAAAAGATTGTAACTGAAATAAAACAGCAAACAGGATGAGAGAAACTTTAACTTCATTGTATCTGTGAAAAATACGTTTATCCAGCCAATCCATCAGCAACACACACAAACCCCCAACTCTGTCCTCCAGCAGTTTGAAATACGAGGCATTTAGGGATGAGGGAGAGGTTGAAAAAAAAAAAGGCTTCCTTTTAAAAATGGGAAAATGAGTGTGGTCCCCATTAACAATTTGGGATTTTCTGTCAGGCAATTGTGGGGTGTTCTCTGGATCCCTCCAATGGGCCCTTCATTGCTCCCAGCTGTGGAACTGCCAGTGAGCTCGGAAATCTGTGTTTGTGTGCGTGTGTTTGCGTGCATGCGTGTGTTTTCCTTGTGTGTCTGCTGACTGTAGAGCCCCTCAAGGTCGGCAGGGTAACCTCCGCCGTTGGTGCCATATCTAAAATGCGGTTGGGGAGCCAGTCATAACGCAAAACACACATACAACAGCACCTACTCAGGCTCTCTCACACCCGTTCAGATTTACATGACAGTTATTTTTATCCACTGATGACACCATGAAGAGATGGGCACTTTTACACTAGAAAATAGAAATTATCTTGATCTGATATAAAAAAAATCTGACAATGTGAAATCATTTCTTTATTTTATGCATATAAAGTTTTACAAATCGTATTTGTATCTAAAAGTACTTGTGATAAACATCTGTTTTATGTTTTGGCTCACTGAGACTTTCTGTTATGTTTTTTATTGAGACATGCGTGTATGCTTTATGCTTTAGGAAACGGAGCCCGAACACTTGCCTGCTAAACTTCTCTTTCTGTATTTAGATTCTCAGTGTGCATGTGTGTCATTCTTTGTGTAAATCCATTACCAAACCATAGAGGATTGGTAATGGATGTAAATGAAGCAATGTAGTATATGTTTGATTTGGTGCTTTTCTAGCTTCCCAGAATTAATAGATTCATTGCATAGTTTGTTTTACCAGCCAGAGGGTGATTTTATCTTGAAGACTTAAAATACAAGCATATCTTTATTTCAAACTGCATTCATAAGAACAGTCCCCATTTTCATTTGTGCAAGGTCTATAGAAGGCTCAAAGCAGGTAAAAATAGTGTCTACAGCTGTTCATTTTTACTAATATCTGGCCAGTATCTTTTAGTTTTTCATATTTCTGATAAACAGGGCTTATCAGTTATAAGCCCTGTTTATAAACACATTGTTTGTTACAATGTGTGAGGCCACTCATAGGACTGCTTGGTTTCCTAAACCTAAAATCTTTTCACTCCTAATATGTTAGAAATCAACTGAATAAACTATTTTAAGATTATTTGTGTATGATGATTAAAATTAAATAAAAGGACATTGCAGCATTCAAACATGAGAGCTACTAAATACTCATTTGTTTTCACCACTTTTTTGAACTTTTATTTAATCCTCATGCATCTTTAACTGAGTAAACACCTACAATCATCAAGAATCTAAAACTCAAATCTAAACCATGCACAACATGCAGCTATAGTTATAATATCTGTTAAATCGAGCAAAAAGAACTCCAACCAAATTTTATCAAAGACTTCTTCATGTAATGGGGAAAAATGTCCCTTTACATGGAATGTGCAACTTTCATGCAACTTCCTGTAATATAAAATAGTCCAGGATTCAAACTCATAAGCAAAAACATACTGCTATTTTTCACCAACTGTCGACACGAAGTAAGTTAATATTTTATGAAAGCCTTGAAAGGAAGGCATGGACCGTCAGTCTTTGAACATTTTCAGCACTTATTTTCAAACATTTATCTCCCATTCACAATGTGAGTGCTGTTTTTTTTATGGTGTCTGCAACCATGTCATCCTTTCATCCTTCTCAGAAAACATATTGCAACTCTTTTCATTAGGTCAGAGAAATGAAAGTTGTGTTTTTTCTGTCTTAATAAAAGAGTTTTCTTTGGTGGTTGTTGCTGAGTATCTGTGCAGATTTGAGGCATTCTTCATTGAGTCTTTGGGCTATCTGCGCTTTCATGCAGGATGCGGAACTTACTTTCCTAACACTGCTTATGTTCAAGTCTAGCAGCTGTGCAGTGTCATATGTTTAGCAATGATTTCTCCAGAAAGCTTGTTCTGTTTTTTTTTTCTGTAGTCAGAACTCAACGAGCCTGGCACTGCACAGCGTTTGAAAACGTAGTATTAGACATTTTGTCAGATTTTGAGTAACTGCTTGGAACTGAATTGATCAATCTGCTGAAGTAGTTATGTTAAACATTGTTGGTCACAGTGAGATATGTGTATAAAATGTAGCTGACGAGTACCACTAAAAAATTAGAGACTTTCAGGAGTAGGGTTGAATGGAAAAAAATGCTATTAAATGAGTGAGGAAGGAAATACAGCTTCAGATATTGGGCCAGTTTTAATCTGTCATCAGTTAGACTCCTTATCTTCAGAAAGAATTTGTTCGGACACTATTTTAACATCTGATAATTAAATAAAATATTTAATTATCCAAGGTGAAGTAAGAGACAGAGAAGGAAAGAGATCCAAAGAAAAGACAGAGTAACATAAAGAAAAAAATATCATCTTTACAAGCTCTCTTCATCATAAAGCTCTTCCATGGAAATAAATCACTAAGCAGGAGGCCTGATCTCCCAGGCCAGTAAAACACAGACGTGGGAAGAAATATGCTCCAAAGTGTGGTTCACATTTGCCTCTTGATGGAGTGTGTTACAGTCAGCAACACTTCATTGATGCTCACCTTGGACTAGACGTTGCAAAGAGTTAGTATGTGTGTCTAGTCTGGCCATGTCCATCCAAGAAGGTGTGGGTCTCCAAGTTTATTCAGAGCTCTTAATAGAGTATTTTATGTCCTTGTCCTTTGTTATGTGGGGTCTTTCTTATACAGTGTACACATTAGAGTAGAATTCAAACATGAGCAACTTTACTAATCTGGAAGTTACTTTCTGACTCATCATTTTGACGACGAGTTTATCACACAATTTTTTTCTCCCTATATGTATTTTTTCCTTTTTCATTGTTTTCCTTCTGGCGTTCTGCTTTTGTTGGCAGGTCATTTGTGATTCAGCAGATCCCCAGCAGTAACCTTTTCATGGTTGTGGTGGACAACAAGTGTGACTGCAGCCAGTTTGGACCCATCACCATGGACCCTTTTGAAATTATGTATATCCTTCACTTGTTTTTGGAGGTCAGCGGGAGGTTAGCAGGGATTTCCAGAAGTTTTTTTTTTTTTTTTTTTTTTTCCAAAGTCAATATTCAGTCTCAGTTTTCTAAGTCAAAAAAAAATAAAAATCTCTCTGGCTACCTTTTGCATTTCAGTGCTGTAAATATATTTATATTCTACAAGAATAGATTCAAAGTTAGAAATCCATTATCGCTTGTTGGGGTTAGGATTAACTTCAAGAATGTATAAAACCACAAAGGCTTTTTTGAAGAACTTAAAGTGTCGTAAGAATTTAGATTAGACTTCTCAGACCCTGTGCTCAATTTGTCCTCTCCTTTTTTCTTTTTTTTACAATAGACTATGCTATATTTAGTTTGAAGACCATTGTTCTCTCTACTCTAAGACAAAGAATTTCTTAAAATCTAAATGATGTCTAGTCTACGCAACACACATGCTCCATAGGTACATTATACATTATGAAATTAAAGTGAATTAAACAGAATGTTGAACTTCAGATAAATAGAATAAGTGTTTCATTTTGAAAAGCAGGGAATGTCTGTGGTTATAATGCCACTAGCAAACATTAAGGTGAAAGAGGAGGACTAAGTTTGTTTATTTTCTAAATAACTAAAAGTCGTTCAAGCAAGCTTGATAGGCATCCATGTGGTCATCATTATGAATCACCTGTTTCTGGGATGCATATCAGCCGGCTTATACCTGTGTTAATGACATAAAGATTGTTTATAATGATCTAAACACAGACAGAAAATTTAGAGTAGTCTTGCTTTCCTGAATTGATTGAAGATAAAAGATTATCTTTGTAGACAAAATTTAAAGCAAAGCAACACAGTCCATCAATCTATGAGAATGTCCTTAAAATGCTTTGTGAGTCAGTGTTCATTAAATCTTGGTAAACACTTTGATCAATTGCTGATACAGTTACTGATACAGAAAAGTTCTACAGAAACACTTTTGTTTCTAACCACAAGAAGTGCTTTCTTTTTAATCAGTGCACATTTCTTTGAAATGTAATCGGCTATAAACATGTCCTCCAGTGTTTATTTTTTGTGAAGCACTCACTGCAGCATAACGTGTGCTATTCTGGTGCTTTGCCACAAAAAAAAAAAATATTATACACTGGAGGTTCATTTTTTCTGACATGAGTTTTTTGTTTAGTGCAAAAATATTATTGTCCTTAAATGCATCTATGCAGCTAATTGCTTGATGCAGCCAGACACATGCATACATTTTCATAAATAAAAGAAATGGTGCCTTGCCAGATGAGAATTCATACAGTAGTATTTTAGGATGTCCAGCACAAAGTGGTTGTGAAGTAGAAGAAAATCGTGTTTTCTTTGTTTAGAGGGAAAAATGGGAGGCTTGGAAATAAAATTTGAAAACTACATAATGCACTTATATTCACTCTCCTCAATTATTTTCACTGGATTATTCTAATCCTGGATTATTATGCTTTAATCAAAACTGTTTCATTTGAGCATTTCCCCCATCTTATGTCTTTTTCAGCATCTAACTAGTTTTCTTCCAGGTTGGCCCAATATAAATCTCCATCCATCTTTGAAAGCAACCCTACACCATGACTCTGCCACCTCATGCAGTTTGGTGTGTTCACTTTGCATGGCTTTCTTTCTCCAGTTATTTTTCCATGCTTAAATGAAGTTCAGATTTGTGGAATTCATAACTAATGTCTGTCCTTCCTACTGATACTTCCGGCTAAACATATCACATGTTTCTTTTTACTTATTAGTTGTTTTTTAAAGGTCATACATTTATTTATGTGTAGAGGGGGCATAAACAAATGCAAAGTGCACTTTTCTGATCTTTACATTTATTTTTTTTACTGTTTTACAATGCAGCACTTTGTTGTATTCTATCACATAAAGGCCAAATGAAATACAGTGGAATTTGTTGTGAGGAAAACACACAGCAGTGAAGATAGCGCACGCTTTCATTTTTATTTTTTATATGTATTTTTTACCTTAACTTCAATTGCACATAACGAATCGCTCAAGTGTGAGAGACTGAAGATGCAAAAAGACAGGAGGCGTCCAGACACCTGTCACCCTTTTCATCCAGAGGTATTTGCAACTCACAAATTCTTCAACTGCACACTTCACTGGATTTTCTTCTCATATGTTCTTCCTGTAACTGTAGGAGAATTCAATGGAGTGTGGAGGAGCTGGCAGTCTCACCACATCGCTTAGTGCCACGCTGCTTTTTACGCTCGTGGCATTGTTCCTTAGGTGACCAAAGCTGGTCCTGACTCACCATCCACAGCTTGACCTGATTTGGCTTGGCTCGATGTTATGAGGAATTGCAATGAAGCCACAGAAAACAACATTTCTGTCCTGTATGAAACTGTGCCCGATTCAAACCCATCACCAATATGATCCCCAGCCCAGAAGGTATCACCTGTCAGGGTCATGCAATAATTGAAAGGACTGTTCAAAGGATAATATTAAACCTGCTAAGATAACTACAACCATTTGGAAATATGAGCTACATGGGAAGGTAGTGGGAGAAAATTAGTCCACATATAAAATTGAATGTGCTTTTTGACTCTCTGGCTCTTACCAAACCAGGATTAGGATTTTCTTCATAGTAATTATCAGTTGATTTTTCTTTTTTCTGTTCTCAAACACCACCAGTTGTTTGAGAAACCAGGGCAAGAACAAGTTCAGTGGTGAAAGATCTACCTTAGAAAAAAGCCCTGAAAGATTTTTCATTTAAAGTGTAGCATTTGATGAAGGGTGCTCCGCATTTCTGGATGGATGGGAATTGTCATGATTAATGTTGCCTTTTTCTGTTTTAGTCAGTTTAATTTGCAGCGCCATCTGCACTTTTGACTTCCAATAATCGTGTTGCACGAGGGATAAAGGCTCATGTTAGAAAAAGTTAAAACAAAAAATAATCTAGGGGTACAGCCGCTGACAGTTGTACCAAACTGTTCAGTCCTTTCAGGTTGTAGCGACGGACTGGGGTCTGTAGCTGGGTTTGGAATTGGTCATTTCAGCCACGAAACACCTACATGGACAGAGATGGATGCACTTTCCCCTAGCCTGTTCGGACTTTCCATGGACTTTTTGGATTCTGAAGATTAAAAAAAATAATAATAATATTCTAAACATGTTACATGTGGCTGGGATTGTTATATGATGTTTGTCTAATTATCTTTTTTTCACAATGAAAAAAAATCTGTTACAATATCTATATGAAAAGAGAAAAAAGATTATTTATAGTTTGCAAGTGATACCCATAAACTGTGACTCAAAGATTCTCTGATGTGAGTGGTTGTAATAATTAAGCTTTGCCTTATAAAAGGATATTGTTCCTGTTTGTGTACTTTTGAAATAAAATATTGTTTGAAATGTATTTTTTTGTTTAATGTTGAGTTATTTGAAGACTCTTTAGAAGTTGCTGTTTGAAAAGGTTTGGACCTGAAATTTTAATCCACACTGATTGCTCTTTTGTTCTCAGTTTAAGCCACATGAAGCAGCATCTTCTCCAAAGCAGAAATGTGGCACGCATGTGTGTCTCTTGTGCATCTGTTGTTTCCCTTTTCTGTCATTCATGTGAACTGCTGCCCCAGAGGAAGCCCCCACCCTGCCATCGAGAGACAATAAAGACCAAGACATGACAGCTGAAGACCAGCTACAACACATCTGTATCTGTTTAGCGATAGACGTCCTTTCTGTCATCATAGAGCCACTCACATCGTGTGCGCCAACGTCATATATGGCTTGCGCTGCTGTTGGAGTAACATTTTAGAAAATGACAGCTGAGTTTTCCTGAGATGCTGTCAATGCCAGCCAGGGGAAGCTCTGCTGCGGTCTCAATGTCAGCAGAAGGATCCTTGTGGTCAACAGCTGGGCATGCTCCATCTCCTTCTCTCTTCTCACTACTCAACACTTTAGTTCGACACACACCCTTCACCTGCTCTGAAAAAAAAGTATCTTAGAATAGTGATCTCTGCTGTCTTATTTTTTAGGTTTTGGGTCCTTCAACTTGGTCACTGCAATTATCGCTAGCATTCTGGGGTTTTTTTTCTATGTGTTTAAGTTGACTTGCTTGTCATCTGTCACGGGATAATAAGTTGGAACTGTTTTGGTATAACACCCATCCAATCAGCTTTGTGATTCCTTCCACTCCACTAGATGATTTATGAGAAAGTGGGTGCTGTGTGTATGCAAAAAGCTGCCTTGGGAAAGCAGTCCTGTTTCTGTGGAGCAGTCGCACCCTATTACCACAGTCCTTCATGTGAGTGATAAATGTTCATCTATGTTTTGTGTAAGCGCTTCAGCCTTAATGACGACTGGACACTAGAATGCTAAAAGTCCTAATGCAAACAGACTCAAGAACTTTCCACAGACAAAATTAAAATTCTTGTAAGAAATAGAGATGGACAACAAGAACCATACAGTTTAACAGAGGAAAAGGAACACAAATGAAGCCAAAACGATTCATGTTGCAAATTGGAAAACATTTATTTAAAATACATTCATACTTTATTCTTTATGGGACAGCCTTAACAAAACATTCCTCAAAAACTTTGGTCTATGTTGACATCATTCTGTCACGCAATTGCTGCAGATTTATCAGCTCCACATCCATAACATGAGTCTTTAGCTCCACAACAGTCAAGGGTCAGTGGGGATGTTCAACATCAAATGTTCTGGTAAAGTCAAGAAAATAAAACAAAGTTTTCAATAAAACCATCACATGGTTATTTTCAGCAGCAAAGTCACCTGGGACCTCTTAATTGCAAGTCATACGATCACTGCAGTATTCACCAACATTATGGTATACTGCTGGTTTTTATGATATCATGCACCACACTGTTACTCCACGTCTACTGTCCTACAGCTTTTGGGGCACATTCCTGCTCCAATGCAGCTGAATCAAATGATTTGATTTTGTTCTCAGTTTGCAATGTTTGGCAGTGGCATGCTAATGAGTTTTTCATTTTAATCACATGTTGCAGGACATAGATCTTGAGGGCCAGGGTTGGAGACATCTGCTCTAATGACTGAGAGGAATATTTTGTCATCAGATCCATGACATTTTGTGGCCCCGTGGTTTAGGTTAGAAAGCCAACCCTTCACTCTTTGTTCTTTAACCTAAAGTGAACCATGGACATTTACTAATTATATTTTAATCCTGTGACATCTAATTTGACTTGAAAAAAGCTGCAAAGTATTTAAAATTTTATTAAACATGGACAAATTTAATGTTTACCCCCTTGTAAATTTAGACATTTGGAGATAGCATATACTGTGGGATGGAAGGTACATTACTGTTTTCGAAATGATCCAAAGACTAATGCAAAGATCAGATAGTGAGACAATGATCCATCTGGGTCAAACAACAATACCATGTGCAAAGTCACTTAAATCCTCTTTCTACCCTCTTGTGTTCCTCTATTTGAACATAAGCAAGATGTCTTCTTACCATTTAGATTTATCATTCTATGTGATTGTATTAAGCAAATAATCAGGTGTAACTAATAAAGTGGTTGATCTTTATGGGGGAACATCCCTGCTTACGTTTCATTATAGACTTAGTTTATCTTATGTGAAATTTTCCAGTCAGTTGACTCCTAGATCCCCTCTGCCCACTAAAAACGCTCTATCTCTCAAAGACAAAGAAAGTGAAAGACACATAAATGATGGTGTCTTCTGAAAAGCTGTCCAAATTCTTTCCCAGTGATCCAATCTGCACAACTGTTTGAGGTGGGAAGGAACCCCTCAGAGAGGAGTCACTGATGATTTGAAGACAATGCCCTAAAGGGGCCCTGCTATTCAAAACACATCAATCCATCAACACTCACACTGCTTCAACTTTGTTTCGGGACTGCATGAGAAATCGGTTTTTTTGCCAGTTTGCCACAGGACAGGCGACAGCGAATTGGCTGTATTCACACATTCAAACGGCGTAAGCATAAACACACACATGATAAACATGACACGCACAATGCATACCGGCGGTCACGCGAAGGGCAAAGCTTTTGGTGTTACCTCCGATGGAGTGGATCCATTGGTGGTTTGCTTTGAGGACCGCAGATATGTTTAAATGGAAATGATTCTGAGCAGCCGAAGCAAACCCAAGGCCACCCACATGGCCAGTGACCACAACAAGACACTACTAAGGCAAGCTGGGAAAACACACACAGTATTTTGCTAAAATTCCACTGAATCGCTCGATGTATGCTCGCCATAAAACTCATTGTCTCCATATGCCTTTTTTTTTCTTCTAAAGAAGAGGACAGGGACAATGACAAAAAAGCATTTGATCTTTATTTTTATGATAGTAATTTCTTGTACACAATCATGAGTCAAATGAGCTTTTCTATCTTCACCACAACAAACAGAATGAGTATTTTCACATCCTGAGCCCCTTGCATTACCCCCACCCTACCCTCTTTAGTCACAACTTTCCACACCCTTTTTTTTTCATCTTTTTTTCTTCAAGCTTTGACCACATGCTCACTGGTGATAATGAGCAGACTCCTCAGCTACATTACCCACACATGCATATGCCCACATGCTCCCACATTGGAGACGAAAACCAAACCAAAGCCCAAAGATAAATTTGTTCCTGTAAGTGGCAGGAGACACATTTCTGCCAAGGTTGAAAGGTGCCAGCGGAAAACATACACTCTCAATGCACACATGCATGTACAAAGAATTAGTTGACTACCCCACACAGTGATTGGAAAAAGAGCGTTCAGTCTTTAGGGACGTCTTGGTGAACCAGAGGTATTGACAGCCAGGTGTACTAATACTCTATCTGTATGTGTTTGTGTATGTGTCTGCTTGTAGGTGTGTGTGCATGTGTGTATATGTGTGAAATGTAAATTTGTTGGTGCTGCTGGGATAAGCAGAGATATCCTATCTCGTTGGTTTTGAGATCTGATTAGGACTAGCAAAGACTATAATTTGCGGAGAGAAGTCTCCCCAAATACATTTCACCATCATGCAGACAAAACCTATTTTCTGCTACAAAACCTATTTTCTGCTACAGCCACAAACTGAAAACCGAATCAGAACAACGCATATTTTTGTATTTAGCTGTATTTTGTGTGGAACAAATTGCAATCGGAACTTGTCAAGAAAACTATCCATAAGCCTCTCTAGAACCTTTTTTGCTCCCACATGGTATCCTCAGCAGTGGCCTAAAGAGGCAAACACAAAAGCTTCCTTAAATAGCAAATAGTCAAATCACTACTTTAGCTCTGCTGCTTAAATGCATACTTAATGTTTTTGTGAAAAAATGGACAGTCAGAAAGGAAGGAGAGAGCAGTAAGGTGAGGATTAGAGATCAGATAGGCAACAGAACAAAATGACACTTACTACAAGAGAGTAGGTGTCCTCATGACAAGCTGGGTTTGACCCACGACTTGATTGGAAAGTCATGAAAAGTATTCTGAGCACTTCATTAAGATCCACTTGGTTGCATTGGATAGAGCCGCAAGCGATGAGCTGGAGGTTATAGGGTTTATGGCAAAAAAAAAAAAAAAAAACCCTCTGCTTTACCTAAATCAGTCAAAAAAGCTGGATTTGTTGAACCACTGCAGCAGATCGACATAATTTTGATCAAGATAACATCCCTAAGACAGCTGATTAAGTACAAGTAGGTGCCCATAATTTAAGTGCTATGATTTAAATTTGTTAATTTATTACTGTAGTAATAAAAAACTGTCTGTTTTTTGTTACTGCAGAGAAAAAGTTACATTTATTCATTTGTGAATTCTATATCCGGCTTGTAGAATATTAATTAAATCGAATGAAAATGAAATACAATGGCCTGGCGACCTGTCCATGGTCTACCCCTCCTCTTGCCCATTGACTGCTGGAGAAAGGCACCACTCCTCCTCATGACTCTGCAGGGATAAATGTGTTAGATAATGAATGGATGGGTGAAAATTAAATGCAAATAAGTATCACTATTATCAATTATAAATTGATGGGTCTAATGCAACCTTTGACTGAGAGATCTGGAATTTGACTCATCTCTGTATCCAGCCCCATGACCAATTAACCTATCAAAATCTGACTTCAAAATAGCCTCATCTCTTGAATGGAACTTCAGCTCTTGGAATTCCAGGGCTTGGACTGGGCCCTGACGGCTAACGCTAAGACGCCCAACTTGGGTTTGAAACGAGGCCAGGTCGGGCTGGGCCCTGAAATGCATAACAGTTTTAGGTTACATGGCAAATGTAATGGGATCTCCATTTTCCAACAAGCTCCACTCATGTCCTGTCAGTTGACAGATTTTTTTTTAAGTCTCGGGGTTCATCAAGATCAAATGTGTCTCGGACCATCGGGTTGTTTTAGGTCAGCGGTGAGTTAGGCCTTGAAAGTCTCCCATGTTAATTCACAACACTAGTGGATATTTTCAAATTTGTTAGGATCCTTGCTAAGTGTTGCTAATGAGCTAAGAAATGTAGAAATGGTTATATGTCAGCTATAAAGTGTTCAGAGGGCTTCACAGGTTTTCAGTCAATTTATTATTTAAAGAGTTGAAGTTTTACACAGCAAATGATGTATGTGCAATGTTTTTGTGTATGAGCACTCTCTACACAAGAGCACCAGAGCCATTTGATGTAGTTGATTTTAGGCTATGATGTTTTTGGACTGAGGTAGGTAGTAGAGCCTCGTCCAATTGGTATTGGGTCATTTTGAAGCTCAAGTAAACCCATTGGCATCTTTGTACTCTGCTTGAATTTTTTTCCATCCTGTCCAAATACAATCATTGCAAAAAATGTATAAATTTGCCTTAAGATTCATTTGGGCACAATCATTGTCTCTAACTTTGTAACAGTAATATGTCATAGGATTAGGATAAGCATCTGAGGTTGCATTATAGCTGATGAAGTTATGACTGATGGAATTAGACTCAGGGGTAAAGAGACAGTTCATGTCCTAACAATTCGAAACAAATGCAGAAAAAAAAACATGGATGTGAGGGTGTCAAACACGTTTGGCCGCATTATTCTTTTCTTAACCAGGCTCTGGGATTTCAACACCCTTATTTTGCATAGCAGAACAGTGAAAGTGAGGCTAAGGTTTCAACCACAGATCCTGACAGGAAAATTATTTCAACAGTGTGACATTTATATGCCTCATTGTCCCCTACTTACCTCCTCTCCCACCCTGAACTCATCCATTATGACCCTCTTGACCATAAGAACATCCAAGCGCTCACTCATGAACCCATCCACAGTTGTTTCATATCCTCACTACCAGCCATCACTGAGAACTTGTACTCTGTGTACATGTACAAGTTTCTACATTATTTTTTGTGCATCTACATCTCCTGCTCTCTCTCAACCTAACTTTTAGAGGGTATGACATCACAATGGAGAAATCTTGGGCAATGACGTATGACTTGTGGTTGAGGCAAGCAGGGCGGGAACATCGCCTGTTTGCAGTCAGAGAAAGTCCTGGGGAGTCTTTTGATTAGAGTGCTAATTTGTATGACTCTTGCAGTCCCACAGTAACAGAATAGGCCATGTTGTGATTAAAAATAATCAGAAATGTAATATATACTGTATGTGATCTCGTCATAGCTCAAAGGTGTATGTGTGCGCGTGTGTGTGTGTGTTCGTATAGTTGCTTGTCTGTGAGTGAAGATGTGTGTTCTTGTGATTTATATCGCTTATTAGTGGGTGTATAAAGACTTTTCCCAATGAGCTGTGTAATCCAAAAATCCTGTGGTGCATCATAATTAGGAGCGGAAATAAGAAACTCACACACAATCAGATCTGTCAAAAAAAGTGAAACAGCGCAAAAAGATGAGGTTATTTGAGATAAATGATTGGTAGACATCAATAATGCAGTGAAAAGAAGAAGCAAGACTCAAAAATTGAGAAGCTTGTAAACCCATGTTAAAATAATGTTAAAATCACAATGTTTCATTCGTACAGTTTAAGTATACTCGGAACAGTCCTTATGCCACCAGTTTTTTTTGTTTTTTTTTCCACATTTCTAGAAGAGCCCAGATGAGCACTTCACTTGAACTTCCGAACTTTATTACCTCCCCCTCTCACTGTGTGTTATTCCATTCACTTTTCACTGGACCTTATTTCCTCCCAGGGGTGCTTTTTTCCTCCACTCTTTTTGTCAAACATATTTGTCCACGTTCTAACTGGGCTTTGGTTTTCATTTATACAGTCATTTAAGATTTTAGTGTCTATGATTTTCACTTTAACTTTTCATTATGACAAGTGGAATATTTAATACCATCACCACAAACTGATCAATGGAATGGTTAGATAAAGCCTTTAGAGGTTTGCATATCGTGCTTTTTCTTTCTCCACCCCTCTCACTTTTTTTATGATTGTGAAACATATTTAGTTTGACCTTTTCATTTTGATACATACCATTCCTACTACGTTTTCTGTAGCTTCCATTAATCAAATACATTTTTCTTTTATGAGGATTCTTTCTTTTCTGCATTCTTTCTATGAGTTTGGGAGGAAGTCTTTCCTTTTGGATTTTATTCTGTCCTGAGAGTAATCCACCATGTATATATATTTTTTTAATTAATTTTTTATTTATGTTTTTATATTGTTAACATGAACTTTGTTCTAGGGAGAGGGGGGAGTGTTGGAGGTTCAATGAGATTTTGATGGCATATTTCTATGAAACTATACATGTATATGTTGATAGGAGAACCTTCTCAGAACTTTGACACCAAACCTAAAAGTATTTGGTGTTGTGTGTTTGTGAATTACAAATGAAATTAATGTTAAGATCAAACACATTTGTTTTCCTGACCATTATGCAAAATATTACATGTTGCATAACCTAACTGACTAAACACAGACCCTTCTGGAAGTACTTACCCCATCGTAAATCATGGAAGCGGCACCATCAAATGATGCAAATGCTTTTCATCTAACCTGTTGGAGACCTCTTGAGACTGGGATGGAGTTTCACCTTCCAGACAAACCTAAACCCCAACCCTAGACCCTACTATGACCTATGATGACCTCTCAGCTAATCAAAACATTGTTTATTCAGCGTCCCCAGGATGGAAACTAAACATGTTTAGCAAACATTTAGATTCCATGCTCCTCAGTTGTGGAATAACCTTCCTAAAAACTTGACTATTCTTTATTACTGAAACATAACACAGAAAGGCTAAAGGTTGCTTTATCATTTTCTTTCTTCTTTTCTAAGGTATTTTTAAAATCATTTTATCTTTTTATTTAATGCTTATATTTTTGTATTTTTATATTTTAATGCCATTTTTGATGTTTCCGTCATCGTGAATTTGAATTACTTTCTGTGCAGTACTATAAAAATAATTTTGCCTTGTCTTTGCTATGAAAGTGGAGTTTATAATTTACCAAAAAATAGTTTAGGGGTAAAAGTTTGCAAGACGCAAATATTACCATCAAAATGGTTTCAGATGTTTGAAACCACATTTATTTTAAAACAAGGAAATGAATTAATCTTTTTCTTTTTCTTTTTTTCACCATGATTCAAACCACACTTCCAAACTACTGAAGTCGTGATGTGAAGGTGTTCGGCCAGCATCCAAAGTTGACAGGGATTCAAAATAAACTTTCTTCACGTCCATCTATCTTTTCCAGTGGAGCAAAGGACTTGAGTATACCACAAAACATTATTTAACAACTAAAATTTATTGTGTTTGACTATTACTTTTTTCCTCTTCAGTGTGAACAAAAAATGCATAGATGCATCATTAATTTTGATATTAGACTTAATATCAGACGCTAGTTGTGAAATTAAATGAAAGCAAACTGGCAAAAAATTATTTTGCACTTAACAATGCAGACTTGGAAGGATTGGATCTGTTGAGATGTGGTCTTTTAAATGAATCATTCTCGCTGAATGAAAATGAAAAACATGGAACACATTTCCATTCGGTTATAAGGTTTCTTTCACCATTAGGAGATTTAGTTGTTTTTATTTAATACATTTGGGTTGGCTTGAGATATTTTATTAGGACTGAGTTTCAGTTTCCATGGGCCGATTGAGCTAATGTCACATGTTGAATAAAACAGCATGCCTTCCCAGGTTTATTCAGCAGCCTTGCTTAATTTGCTGTATATCAGTTTCCAATGAGTGGTACACTATTAAAATAAAGTATTTGTTAAAGCAACATATTTTTGGAAGATGAATTTTACCTAAGGAATGGGACATACATTACAATAAATCAATGCTTAAAAAAGAGAAGAAAGCAAGGAGTTTGAGCTACAATCCAGGCTTCATTCTGTAGTGGAACTAAAAAGATAGAAAACAAAATTTGTACCTTGCCTACACAAACAGGTGAGAACAGAAGTTACCTCTGACATTGATGACTGCGCGGAAGATACCAACAGTGTTTTGCTTGGTAATATTTTAGGGAACATTACTTTAAGTAATCCAGTGCTCAAAAGATATGCTTTTTGTCATAGCATATTTGAATCCCAGTATTATTTCCATAACACAAATATAAATACCATGACTAAAAAAAATGTACACTAGTGCAGAGAGATGGAAATTTGTCTTCAAAGATTTTTACTTTACACCAGCCCCCTCGGCTGGTGTATTCCAGCAATTCCAGCAAACTGCTAAGCTTGTAAAAGGTTTCCCAAAATGCTTGACCTAAGTCATACAGCTTAAAAGTTAATGCCCTTAAATACTAAGTAAATATATGTAAACCTCTGAATGTAACAACAGGACTAAAATAACTCTTTAAAAAATTTCTTACAATTGTAGAACAAGAAAGTAAAGAAAAACAGCAACAAAACCCTCTAAAAAGTACTCCATTTCTTTCATTATGAGTGAGTATACATTTTTCCAAATCCCACAGTCAGTGCTAGTATAAATCAGTGTGGGAAATTGACTTCTATTTTCTATATATATGCTGTCCAGGGCTGGATGTGAAATTAAGACCAACTCTGTCTGCTTTAAATTATGTTTATACACCACTGATTTGTGATCCGCGCCAAGGACTTGCAGAGTATGCGAAGTATATCACAAGCATGAATTAAACTAGAGTTTTTGGAGCCTTTTCGTATTTCCTTGGGTGTCCTCCAGTGTTCAAATATAAATTATATCCCTGGATGAATTTGAGTTTGAGAGTGAAACTTGGTACAGATTACTTGTTTGGTGGTTTCCATTTTTTTCCCCTTTTTTTTTCAGAGGTATATTTTCTGGTGCATCCAGAAAAAAGACTTACCTTCCTGGAAGTAATGGAAAGAATAGCAGGTGAGTCAGATAATTTGGTTGGTATGTGAAAAGATGGACTCTTCTTTGTTTGATCTCATCAGAATTTAGATTGGCAGGTTTGATTTGGCTAATGTAGTGGTCAGATCTCCCACTATACAGCAGCTTACGCTAGCTGTGGTGAAGAACACCGGGACATCCTCCTCAGATAAAGCTACATGTCTTTAGAATATTCCTCTTCTTCAGGTGTGAGTTTATATAAAAAAAAAAAACACCTTTAAATTACTTTAACATTTGGGAAGCATGTGAGTATATTTTTGACACTATACACGTTGATAAACTCCATTGTTAACTTTATTAGCACCTTTGTTAGCTACCATACTGTTGTTTCAAGTATGATATTGAGTATGATTGTAAGCCAACTTGGATAATAATACCCACTGGAGCAGAAGCAAAGTGTTAGGCTCTTTGATTCTTCAGGGCTTTTACAAAATGGTATATCTTTTAGTGTAGTTTTGATATCCTGAACTGTCAATTTTGTATTTTTGATTTAGTTGTAGAAACTTGCAAATAATTTACAATTTGCAAAATATAATTTTTTCCATTAATGCTTTTGCACTGTAAGCTATTTAGGAAATACCCCTTTTTAACCCAAAAAAACCCAAAACAAACATTACTTTTAAAATTAAGAGAAAATGGTTTTGTGAATTCATTCTCACAAGTAAGCAATAGTCCATGCCCAGTCCTCAAATATTCAAATTTTGAAAAATTCAGTAAATCTGAATTTGAGTTGTGATAATCTTATCATCTCACTGACATAAGTTACGGAGTTCAAATATTCGTCCTGCCAAATGCAAAAGTTCTGATTTAAATTTTAAAGAATGTTACAATGTTAAACAATTTTCATCATTTTCCAGTAAATGATAGACAATAAACCAGTCTTAGTATGTGACCTGGTGGTCAGTGAATGGCAAATTTCCCAGAACTCCAAAGACTGTTGATGTAAGTTATATTTTTAGGAACTACAAAGACCCAGAAAGAAAGTAACACTCCTTGAACATTTGGAATGAAGAAATCACATCAAACAGAAATTAAATGCTACAGATTCCCCCAGAGGATCAACTAAAGTTCAAAGAGTTCTGTTGTAAATGATAATTCAACCAAATTGAGGAACAATTGCAGAGTTTAATGTTACACCCCATATGTTTCTGGACATCTATCCACAATGGCAAAGTACTGACTCTGACAGTTCCAAGCTGGTGTAGGTTTTTTCTCAAACAAAACTATCTACCGACCCATTTAGATACGGATTAATCTTCTTAAAGTTTAGGCATTAGATGCAACCAAATAGAAAGTAATTCCCAATGATGTGTCAAATTACCAAAGCACTAGTTATTGTATTAGTATCGTATTCGATTACTAGTGCTTTTAAGGATAAAAGCTAAATATTAAAGCTGTTGTCAGTTGCCTTTTTCTAATAATGTTAGCTTCAGTTCAGAGATTTAGGTAGATACTTCTTTTACAAAGCAGAGTTTATTTTATTTCCCCTCATTTTTGGGGGTCAAGGAAGTTGTCTCATTTATTTTTTATTGTACAAAGATTGAATAAAAATATTAACATGGAGTTCTCCTTGCCACCCACAGGAAAATTATCCATAACCAACTTCAACTGACCTCTACTGAAATGCTGTAAATAGATTTATGTTTTCCCTCTGTGCATATGTTGCTTGAAGCAAACCAGGTGAAGTTTCATAAAAATATGTAAGATTACATGCATGATTCTTTCCAATTTACTCATTGACAGACTACATTTTAATTATTCTCAAAGTAATTGCATTCATTTTTGAGTCTTCTAAACTGTGCTTTTCATTTCACCAGGAAAATTTTTTAAATGCAAATTAGACCTTAATACAAAACCCAACTTCCTGAGTGTATCTCTGTGTTGGGGGAGTATGCATGCTTACATTTCTTACAGACCAAAACGCTCAGGGGAATACTCATATATAACTACAGAGAGGAAGATATCTTAGCTCTCCCTTCTGTGTTTGTGCCATTCCTCCCTCTCTCAATGCTTTACATCACTAATGGAAAAATTGTAAACTACGTGAATGAAGTAAAGGATGTTACGCTTTGAGTTTTACATTACAGGAATACACATGACAGCAGCGTGGAGAAGGTACATGTTTGTAACTTTTGCTTTACAAACATGAACTTTCCTTCTTGCCAATGAAAGTTTGGCAATATGAAGCTGTGACAGTAAAAAAAAAAAAAAAAGTCAGTGAGCGAGTGTGTGCAGTAGCTGAAGTTAGCACACAGTCTTTCCAGAGTTGCAGTGCAGAGGGACACCGTCTAAAAGGAATGCCAGTCTCTTAAAACCCTTCGGGTGAAGACTTAGGAACCACGGCTTGACTGAAAACACCTGCGCCTTATAGAGGG
This sequence comes from Poeciliopsis prolifica, assembly GCF_027474105.1. NCBI lineage: Eukaryota > Metazoa > Chordata > Actinopteri > Cyprinodontiformes > Poeciliidae > Poeciliopsis > Poeciliopsis prolifica. Next base: position 88,256 of record NW_026562398.1, read on the forward strand.
CAGTGTACAGAGAGCTTCAACATCCTGATCCAATATACACATCGATGAATGTTCGCTTTCACGCAAACATGCTTTCACACACACATGCATGCACACACACACATGCATGCACACACACATCCTTGTACTTCTGTACAAACTGCGAACTGTGGTTCGGCTTCCATTCAATTTAGTCATGACACCTATCTTTGACCTTAACTAAAACTTACTTCAGACCACACATTTAAAAAAAAAAAAGAAGTGAGGATCAGGAAAATGTCCTCACTTTCCACCAATGACATCCTTTTGTTAGGAAAAGTGCTGAAAGTGGCCCTCTATTTGTACTTTATACAAGTGTACACACATACAAATATAAATAAGAGCCGTTTTCAGGCATATACGGTGCAATGCAGGAATGACTGCACATATAATCTGTGTCATCTTTTCCATGGCTGAATAATCCTTGCACACATAAGTAATATTTTTATATTACACTCCAGCAGGTAAAGTGCAATGAAATACTATACATGCATTACAGAAATGGACTGGATCCAAAAATGCTCTACAGTCCCAAATAAACTTTCCGTCTGCTCGTTTTCAGACATCCAGGTTAAAAAAACCCTCTTCTGCAGACAGTGAGTTATTTGTATAGGTCTGTGGCATGTCTGCAGGTTTGTGTTGGACTGTGGCTGGGATGGGTGACTGGTTTTACTGGTCTACCTATGTTCACCCGAAGCATGAGCAAAGACAAAGTGAGGTACAGCATGATCGCACTGAGTGGGGCCAATTTTGCTCAGCACACCTGCATTGGTGCCTTGAAGGAAACTTTGTATTAAGGATATGTTTCTATTGATTGCAGTCGATGTCTCATCAACTCTTGTGTGGTCCCTCTAAATCACCTTGTATATTTGTTTAAAACATAAAGACATAAATTCCAGTTGTATTTGCTGGAAGTTGTCACCATCAAATGTGGTTTCATGTAACTGGTACAAAAAAAAATGGAGAAACAGTGGAATAGCTTTTTTAAATTAATAGTCAAATTAGCCTGGCCTTGGGGTTGAGGGCAATTCAACTTTATGAATCAGGTTAACATGCTGCCCTAGTTAGTGTTGGCCTGGTTTTACTTGGCAGACAGCACAGTACAGTGCTCCAGGAGTCATTAAGACCCAAAGCCCGAGTGATAAGTTGATCTGGAATCAGCACGCTCACACCAGAACAACAATGTTAATACTTTGGCATCATGTCCATGCGCACATCTTTAACATGTTCTTTCACTGGACAAACCAAGAGAAAATGGTGGACAGATTAATGGTCTCGGTTTTGTTTCTGGCTGCTCTTTCCATGAACAAGAAAACCAGATTTCTCTCTGTTGACATCCAAAAAGTAAGCTTGAGAAAGCCAAGTATAAGAGACATACGGGTTGTATGGCAGTAAAGTACATAAAGAGTGAAAAGTGAGGCGCTGTGAAGAGTGGGAAGACAATGAAGAAAACATTGGCACCAAATTTTCTATTGCCTTGGGGTTGAATATATTTTGTCTTTGTTGTACATTTGAGCTACCTTGTCAGAAAGTTCTTTTTTTAGTTGTATTTGTGGATTTTCCCCTCCAAAAAAATTTTGATTTGTTTTTTCTTGTATTTCTTGTAGATGTCACTGTTAATTATTTCAGAAAGAAATACAGGATTATAGCAACACATGCTTACATTTTATGCATTATACCACATGCAGTATAGTTTTAAAGAGGTAAAAAAAATAGAACATTGTCATATTATGCTGTCTTTAACCTTGATTACTGTGAAATTAGGCCCCATTTGGGCATATTAGATGAAGCAAAAAACATGAAATGTAAGAACAATGCATGTTCAGTGCCTTGTAAATACTTCCTGTTTTCATAAGAGCAGCAAATCTGAATATATTCAGCATTGCTTACTTGCAAAGTGGAAGGAAATTGTTTCATGGTTTCAATTTGTTTTTTACAAAACAAAACCTATAAGGTGTTTTGCAATTAGTGCCAAGGAAAAGTATTTGCCCTTAACCATGTCTTATGATTTAGCCTTTTTGTAATACTTTGTTTCTTATAATTAAATTTTAAAAGAAAATAAAACTAAACTGAGTAAATAGAAAATACAAACAACCCCAGCTTAACAGCTGGTTTTGCCACATGTTTGTGATAAATGGTAATGAGCCTTTTACATTGCAGGGGAATAATTTGTGAACATTCCTTTTGTCCTGCTGCCTAACCCACGGGCATAAGCATGCAATTGCAATCTGTAGGCCTGACTTTCACCTTTTCCATTTCAGAAATTCAGTCACTTTGTCATTTACATCATTTAAATGCTAAAATGACAGAAAAACTTATTTTAGACATGAATTTAGTGTTGAGAAGAATGACAAGGCCATTGACTTGATATTAGCATTGTGCCTTCTACTTCTGTTAGCGTTGTATGCTAACTTTTATCTGGCAGGTGTAAATACAGTATTAACATTATTGTGATGCATTCATTTGACTGTGTGCTTCTTCATGTGTGTTGTCTTCATTCTCCCTCTCTGGCTCAGACTTTGTGGCTCCGACATTTAAGGTTGGACGGGTAACCCATTGTTGACATCTATAAAAGGCTTTGGAGGAAAAAGTTTCTCTGCTGGTAGATAATTGTATCACTGCTATCAAACTACAAAAATGGCCAAATGGGGTGCAATGGAACACCCTGACATTTAATCACTTATTGACATTTCAAAAAGCGCAGAAAAACAAGTTGCTCTAAAATGCGCCTCAGAACAGGACAGGGAGGAGTTGGTGGAACTACGATAACCAGAAATTCAGACCAACAGATTACAGTTCTACAAATTTATATAGACCATGAGTGAATAATTTACCTGTGAAAAGGAAGGATTTAAAATGATCTTATATCCACTTTAAATCATGATCTTTCTAAGCATCAAAGCATCTCCAGGCCAACACACTGCCACTGATGATGTTATGATAAAATATTTCCTAAAGCCACCCACCTACTCTGAAATATTGTGCATTTTATAGTCAGCTGTGTTTACTGTCCAACACAGTTCCTGATTTGTACCCAGGGTCTGAGTTATTTTCTCCCACAAACTTTTTGTTTTCTGAAATTCCTTATTATGTCATGTCTTCCATCAGAGGCCAGAAGACAGCTTGGTATTGCATACAAAACAGTTAGATTCGTACACTTCTTCTGGTGAGTGCTACTCAGGGTATACATGTATTGTTGCAAAAATTAACTTGTGTGCTGGGTCCTGTGTGTTGGATTCATGACAAGTGGTAGAAAATTTTAGCCTTTTGCTGTCGTTTGTCACTCAACATGTGACGAGCCCACGACAATGCAAAACGCTGCAAAGAATGTGTTTGCATTCCTTTCTAGATTTGTCTGCAAAACCCAAAGGGAGCCCATATCTGGGTGTAAGAGCAACCAAAGCTGGACATCTCATTAACCCTGCCACCACAGCCAATTATTACTGTTCCATGTAAGTCGGAGTGTTCAGTGTATATGTGGACACAAATTTGCACACATCACTAGCTGAGTGCCAGAATCCATTCATCAGGCCTTCATAGCTGGGCCCTGTCAACCTCAAGCCCCAGGCCTGTAGGCCTTAAGCCAGGGGCTTGAGTTCCGGGCTTCTCGCCAGTCTGTCATGGTGCTGGGCTGCGGTCCAGCCTTCCATCAGCTTTGATGTGAGCTGGCTCGCCAAATGGCTAAGGAAGGGTGGCCCCTCGGAACAGGAGTTACACAGCAAGCAGAGCAGGTCAGTCAGCTACCAGATGCAGCTAGAATGTGCTCACGCATGAATGTGCACACCAAAAGTAGATGTGTCAAGTTGCTGGATTTGTTTGATCGTGTAGTTTTAGTTTTAAACATGTTTTTATTCGTTAAATTAAAGCTTGAAATTGTTCTGTGTTCTAGAATGATTAAGTGGTTTAAACTGTTTGATTTGGAGGCTTTATGTATCTTAGCCCAATTAGCATGGCAATAAATACCCTTTTTTATTGCTCCACATGCTGAGCTATAATTTGTCAAATTTTCATCATGTGAGAACTGGAATACAGTGCTGGAAGCCTGTATTCCAGCACTGGAATACAGGTTGGAATACTGCCTGTATTCCAGCCTATGGTGCTGGAAGGCTGAAAGATGGATTGCAATGAAAGGAAAACTAGCAAGGGCAAAGAACTTTTAAATTATTGTGTTTCAATCAAGCATGCCTTCGAATTTGACAAAGTCAAGCCCATTCTCACCAACATCACACAATTGTTACTATGAAAGAATGCATAAGAAATGTTACATTTTCAATCCTAAATCACCATTGCACAACTTGTTGTGAAATATAATATTTTATCTTCAGGTGGAACTACATTCATGTTTTGAATACCGCAAAGAATTATACAAGAGCCTCTGCTAATTTTCAATCAATAGGATGTTGTCATACCATATGACATCATGTAGATCTAATGTGATCTACATGATGAGATTAAGAAAAACATGTAGATATAATCTGAGTGACATTTAGGCAGATGAAAAAAAAGATTTTATAAAATGCAGGACAGACTGTCTGATCTGCTCTATTTCGTTTTAGTCTATCAACATTTGCCGTCAATAGTTCTTCATCGAAAGAAACATTGCCTTGACTGAGAATTCACTCATTTTCTTCAGCAGACTTTCTTGTGAAGTTAAGCAGTAGACACAAGGCTTCATGGAACTAAGATTCTTTCATTCCAGGTAATTACCCAGAAATTGTTCATTTTTATAAATTCCATCAAACTCTCAATGCAAAGTAAAAAAGAAGCTTATTTTTTCATGGGAAATGTTTCCAAAATGGTGTGTGTGTGTGTCAGAAACATAACACTGAACACATTTTCATTCTGGAACATAGCCGTAGCACTATCATGCTGTGGGAGTTCTTGTCTTTAAGCAAGCCAAGGAAGATGGTCAGAGATAACGGGGAAATGGTCAAAGCGATGGTGAATTTGGAAGAAAACCTGTTGGCGGCCAAAGCCTCAACATTTTGGCAGGAATTTATCTATCAACTGGACTGAAACCCTGATCTCAATCTAGTTGCTGAACACCTTTATCATGCCTTCCATACTTACCTATTCTGTCTTTCTCTTAAACATCTCATTTCATTAAGTGTTTTTCAACGAGAATGCTAACTAGTCTAGTATATGTCTATCTATTGTTTGTGACATGTATGGATGAACAGGTAGTCGCTCTCATTTTTAAGTCTACATGCTTGGTCTGATAATATAATCCATACATTTTATAAGAAAGCATAAGTAATTATTCGGCAACATTCTGAAATTAATGTTTATAAACCTTGGCTTAATGGTAAATCTTCAAGCACTACCTAATCATTGTCACTCAGTCTATTTTATACACACTAATCATCATGTCGTTTATAATTATTTCAGCAGTTCATTATATTCGGCATGGATACCGAGCCTGTAGCAGATGGAATGCTTTTTCATTGCTCTGGTTGTTATTTTTCTGGCCGTCATAGTATCCGTATTTGTCTTAGTGCGGGAGGAAGGGGATGGGTGTGTAAAAAATATTAACTATCAGCTGTGATGACTGCTGTTAGTGGTCACAATCCTTCTGCAGCTGGAATTTCGACATTGTTGCTGATAGGCTTCATTAATTATGTTCCATCAGCTAATTTCACCGCAGTCTGTTTCTGTTTTTGCTGTTTTCTCTGTTGAAACTCTTTACTTCAGCTCTGTATGACCTGGATATGGCTTATTTGGACCTCATTCTTACTCTCTTTCAAAATAAACACAGCTGTTCCATCTGATTTCTAAGGGGGAGATTCCACTTAATATTTAATACCTTAGAAGCCATCGAGAGACAACAGATCTTTGATTGTTTAGCCTGATTTTGCTCAAGCTAATCAAAAGTCCAACAACTTTTTTCAGTTTCAGCTGCCAGTTATTCTTAACCTAAATAAGTTCTAAGAACTTATTTTTTACAACATACTGTCTTGGTGAACTTTTTATCTCTACTGTACAGAATCACTTGATGGAATAAAGAATTCCACTTTGAATTAAAACTTAACAGTTTCCATGGTGGGAGTACTTCATAAGCTTTATCACATTCATCTAAGGCTGGCACAAAATGTATTTTGTAAGATGTTTCTAAAACGTTCACATGTATTGTTTCAATGAACGATACAGGAGAAACCTCAGTTACTGTGACGCTGTTGTTTGACCATAACAGAGCGGAGCTGGGCTGATGTCGGAGTAACCTCAGGAGCCCACTTTAGTGTAATCCATGAAGGCTTAGCAGGCTGACAGGATCATTCAGCTACTGGTTCTGACCTGGTATTTAGCTCCCTGAGGGGGAGTACTTGGAGACACACACACAACATGACTAGAGCCAGAGAAAGAAGGAGAAGGCCTAACGGCAAACCATAAACAAGTACGCCTGTCCTGGGCTGCTTGTAAACATGTCTTATCGCGTGATGAATCGCATGCACGCCGAGAGGAAGCCATAATGCAAGCATGCGATGACAGCAGGGAGAGTATGCAACCTGCATCAACTCGACAACAAGGTAGATGTCTGAGTAGAGCAGTGACACAAATGCTTAAGTCCATATGTACGAGATTAAAACTGAATGACAAATGTTTATCTTTCTTAAGTATGTTTTGTGAAATAAATAGAGAAAGCTTCCCCCAAAAAACTTCAAACTGGCCACGCTGACCAAATAACATACTGTATTAATTAACCGTCACATGAAGGTGAATATTTTCACATCTGTGAGTGATGATATCAAGATGTGCTGTACTGTACTGCACGATTCGTGAGTAGTTAATCTTCGAGATTTACTTGTCAATTCAGGTTATTTCTTCAGATGTCCTCTATTATTCTTGCTTGCGACTGTGTTTCAATCTAAAAACCTTTGCAGCGCTCCCAGTGGGGCATGAGATTACAACCTATTTGAAGAGCGATGATAACAATTTAAACCAAGATAAACTGAAACTCTGACGAGGTGAAAAAAAAAAAGTGAAAATGAGATTACTTATTTTGGAGCCGGTAATGATTTCCTCACTCAGATCCTGTCACTCTATGTACACACACAAACCTCAGCCAGGCACGTTGAGAAATTTTGACCTCTATGTATAACCCTTCTATTTGTGGAAGAGCTCTGATCCCGTTGCAACAACTTGTGGTGGGTGTGGTTTCTGGGGGAGGACCCTGAGATAGAACTGACGCTAACAGAAACGGAAATTCTGTGGCCCCAGCTCGGTTCTCTGATCCAGTCCAGACTCTTTGTGACGACATCGTGATGTGCCCTGCCTTGGTTCTCTCTCTACAACGCACAACCGCAATCTCAAATAGCCCTAAATGCAGCCCTGTGGAGCGCTGGATTTTTGGCCCACCTATTGTTTTAAAATGAATGCCGGGAAGTGGAACATGCTCTGCTTTGGCTTAGGAAGGTGAGCTTTGCCAGACTGCTGCTATGACGGCACATTTTGAATACACTGGGAAATTTAAATATGTGTTAGAAAAATTATGTGATTCTTTTTTCTTTTCTTTTTTTTTTTTTTTTTGTTCAAAGTAGCATTGCAGTAGGTGTTTTCTGCATTGGCAGTTTTATTGGAGTCATAATGTCATGTAGTGGCCTGCAGTGGGATATATCAGTCAAATATACCTTACCCCAGCATTCCTCAGGCCCTTATGTAGCATGGTAGAAAAAAGGGGGATAGACCGTAGTACAAACTGGGGTTTTGTTTCACGTTTGGTAAAATAGGGTATGAATGCATTACATCTATGTTCAATCCAGGACATTGTGGTACAGAAGTTCAGCATTTTCCATTTGAGGTAAAGAGTGGAGAAAATGAGCTATTTTTGAATTGTCAAAGCAGAGAGCTACAGATCTTTAGTCGAGATTGTATTATTGTAACCAGCTGCTCTCTTTTAGACAAACACAACTTGTCATGAGTAACTCCTGGGGAACCAATAAAAAATGCAAATGCAGAATATGGCAAAGCAAATGGATTAATTTAGGGAGCCTTAATCTTTTCCCCTTGCACAGTCAAAATCATCTATGTGCATAAACAAAAGCAAACATACATTCAGATGCAATCTTGAATTTCAGTCAAAATATACACAACTTGTGGGTTCCTTAAGTTTGAATCCATTCTGCATAAGTTGCTGCTGATTTTTCTAATTTTTCATCATAAGAAACAATTCAAATATGAATATTTCATTGGAATAACAATGACCACTTTGGGTTTGGGGAAATTCAAGTTTTTAAGGCATGTTCTACTGAAACGAGATCCTGAGGAAGACCCAGATCATACTGGAGGGATGACATATCCTGTCTTGGGATCTTATGGGATGCCCTAGAATTATTGAGAAGATGGTTGTCTATTGTCCCTTCCTGGATATGTTGCCACCTATGACCTTATCTCAGACAAAATGATGTCTGTTTGTCTGACATCACATTTGTAATTACATTCAATTAAATTGAATGCTGTCTGACTTTTACATTGAATTAAATTGACTGTAATTACAAGTGTGCATTTATAGAGTTTATGGTGCCATGAAAGATCAGTTTGATCAACTTTGGTATGATATTTTAGCCTAAATGCACTGAATGAGGGCATGTCACCACAGTGTCTGGTTGTCAAGTCAAGGGCATTACCCTGGACACTAATTTATTTTTGCTTTGTTCTGTACATCATTTTGTGTTACATTTGTTGTGTACAAAAAGTGAAGAGAAATGTTGATTTAATTGATTAATTGACTGACTGAATTATGTTTATTTTTTTTCTAATTTACATATGTCTTAATACATAAATACAGGGTTTTAGCCTATGTCACATTACTATAAGACTCTGTAATGTTTACAAGATCAGGAGGAAACTCTCACTGGATCATTTTGATAGTTTTTTCTTTGCAGCTCCGCCTTGATCAGCCAATGTCTTATGAAAAAGTTTGAGGACTACATTTGAGGCTATAGTCTCAAATATACACTATATTTGAGACTATAGCGCATCACACTTAATTTATCATAAAGTGCGATGCATACAAATGTCTTTTGAGGGCAATATTTGAGGCTAGAAAGTGCACTCTAAATCATACCTCATTACTATCTTAACACAGCCAAAAGAAAGTAATGGAGGACAGATGTATAAATATTGATACAGTCACCCACATCAGTTATCAAGTTTACAGAAAAGGGGTTTGGTTGAGAAAGAATTGTCAAAATCAAATATCTAAGCATATTATTTGAAAGTATCACTGCCTCTTATGTGTCTTCCATCGTACCTGTGGTTTTCAACCCTTCTTCCCCCCGTTATATCAACCAGCTATGCATCTGAGTTTCTGACTCAGACACTATGCTACAGCCAAAGTAGTGGGTTGCTGGTATTAAGTCACTCTTGAGTGAGGTCCCATATCAGGCATGACCTAGCATGCATGAAGAAAGGCAATCCAAAAATATAGCATGATGATTTCATAGCTAAAACTCAGAAGTTGACCGAAGATTAAAGTATCAAGGATCCCTTGCCAGGTCCACTGCTTTTTTAAAATCAGTTTATTCCTTCAGTCGCCTTCATTTTCGCTTTTTAGTTTGGAGTCGATCAGAACCAAAACATTTTACAAAGTTCACAGAAAGCGGTGCAAATACATCTCTAAAGTCGAACACAGAACCAACTGAAAGGTTCACATATGGGATGTGCTCCTGAAGTCTGTATCACTTTACATGTGTAAATATTAGTCAATGTCAGAAGTGTTTATACTGAAATGGAAGTCTATAAGCTCCAATTTTCACTCAAAGCACTTTCTACCTTCAGCTCATTGCCCCCCTCTCTTGCTTGGGGCCCGATCTTCTCTCAAGCTTTCTGTGTCTGTACATCACCAGCTGCCTCTGACAAGGCCCAGTCATCCAGACATCCCAATTTTTCTGTATGGAAAATCCCCCTCTTCTTACTCTTCTGACACAGTGTAATTAATCATCCCATTAACCCATCCACTGTCACTGGATTGTTGAGGAGCACTTATAACACAATCCCTATCATCCCTTGGGAGACATCTAATCTTCAGGCCATCTTCCAAGATCTCTCAAGGAAAAATCTTCTTGTCTTTGTGTGCTCCACACCTAAAACCACTATCATTCACCGTGAGCTTTACTGTCTGTCACAAAATGTTGTGAGTCAAGAGACTCTTAACTCACAGCAGAGAAACTTCAGCATAGTTTCAGATTTAAGAGAAAAACAAGATTTTTTTTATTAGCAATGGTTAAGCACATTTAAGTAAGATCAACTTACACCAAATCAGTCACAGGATAATGACAAATGCTGGGCTTTGAGAAGTAACGTCTTGGAGTAAGACAATGAACTGCTGGAAAGCCCATTTAAATTGGTATTATTTTGAGACTCGCTACAGAAGTAAACAGTTTTGAATTCTCCAGTCCCTTTAAAAAATTTAAAAACCATTTCACATTTTTATAGGATCCAATTACCTATTTAAAAAGAGCTTACTCCTCAAAGATTGCATCTTTTTCCACAAAGGGGTCAAATTATTAAAATCTATTGTGATGATACTAGGGCTGATATCAGATTTGTTAGCGATTATACAGAGCCTAAATTTAAGTTTATTGGAATTTTTTTGTTACACCAGCTTTGTATTCAACTAAAAGGAATAGAAAGGTCATCCACCCATTGCCTGTATCTGTTTTATCAATGTCAGATCAGAGTGCCGGTTAGGAATTTTCTATCTCCTGTGGTCAGTGGGACAGAGGCAGAGTTCGGCCAAGACAGGTCATCAGTCAATCACACTGCCACACCCGGAGAAATGAGACATTATCCAGACACTAATATGATTAATAATCCAATGCTGTTCACTCATGTTCTTTGATCTATTTTGCAAAGAACACTCTGTAAACATGTCAGTCTCTATATGTGCAAAGTTGCTGGAGAGATTTCCCCAAAAACATATAGCCAGAGCTCCAGAAATAGGCTCTACAAAGTACTAGGTCAGATGAGTTGAATCCATGTGTGCCATCCTTTTCTAGGTAAAAAGGTTTCAATGCCATGCATTAAACGTTTGTGACAAAAATGTTGCAATAAAAAAAAATTGTGACATTTTTGTGTTTGAATGTCACAAAAAAATTCAACCTAACTTAAAGGCTGATCATTTTCTTCCTTAATAAAAAGAAAATGCTCCAAACTGAAAACTGAAAAGGCAGAGACAACTTAAAGAAATAATGGGATTAAATACATCTCTGCTTGTTTTACATTTCATATTTATTGAAAGAAGAGCATTGAGCCAATTTGTAAAAAGTAACAAAATAGCAACTACAACACATTAAGTTCAACAAACCTCAAGTTCATTAAAAGAAGCTTATAAATACACATTGTTGGGTTGTTGGAATATGCCTAATAAAACTCCTTACAGGGACTATAGCATGGTGGAAATCTGTGGTAAAGTAAAAATCTGAACATTTGTGGGAAAAAAATGGTGTAGCAGTAATGCCAAACGTGAGTGAAAGGTTTTGTTTCTGAACAATAAGGTGCATTTCCCTTTACAAAAACAGTGAAGCGCCATGTGTCAGTGAGAAACAACAATTTGGAAAAGTGACCTTAAAACTGACCTTAATTATCTGTTTATAGAAACAATACTTTTCTTTCTTTAAGCTGAAAGGAAGATTGGGTTAAAAAAATAAATACAGTTTATTGATTGGCTGGATAGACTACACTATACTATTTACAGAGAGCGCTTAATATTTCACCATTGTTCACCATGACGTTGCCCATATATATGAACCATGATAAGTACTGTAAAATAATGTTAAATGGATAATCTGAATTAATATGGAAAAAAAGGAGACTATGATATGGCTATATGGATAACAGTTGAAGAGACACATACAGACAGGTTAAGGTCTGTGCATCAAAGTGCATAATGAACAAAGGGCCATTTGCAGCACCTGGGGAACGTTAAGGCTTCTGGGACAGCTTAATACAAGGCCCAGTGTCCCCACAAAAAAATAAAACAGAAATAGCCGTTTCACTGTAGCTCTCCCTCATAATGCAAGGATTCACAAAAAGCAAACATCTCAATTATTCCTCCTCATGTGTAAAGAAGTGACAAGTAAAGGATTGCGATTTCTGGCTTGGAACTGGCACTGTGAAGATCCACACATGGCACACAAGCCCCTTAACCCACCAATTCATGATCAATTCATCAGAATTTCTGAGCCAATTATGAGACAATATCAAACACCACTTTTGTTAGAAAGTGGAAGGCACAAGCTTAGCTTTGCAGATAGCATCCATTAGTGTGAGCCACTTGCAAAGAGGAATTAAGTTTCCTAGTGAAAAAAATTGTTCTGTGGAGGAAGGGATGAAGAGGTTGAGAGTTTTAGAGAACTCAGACTAACAAAAAAAAAGTAGCTGACTGGGCTAGAATAAAAACAGCAATCTGGAAATAAATATTTAACAATACTCTTGGTTTCTAAAAAGGAAAAGTTAAGAGGGTCTTTCTTTTTTTTTTGCAAAGGACATAATTGTTTAACTCTATAAATATAATTTATATAGTTTCTTTCTTCCATCCTGTGTCCCACAGCTCATGAATTCACACAGATGTGCAACCATCATCCGCAAGGCAGTGGGTCTTTCATCACTTGCAGACGAATTGGTCTACAACTTTGGTGCAGACCCTGCACTTCACATAGCAGCACCAGTGGAACTTGCAGTTGCATCGCTCCACAAGGTGTGCCTTGAATTGGTCGTAACCTCGGCCGCAGCACATCAGCTCGCATCCATCCATGCCCTCTGACGTCTTGTTGCAAAGGCGCCCCACCGTGCCTATGGAGCCAGTGCTATGGTTCTTTAAGCAGTAGTCTGGACTCTGGTCGATGTGCACCAGATCGTTGCTTGTCGGAGCGTTGAAATTGCTGTGCATTGGCACCAGTTTGCCACGCGAGTTAAGCTTCATGACTGCTGCGCTGTCATACTTCTCCTTCAGAGCGTCGCCCACCTTACGGAAGTCTGCCAGCTGCAACCAGCAGGTCTTTAAGCTGCAGGATCCAGACACGCCATGGCACTTGCACGACACATCGGCAAGGTTTGACACAGCCTTAGAGAGAAAAAAAAAAGTATAATAATGAAAAAGTGGCTAAAAGTGGTCATTCCAATTTGAAAATCCCTGCTGCTATCCCTGCAGAAAACAAATTCCGAGTGTATTGGAAAAGTGCATACCACTTGAGAATGTTCTGTCTTGCTGAAACCACAAAATGTAGTATTTTTAAAAAGTTTTTTAGTGCCTTTTTGTGAAATGGAAGTGAAAAAGGATGATGTAATTTTTGACAAAATTATAACATGCGTAAGCTCTCTTTTTCTCCAATACTCAATAAAATCCATTGCAACCAACAACCTTCAATTATTTAGCTAATTTGTATAAATCATTTCAAATACAGCTGTACTGTGTCTAAGTGATTTCTTAAGGAAAATGAGAGCACAAACACAGCATTGTTAAGACCAAAGGAAACAGACAGGGATGAAGTTGTTTAGAACTTTAAACTCTGTTTTTATTTCAACTTTGCCTAATCTGGTAAATCTCATTGAGACATGTGGTTTCCTATTTTAAGACTGACCCATTTTAACCCTCTAGCTCTACGCTCAGGAAGAGCAAGGCGGGTGTCATGATTGGACAACTGACAGGCTGATGGGGTGTCCTCTCAGCTTGTCACTTCCCAGAATCACGAGAAAAACAAAAACCTGCACACAGGGTCAGTGCAGCGGGATCAGTGTGACCCCGCAGCGACCGCACATTCTAGGACTGTGGGAGTTGTACAGACATTGATTGGTACGGTTGCTTATATCCTAACCTATGAACATCTTAATGTACTATCCAAAAATTGAGTATGGCACAACAGCAAACACCCCAAAGACAGGCATCAGGACAGGTAAGCTGCTCAGAGATACGAGTTTTCCTCCCAGCAAAAAATTGTGGTTCCAGAAAGCGCTCCACAGGTGGTGAATATGAATGTTTTCCAGGCCTCTTTCCTTTTTTAGTGCACGTGCGTGTGTGCGTGTGTGTGCGTGCGTGCGTGTGTGTGAGTGAGTGTGTGTGTGTGGGGGTGTGTGTGTGTGTGATTGAGAGGAGGAAGAGAGTACGGGAGTGAAAAAAACACAACCTTTGTCCTCTTGGTCTCATTTCTATTACTTTTGATATTAGTAATGTTTTTTGCGTTTATCACATTAGGCCCAACAATTGTAATTTGACATAAAAAGCAAAACATTTAAGAATTATGAATACTTTTGCAAGGCATTGTACATTCCCAAAGGGTTTCACTGTAACTAGTCTCTCCAGCAATCAAAGATGCTGCTGTTGTCATAAGGGATCACTTTTCTTCTGAGGGCATCTTTATTTTGTCTAAGTCTCCAAAGGTGCACAACATAAAATGTCCACTCATTTGTTTAACTTGAAATGGAACAGTTTGGCCAAAGAAATCTAGCACGATGCTTTCTTTGAGGTTGATTCAAGATGTTTGGAAAGGAAAAACCCCAGAGCTGTTTCCAACGACTCCCTCTCCCCATCCACATCAAAGCTGCGGAGGGAGTGAACAGACAGAGCTGTTAAACAGATGATCATACAGAATCTGTTTTACGGACCTGGATTGTCTCACTTCTAAAAGTCTGCTTTCCTCTTTGAGAACTTTTACACTTGTTTCTTATCGGATAATGTAAAAGGGGATGCCTTACCCTCCTTCCTGCCTCATTATTGTGGAGGTTCATCTGCAATCTTGCGCTATCGTACGAGCCTTTCGGATAGCTCTTCTCCCTTTCGCGTGCATCCACAAACTCCCTGGAGAACCTGTAGCCGTAGTTGAGGTTGTCTCCACATCCGCCCCACAGCCAGTCTCTCTGTAGATCTTTGGGACGAGCGGCCCGACTGCACCCGCAGCTGTTGAGCTCACCCTCTCTGCAAGCACGGCTCACTGTGTTCACCACCCCTGCTGCGCTGATGGCATAGGTGAATGCCGTTTCCCGACTGCCTGTAAATACACAAACATAAGCAGCATATCACATTTGACATACTGAGGCTGGAACAGAAAAATCTAAATGCTACTCTGTGGGCTGAATTATATTGCATTGTAAATATTCATACTGAACTTCTTCATGCTTCGTCACAACCCAAGAACATGATGTATATAAGTGATATCTCAACACAAAGTAGCACATCATTCATTTTTCTTTTTCAAATAAGGACGTAAAAGGTTTGGTGTGCATGTGTATTCAGTTCCCTTTTTCTTTGACACTAAAAATGCTGAGGTAGAGGTGTCTATGTACACAAAAAACTATTAGGTGTGGATTTCATACCTACTAAGATGACAAGAAGAAAACCATGTTGCAATAATGTCATTAAAAGTTCAATTTGAAAGTTGCCACAAACCATAAAAGGACACAGAAGGTGCTTTTGTCAGGAGAGACATGTCTCTGCAAACACAGTGAAAGCTGGCTCTGCACAATATTAAGTGAGTAATGTCCCTTCCACCTCACAGCTATGTGTTACTTTGCTTTGTTTGATCTAAAAAATCCCAAGAAAATTATTTAAGTTTGTGGCTGAAATGTTAGAAAAATATTGAAAAGTTCAAGTGGTGTGAATACTATACAAAGCCTCGTCTCCATTTTTGGAGTTTAAGCATTGATGTCTATGCAATATTAGAGGCATCTCAGTGCCAATCTGATTTAAGAGTGTGTGTGATGTTGTGAGATGTGATGTCATCTGACAGCATTCACTGTACACTTAAGATTATAAAGCACTCCAGCCAAGTAGTGTAGGCTCATCATCCGACAGCATGTTGAACAGTGCAATCTGCTTTGCTGTTATTGGGATGCAGCCAGAGAGAACACAGCGCCCTCAAGTGACAGAGATCCCTCTTCACAAGCCACTCACATTTGAGCAAAATTAAAAGTGACAGCGACTCTTTTGCTTTGTCTGTCATGAGTGAGTGATCCTGGAGTCACTGTTCATTAACGTCCATGTTTTCTGCCCTCAACATTACCTCTATACAGACAAGAGGTAGGTACAGAAATGTGCACGGAGTGTATACGCTGTCACTCCAACAACGCCACAGACAAGTACAGACAACTAAGATAAGATAGCAGCTCAAAAAGAACCAGATTTATGAAAAACAAATTATAAAGCTGCTTGGTAGACTGAGAAGACAAGAACTGCTAAATAATAAAAATGCACAATTCATATACTTACTGGGCTAAATCTATAGGGATTGAACGACAATGACAACAACAGATGGGAGAAAAAAGGAGATGGGTCAAGAAAAAAAATTATACAGCAAGAAAAATACACAAATATCATAAATGATAGGAAACAACTACACTGAAGAACTCCTTAGTCAAGTCTCAAAGAATGCTTTGAGGCAGATAAGATCAAAGTTCCTGGGAGATTAATTAGTTGTGAACAACTTTTAATCCAGCCTGAGGATATTGGCCTAATAGTGGAACTGTGGACAGACGAACTCTAATCTTCCGAGTTGCTCATGCACCATAACCTCAAGCAAGCAAAGCCACCAAAAAGAGGAAATCTGAACACAGTCTCACTCTGATGCTCAGTTTTAAAGCTTTCACACAGACAACTGTAAAGTGGAGGACATGTTTGTCCAGCTCACAGTGGACCAAGACCAAAGCAATGCTGTGGAGGACGAGAGCTGAAAGACTGGCAGTGTGTAAAGTTTTCATTTAGGACTCACTTGTGGAAGAACGGATGTACTCCATTGATTTAATGCAAATGGAATAAATTCTGGTTTTAGGTGTTAACCAAAATCACAATAGAAGGTTTTGAGTTAGAAGAATGTGCTTCTATGATATTATATTCTCATCTGAAACATTGTAAAGATTTCACAAAGCAAACTCAAAACCAGGGCTGGTCTGCAATTTGACACTTTGCTATGGCTCATATATATATATGTGTGTGTGTGTGTGTGTGTGTGTGGGGGGGGGGGTGGGGGTGGGGTGTGTGTGTGTGTGTGTGTGTGTGTGTGTGTGTGTGATTTGAAGTTTCATTTCACATTCCCATCGCTATTATGTTTTATTAATTTAATCTGTCCTACTACTTATGGTTTTCTGTAGTTTATAGTCCAACCTGTGTGCTTTTCTACAAGAATGCATTAAATTTTATATTGGGGCAGAAATGAACAACTAGGAGATGGACAAAAAACATTTAGTGGTTGGGTGGCTAAATCAGTTTTTTCTTTGCTTGTCTAATTTGTATAAAACATTCAGGCCATTGAAAAACGCACACCCAAGATAAATTATATAAATTCTCCCACCACAAGCAATGACTGGGATCAAAACCAATACCAAATGCAATCCAGTAGAATTTTGAGACTAAAGCTGTCAAGACTGCTGTAAGTCTGCAGAGATCACAACACCGATATTTTATGTTAATTACACTTAGAGAGCATTTAAGTACTGATGGGGAAACGGAACCAAACACAGTTAATCCACAAATGGGTTTAAGTTTAGCAAAAGAAAGCAAAACTAAGTTAGCAAAGACCATTTGATTCCACTCTTCATATATCTATAAGCACACATCCAGACACTGTAATCTCTGACAAGTGGATATATTGGAGCATACACTCACTGCACTCCTATTATGTTTAAATACAGGCAGAAAGCAATCATTCAGACTGTGTGTATATATGTGTGTGTATTAGACCATCTCCCATTCATCAGGAGGAAAGCAGATTCTCCCTCCTGCTCCATGTCAGGGGCTGCTTTTGTGGGCCAAAGCCACATGTGATTTATCCAGCAACCTCACCCACCAACTATTCCCTTCACTCAGCTGCTGAGAATCATCACCCGCGTGCATTTCACACACAGGCCTATATATAATTTAAACTTCTAAAAAAGAGGTCAGTTTATGAACATACAAAAAAAAAACAAAGAGAAATCTTAGTTCACATCACTTGTAGTGCTAATATTCTTTAAAAATGTTAACATTGTGTCCCACTACAACCTCAAAATCTTTTCAATAGACCAACACAATAGGGAGTATGATAATAAAGTTAAAAAAAAATGTCCATGGTTTTCTGCATTATTTTTTTAAATCATTGAAATCTTCGAAGTGTGGCCTACTTTTACACTCCACCATATTTTACTCGAATGCCCCTTCGTTAAATGCATAATAACCAAATATCATCAAAGGTCACCTATTTCACTGAACATAGTCCACCTGTGTCTGATGTAATTTCAATGTAACTACAGTTGTTCTGTCATGTCCTCTAAAGACATTTGTGTATTTAAAGGACATCAGTGAACATGTCCTCTAAATAAAGGAACACACCAGAGGGGACAAGGATAAAGTTCTAGAAAAGTTCTGGAGAGTGAGTTCATCAAAATGTCCGAAGGTTGAAACATTTCTGTCGCCACTGTAACTCTGGAGGAGGGGCAAAGATACATTGTTCTCAGGAATGAGAATCTGTCGACGAGGCAAATATTATTTGTAAACTCCAAAAATCTGCCCTTTGCTTAAGAGTTGTTGTAAAAAAGGTGTGTTTAAAAGAAGGCAACAATAAGGTTATGTTGACAATCTGGTGCACACCATGTCAGAGACACTATAAATACATAGAAAATGTGCTCGGGTCAGATGACTTAAAATTGTAACTTTTTTGCTTGAATGCAAAACAATGTGTGCATGTTAGAAAACTAACTCTCGTATCTTTATGGTGGCAGCAGTATCATGCTGAGGGGATAAAAATCACAACCAGATATTCTCTTTCTAGTGGTGATATTGGTATCAAAGAATATTCATGTGTCAGAATGTTAGGCAAAGTTCAGACTTTAATCTAACTGAGACTGACAGAACTTTAAAATTGTTACTTGTCTCAACACAATTTGCTGAGGTTGAGCTACTTATTAAAGTTTGCAGTTAGACACTCCCAACTATTTAAGGCTTTAGTTGTAGCTCAAAGTTTTCTATTTCGAAAGCTTTGAAACAGAAAGTTCCCAAGGGAGCTGGGAAAAAAAGAACACCACTTCCAATTTCTCTCAGTAAAATGTTATAAAATTCAGTTAACTTTACGCTTCATAATTATTATACTGTTTCTTTTAGACTATCACATAAAAGCACAAAGAAATACGTAGAAGTTTGTGGATGTGGTGTGACAAAATACTGAAAAGTTGGAATGTTTTTCTTTTTTCAATGCACTGTGATCTAGGTATATAAATCACCAGTTGGAGCTAAATCTGTCAAATTTGTCTTCATGCATGTGTTTCCTGCGCTTTCGTTTTTGTTTAACATTCGAAGAATTTCTTACCTATTTGCATGACGCGTCCGAAAACAGAGGCATTGTCCACCGTGCTGCAGTTCCAGCGCCGGTGCCTGAACTGGTACTGGCATTCCCGAATCCCCATTTTGGCACCTTCACCAATAAACTGCATGTGGTCCTGGTAAAGCTGGCACAGTTTCTTTTGGCCCTGAGACAGGCCCACCAGCTGGCTGCACAGAGGCTGGGCCCCGATGATGTAGGCCTCTGGGATCAGTAAAGGGTTCATGGCCAAAGACCTGGGGGTGGTGGGACACACAGTGCAGTGTTTTCACTCATGTGCCACTGAAACAGATGTATGGCGGTTTCACAGGCCAAGGCCATGATCAGCAGTTGATTTCACTTGATTGGCTTTGAGAAAGGTATGTAAATCATTGCAATGAGAGGCATTTAGTCAGTGCCACAAGTAAAATCTCTTCATGCGAGCTCAAGCACTATGCTCTGAAAACATTTAGAGGGTAATGAGAGCAAAAACTATTCAGAATGTAACTGAAAACAATGTTGCGATAAAACCTCTGATGTATTCGTTTTGAATCTAACAAAATTAAAAGCCTATCCCCAATCATGCATCAAGAAAATGTTGATTCAGTCTTAGTTTTAAAGCTTTTACTTAACAGGAAAGAAAAAAAAACAAAAGATTTCATACTATTGACATCAAAATAGCTTAAACTAAATAATTCTCAAATCCTCATTGTGTCCAAAATTATGAGCCTCCACGGTTTGCACAATTTTTTGGGGCGCCAAATACGGATCTGATGGTTTCATTTAAATTAAGTGCTGTGTGCAGAAGAGAAAACACAGATGACTGTACCCAAGAAGATAGCAAGGACCAATGTAAAGCAGCAGAAAGAAGAACACCAGTGTGAGCATCTGGTTCCAGGCCACAGGACAATTAGAGCAGCCCATCTCTGAGACCCAGAGAGACACAATTAGCCCCCAGTGTAACCTGATCAACTGAGGAAACTCACCAGCGAGGGAACACGGGAATGAATACACTGATACATACAAACTAAGGCACATGGCAGGGGGAAGAAAAAAAATCATTGCAGCTTCTCAGCACTCAAACACACATGCAGATTGATGCTCTGTCAACATCCACCCTTAAATCATTCACACCTGTGAGTTCTCTCTAAAAGGAAACAGAAAGACACACAGACTTTTTTTTGCCTCCTTGTCAACTCTGTAAAAAATCCCTGGTAATGAAAGAGTCTTCAGCAAGGTTTGTAATCGGACTCAGAATTTGAACTTTAATGTTGCTGCTCGCCAAGTCGGGTCCATTAGTTTAGTTTTTTTTTAACAAATTAATTCCATAACGGGCTCCCATTGTGCAAACCATTTGCTTTGATCTGGCTGTTTCTATTTTTCCACATTAAAAAAGTCTTATTTAATAAATTACATTTCAGATTTCAATGTTATAGTGGTAATAAACTGAAATGTTCTCAAAAGTGTTTACTTGAAAATTTTTATTTTCTCAATAAAATTTCTTATACCAGAGTTAAACAGCACACCAGTGAATGAAAAGTTCCTTGTGGCGATTTATCTCAGCTGGAACAAATGTGCACTTTCATATTCCTATTTATATGCATTCGAGGACTAAATTCTAAACGACAGCATTTAATGTGTCTGTAATATAAATTTTTTCTGGTTTGGCAAAATGTTTAAAAATTGCAGAGAAACTGTATTTCTGGGAAGCTATGTGCAACAGTCAGCATGTTGTACAATGTAGCTGAGCAAGTTTGGAGAATAAAAACACACACAGACCTCAAGCTGTCTTTCAAAATAAGCAAAGAAAAATATCAAATTTTTAAACAGAAATTTCTCCCATTGTGTTTTTTTTTTTCCTTCAAGCTTTGTGAACAAGTCTGAGATTAAAAATTGATCGAATGGACAACGCTGACAAATCAAGACAAAGTGAAATCTTGTAGAAGAAGAAATGTCTACATACCACCATGAGTTGGCCTCCACGACCACCTGCATGAGGAGTGTGAGGAGTGTGAGGGCAAAGACACAGTGCCTGGAGTCCAGCAAGCTGCCACAGGGCCAGCACACTGGCCGACAAACACAACCTAGCCTCATGTTCATTCTGCCAGAGATCTGCAAAAGAACAGGGAGTGAATTTGTTTAGTTCTTCTTTACTTGTTCTGCTTACTTTGCATGTTTCAGAATAAAAACGTGAATGTTAAGTCACAATTTTAGCTAAATTTGCTTATGTGCAGGAAAGATGCAAAAGTGATGAGAGCCAAGAGGTCATCAGTGGCTGCACTGCAGAGCCAGGAAAGGCATTTAGTCTGAGTGTGAATCAAAAAAGACTGATAAAAAATAAATAAATAAAAATATTGAATGGACAACACTGACAAATGAAGACATGCAGTCAGAGATGAAACAATGGTCATGAAAGCAGCCACGAAAGGCCTGAAGTTAGATTTTATAGAGATGCATTTTAATGTACAAACTGTTCAGATGGGATTTCTAAAACCGACATGCTCAGACTAAGAAACAATTTAGGGTTTCTATGTATAACAGTAATCAAATCTATCACCAATTTGTATGGCTGTATTAAGAGGGATGATTTTTTATGTTGATTTTAAGAAATGAAAATATATATATATATATATTTAAATTTTAGATTATAGTATCAATTTCAAGAAATTTCTAGGAATTTGCAAAATTAAAAAATAGATAATAGCTCTTAGAACAGAAAGTGCGGCTAATTCCTGGCAAACAGGAGCCACGTTTTGTGTGCCGTTTGGCCAAGAAAACTCACATTTAAAGGGGGGCAAAAAAAAGAGAAAAAAAAGAAACGAGCGCTATCGTTGAACGAGTGCGTGGTATTGGTGCAGTTTGACGCACACTGAAAATGAGTCTAAATAATTGCCCCTTATTTTGCAAACTAAGCAGCCGTGCCAGCCTTGAGGTTCTGTGTGAATGTCGGGATAGAGCTGTGATTTGCCACGCTCCTTTTATTTTTCAGGCTCGATTCGGGGGGAGAGACGCAAAACAACAGAGAACTCAAAAAAAAAAAAAAAAAAAAAAAGGGCAATTCTCCTCGGCACGGATGTAAAATGACTCAGGCACGCAACACATAGGCATCAGCATGTGCTTGGACGTTTTGAATGCAGCTCGGTAATAATAGCAACAATTTGTGAGTTTGTTCTTTTGTGCTTTTTCAAGTGCAATTTAAAAAGCAGAGGCTGTTAAGAAACAAGAGGCCCTGCGTGGATTTTAAACTAGTTTGTGGAGTTGTTAGTGCCCTAAACGAAGCCGGTCTGAAAATAAGTTATGTAGATATCTCTTATAATTAACTTCATTTAAAACTTCACGTTTACGAACGAAAAAAAAAAAAAACAAAACCGTAACATTTATGAATGTTTGAGACAGTGGGAAAAAAAAGTAGTAATATTTTTTTAACATTAAGATATAGCCTATTTCATTACAGTTAGATAAAGTTATTAGCATTATGCACTGCCATCATAAGCTGTGTAAATCCATGCGCCCAGTGAACCCTGGAAGCGATTTGACCCGAACAAAGGTTTCCTCGGACCTGGCCAGATGACTAATGACTGCGCTGCGAATTTTTGTCGGAGCAAGAGGTATATATGCATGAGAACAAAAATTACTGTCATGGAGAAGAATCTCCGTAAACATTTGCTCTTTTGAGAAAAGTGGGGCAATTATCTCTGCTGGGGCCCTTATCGGAACCGAGGAGTGATCTGGGGGCGGAAACTGTCGATATTGTTGGAAAACTTGGAAAGTTAATTTAAGCTTTTTTCTTTTTTTCCTCACAAAAACATTTAATTCAAAGTTCTTACAATAAGGACTTGCATCTCATTAGGGAGGTTTTTTTTTTTTTTAACGGAGAACGAAAGGTATAGAAACAAACAAACAAAAAAACATTCAGTGACAGTCAAAGTTTCACAAATGTACTTTTTAGGGTTAAAATTAAACGCACACATTTCAACACACACGAATTAATGAACACGTTTCTCCTCCTTGATGCTTCTTGGAAACCAGGAGAGGGAGCCAGGTGCAAGGATTTGATGATGGAAAAAAGCACCAAGTGACATTTCAGGCTAAGAAAACTTCTGAAGCCATCATTCATGTACAGCTGTCACAAATAAGTTGTGGGTGACATTTGCTCAATTTCGTTTGTATTATTATAATAATTATTATAATACACTCCGGCAGCAGACCCAGCAGGTGTGTTGGTTTTTTCAAAGCATGTTTCACACACATCTGTCAAGAACTTACATCCACATTCTCGTTCAAGAACCAAACGCTTTCCCCTGATCCCAGCGATTAAAACATAAACACCGGCTCGTCTTGAAAAAAAAATAAAATAAATAATAATAATAAAATTGAGTCAAGCGGGACATGACATACTCACCAGGGAGAACAGCGCTTTGGAAGTAGCAATCCACGCTCTGCAGACGTTATCGATGAAATAATCCCAGATCTGGCCAGGTAGATTTCGGATTACTGAAGACAAAACTTTGCTTTCTTTCTTTTTTTTTCTTTTTTTTTTTTTTTTTTTTTGTATCCGGATCTCTTGGAAAAGTGCTTGATGAGGCCGAGAGTTCTTCTGTTTTCGAGTTTTTAGTGTGCAGGATCGCCCCACAAGTGTATCTAATAAAAAGCGTCCCGTGCGCTTATAGCAGCTTAAAGGTCTGGTGAAAACAGCTCAATGCACAAAAAAAAAAAGGAAAAAAATAGTATCACTATATATATATAAGACAGTGAAAGGAAATTAGTTCCTTTTACAGTGCGTAAATTATGCGGCAGAAATTACTAAATAAAAGCCAAAGTGCTACTGATAAGACCGTAGTATGTCGTCCTACTTTTGTCGATTAACGTCTGAATCAAACTGGAGTGAAGCCACTCGCTAATTAAACCTCATCTACATCAGAACCAAAAAAAGCAAAAAACTACAATCGAAAAGAAGAAGAAAAACAAAAACATTTCATGCACATGGGATCCAGCTGCTTCAGCCGCTCAAGTCATAGCGCTCTTTACCTGCAGAAAGATCCACACGGTGATCCTCGCCACACACGACTTGTCAATTTACCTTCCATTCTGCAGTGCTCTGATAATTCCCTCAGCCTGAGTCAAAAGTGTGCACACGAGAAAAAAAATTTAATATGAAGTCCACCGCTGAACAAGTTAAAAAAGAAAAAGACAAAAACCGAACAAAAGTCGAATCCAGGCTGTATGCTCCAAAGAAAGAGAGACAACTTTCCCCTGTCTTCCAAACGCTGCGGCTTGGCGAGGGAGAGCGCGCGGTGCCAAGAGGACAGAGCGTGTGAAAACAGCGGCGTCTTCAGCCGGCTCCGTGTGCTTTGTGCTCCCACGCTCTATGTGTGCGTCTGGTTACGTTCAAGTGCAGAAAAACTAGCCCTCCCTCTCCCCTGCTCTCTCTCCCCCTGTTCGCTTCTCTCTCTCACCTGCTAAAGTCGCCTCCTCTCCCGTACTTGCACGGATGCGCTGCTCCACAAAAAAAAAAGAAAGAAAGAAATTTTTCAAAGCGCATGCGCTTCACATCTATACCTATCGCTTTCTTCCAACGACTAGCGTTTTAAGAGGCAAAGAATTTCAGCAAAGGTAAAGTTTCGCAGGGAGGGTGGGCAGAGAGAGAACGAGGGAGGGGGGGGGGAACAGAAAGGTGGGCGGAAAAGGCTGTAACAAAACAAGCGTCTCTATTACCTAAAATAAACTTATAAAGCGCCCGCGGCTATTAGCCCATCCATACCAGGGCACAGTCGGAGATTTTCACCGGCTGCATATCAGGTTACCGCTCCAACACAATCAAGACAAGTAGATCCACACCGCGCGCTGCTTACACAAGCCGATCTAATCACCTGAAGGCCTGCGTGCTTTACGGTCCTTGCGGTAGGCCTAATTAATATTTTTTTTATGGCACTCTATCTGAAAACAGGCTCAATATTTTTCAATCAGGCCGACGCCGACAGTTTGGGGCAAAGTGGGTAATAGTTTCACACAGGAAGTCTACGAATCGGCTGAGCTCGCTGAAGGCACCTCTGATGCAAATTCCACCCGAAAAGGATTCCATATGGAAAGAGAGAGAGAGAAAAAAGAGATACAACAACCTGCATTTATTGGATATTATTGTCCATTAGTTTCTCAGTATTTAATCTCCATTTTTTGGATATCATCATGTCTGTGGTTATCTCTGAGTCTTTGTCCACAGGATTCTCATGTTTAATATGAAAAGTAATTTTCATAATAGTTTTGTTTCTGTGAAGTTTTTGAAATGTACAGAGATGTTTTCTTCTGGGTTACACAGACACCATACAGTGTTCGTGTCTGTCTGTATACCAACACTTTATTTTAGGTGACATGCAGGTGCATCTGAATAAATAACAGTATTGTTGAAAGTTAATTTATTTCTCTAAATAATAATAAAAGAAATTTGAAACTCATTACACTAATACGTCAAACATTTATTCTTTTTTTTTTTTTTTTTTATGAACACGGTTTACAGACGATGAAAATCCAAAATTTCAGTTTCTTGTAAAATTCAAAATGTTATGCATATAAAAAAAATGTTAATTGAAAAATGCAAGTTTGTAGCTCAAGTTGTTCTAATAGTAGCCTTGTGCTTGTCTGCACTGTTAGGTTTTATGTCTACATTTAACAATACTCAGCAGAATCTCTGTTAAGTTTGGATGAGTGGAGTTGGCGGTGCTTACTTTGGACTTGATAAAACACAGTGGACCAACATCAGGAGATCTCACAGCTCCCCAAATCACCACTGACTGTGAAATCTTCATACTGGTTTTCAGGCAGCTGAGATGTTCTGCTGCTCCTCTTCTCCTCCAGACTCTGGCACTTTAAACTCCCAAATTAAATGCAGCATTGTCTTTCACTTAAAAAAAATGATTTAGTCAGACCCTTGTCTGAGTGTAGTGCATCTCAATGCACTTAGTCCATTCATAGTTCACACTTTGTGAATCTTTCCAAACTGCATATACTGGGTTTGTTTCAGAAACTTCTCAAGGCTGCAGTTATCGCTGTTGCTTGTGTATATTTTTCTACCATCTGTTATTATTTCTCTAACCTTTTCTTGTTTGAACATAACACACTGTTAACAGCTTAATTTCTTACTATTTATCTTCTGTGGTGTTGCTTTCTTGACTATTGTGCCAATGCTTGTCTCAGGGACAAGTGGGTCAAGTCTTCTGAATGTCTGTAAGCCACAGCCCCTTTACATCTGCATGATGCAGATCATACCACAGCATTTCTTTATTACAGATCTTTTTATTTATTTATTTTTGTTGTTGTCACTATACCATATTCTAATTTTCATTAGAAACAAACATTTGGCTTTCAATATCCAATAAATTAAATTTCTTGAATTAAATTACTGAAATAAAACTACTTTTAATAATATTCACTGAGATGGAGGTGGAAGGATGAGTATTTTCAATTGATATTGTATCAAATGATGAGGGGTAGAATACCTCTTGCTGCTAAGCTTCATAAACATGTTGATTTCACTTTCCACCTGCTCAAACAACCAATCACTGGTTTTATTGACAATGGTGTTATTGTGCTAAATTGGCCAGCAAACCCACCTGACCCCATCGAGATTCTATAGAGGAGTGTCAAAAGGAAGATGAGACACAATCCCAAACAATACACATGACCTGAAGGCACCTATCAAGCACTGCTAACAGCAGAACCACAAGAAAACCTGATAAGTATGACAAAACACCATAATCATTCATTGTGGTGACAGGTGATGCACATTTTTTTTTACAAATCCATTAAAAATACAAATCTGTTTTTTTTTTGTTTTCTTTTCTTTTTGGGTATCACAAATATAAAAACAAAATCTGCTGCTACAAATTGAATAAATGTTCACTTACACTTCTTTAAGTTATTTTCTATTTTGTCATGCATGCTGGTGTTTTTTTTAATGTATGACATGGAATTATTTTGTGAAACATCAAGTTCTGTCATGCTTTGATGAATGTTTGTTGCTTTTCATGCACTCCCATTGTTAAACGTATACAGAGAACAATGGAGTGATACAAAGGGGTTCTTGTGTGTCACCACTAGGTACATTACTAATAAATAACTTTGCTGTCTTGTTTGTCACGTTAAAGGGTCAACTGCTTTATGAGTGCCTCCCAGTTGCTCAATAATTGTTTGTCAAATTATTCAGAAAGCAAGTGATGGCTTGTCTCCAGGTTGCCTGAAAATCTGCATGATGCCATGATGTCATTTCAACACTGTTGTGATATTTATGCCTCAGTTACTTTATTCCATGCCATGCACAGGTGCATTGTATAAGACTTTTATGGGATATAGTAAATATCTGTAGAAACTTTGATATGTTCAAACAATTTATGATGTAGCTCAGGTGGTAATCAGACAGCATTTTACAGCGCTAAATGCAAAATAAGGTGATCTGCAGGCATCTAAAAAAAAACAAAACTAGAATTTAATGGTTTTTTAAGATGCTAATACTAATTTTAAATATAGCCTCTTTAAATTAGTGTAGAAATAATGAACACATTTTTAAATCAAAATTTACCCAAATGCATAATTTCTTTTAGCATTTTATTAACGCTCCACATGCAGTTTTCTTTTCTTTTTTTTTGCAAAAATAGGGTTGCATGTCAAACGGTAATGATAAAAACCTGTCACTATAGATTTGCTGGAAAGATTAAGTACCACTTTTTGCTGCTGTGAGGGAAAATGATCAGATTTGCTCACTGGAAAAGCAACTGATTTTACACAAATAACCTGAGAATGATCTCTACAGAACAGAAACTTTATTAGCATTTGACATTTAGCATAAAGTCCTTACAAACCTCCATGACTCCATAGTTTTGGTTCCAGCCATGTTGGATGCTAGGGGGCCATGACTGCATCAGAGAACACTTAAAACATGCTCAGCCACATTTCAGGATCCCCCCTGCCCCTCCTCTCTCTTCCACCTCCCTGTCTCACTACGTCCCCTTCCATCCCCCCACGTTGCCTGAGGAAGAAAACTGGGCAACATCTGGCTGAGTTTATGAGGGAGAAGGAGAGAGAATTGGTAGACCATGAAAACTAGGAAGAATTCGTCTTTTTTTTTTTTTTCACCCTGTGCAGCAGGCCATTGTTGTAGCTGCCATTGGAGGCGGCGATATTTTTAATCCTGTGAAAATGCTGAACTTTGTGATGAAATTTACCAACAAAGCTTCTGATGTCATTCTGATAAAAACACATGTTGCCACTTAAGTTAAAAGTTTTATTCAAACAACGTGAACAAACTGAAAGCTGCCAAACATTGTGGAATGAGCCAAGGGTGAATACTGTTACCCCCAGACTTTCACAGTCACTACAACTGAGTGAGCAGGTCCAAACCACACACACACACACACGCACACACGCACATGCACACGCCTACACACACACTGGACATATTCAGTCATTTACACACTGTGAAGCTGCTGAGTCCACAACAATACAGCAATTATTGTCACTTCAAATCAACTTTTAGTACAGTGAAAAAAATTTAGTTATTTGGAATGGAAGTCACTTCAGTGTTGTTAGATTAGTCACAGAAATTCACAAAATCAAATAGACAATAAATACATCACTCTTCAGTATAAGACACACAGCAGATGTAAAAAGAAGAAAAGAATAAGAGTGGCACTCAGATCCTTCATTTGCAGTAAACCAAACAGAACACATTAATAAGGAGAAAAACATTGCATTTTTCTTCACTGTAAACTGAGGTTCTGACTTTTTGATTGAGTATAAGTGAATTCTCATTTTCTCTGTGGGAACATCAAGGTTCACTTTTTTTAGTGCCTGTGCAGTAGATTTACTACGCCTTTCCTCAAAAGAATTATTTATAACCTTTGAACATTTTTAACATTTCATCATGTTACAAACACAGTTTAGATTGTTTTTATTGGGATTATATGTTAAGAACCAACCGAAAGTGGTGTGTTTGCCACAAACCAAGAAGCGGAGAGCAAATATGATGTCATTTGCTTTAGTCAAGGGAGATTAAACAGAATTTTGAAGCCAATATGCACAGTTTTGTGTGGACGAGAAAACTAACGCTACAGAAATCCAGACCTAAATCCATTTGTGAGACTGTGGCAAGACCAGACATTCAATATCACAAAAGCTCCCCAAAAGCCTTCCATCTGTGATTATAGCAAAAGAAAAAAAAATGTTTATTGGTCCATAAAATTCCCCAAAATATACATTTAAGTTTTTGGTTGTAACATGACTGAAGTGTTTTACGTTCCAAAGGGGCACTACTTTTGCAAGACACTAAGATTGTTAAGTAAATTGGGCAGTGTTGGAAAGTCTTGAATAGGAGTTGAATCAGTTGGTGTTTCATCATTTTTTATTTATCCCAGTGGACTGCGGCAATTCCTTTGGCACCATACATTGAGGAGGTCTTAGCGGGTTGTTGATTTTGAGGTCCATGTTGTCATATTTACAAAAGTCTGATATTTAGCTCCAGAAGTAAACACAAGCCTGGAAACATAAACCTGAACAGGTATGGATTTGGGGCTTGTGTATCTGGCTCGGCTTCAGTTTGCTTGCAGTCGTCAACACTGTTGTGACTCTTCGTTACCATGAAGTCAGGCCTCTGTTCCACCACAGCACTGCAAAATGAATCCAGCTTCCATCTATTGAAAACAGCCCACAAATTGAAGGCAGGAGCAAACTTGCCAATATTGAGCTGTGGTATGAGATTCATCCACAAGGAGCTTGGGTCCCCAGCAAAACACTGCATTTGTCCACGAATGTGACCTGTATCAGTGACGTAGATATTTATAATATTTATATTTATAATCATCAGATTTAAAAGCCCAATCTGATGAACTTTTGTGCTTTATTAATGGGGTCCGAAAACAAAGACAAATCGTCTGGTCCTGGGAACTGAAGCTAATCAATCTTGTGATTCCAAATGCATCTGTTGAAAGAAACATTGAGAAAAGAGGGAATTAGTAAAAGTGTAATACAAAAAAACCCCACTTCAAACAGAAATTAGTTTCTTCACAGTGTACTTGGTTGGATAAACAGAGTGGTTTGTCTTTATTTTGTGTGGACAGTTGTCCATTTGCTATAGCTGATCATTTGTCAACATGGTGACTCTCCAGAGAGTCATTTGAATGATCTATATGCATTGGCCAAATATTAAATGCTCATTAAAAAAAAAAAAAAAAAAAACAGGGAAAAGAGACTATTGGAATGTGTCTCTGTTATTCAGACGACACAGCAGTCAGCAACAAGTCACTTCTTTCCTGAAGGCTGTGAAACAATGATATATGTCTAGTTTGCTAGGGGCGCCTCATTGGCTGAGCAAACAGTCCCCAAAATAACTACCAATCACTGAAGATGCTATCATCAGTCACTCACAGTGGCTATCGTGAAAGAACTAAAGTAAACTTTGTTTGCAAAGAGCTTCAATTATGTACAGATAAAACTAAGCACAAAGATAGGGAACTTTGTAAAGCCATATTGCTTATATATCTAATGTCTGTTGTGCCCAAAAATAACTTTCAAATTGTAAGGAATGTGTCTACTCTCTTCCTCCTTTGGTCTGATTGGCTACTAGGCAAAGAGGGATCATCCATTACATGCAGAGGTAAATAAACAGTTGTAGCAATTAAAGTGCCATCATTTGTTATACATCGTATAGTGTTTGTGTGTGTATGTGCACACTCCATGCATGTATGTGTCACTAGCTATATGTCTGTGTGTGTGTGTGTGAATTTGGTGTGGTGACCATTCTCAGGTTTCATTGCCACTGACTGCCCTTAAATTAATGATTCTGAGTCCCAAGAATCAACAAATGTGACCCCTAACAGGCCGTAACACAGAGCCCAACCTGCCTGTGGATGTGTTTGAAGGCCGCTCCTCTTTCTTTTCTGTCAGCACCTCTCTACCTCCGCACAACAGATGCATTCACTACACAAACTCACATGTGACGCCTGCACTCGTGTTGTTTATGAGGAAGTGTGTTGCCATGTGGTCATAAGCTTAGTGGCCTATGATTATTTTACATGTCAGCATGTTGTGACAGAGTGTTAAAATCATATGAAATTTGGGGTTTTTTAGAGGTTACGTGTGACATTTTTGACTTGATTATGTAGGCATGGAGAGACACGTGACAAAGAAAAGCATTTAATATCAGCTGGGAAAGTAAAAAGCACAACACGGAAAATTTTACCAACTCAAATGGCAGACTTTTTTTTTTTGCTTCACTTTATTTTGGTAAACTAACAACATTACAGAAATAAAACAAAATACTACTTTACAAATCCATAATTTACCAAAAAAGGAATAGGCTAGGATTAAGCTGATTCAACTTTATTAATAAGACTAATAAAGCATTTTTGTAACTTCTATAATATATCGATTGTTGTTTTACTTGCATTTCCCCAAATGTCCGAGCAATATGACAAACAGGGATTAACCAAAGAGGAGTATATCATATGCAAGTCTTTTACACTTATTTAATATTTTATTTTTCAACAAAATTAAATTTCTAGTCAACTGCTGCAACAATGTATTACACAAACTCTATCACAGTTAAAGTTTTGAGGTTAAGTGTTTCTGAAAACCGCCCTGGTGCTCATTCAGTTTTTGTTTTTATTAAGAAAGGAGTCTAGACTTTTTGGAAATTGTAGTAGCACTAATATTTGCTTGTCACTACATTTATGGACTGGAAACACCTCAACTATTTTCATTTTGTTATGAAAAACAGTTGAATCTGTTAGAAAGATAGATGAAAGGTTTAATAATACTATAATTTACTTCTTTCACAATAGCCATAACAATATCATTACAGTCGTTGGCTTTATTACTTTAACTTTTCTTAAATACCAGCAAAATGCATTTGCTGCTGAAGAACTTGAGGTCTTGCTATTCAAGATAAACTAAGTAATCCGGTCTTTTCTTTTCTATTGTCTTCTGCTGCTGTTCTTGTTTATGTGCGGTATGTCATCTTCAGTCCAGCTCATATAGCTCTTCCTTCTTTTCTTTGGTAGTTGCTTTCAGTTGTTGAAATTCTCCAATCAAGTGCATCAGGCTTGTTTCTTGCTTTACCACTTTGCTCAGTTCATGTTAGTTAAATAGGCGTTTGCTGACTGTGGAAGCACATGTAGTCAAAAGGTGCTTAAAAGGTGAAAAATAGCAGAAATTACCTAGCAAATGTAAACATTAGTTCAATATCAAAGTCAAAACTTCAACATTTCCTTGTTTTTGTATTTCAATTATTCAGTAGACTTTCACTAAACTGCAGGCCAGATTTACAAAGCCCCTCCGAGCCAGCAGCCATCTCAAAACAGCACCAAGGCCTTTGTAGCCAAAAGGTCACAATCCACAATTTTCTGCACCATTGAGTGTTAAAGGCAGCAGTAAGGAAGGCAGCTACATGATCTAAAGAACACAATGAGGGCATTATATTGATTTGTTCCTTTTTAAGATACAATTGTGAACACCTGCAGGGTTTAAAACCAGTGGAATAAAACTAAGAAACTAAGAATTACAATTACAATTAGTGTTGAGAGAACAAATCCTGTTCATCTCCATCAAGGTGTGAGGCTTTTTTTAGTGCCATTTCAAAACTTCTTAAACTTTCCACAATAGCATTTCTAAATTTTAAACTCCTATTAATGAAATGCCAGAAAAAGTGAACAGTATTTTCTCTGGGTTGTCTGATGCATAGAGGAATGCAGAATCAGTCAGCTGGCTGCAAATAGACTAATAAGCAAAAAGTGCTGTATGAAAAATTTTCAACAACAATGAACAATCAATGAATGTTATTGATAAAACTGTTTTATGACTAACACGCATTATTTTAGCAGCAGCAGGCATACGTGTCGCTTGTCTGTTAGAAATAAAACCAAGAAGGTCATGTCATATGCATTTTTTGTTCTAGCATCATATTTATTTTTTAATAATTAATACAGTGAGAAACATTTCAGTCAGAAAAGAAGCATACTACATGGCAAAATACAATGTCTCTCTCTTCCCTTGACTCCAATCGCCATTCCTATCTCCTCCTCCCCATTTAGCCCTAGTCTTACTCCCGCCTCCTCCTCCACTTTCTGCATGCTTGATGGTGGGATCAGATGAGGTGAAGACTTTCTCATATTAATAATTGTTGAACTTGTGCTTAGGGAAAAAGAAATGATGAACATATTTAGAGTGTTCTTTGCAGATTCTGATGATTATTCTGAGTGGAAACCAGAAGTTGAGTAAAAGATGGGGCATTTTTCCATTAAAGTGGTTCCAGCGCTTAACCCGGGAAAGTGCTATTTTCAGTTCTTAACTGGTAGTATAAAAGAACCAGTTTGGTTTTCCACAAGTAGAGACTCAGGGTGGAGCCAGGCCATTGCAACACTAAATAGATCTCTTTGGGTAATGTTTCCCCACTGTTGTGTTCAAAAATTAAGTTTAAGTATTCAAATCACATTATTTCTGAGATAAAGAATGGGAGTCACTGTAAATAGATTTCCTCACTAAAATGTGCTAAATCTGTTTTCATCAGCATATGTATGATGTATTTGTGAACACTTTTCACACCAGATGAACTTTGGATGCTACCAACATTACTTTGTCTCAAGTCAGATTCATTAACTCCACCTGAAAAATTTAAACAATTGTGTTTAAAAAGTGGGTCAGAAATGCTGGTCATAGTTTTAGTGGAAAAATGCACAAATGCATATAATGCATTAATTTGCTTAATTAATAGTAATTCACTTTTTATTAATGACAAAACTTGAGAAATTTTAGAACTGGAATTTTAAAAATTGTGCTCACAATGCATTGATAGGTTGTTGGTGTCCTTTATCAAAGTTAACATATTCTTGATGTTACGAGAAATAAACATCTAAAAGTCTTCATGTGAGTCCTGTCTTTTAACTGCTACTGACAGAAACTGCCTGTTAATGTGATTAGTGTTGTATTTGGGGACCACCAATGTTTGAGTGATCCCATCTTTGCTTGAATTTTCCTTGTGTTTTAGTATTCTTTAACTCCCACAGATACAAAAGGAGAAACACACCAAATTCAATTACAAGTACAAAGATTCAGGCCTCTATTCAGCTCTCTCTGCAGCACAGAGAACTCTTAAACATATCAGGAGATGGAATGAGGAAGAGGAAAAAAAAATTGGGAGTGAAGTTCTGTGTAACAGAGGGACAGCCCAAAAAGTGAGCTGATTTTCTTACTGATCTGTGCAAATATCCCTTTTTGAGTTTATATGGTAATTCTGAAAGTCTAACCTGCACATCAAGTTGTCCCAGAAACAAAATATCTTCTCTGCAACAATTACTTCAAGAGCTCATTCTTTCATCCCACAATTTTTACCTTTTTTTTCCTTCTTTCTTTCTTTTCTCTGCCTGACTTTTACAACTTCCTCCTGGTTGAGGCGCAGCCTTAACCCAAACAAAACTCCATTTTTTAGTTATTGGCCCTCATGGCATGTAATGGAGAATCAAGCTAATTATCCCTACAGCTGTTTTCACTTGCTTTTTATGTAAGCAATACCTGGCTGATCCAGAGAGCAACAGTGAGGCCCTTCTTAGCTCTCCAGGCCTCCAGGCCTGCTGGAATTAGAGAGCATAATGCCAGGTCCACACCCCCCTTCCTTCGCCACCGATACTGCCTGCGTGTACCCCTGAACCCATCTCCCGGCACACAAGCCCACCTAACTCAGCTTGACACAACCCCCTACCACCCAAAAAAACACACAGTCACACACACACACGCACACACACACACCCAAAGAGTCCATGTCCACCCGTAAATCTACCTTTCAAAATTCCCCTTTGAACCTCAACAAAGCTGCTCTTCAACAACTAAAACGGATCTGCACGACAAGCATACGCTTTCTTCCACTGATGGCAATTAATGACAGAGCTGAGCAGGGGTGTGGCTTAGGTTAAATGGGAACCATCTCCCACTGTCATCAGACTTGAACAGAGATGGAGCCAGTGCGCGGATACAGACAGAGGGGTAAAGAGTGAAAGAAAACAATTCCTCAGTGGCTAATTACCTAATTTCCTTCATCTGAATAAACACATACTTGGTCAAAGCGAGTGTGAGCAAGCTTCACAGATGCTTAAGGGTTTTCATGAGGAGACCTACTAACACCACCCATAACGGCTTTCTAGCAGTGCCACAAAGGTAGACCCCAGACAAAACATCATCACCACATTTTGTAGCCGTCGGGGAGTCATGCCCCAAATTATACTTGAGTGTTGATCTTCTTCTCCAGCAATCCTTCAGAAGAGTGAGTCAGAGAACATAAACAGTTGCTGGTGTATTGTTTCACTCACAACAGTTCATTCCTGAATACAACCAGAGTGTGTTTGGTTCACACCACTAGGTGGTGTGCACTGTTGTTGGAAGAAGTATATATTTGTATAATCATCTAATTAATTTTACATCAAGTGACAGAATCCATCTTATAGTAAGATGTGCTTACACTATTTCTTAACTTTTATTTTGTTTGAACAGTGCTTCATTACGCCTGTGTGCTACATTAACTGGGATCTGATATTAAATGAAGAAAATGCATTGCATTTTAAACTCCTTTTTATTTCAGCCTAATAACAGTAAATATTATGTTAGCTGGGGGGAACAGCAGAACAACTCCCTGCTCCAACATATTCCTCTGCCTGCCTGCTATTTTTGTCCCTAATCCTTTGAGGAATGATGAAGAACTGTGCAGAATGGTGCTTAGCTCCTTGATTCCACAAGGTGTGTCAGTATACAAATTATACAGGTTTAATCTGCGGTACCTGCTGCTAATGTGAAGGTTACTTTCACATATCTTAGCAGCTCTTCCCACACATAAATGTGCGTAGCTGCATGGCATTTAGTTGTGGCTTATAAATAAAAAACAGACATGAATTTTTAAAATCCCAAGACAACAAGGCACTATGAAAGGAAATGGCGTGACAAATCACCTTCTGACTGGATTCAGTTAATTCTCAGTCTAGTTAGTCCTGACCATTGATCGGCCGATCAGAAACCCAAGCTCTTTTCTTGTCAGTGAATGCATCATGGAAAGCACTAAAAGGATCCACTCATTACAACACTCTTTGGTCTGGAAGTTGTTACCATGAGAAGATGACTCAAGGTAAGCTATTTTCAGTGAAACTAAAATGTTTAAAGATCAAAGTCAGAGCACAGCAATGTAACAAACTGCTATGACATGTTGAGGCTGGGAAAGAGACTTTCAGCCGGTAACGAGAACACAGTCAGCAACACCTCTGCAGAACCCACATATCCTGGACACAAACTGTTCAGATTTTTACTGACAAGCAGTCAGTAAAAATCAAGTTAAATTCCTTGCTTGTGTACCCACTCTTTGTGAATAACATTTATTCTGATTCCATAGTTCAAACATTGATCTAACATCTGAAAACCCAAACACCTTTGATTTTCTGCACAACGCCCTGGCAGGTAACATTGAATTTGTGAAACAACAGATGCTTAGAAATCTCTTTCTCAGCTCTCAGCATTCTCTCCCTAACGAATCTCACTGTTAGTGTTGCAAGCTTTTTTGTTGGAATGATATACCGGAGAGGAAAAGAAAGAGAAAACGTGATTGACAATGTTGTTTTTTTCCATAGAAAAATGTCAAGAGTGCTGCTGTGTGCCAGCTGCTTTCACGTTAACATTTTAAACAACATTAGCACTGTACCTGGGTTTAATAGTGAGTGCAGGGAGTTTGTGCTCCAGAACAACACCTTGACCTAGAGCTTAACCTTGACATAGAGCAGTGGCGGCCCATCAGAACCAGGGCCTTACATTAAGAGGCCCAAACATGCCTGCATCTTGAAAGCAGCACAGGCCCAGCCGGACGGGGGTTGGAGTAGGGACTGGGTGAAGGGGGGGAAAAGTGAAACCTGAACCCACATTAAAGCATCACCATCAGGTAGGAGATCAGGAGAGGCCTCCATGCTCTCAGAGTTTGCGGGAGTCCGGGCCTCTGAAGCCCTATCTCACCTCCATCTGGAAAGAGAATCTGAGGGTAGCCTGATGGTTCGATAAAAGGCCAATGCCGACTGACACGGTAACAGCCTCTTGCCCCCATTTGTAGGAAAAAAAAAAAATGGATGCAAGTTGAGTTGTGGCGCACTCTTATGTGGGTACTGCTGGAACAAGGGAACGACTTTGAGTGGCAGTTGTGGGGCAGTGTTATAGGTGCATGGTGGCATTCAGATCGCTTTGATGGTTTGACCCACTACCCTGAGGTGCATTCACTGCAGTTAGGTTTACATAAATAAATTTATAATGAAGTACATATGCCTTCATGTGCATTGAGCAACAAAATGAAAAAAGCATGGAATGAAATGAAAATAGCATTAGCGAATGAAAATGTATTTCAGTATTTTTGGTTTCTACCTTTTAGTGCTTCCTTAGCAACATGGGAGTTTGGCAGAGACTCTGTCATTTTTCTTGGGTGCAATTAACTCTTCACCCTCCTCCTGATGTCTTTTAAAGATGACATCAACTCCACTGACCCATTCGTTTTCACTCCTGACCCAACTAGTTGCTTCCTCTCTTTAACTGCCCACAGACTCACTGTTTCTCCATGTGCTCTTTATTGCCCACTGTTCAGCTCAGTTTCTCTTCCTATTGCCTCTCCATGACATAAAATGGTACTCAAATGGGGAACAAAAGTGCATAGCAAGATGTCTGAAAATTGATTCAATAAAATTTTAAATCTGCATTTGAGCAAAATGTATGAGATTCAAAAGAGTAAGGAGTGGACTGGAAAAAAAATTTTTTTTGATTGTATGAGTTAAACACGTATTTTACTTTAATCAAGCAAAAACAATGTGCTTTTTTACTCTCAAATAAGCCAGGCTTATTTTGTTAATGTATGGATCAGGCTTGTTGGTGTGTGAAACAGCTGTGCCAAGAAAATCTGATAATAATGTCTATTCAGGAGCTCCAGGTATTTCAGGTGAACAAGTTCAGACAGAGTTTCACACAGTCAGCTACAGCTTGTGTTTGGTCATCAAACAGTGAAGGATATGCCCATTCTCAGAGAACATGAATGCCTCTTGTTCAGTTTTGTAATTTCTTTTTAGCATTAGTGTGCCCGTTTTTCTCACATTAGCTTTAGTGCTTATTTTCATAGATATTTTTTTCCATATTAAATTACACTTAAAAGTTGGGTCAGCAAACACAGAGAAGGCAGAGCAAAAAATGTTGTTGAGTGGGGTAAGTGTCTTTGTTTTGGCAGAGCTCCTCCATGGTGCTTAATGCTAGGTAAGTCCAGTCTCAGTCCAGGCAAT
Organism: Poeciliopsis prolifica; assembly: GCF_027474105.1. NCBI lineage: Eukaryota > Metazoa > Chordata > Actinopteri > Cyprinodontiformes > Poeciliidae > Poeciliopsis > Poeciliopsis prolifica. The sequence continues at coordinate 126,849 of NW_026562398.1, forward strand.
GTTGCCTGTCTCTGTTTGGTGCTCTTGAGGTCAGTAAAGCCCTAGGACATGAAACGCATAGGATATACACAGGGTGTAAAGAGGGAGGTTTTTACAATGCCTGGTGGTCTACTAGAAATCTCTTTACGAGAGCGAGAAGTGAAAGAATGTCTAGGAAATATGCGAGACAGCTACTTATTAACTTGGGCATTCTTAGAATTGCACCTCAATTGAAATGTGTATCTAGCAAATTAATACCATTTTGCTCAAAAAGTTACAATAGCTGAAAATTACAGGATTTTATTAACTTTTTTATTATTAATGTTTTCATATGACACTTTAAAAAGCACCCCTGGTAAGATTTAAGAGTAAAGCTTAATTTGGTCAAAGTTTCTTTATTCACCATCAGTTATGTAAAATATAAAAACAATCCCTCCCTGAAAGAAGTGAAATACACTGTTGTGTCCTCATCTCTGTCCTATCTGTCATCAAATAGGCCTCTTCTTATGCTTAAACATCTTTAACACTATGATGTCTACTCATGGTTTCATCAGATTTCTCTGAGATAATTTGAAACTATTAGTACTTTAAAAATAAATATATTTAAGTTTAATGCACACATGAATAAAAAAGATATTCACATTCAACTTCATAATTTAAATGACAACTTTATAATTTAGAAGAGTGAAATATGTTTATAAGATTTTTGACTTTTGCAGGAAACTGTGCTTACCTAACTTTAAGACATTCTTACATTCACAGTATGCATTTCTGACATAGGGTTTCAGAAAACTATTTAAATCCCTGGTTCTAGATAAAAGCTCATTAAATAGATAAGTCCCCATGAAAAACCTCATTGTGGATAACATAATTCTCCAATTTTAATTGTCAAAACTACTACTACTCCTAAAAAAATTACTGACAATAGGAATGAATTAATGAATGTAAAAAATTAAATAACATAAAATTAAATGTAATTGAAGGCCTACTATGGAAAATTAAACTGGATTTTAAACACTGTATGGTGTAAAATTTCAAATGTTTAAACTTGATGCTTTGTAACTGAGTTCTGACATCTCTCTTGGTAAACATTTTTTTCTGACTGGTCAAATATATTGTTGTCACAAAATGCGTGAGTGCATTGTGCTTGGAAATAACTTACAATTTGTCTGAGAAGCTATTTTCCTTTGATCTGTTATTCTACATTCTTCAACTGCAATCGTGATTATTGCATAATTGATATAACCTGGAAACACTGACCACCACTTGTACTGCTTCCTTTAGGCAGTTTACAGCAACTAAAAATTACTTCAGATTAATTTGGTAGTTATATGGAAACTCCTGTTCAGGTCATAATTACTCGTTATATAAAATTGTCTGTTGTAGATTTTAAATCTCAAAAAGATCCACTTTTGAGGCATGGAACAAATGCCTCAAATATTTAAATTTTTTAGGTTTTAGGACTTTAACTTCCATGCAATAGTTTTAGAAAAGTCTGCTTCTTCCATCTGTAAAGTCTGACCGAGTACCCAGGTAAAGAAGGAACCAGATAAAGGTGTAAGAGAAACCATATGAGAGAATTAAGGAAAAACAGGCAACAGTGGCTCCTGACAGAATATGGTAAAATATTACACCTACCAATAGTTTAATTATCAGAGCCAATTACAATTGGCTCTGATAAATATCTGATCTATGAAGATCCTCTGAAGTGCTGTGACCCTATTGCCATAAATTTTTAGAAGAACTAAAATTCTTAATTCTCTGTCCACAGTCATCTTGAACCTTTAAACAACCCTTTGGAGCACTCTATGAAGACATTGAAAGCCCTGCCTGTGAAAATCTAAGGGGAGATGCTGAAGATCATAAATAAGCATCGTTCAGTGTGACAGATTTGGCCCTGCTTGTGGGGAGAAAGTAAATATTCCTCATTGGTTCTGACAAAACGACTCATAGTCCTGTAATATTTACTGCCCCAAACACCCTGTACGCATTAAATAAGTGCTGATAGAGACATCCACACTGACAGTGCAGGGGCTCATGCTTAACATTTACTCTCTAGCTGTGGGATTACAGCATCAGGTTATGATGCACTGGCTCAGCACATACGTCTTTGTTATGATAGCCAAAAATGATATAGAGTGGAACATAGACTGTAATGTATGTAAACTTGTCTTTACTGTGTTTATGAAAGTTTCTGATGTGGAAATATCGACTGCCTCTTAAGTATGGGATCTCCTTTCAGTTCTGGCTCCTTTAATGCAGATAACTAAAACAAACATATGACATGCTATTCCAAACATCATATTGATATTCAGAGAAAAAAATAATTTATATTAAAAAGGAAATAACAAGAAGAGTGAGAGAGAGAGATGCTGACAGGTCACACTTGATGACCTGCAGAAAAGTGTGTCAGTGAAGTATGTGCAGACTTCCAGTAACTCATAAAATTTGCAGTATGAAATGTTGCCATGTGTGTGTTTGCACAGGATTTTGTGTGAACTCCACTTAGTCTGGGCGGTGCTGGGAACAGTATCAGCTTTAGGCCTCCCAAGCAAGGTCATGTGCTGATGTTTAGTAGCAGCTTTCTCAGGTCACAGACTGTGACTTTCAGCTATCACTCACATTATTCCACATCTTTGAGTGGTTCTGCTCAGTTGGCATACCTGACATCTCTCTTCCACTTTGCCTTAATAATGGGTGACAGCTGTCCAAATCTGCATACTAAGTTGAAAAAAAAAAAAAAGTTAACCCAAATAGTTGCTGGACATGTAATTCACATCATCAAGTCTCCTACGATAAAACGTAAGGTAACCAGCCTTGGAAAGAAATCGTAACATAAATTTGGAGTCCAGGGAACTGGAACTCGAGCAAAGCATGCCCAAAAATAACATTTCTGTTTAAGAAGAAAAGAAAAATGGCAAACAATAAAATCAACAGAAATGTGAGTAGCTAGTTTTGGACTGAGTTTTGTTTTTCATTACTCAAAGAACCAAATAGCTGGGGCTAAAAAATACAACGACTGTATTTGATATTAAAGCAGTTAAGACATTGAAACCTTAATACGTACTTCTGCGTATTAAGAAGTAATACGCAGAAGTACGTATTCAAATTGTCTTATCACAAAGAAGATTCTTTTCAAATCCATCTTAAAACAGCACTCGTGTGCCCATATTAACAACAACACAAATTTAGCTAGCAGCAATCCTCCTGTTTTTACTGGCTGATGTTAGAGGTTCCCTGTTTGAGTGGTTCCATAAGAAGTGATTTGAGAAGAAAAAAAATCCACAAGTCATGCGGTGTTGAAATTGATGTTTGACTTAAGATAATAGTAAATCAATCAATCAATCAGGTTTATTTCTATAACACATTTCAGCAACAGGACATTCAAAAGTGTTCAACGCTCAAGGTTAATAATTACACAAGAATTGGCATGTTTCCAGTATGAAATTTGTTGATTTGGAACCAGCTTGTTTCCTACAGTTAAAGAAGGGTACCAGCAACCAAAATTTTGTTTTTGTACAGTGAAAATTTAATCTATTTTGGAATAGCACGCTCTCATCGAATGGCAGCCAGCGCAGTTAGCGAGAGGTTGATCAAAGCCAGTTGAGGCTCAGCTCGCTGCTGCCTGACTGGCTTCGCTTCTGAGCATTTGAATGAGAAAATGGGAAAATACAAAAATTCAGCAATTTTGAAAAAAAAAAAAATCAAAATTGGTTAAGCTAAATGAAAAATAGATACTGTGTAGTACAAACCCCAGGGTGAAAATAGCAATAGAAATTATTTTATTATATGTTATTTTTCTATGATGACATGTGAATATATATATATATATATATATATATATATATATATATATATATATAATATATATATATATATATATACTAAAACAAGTGAATACTGAAGAGATGCAAAGCAAGGCATTGAGGGACTCTGACAAAGAGTGATGTTTAAAGAAGAGGTAATAACAGGGGTTACGGTTTGCTCTTTCATTGAAGAAAACTGGCCGGGACTACTTCACACTTTAGGAATCTCCTGCCTACTGGATCAAAGGCTTGCCCAGAGACAAGGCTTCTATAAAGTGCTACAAGCATTTGACAGCGGCAATACACAGGCACTTATACATGCACACAGAAAGTGACTACAACCAACATCACACTCACATAACGCTTTCATGTTTGAATGAACACACACTGACATCAGAAAAGAAGAGTGGCATTTCCTTTTGAGTCGAGATGTGCCTGGGGGGAGTCTATTTCAGAAACCAAAGGAAAGGCATACATCTATCAGCTGAGCAGTAAAACCACTTGAGAAGGGTCAGCACAACTCCATACCTCTTAACCCCCCCATGCACCCCATCACCACACACACACCCCCCCACACACCCCCCCCCCCCCACACACACACACACACACACCCCCACACACACACACCCCACACACACACACACACACACACACCACACACACACACACAGGTTTGGTATATGTATGACTAAATATATTCAGACTATACAAAAATTAACATGTGAACAGAACACTGATGAGCTTACCACATGTACAGTGAACATTTTGCTATAGGAAGCATGAGGAACTCGCATGCCGTCTCATGATGGATAGACCTAATATTGAATGTGTTGTGTCCAGAGGAGGTGAACATAAGGCTATGTCATCACTGGGCCATCTCTGTTCATACCTTCCGTCACTGTACATTGCCTCCCACAACTACAGGAATAAAGGATACACTAACTCCCACATAGTGGGAGACACAAAACACAGACAAAATGTACACTCCTTCTGAATTACTGCAGAACGCAGACATAGAAAAATGCCTGTGTGCATATGCACAATAACATTTTCAGCTTATATTATTCCTAGGTTGCCTTAGTGGCAGTCATGTTTCTGTCTGAGAAATAATTTTAAATAATTTTGCGCAGCCAGCAGTTGGCTTCAAGCTGCATTGCACATATCCACACTCTCAATCAAAACTATAAAAAAGCAAATATTTAATCACGACTAATAGTGCCTTTTTTATTTTAAGGATTTTTCTTTATTTATTTTAATTTGTTTTACAATAACTTTGTCATGTGTGCTTAGCTATTCCTACCTTTTACTTAGTTCTGACCCAGATCAAACCTTGATGTTATGTGTTTAAAAAAGGAAAGTTCCACCTTAAACAGGCCATTATGCGCAATAGCTTTTTGCTATTTTGATAGAATATGAGAAGATTACCCAGCACTATGACTCACCAATTATGCCCTTCACTAAAATATACCTTTGGACCAACAACTCTGTAATGATGATGACTTAAACGTTTCACCAATAGACCTCTTTCAGCTGGCCTGGGAGTCACATGCCAACATACTCGGCCGGTATGGCTAAATGCACACAGCAACATATGCTGACTTGGAGGAATTGAATCCTTGTGTTGTTTATACAAAGAATTCAACTACACACACTCACACAAACAAAACACAAAATCTGGGGTTCATTTTTGTACCTAAAAAACACACCACTCATAACAACACTCCAGCAGGTTATGATTCCAATTAACCTTTTTTTTACGTAAAAACTTACAAAGTCCCTGTACAAACAAAAGCTATTTAGGGTAGAACATTTAAATGCATTGCATAAAATGGCGGCGACTTGGGTTTTTATATATATAGGTTTTAACCCCCAAGTTTCCACTGACATTTCCCGACATCCTTTATCCATCCCCCTCTCTACTCAAACTCGTGTCACCTCTGACCCTGGTCCAATTCACTACAGTCATTATGCAATTAACACCAATTAAGTCATTTGGTTGTAAGCATGTGCGTGTACATCTGCATGCATGTATATGTAAGGTTGAGTGTATGCGTTAAGCATGTGAATGAGTGTATGTGTGCATGATAGTGCAATTACAGCAGCACAAGGGAGCCTTTTGGAAGCTTAGAGCACTGCAATCAACCAATCAGCCTTCAGATGGCTTTGACATGAAAAGAGAGCATGCCCTCCACTAACCCCGGGGTCAACCTCAATTTACTCTATTTACCCACTCAGGAACGACCCTCTGTGTGTGAAGAAGCAGAAACAGATAGGGAGGGAGAGTGAATGATGAATAGCAATGAAAATGTCTACGTAAGTGCTAGTGTAATAGAAAAAAGGCGAGAATAGAAGGGAGGCAGATGTAGAGGTGATTGTTGTGCAGGTGAATTTTTATGGATATGAGGGTGGGTTGAATGGAGAGGAGGGGATTTTTAGGGGGAAGCCTTCGGGTTGTGTTTGCAAAGCTAAAAGGCCAGCAGTTGGAGTCCATTTGCTAACAATTTCCCCTTAGAGAGTGCTTCTACACACATGGGCCATTTACACACTTTTTTTTGAAGGCAGGGGGTTTCCGAGTGCAGATGAAGAACGACAACCCTACCGTTGGCTGAAGTTGTTCAACCGTGAGATGCTCCATGAAGATAAGATAGTTGATTTTACATCACATATGCTATAAAATTATATATTTAATGATAAGCTATTATTAGGCAATACCAACTTCTGTAAGTTAATCCCTTTATATAAAATGCAGGTTTGATACACTTTGTATACTTAGCTCCAGATGGTTAGATGGTTGAATTGTAAAAAGAAGTACACTATAGGTGCACATGCATGAGAGAGCTTTGGGTAATTAAGTTGAGTGTACCCCAAAATAAAGGTATGTGTTTGAGGTTGTAGTCATCGGGACAAACTCAAGTTTCTTTTGAGTATGTACCTAGTTAGTCAATTTCAGCTATAGTTTTAGTGTCATGACTATTTTCAATCTTTATATGCAATATTGTTGTAATTGTTTTTCGTTAAAAAATTTTTTAAAGTTACAGTATATACCTTTTTGGGAAGGAAGGAGCTGATAAAGCTGACAAGCAACCAATGTACACAGTTTAAAAACGTTTGATATGTTACTGCTTTTAGTCTAAAATTGAGCATTTTGGTGTGTCATTTCCTTTTAAGAATCTCATAGACTGAAATGTCTTGATTAAATGATACAGAGACAATAAACCGAACTACAAAAGTGTTTTAAGACTCAAAACAAAGTGAACAGCATTTTATTAATCTGTTTTGATTCTGAGGCGATTGCGTGCAGAATGCAAATGTAGATAAATCAGACTCTCAATATTTATTTCAGAGGGTGTGTGAGAAGCATGATGTTCCCTATGGGGGCATGAATGAAAGTAAACGAGAACAATTTAACTAGCAAAAATGACTTTGAGGGTGCAAGTTCTTTATATGATAATACAACGGGATCAGTCAAACAACCTTCTGGATAAAGAACAAGGGATGGCAAAAAGAAAGCAGGAACGGACAGAAAAACTTAAAGAGAAGTAAAAAAGAAGCACACACAGATGCACAGTATTTACACTGCTCCTGGTCAATGATATCACATATCTGACAAGGGGGACAAGGTTATTCTATATCTATTATGTGTAAGCATGTGTGCATGTGTGTGTATATCGGAGGACTTCTGCTTCAGGGGTCTTAGATGTGGACTGTAATCAGGACCACATTACTCTGTCACAGGAAGTCCTCCAGCAAAGGACAGGAAGCAGGAACACAAGGACCACATCATTAGTCTCGCCAGTCACAAGCCCCACAGCCAATAAGAACCATGGATATAGTGGGGAAAAAGCTGAATTAGTGGGGCATCCATGATTGTTTATAACTATCATAAGTTAGCATTTGTGTGTATGGCGCTTGCTGCCTGGTATCAATGGCCTATTTGTTTACTGAGTGTAATGAGTCCAGGTTGTGAGTGTTTAGTGGAGTCATAGCAATGCTGGGCTCACTGCCGAAATACCAGGGCTAAATAAATGCACACACACGTGCACGCACTCACATGCACAGATCTCGAGACACTGCAGACAAATGAGAAACAAATGGGTCCATTGTATGCTGCACGCTTGTCTCTCCTCTAACGACAAAGTCAGAATGCAGTTTGAAAGGGGTCCGTCATAATATCTGCCATGCATACCCCCCTGACATACAGAAAAACACATGCATATACCTTCAAAACTCCCCAACCCCATCTGACAACCCTCCTATAACATTCCCACCACCCCCTTCCTTCTTTGCTCTGCATCCCATCAGGACTAAAGAGGCTAATTTTTCTCGATGGCTTACAGGTGGCCAATGCAAGGTGAACCACATCCCCTCTCGCACTCAGACACATATGTACAGCAATGCAAATATCAAGCCTCCAAACCAAGCCTGTTATAAACTCTTAGCCAAACATCAAAGAGGCAGACACATCTTAGCACACCTCAAAGACACCAGAGACACCAGTGAGCTCACTCTTTTCTCAAGGAAACAGCACTCATTGTGTTAAGTTTCCAAAAAGAGAAAAACAATTACCATGCTTTGATAAAAAAAGCATGTGTATATATATATATATATATATATATATATATATATATATATATATATATATATATATATATATATATATATATATATATATACATGTGTGTGTATATATATATATATATATATATATAATATAAATGTTTTTTTTTCTCTTATCTGAAAAATACAAAAATACTTAAAAAAAACTAACATCTGAATTAAAAAAAAAAAAGTAATTGTGTTCGGACTGTCTGCATTTAGAAGCAGACTGTTACAAGTCAATGTATTATGTGAAATGAGCTGTCTTTCAGCTGTAAGCTTCATGTTTTTCAGCTCTCACCATTTGCTCATTAGCTCTGAAATGTCATAATTTGTACAACTTAGCACTTGCCACCTTCAATATTTGTATGCTACATCAGCCAAAGTCAGTAATAAGCACAGATGAATGTTATTTTAATGCTCAGTTGCACAGGTTTTACATTACTGGGTATACACATGTCTTTTTCTGTCAAGTATAGGACTTTCACTGTCAAATTAAAGAGGGTTGAGACACTGAGTAAAAAATTAATTTGCTCGCTCCGGCCAGCAGAAGTGCACGTCTTTATTTGCACGTCTTTCGCTTTAGTGCTGTGCACACTTCTGCATGCATAGATTGGATCACAGCTCTTTGAAGTCATGCCCCTGCCTTCATTAAACACAGTCCTAGCGCCTGGAACAGTGTTCTTGGAATGCGTCAATAGCTTGCACAGACACATGAAGAAAAAAAGAAAGTGCTTGCTGCAGTGCCAGCAAAAATGGCCCATTTTCTTTGTACTTGGGGTCACAGTGCATAGAGAAGATTAAAAGATGAAAGTTGATCATACCTTGAAAATAAAAAGAGCTTCAAATTTCTACAGTTCCAAAAAGCCTGCACCTAAGCCAGGAGAGGCTAACGGGTTCCAAATGAACCTTTACATGCCAAACTTATCAGATGCTATGTGACTGGAAAGTGATGGTTTCTCATTTGAAAAGTACACATTAAAAACGAACAAAATCTTTTGACCAGTAAGATTATTTGATGTTTTTGTGAAACACATTGATTTCAGACTTTATTTGTACCAAGAAAACATAATGATTTTTCCTTCCTTCATTGTAGGAAAAATCATTGTAGATAAATACATGCGCCTTATGTTGATATGTACTGAATAGTAAACAGACATTTTGCATTTTTACATGTAGAGTTATTTTGACATAAACAGTAAAATTATCTTTTCACACAAGAAGAGGCCTCATACATTATTCCTGTATTCAGTCTTAATAGTGAAGCTAACCAGTGTGGTATGCACAGGAGCTCAAATCAGAGTATTTTATTAAATCAGACACACTATAAATTATTAAAATGCAAATATAAAAGGAATAATTTTATTATAGTAGTAGTATTTTTAAGATTTGTGCTCCTCAGTTAAGGTACACAAAGTATCAAAGTGCACCAGTGTTCCAATAAGGAATGTAAAGGTTTCACTACAAGCTCATAGAGGTGACAATGCAGAGAGAAGAGGAAAAAAATATAGAACAGAATTGAAGGAACAAAGTTATTTCTCACTAGGATTTTCTGTAGCTTTAGAGATCATTCATCCAAATGAAACAAAAAAAGCTCTTTATTCATTGTGTGCCTCAATGAACAAAATGCACACAATGAATGGGAGCTTTATTGTTACTTTGTCACACACACAGTGAGAGCCTCCTGGAAGTCCTGGAGGTCCTATGTGAGCAGGTACAGATGCTGAAATTTATGGTGCACAGACTTTATTCTGGGATGGATAATGGAGAGGACTGGGAGGTATGAGCTCACTCAATCCAAAGCATCCTGTTAAGATGACCTTATACAGACAAAAGTCCAGAACATTTTGAAGTTCTTCTACATTTCAAAGTCCTAATGCAGTGTTGACAAGAAAACATCTTTTTTTGCTAACTGCACAAAGCCTTTTCAATAACCGCACAAACTTGGATTTCTCAGGGAGAATATTTTCACAGCGTGACAGTTAAATACCAGATTTATAAACTTTGGAATAATTTGGGAACGTTACAATTACAATTGTTGTGGGAAAATTCGTCACAGCTCTCCAAATGCTCATGGGATCAATTTTGTGCATCTCTCTTGCGAGCATGCTTTTCCACTTATTACTCTGTGCACATGTGTGGTGAAAATGCCCCCCACAAGGATTTTGTTAAACTTGTAGATTCTATTCCTTGTCCTTGCATCACACAAGCATTCCAAAATCCTCACATGTGCTGCTCCTGAGTCAAATTAACATCAATTTATGCCAACGTCAGGGAATGCAAAGCGAGAAAGAAGAGCTGACACCAGATGACAGAGCTCCCTAAGGCAAGTTTGGCACAGTTTCTCTGTTTATACAAATTCACACACACACAAAGATGAGGAAAAGGTAAGAGAGAGGACAAAAAAGTAGTGAAAGCAATCTTAGTTGGTTCACTTCAGAGGTGTGGAGGTGAAAATGGAATCACCCTCTCTCACGCATTATCCGAACACTTTGATACGCCTTTCTATAATTATCAGCGTACATTTTTGTCTGAATGTTTTGAGTGCATTCATGTATATGGCAATGTAAGTGTGCGATGTTGTCTTGTCTGTCAATCTTGGTCATTACACTTAATCTCACTGATGACACTCTCAATCCTCTCTGTCAACCCAGGTCTTTGCAGTAGCACTCAAGCAAGGATTTTGGTTTAGCACTTGTGCATGCCCTCCATACCCTCCTAAAACTCCCCGTACATACTGACACACTCACACACACACACATTTACCTGACAAATAACACCAAAGCAGAAGGTGAGGAGAAGAAAGAATTTTTGCTTGGGAAGAAAAGCAAACAAACATCCCACATCTGTATGAGTGCTAAGAATTCAAGGATAAAAGAGGGATGAGTGGAAGCTGAAGCCAAAAAAAACAAAAGCACACACAGATGCATTTTAGACATAATGAAAATGGAGATAAGAAATACTTCCTGAGTTTGGAAAACCCAGAGCTGTTAAAATTGATGATAGAAAATGACTCCAAGAAGGTTTAAGATGATCAATAAACAGCAATTCCATTTAAATTCACAAGTAAACTTTAGTTATTTATTATCCTGTTATCCTATCTGTTTCTTTTTCAATTTTCCCCATTGTTCCATCAGAGGGGAATCTGAGAAATGTGGATAAAACATCTTTCACCAGCTGTTAATACAGTTTCTGCTGCGCCATGATAAAGTCACGGTATGTTGCCCTGTCCTACCGAACCAGCATAAATACACACACACTCACCCATTCAACAAATGTGGACCTCAAGCATGCAGGATGTAAAATGATCACTCACTTGCAAATATTTTGTGGCATACACATTAAGTCGCAAGTCTCCAAGTCTGTATGTGAATTTAGAACTTTGGTAAATCATTAATGTTTTGGCCCTTCGGCCTTTCTCAACAGGAGCATTCTTGAGGCCAGATTTCCTAAGATCAGTACGAACAATTCAAGTCACACAAATGTGTTTCGACACATCTAACATTCCAGCTCCTTCTAACTTAATTCTTAAAAATGTATTGGTCTCTATCATCTCTGACACAGGGGTGTGTTTGGTGGAAAGGCAAGGAAGAGGTATGGTTTGACATAACAACTGACATCACTGCTAAAATGCCTACTCCATGATCTCAGTATGTTTGTAGAGTGGATTCACCAAAAGCTAACTAATGCAGCAACCTTTGAGCTGACCTGTCCATTGCTAGTCCTTTTTGTCCCCTAAAACTCTTATATGGTCAAATGATTTTATTCAGAAGTCAACAGATTTGCACATAAAATCCGTCACTGTGTGAAGTGATGAAGGCACTTGGTCTGACCGGAGTAAATTCTAACTTTTTAGACTGCTAGGGGTGAAAACTAAAATTACATTACATATAATTAAATTTTCACTTCCAATGACATATTTTATAAAATCTGGATAAAGTGCCTTGATGTTTTTATAATATGAAAAAGTTTCTTGGTGTCAATACTTTTACGAGGCCCTTACGACTTGTTTTCTAGTTTGAAGCAGCAGGGTGAGCGTTTTTTTGATACATATGGAAACTGCTGCAAAGCAAAAACAGAGACCAACACAGATGGGCATCATGAAACATCATGCACACAATGTGCTATCCCAGTTATTACTAAAGCAAACTGAACAGAATGCCTGTTGTGAAACACAACACTTCAAGGAGCACACTTTTTTTCAATACACTATGAAGAAAAATAACTATGTACGTATCTTATTAGAAGGTAAAAAGAAAGAAAAAACATTACATTGTCATTCACACTTCAGTCCATGTGGTCTGCCCTGCATAAGGTTCTGCTAAGCTATTGTTTTTAGAGCTGGTAAACACATGTTGCCTTTTTAAACTAGGAAAAGGTTAAAAGTGGCCCTGTAATGAATACGGTGATTTATGTTCTGTGCTTACTTCAGGTCTTGATGTATTTGTTTGGGGGAGATTATAAGCATGGACAACACATATTGAAAATATTGTTGTTTTAACCATCAAGCAGTAAACGTTTGAAGTTTAATTTCTAAAATAAATTTAATTTTTTTATACAGCCCAAAGACAGTCAATAGTGTATGCACACATGGAATTCACTGAGCAAAAACAGCTTGTCTGGCTACAGTGTTACTTTTTAAACATGAAATGAAAAAATTAGCATGTAAACTTTTCTTTCCACTGACCATTAAGCATTATTTTGATTCCTCCTAAATTCACCTCCTGCTGGATATTTATTCAATAGCTGCTTTGCACAGCCGTCATTCGTGGTTCCAAAATAAGAGCGGGGAGAAGGGTACAAACTGGAAAATTGTGACAGAGAAACAAGAGGTCTGAAAAATTTTAATTGAGTCCCAGAAGGAAAGACAGATTGCATCCATTCTGGTATGCCATCTTTACGATCCGTTTGTGAACAAGCCAGTCAAATTGAAATCAGATGCGTTGTGATGCCAAAAAAGCCTGTGTCCCCATTAGACCTATAGGATTTCACATAAACAAATTACACAAATACTTTCACACAACCACCTGTGGAGTGAGCTGTCTGTAACTTTGTAGTGAGTGAGGTTTTGTTTATGTGTGTCATAAAGTATACATCTTCTAAGTTCCCAAGCCTTCATGTGGGAACAACAGCAGATTGCAGAATGCTCAACCTGTGCCATGCTGCCTGTTCTTGTGGTCTATTACTTTCCAATTAAAAAAATTGCATGCATGTATGATGAAAAAATAGACATTAACACTTGCTAATATCAAATTTAAAAATTAATCAAGCAACATACATTTTATTTTTGTCTTTCATTGATATCCTTAACACCTGTTAATCCTTAATTTTGTCGACTTCAATATATTACTGCATAAGAATGGAACTGTGCTTAAAGTCTCAGTTTGGTCTCAATCTAGGGAAAAAAAAAAAGAGTGTATGTGTTTTCAGCTCTATCCGACTGTGAAAATGACACTGGCATTTTTTGCCAGTAATCTGATTTTATCAGTATGTTATAATATCAAAAAGGGGCCAGGATACAAGTAGAAGGTCTTCTTCTACTAGAGCAAACAACCAGTCAGAGGCAGGAGACAGGTCTTAAGACCTTGCTTATGCACTGCTCCATCTGCGAATGGTGGAGAAACATCTTACCATTACAGAACAAAAGTGTTTATCCCCAACATTGCTGACCATTCTTACTAACCATGCTTAAGATATGCTCTTTTGTGGATAAAAAGCTGCAGCCCAGCAGCACGTACACAAAGGTGATTGACACTCGTAAGATGCCTCCTCCTGTCTTTGTTTGCTCATTTGTGGCAATGATGTATTTCTGCCAATTTTTAATATTGTAACATAGTTTTGAAAATAAGTAAAAAAGATATTGCTTATAAAAGTTACATCCAGAAGCTTTAAATACAAATTCTACTCAAGTCTGAAGCTTGTCACAGTATCTGGTCTATAGAACCAGGAGGCTGATTCTTTTACTAAGTTTTGTGTCCTTCCTTCAAGCAGCTTCAATGTATAACCAGGATGAGGTCAAGATGAGAAGAGTAATCCAAAATAAGAAAGAAGGCAAGAAATGTATTTTATTTTTACTAATGCCCATAGTTCTTTGTTCCGAATCACAAAACTCAGAAAGAATGTATATTTTTACTAAATGATTGCATCTGAGTCTTACAATAAATATTTTGGGACACAGACCGGCAGCAAACTAAAGCAAACCTTCGATCAAACATGGTCGCAAAACATTTCAGTTGTTTCCTCTTTCAGCTGATTGAGCAGCAACACAAAGAACTGTGATTGGCCTCTCAAGTAAAGAAAGCCTGTTTATGCCTTTGTGTGTTTCCAGTATGTGTCATGTGTGCAAAACAAACATTTGGCTGTCTGGCAGTGAGCAAAAGTAAAGAGCAAATGAAACGTCAGTGCGAGTTTGTGCAATGCTAGCTGCTGAGCTACTGCTCAAATGTCTGCCAATGTCATTTTAAGCCCAGATTTATAGACAAAACATTTTGGTCAACATTAGTTGTCTGTTGATTTGCTATGTAAATAGATTTGACTTTCTGTTGAATAGTAAGAATTTCTCAATCTACAAATAGCAAGCAACACCTTTGCAGAAAAAGATGATATACTGAAATCATAACAAACACCATTTGAAAGTTGCTGTCAGACATACACCTGAGTAACCTAAGTGGATTTCTAACCCTGACACCTAAAATGACGGTGCAGCAACCTCTGATGATTTTCTGAGATCAGCTTTAGGAAGACCACCCAGTAGCAGAGCTTATCCTATAGCTGCAGGGTTAAAGATTTGTTGCACATAAACTGTGACAGCCTAGTTTACTCTTGGATAGCTGCTGAGGATAGGATATTAGAGTAGCACAATGGTACAATGGCACCTATTGATAACTAGTGTTATATTTTATCCAGGTCCACTCAGCTGTTAAGAATGATCATGAAAGTCTCTCTCGTTCAGTTAGCTCTTTTTTGTTTCATCAGCCAGCTGGTGTATGCTTCAAGTAAAACTTGGCTCATGTTACAGGACTGGTTTGAAAACCACAGGTATTTTATGTTGTTTCATTTTTACAATAGAAAGTGACATTCAATTCATATAGTAATGTTATCTCTAAAATAAAACAAACTATTGTCTGTCAGGAAGACCAATCTGTGTCTTCAACTAAATAGTCAGAATGAAACCCTGAGAACATCACGGCAAGGCCAAAAATAGAGAATTTTGATAAATAAATACAAACGGTAAATGTGCACATTTTTTCATAGTTTTAAACATCGTAAGTAGTGTTGCATTTAGCACTTTTGCATTCCGGTTTTCTGCAGCTGCTCCAGAGTTACCATGGGTCTTTTGGTTGCTTCTCTGATTAAAGCTCTTCTTGCTCATCCTGCAAGTTTAGGTGGATGGCCATGTTTGTGTTGCTTCACAAGTCTTGCCTTGTGGCCTTTTGAAGAATTTAAGACTGGGATGCATAAGTTGAACAAATGTTTTATAATTTAACTCTATTTAAGTACTTTGGCCCTGAACCTGTCTTGGTGGGTTTTTTATTGATGTGGTTTGTTTGCCAATTTTCTCCAAACAACCTCTAAAACCTTCACAAAAAGGTTGTGATTAAATTGCACATACCCACTCAACATAGGAATACAGTAACCTCTACAGGCAGTTGGTTGCACTGGATTTTATTTTTGGTTTTCATAGTAAAGGGTGCTGAAAACAAATTCATGCTACACTTTTTAACAGTTAACATATTGTAAATGTCCCAAGAACACTATAGGCATCTGTGTCTGCAATGAGCATGGTTCATTTGGCAGAAACGCAGAGCAATGCACTCCTGGTTCTGTTTTAGGCAGTCAAACACACTCACATCAAACACACTCCGCCAGAGGCACTCTTAGTGAAGAAGCACGAAAAGTAAAGATGAGAGTAAACTGGAAATTAATGACAATTAAAGTAAATTAAAGTGAATTAAAGTAAAAGGCCAATCCATGCCAATCAAAAAACTTTCCAGACAGAATCTTCAGTAACATTTTTGGAGGTTTGCATAAACTCATATATTGTATTTACATACATACATACACACATACACACAATGATTCAGGTGAACATCATAATCTTTACTAATGTTCTGAGTTCTTCTTGCTTTGGCACAACTAAAACATATGGTGTTCATCGAGCTCCAGTACTAAAGCAGGTGATTTGGTATGTGGGTACATAATGGTGGAAAGGTCGGAAAAATGTCATGACTGATGCTGACAGATTGGATTTGTGTCTGGACTCATTTGTGGTGAGGATGTCTCCGTTTCAAATGGGGGAGTAAATATAAGATGAACTGATGGAGACATGTATGCCAGTTTGATTGAATGCATGATTGTGTTTGGTGAGGAGATGCAGTACCTGGTCTTGAGAGTGAAAGATAGGATGGTAACACATTAAGCAAGAAGTGTGAAGGTTTTTTTTGTGTGTGTAGGAGTGTCTGAAAAATAATAATACTTTCCAACATATGTGCTAGAATGAGGGAGACAAGGTTGCCTGAGAGAGTGTGGTTGCACAGATTCCCTTTTGGCAGGAGTGGTGTAAGCTGAGGAGGGGCTTACACCAGCTTTAATCCTGTTCTGAATGTCATCTTACAAGCATGGCTTTTCCACAGGCCCAGATAAGAGAAATACAGAAATATATATATATATTCATATATATATATATATATATATATATATATATATATGATTACCGTTGCACCCCGTTTGTCACTCTGCTCCTTTCCATTGTGAATAAGTGACAAAAAGCCACATATTTAAAGTATCCCGACCCACCAGTTTACACTCAAGTCATTTACAGTTTGATGTGCTGGTCAAACCAACAAACAACAGTGCTAATCTGCTTGTCTGAGCAGATCTGGCCACTCTGGCATCCAATTCTAAGGTTTCACTGGAAAACAAAACCTGGCTGAAAACTCCCTACTTACCCAAAAAAGCTAAGATTAGCTGGACTAAGTTTCACTGGGAACTTTATAGGTTATACATTTTTGAGCGCTCAAAGGAGAAGTTTATTCTAAAACCTTTAGAATGAGACCCTTTTTACTACGCATGTGATATGGGCACTCTACAGCACCATGCCCGGGATTGTAGAAATGTTGGCATGATATCGTCCTCTGAACGAGACTGTATGCTCAAAACCTCTAAGCTCTAAGTCCTAAAAGGTGGAATCAGAGAAATATATATTTTACTTTTTTGGGGCAGCTGCTTTCATTTAATGTTATATCACTGACATATTGTCAAGAAAAACCAGAGAGACACCCAACACTCACCCAACATACAAGATCATCAAACTGAAGGCAACAACTATTACAGCAACTCAACAGTGCCACAGGCTGATCAAGTTCATTAATTCCTGACTTGCGAATACAAAAAGAGCTACAACAATGTCTTGGGTGTATATTCTGTACAGTACAAGGACATTATTTCCAGAGTCACAAAATGTACGTATAAATACCTGTTGCTTTAATGTAATATTAAAAATAACATTAATATGTCATTTTTACATTTACATTTGGTGTTCTTGAACACCAAATGTTCAAGAAATTGAACATTTGCTGTTTTTACTAACTATAATCCTTAATCTTCAACATACATAAAAATATCAGTTTGTGTATTAAATTCTACATGAGCTTCTGTATGAGCATTTCTTATTTATTTGGGACACGTGTGCTGCAGGCTAATTTATCAGTATGGAATTATTTTTATTTCTTTGTAAGTCTACACTAAGATTTCCTTTTTGTAAGCTTCCAAACCATATTTGGAGGCTTTTTTGGACAGTCTTACAAAAAAGAGCTACAGTCCACTGTTATGTGGACTGTAGCTCCACATAACAGTCCACTGTTATGTGGAAGTCTTTTAAGTGCAGACTTAAAAGACTTCAAACATACTGTCAAATGCCTGCTGAAATTATTAATAGAGAGAATGAGGCACCTCTCCAGTAATTCTACACTGGGATGCCTTTCAGAAAGAGGAAACAAGTACAATTCCTGTTAGTTTTCCTTTTCAGTTCTACAAGGGATTCTGATAGCAGTTCTGGCTTTTCTATAATAGGGAAGGAAAATTGTGAGATTCCTTCTGCTATTACCTATTAAAATATATTTGGTGTTAGTTCACCACCACAGTGTTTCCTAAGATGTCAATCTTGATCATAAATGTTTGTTTTATTTTAGCCAGTCGAAGAACATGTGTGGGAACCTGTGCAGCAGTGCTTGAACTTAGGTGTCACATGGGCAGAGCAGCATATTGCAGGAAAATATCATTTTTAGTGAGTGGTCACAGTAAAACTTGAGTTCTCTAGTCAAAAGGAAACCCATCACTCACATTCCAACCTCTTTTTTTTCTACCTTTGAATATCTACCTCAAAGCAGCAGGCCTGTCTTGGATTGGCAGCCTAGGGGTGGGTCTGCATGTGAAAAGCACAGGTTAGGGAGCACGAAAGGCCTTAACTGAGGCTTCAGAATTTTGCAGTTGGTGTCTGTGAAGCAGAAGGGCAAAGAGAGCACAGGAAGTCTGAAGAAAATTACAGCTTTAAAATGAAAAGACGGTGATTCACTTTTCTCTGTCTCCAAATCCTAATACCTCGCTCTATCAGCATGGCTTTGTGGAGGTTCAGACTTTTTCTTTAGAAGGTAATCCAGCTTGAACAAGGAATCTGACCTCCAGATTGTCCCACTGAGAGTTCCCAAAGAGCAATTATGTTGCTCTCCATTTCATACGCAGGCACACACATGCAGAAATGCATGGAGACACTTAAAGTGCCTCCCCAGGTGCAGGTTTGTCCTGAGGGAAAGGCTTTTGTGTACTGCCATCCACATAAGCACAGAAAACACCCTTTTAATCCTGCCAGAATCTATCTATCCCTTTCTCTCTTTCTTGATCTTTCAATTACCCACACGTAGAACATTCACCCACACATCAAGCTGCACGCAGTGTTATCTTGAGGCATTTATTGATACATTTGTTTCCCAATTTGACTTTAGCATTACAACATATCCTTTAGCAATCAGAACTGAAGAAGTGATAAAGAAACGTGACATAACATAACGCTAAGGAGACAAGAAGAGGGGAAAAAATAACAGTCTGAAGTGAACTGATTTATGACTGTGGTCTGGCTTACACTGAGAACACTAGGAAAGAGAAGTTTACACACACAGACTGAATTGCACCTGGCATGTTCAGACAGAAAGAAAACGATAAGATTGTTCAGTAAAAGGATTCTAACTCAAAGGCATACCTCAACGTTTGAGAGTTTTATAATATTGTAAAAACACAATATGAATTATTTTGCCGATTCAATCAGTGTACATATTTTTTTTAATAATAAACAACATAAAGCTAATAGAATAATTCTGGAACTATTCTTGATATCAATCTGGTGAAAAATTTAAAAATGACAAAATTTTTAAGAGGTTCTTTCCACCTTGTAAAACGTGACAGAACATATATACACTATTTAGCTGATGCATAGTTTACAATTTTTAATGTTCATAGTACTTAATCTTCTGATACTATTTTATGTAGATAGCTTACACAGTGATAAAATGTAAACTACAATTAAGTCATGGCTGATAACTAATATATAATAAAGTCAAAGGGAAAGTTAAGTGTTTTATTTGTAATGTTTATACATACAGCAAATATTTAATGTTTGCTGTATGTATTTTCAATATGAAAGCCTGAAATCAAATTTACTTGAACTGAAATGGATCCAATTAGATTTTCAGATGTGACATAATATATGTTCAGCACACAACCTATGGAGGCCTTAAGACATCAACCTAAACCCTTTCCACTGCCTGCATCTCCCAAAATGTTGTGCAGTTTGAGATTGGAATATTATCTATTGATATTGATCACATGTCTACCATCATATGCATTATTGTTGATTTATTGTCCAACCCAAGTGAAATGTAAAGGTCGTATTTAATTAATTTGAATTGCCATTTCAGAGAAAGTTGTAATATTAAAATAATCTTTTGAAAATAACATTTAAGAAGGTATTAATACTTTTTATTAATAGCATATTTTTGTACTAAAAATGCTTTTTTTATTTGTGTTTTCCTCAAATGTAAGAGAAAAATATTGACATAATTAACAGACAAAATAATTAAAATGATTTCCATATATCAGTGTTAAATTTAGAGAACTGAGATATTGAAATAATTAAACTTTTAATGTATTCAACATAACTGTATGTGCACAGTCCAATAGCTACATGCTTCTCTGTATTGTTGTCTTCTCTGTCACTTTTAACAGTTTGTCTCTGTTTACAAAGGTACTGCCGTAATAACAGAACAGACATTGTCTTACATTTTTCTGAGTGCGTTTTAGGCTATCTGACGCATGTAAATAAAATCAAGATTTGTCGTACTTGATTTTTAGAGTATTAGATGTAAATGAGAGACAGAGCATATATACTGGAAGGAGTGATTAGTTGAGTAAATGTTTTATTGCTATTTGATTAATAAACAATATTTTCCAGTAAAATAAATTATTTGGACACGCGTCCAATGTCCTCTCAATGTCTACCAATGTAACGCATCAGTTAAGCAGTGCCATATCTTGCCAACGGAAGAGGTGGGAGACGCACAATATGTTGCTAAGCTCTTCTGATCTCCCCTTATTTGCGTTGTGATACTTGGGTCGCCCACACAGAAATTTGAGGATTCCTTTTGATTAGTTAAGCAGCACGCACATGCAAATTCTCAATGCATGGATAGGGAACTGATGAGCATGGATTTACTTGCCATCACAGAAACATAAAAGGCAATAAAGTTCTGATACATCTTTGTTCGTTTGCCCAGCATGTGTGGCCACATTGTTGCGTGTGTAATGAGGGTGTTGTGGGAGGGGAAAATGATGCTTACTCAGACAAAGTGCCTTCTGGTCCACACTTGAGGTGTTTCACTTTGCTTTCCCTGTCACAACTTCAAGAAAACCACCAAAAAGAGGAAACATGAATAAACATGAATGGCTCATAAAAGGTGTCAGTTGAACCTTGCATTTGTCGACTTCTATGCTTTTCTGCCTTGATGCATCTTTAGATCCTTTAACTACAGCTTTCCATGCTCACAATGGCAATGTGAATACCTCTTAAAAAACATTGTGAATTCTCTTTTGAAAGCAATATGTTCTTGCCAACTTAATCAAGATGACACTTTAGTTAGCAACAGAGGCCATGACTTTTTAACAATTTTTGCTATGTGGAGCACCAAATTTCCTGCACCAGAGCAAACTTGACTTTGTGTTGCCTCTGGTGTCCTCAGCATTTTACCATTGATGATTTATTTTGGCTGTCAGTTTGTAAATCTGATAAAGACATTTGTCAGTATTCACTGAGATAGATCTGACACAGTACGCTCAAGGGTCACTACTCGGGTGTTGCGGAGTTAATGACTTTTCTTCACTCATGTTCAACTGGTGGAACAACCTTTGACTTCATGGACTCATGACGCTGACAGCCGGCTGAAGAACAGCCCGGATCAGACGCCTCTTCTGACCTTCAAGTCACGGTTCACCGATTACCAAAGACACATGGCACGGGACAGCTTTACGCAAGACCAGACATACAATAGAAAATTACAAAGAAACTGCACATATTTTGGGGTTCGACTGAGGTAATGGACTGAATAAGCAAAATGTTTGCCTTGTGAAGTGGATTCAGGAGACTTATGTTATGTACTGAGGCTATATAAATCAACTGAATTAAAATTTTAATACATGACATGGCTATTACTTTTACAGTTTTAAATTTAGCTAAATGTCTGAGAATGAACTCAAGATCCCACACTTGTTGATGGGTGACCCAAACAGGGATGCTAACCTCAACATTTTGAACTATTGGTATTTATTAGTGGAAAAACTACATCTGAAATTATAAATGAGATAGAACTTCTATTGGCCATTTTATGATTAACTGATTTCAACGAGACCATGTTACTTGTTCAAACCCCAAAAAAGAGCCCTAAAAATGTTTTGGAAAACACTGCGTGGCCAAACTAAGACTTTGAAAAAAAAAAAAAAGCTTGTTTTAAGCTGAGTAACATTCATCTCATGTGGAATGCCTGCTCATCTGCATACTCTTATTTTCTTTAAAATATTTCTGTCCCAGATTCTTTTATGGCGGACTAAAAGCGCAATGTTTCCACAAATGCTATTCCGTTGACTTTACTCCTTTGGCCCCATCCTCTCATTCATATTTACCTCCATCCCCCCTTCTTCTGTGCTGCGTCTCTAAAAGGACATTCTTATTTCATTAGTGAGGGAGTCCAGTAGGCTAGAAGGTAAACAAAACCTCTGTAATCAAAAACAGAACATACACAACCTAAATGAGCCAATAAGAGTTGAGGATCTATAAAAAGAGAGGCATGAATACACAATCTGCAACTCACACTTTAAAAGTTAGTAAGAAAATCAGGTTGTTGAAGTGGAAGTCAATGTTGCCATTAAGAAACAGAAGTCAAATCTATCAGGCACATTGATTCTTAGCTATTTGTCTATCTGTGCTGTCATCTCTGTTTGCTCATATTAGGGAGGGCTCACTCAGGGACAGGATATGGGGATTAGGTACAGCCTTATGTGCTGTAGCTACATACCTCTGAATGGCTCCCATCTGTTCTGCTATAAAGGATAGCTCTACACTCTAGCAGCACTCGTGCTGCGTGCTGCCAGAATAACAGAATCGGATAGATGAGCAGCACTGATATTGCTAGCCACAATACCACTCTCCACTAAAGGGCTAATGTGCCAGGCTTATTCTATTAGAAAGGGATAAAAGATTCTAATATAAACACACATACAGAACTGACTGAATGCATATCCCCAGTTGATATCTGATCAAGGTTACTGAACCCGTACGCTAACCAGAGGTCCAGGCTTACCTGCAGGGATATGAGTTAGCACTGAGAAAGTCTAAGAAAGGTGGAAAGGAGAGGAGTGATGGAAAAATGTGAAGAGATGGAAACTGAGGGAGAGAGGGGGCAGTGTGGTCTGTTTCATTACAGTGAATCTTGACACTGCTGCATTCTCAACACACATGGACTAGATTATGTAGACTGCTCCAAACCAGTATAGCTCACCAACACTTCTTAAACACAGGTTGCCTTACAAACATATGGACAAACATCATAGATAAGTACAAAACCGTAATAGAGGAAGATGAACCATTTGCTTGCACACCTTATAAAACTTAATCCTAAAAGTGAAATGTTCGAGACAAGTGCAACGTTGAGGTTAGAGACACCCTCGGCTTGTGATGGTCCACCTGTGGATTACTGGGGGAGACGAAAAAGATGAGCTGGAAACTATGAGTGTATCATGATGCTTGATTTTTGTCCAGTTTCCAACAAGAACCCTTCCAATTTTCAGACCCTTTCAATCTTCCCTCGCTCTTGCCCACACATATGCATTTATATAGCCATATTGGAATGTCTTTAAGTAGTGTCTTTATGTCTCATTAACTTAAACATATATACATATATACATTAGCTCAAAAGAAGCCCTGTCCCCCATGCTCTTTTTTTTGTTGCATGCCCTCATTTAAAGGCATCCTGAGCCAATGGGGGGCTTCGATATAAACCCCCAAAACCGGAATTATAATTTATGACTCAGCATTCTTGACTTTATGCATTTTTAGCTTGCAGTCTTAAAAAGAAAAAAATCCTCATAACTTTTCTGTGTTGTACTGCAATTAACTACCCCACACACCGGCACACAAAGGGGTGGGGTAGTGTGGTAAAATTTTACTATGACTGAAAAAGCTGAGTGCAAAAAGACAGACTGGACCATCTCTGGTTTTTCTCATTGTGTCATTTTTATCACCTATGGGCTTTGGTGTGTTCGCTTTAGGCGGCAGGGGTGCGTATAGGTCTAACCACGCAGTTACCTATATGGCCACAGAGTGCATGTACCACATGGCTGCACAACCAGCATTTGAGTACTTTACAAAAAGGACCCATAAACCTCGAAATAAACCAATTCTTTTAAGTCAACCGAAATTCACAAGCAGTGGAAACGGAGTTGGGTTCTGTTACACTTTCCTCTGTCCGTCTAGGGTGATGCAGCGGATAGGGTGGTTCCATCAGTGTTTCCTGCTAATGGTAACTCAAGCCCCTTGAATATGTTGTGCAAAGCATTAAAGGTCGAACAGTACATTCAGCAGCCAGTATGAGATGACATAATATTTTTGAGTTCATAAGAACAAAATAGCACAGGATAGGATTATGTTAGGGAAAACTGAGTTCCCCTTTTTTTTTCTGGAATACTGTAAAGTTTTCATCAATTCTATTTTAGATAATCAGTAAACACTATAAAATTATTTTAATCCACATTTGACCAATCCTGATACAGATTTTATCATACTGTGCATCGTCGGCCAGTTTTACAGCTAATCTTATTTACTTTAGTCCACTCTGTCAACATATCAGGAGAATTCAAAGCTACCTTTTTTCTCACTTCAAAATAGAAAAAGATTCTCAAACACAGTGAGGTGCAGGATATCAAGCTTAAAATATTTACCTTAAATCTTGAGTATGCAACTTTTATAAGGAAAATGTTTTTTACACATTTGTTATAATGGTCACCATGCTGTGACATTTTTCAGATAATCTGTCAAAGTTTGATCTCCTCCTCCCTGAGCGACATTTCCAGACCAAAGGATAAGATTGTGATTGACAGCATTAAAACCCATCTCCTGGCTGATTGGTTGTTTCTAGTTAGCAGTGGGAGAAGACAGAGGAGGAGCTCAGTTTTTCCACAGATTATATGTTGCATACCAAACTGTCAGAACATAATGACAGTTTCAACAAATATGTAGAAAAATATATTTTTTATAAAAGTTACATTTTTCAGCTTCAATGTCCAGAAATAAAACCTACATTTACAATTGATAAAAGATCTGTCACAAACTTACAGACACCAAAGAGATGCAGGTTCTTATGGATAGTACTCATCAAGCCCATATACCCTCTTCGTCATCCTGTGAGAAAATAAAGAAAACATAATTTGTGATGTATTAATTATGGCATGTAATTGTTCTTACATATGACTATAATCATGTTTAATAATACTGTGTGTCAACAAACTTGTTTTCTGTTTATAATAGAAGTTAAACTTGGTGATTGTGTATTCACAAGCTGAAACTTACAGTTTTATCTTTCAGTTCTCTTGAACTCATGTGATCTTTAATTATAATAATAATGGTCATGCTCTCTTTCAAAGATGTTATGATATCACAGCATTTTTTTCTTGGCGCAGTTGTTAAAAACCAATGACATGTTGGAGGTTTCCTTGTGCTGGAACTGTTCAGACAAGAACTCTGCTAACAAGAAGGCAAATTCACTTGGTAACATTATAATGATTAGCATGAACTGGAAGCTCTCCACAGTCAAGTCCTTACATGCAAAAAGCTAAAGTATGTCTAGCTAAAGCAAAGTCTCTGCTAATATGACACCGGAACTAAAAACAAGCCGAGCATTGGCTGCAGTTTATACGGTGGTGAACTGAATGGTTCTGACAAGCTCGGTAAACTTAATGGGCTACAATGAAGCAGCTAAGCTACAGTTGTAACATTGGTTTTGCAGTAGCTTTGACAAGCTTGGAAAACAGAAACATACCCTCATCTACATCTTCTGGTGCCAGGAGAGCAAGCAGTCTGTTTTAGCAGCTCCTCACTAACTCTGAGTCTTCTTGTTTTAATAGTTTATTTTGGATGTGCTGTGTGTTTCTGTATCCTCCTACTTTTTTATACAAACAAAGGGGCAAACTTTTCTGTGAACTTTTTATTTTAATTCTTTTATTAATATTATGTTCGGAGACAGTATGAGTGATCCCCCTTCTGTTATTCCTTGCTCAACTGTGCAGCCTCTGGCAGAACATCCTGTTGTCCAATACGAGGTGGGAAGGAAGATGACAGGAATCAAGAGCAGCAACTGGACTGGATTGCGCAGATCCATCAATTTGTCCATCATCATAGGAACTGTGATGTCTCTTTCCAACAAAGTGGGTAAGCTGGCGGCTCTACATGCCATCAAAGGAGCTACTGGAAACCTAACCTCATCTTGCTGACCGAGATGTGGCCAATCACACAATTTCCAGACTCATAGATAAACATGGGCAGCGTTCATGTACTCTGGGTGTTCAAATGAAGAAGAGCAAATAAGAAAACTAGAAATGGAAAAATCATCTACAAAAAGAAGGCAGAGAATCAGCTGCAGCAAAGCAACAAGAGTGTTTTTTTTAGAAGAGCCTGAAGATCATTCCGAACCACAAACCAAGCCCCCAGACTGCAAGAGACTAAAGCTGCTCCTCTAATGCCAGGTCTCACTCTGACTGGTTAATGTTTGCTCTGGTTCTACTCCAATTCGCAGCATCTCCAATACGTCTGTTCCTCACTACTGTGGATGTGAATATTAGTAGGAACGTGGGCGAGTCATGAGTGTGCAGGAACTGTGTCCAACTCTCCAACGACGTTTGCAGTGAACCTAAGCAATGTTTAGGTTGTGGTTTTGATGGACTCAACTAACCCAGATATTTTCATCTTTGGAATTTTCAGTGACATAAATCACGGTCAAATCAATGGCTGCTGTCTCCTGTCAGTCGAATTGCTTACACACAATACACACCTTTGCTACCCATCAAGTGGATATGAAAAGTAAATGCTAATAGAAATGTGTTCACCCAATGGATAAACCCAACTCTGACATTTGTCGCTCCCCTTGTGTCGAGCCCATAACAGGCTGCTCTGAGGTAAACCTCTATGCGCGAGATGCTTTTAAGTGAAAATCCATAGCTTGATTAATCTGCAATATGTAATATTAAATCACTAAAGTTTTCAGATAAATCACATGCATTAAAGTGTTTCCGTTGACAATTTTAGTTATTTAATAAGACCTGCAGAAATCTAAATTATAAATCTTTGTGGTTGAAAAGGTGGTTTCCAGAAAACGGGTGTCTTATTACGCCTTCAATCACCTGATGCATCAGTCGAAGTAAGATATTGTTTCATCTTGTGAGTGAAAAGAACGCAGATGTTCACATACTTCTGAGTTTGAAAGTTAATAATAAAAAGAAATGAAATGAACGTCAATCAATCACAGACTCCTGCATTCTTTAAGGAATTAAGACGTGCTCTTCCAGAGGTATGAAAAGGAGAAATTATTCAACCAGTTAACTTATTGCTGAAATATTTTAAGCATGTGAATGCATCTTACCACTATTAAACACAGGGGATCTCCAGTTCATGTTTGACTCTTACTTAGACAGCACATTCAGAATTATTTATAAAGAGTACAGGCACGTAACAGTTCATTTCAAACAGAACAAATGTAGGAATATAGACCCAGGTGGAAATTCCCAACTATTCATCTTAAAGCCACATACTCAGTGAGACAGACACATGCACAATTTCACAGTTTGGAATCCCCCCATGCACAACAATAGAGCTGTGATGAGTTTGAATTCAATTCAAATATTCATAAAAAAAACTTTTATGAGTTAATGGGAAGACTCTGTCTTTTGTAAAGATTGCTTTCACCTACAGGCAGTTTCATCAGGGTACACAGAACAAATAAACACTCAAGTATGCATCCCATGTGCATCCACATCAATGCCAGTGTGCACCTTTATCAACACACAACACTTGCTTGTGCCTAAAACAACAGTACTTTTTCAGCTGTCTGCAGACACATTAAGGGTGTCCTCGGGGCAATGTGGGTAATATACGCAGACAGAAAGGAGGGAGCTTGTATAAGAGTTGGATGATATATAAACTAATCTCACATACAAACCCCATCAATCAAAAACAATCATTTGGCAGCTTATTCCTTCAGGCCTCTTATCTGGCTGATATGAATAATTCTAACTTGGCAGGAAGTATTGGGGTTTGAGGGTTACAAAAAAAAAAAAAAAAAAAAAAAAAAAGAAGGGAGACAAGAAATGTTATGCTGTCAAAGAAGACCACAACTGAGTGTTGGTGGAGTTGATAAATATGAAATTGCATCAACCTTAAAGGCATGAAGATGAAGGCTCAGAAATTGTAAACTTGTGTAAACAAGCCTAGAGTTCATCTGCTCCTTCAAGGTGTGTGTGTGTGCGTGTGTGTGTGCGTGTGTTGTAGTATCTGTTCTGACCTGATCCATAGGAGGTCGGTGGTTGGCATGTGGGTCCCCTCTTGGCAGACTCCGGTGATGCAAATTTGTTGTATGCATGTGGTGCAAATGATGAGGGTGATGTTGGGGGTGGATGTAGTCTTCCTCATAATTGTCTGCTATTAACTTCATTCTGCTTTGGGTCTGCAAAAAAGAAAAAAAAAAAAAGAAATGAGCAACAAAATGCAACTGTAAGACACGCACACAAAGCCATTAATTTTCTGAACGCTGCTTATTTGTTCCATGAAAATTTCTCCTGAATCTTTGAATGATTAGGCTGAGGAATTTCTGCATGGAGGAGAAAGTATGTCGAAAGCCATCAAAGATGATAAAAACTGAGCCGCTAACAACGTTTGACAGGTTGTAAATTGTGCAAGTTGGAGCGCCTAATGGAACTATCATAAGTCTGTCATACATATTTCAAATTATGTTTTAAATTAAATGAGATAAAACCCTACAAGTACAGTTGTTGCTGTGTGTAGCCCAGGGCCACACCGAAGCAACCTTATTTTTGCATGTCACTGATTAAAATTACCTCTAAATGTGCATCAAATGCTTCTAAATGGCGACTCTATGTCTATTATATTTATTGAGAAAGAAGACATGATGCTAGAGTAAGATAACAGTGTGGGCTGATTGAAAAGGTTAGGTGCATATATACTGACATTCTCAGTGACTGTATCGTCTCCTTCAGGGCAGACATGATTGTGGAGTCAGTGGTGAGATTGTGTATAAGATGTAGATGACTCCAAGAAAAGGCGTGCACTTTTTGCGGCCAAACTCATGCGGCTTTCCCAAGCTTAATTGGAGTCAGGCATTGGAAGAAACAGGCAAATAGCCTGAGTCAGCTGTGAAGCTGAGTCAGGTGAGATGGAGTTACAGTAGTTAGCACCCTAGGGATAACAGAGCTGTGATAAGGGGCTGGAGCGTAATGACTGAGGAAACAAGCCAGTCAGGATCACAGGAGAGGATTTGACTGGTCTTTAAGATGCTTGCAATTAGTTTAAACTTGAGAAGAGCCTCTTGGATGAGGTGAGAACACTGTCAAGGCTGTGGGAGGTGAAGAGAAACAAGTTAGGGACGGTCGGAAGAGGGTTTCAGACAAACATCAGACCAGTGGTTAGAGCCGTTAAATATAAGGTTCAGGTGTCCAGATCATTATGATCTAAGGTGCTGCCATTAGCAGGTGTGACTGGGTGGAGTAAGGTTATGTGTACTAGCTACAGATCTGTCACCTGTAATCGAATACAGATACCATGTAAACACACAGGTGGTGCTTAGTTCTGTAATCTTCATAATGTTAAACAATCCTTATTCTGTTCATCTGTCTTACACAGAGGGAGAAAATTAGTCTGGAGATGTACACAATGATCCATCGCTTTGGCTGGCTTGCAATGATGTAAACATTTTCCATGTTGATATGATATGCCAATGAAAGACAGTGAGAAAGTGAGACAGAGACTTAAATCAGACAGCAGGAAGGTCTAAGTCGCTATTTCTAATCTTTTTTAAGCTTTCATTGTCACAAAATTATGGGTTTGGAAATATTGACATCATAATCATTTTGGAAATCTCAAAGTTAAGTATGTATATTCTCTATGGAACAGAAATGCAGACTATTTAAAGTAATAGTACGCTGACTTGCTTTTATACATTTTCACAGCAACTGCCCCTTCAAACAAGTTTTGTGATCATCCCTTGTGTGAATAATAATAATAATCACCAGTTGTGTAGGCAGGAAGGCTACAATTAAAAACTTAATCTGATATTGGTATTGGCAGATCAAAGGAGAAAAGAAAATTGGAAAACAACCTAAAAAGAAAAAAAAACAATGTAATTGGTGCATCTCTTAATTAGTCATTTGGAAGCATCTTATCTTATGGATTTGGATTTGAACATGTGGGTATTTGAGGAAACTCGTTTAATATTATCAGTGAACTTAGACAAAAACTCATCAATCAAATAATTAATTTAATTAAATAATTCAAACAGCTCATTTTTAGTAATGCATTTTATTCATGCACTTGGAGACACCAGGAAAACACACACATCAACTCTTTTCTTAAGGACATGTTTCGTAACGTTTGTGTAAAAACAAAGATGTTTACACTTAAAAGGCCTTTCAGGTGGAATATGTGAATTTTAATTAGTGTTAATAAGTAGTTGTGTCGAGTAAATAGCCTGTGATCTACAGGCCTGCTTGTAGATCACAGGCAAAGCAGCTCACACAGGTGGTAATAATGTATGTAGAGAAAAAATACACAGGCTCGTCACCTAAATATCTAAGCAAAACCCACAATATTATTTGGCTCTTTGTGTGTTTTTGTATGTGTATCAATGTGCAGCTGCTGATGTAAACATGGCAGCAATCACTGCTGAGCTCACAGCTGCACTGCAAACCCTAACACAAGGCCTGTGCAAATCACAAGCCTGCTCTGATTAAAGAGTGGCTGTATTAACACATATGGACACAGGAAGCTGATAAAAAAACAAAAAAAAACCATCTGTAATTCAGAAAGGCTGTGCAAATTTCACAACAATTAAGCAAGGTCCTTTAATCAAGTCTATCCATGTGTGTTAAGCATTACTCAGTTATCCTAGGGAAAAAAAGAAAAGAGTTAACAGGCTCAGGACAGATACTGAACAGTGTTAAAAAGAAAGGGACAAGATCAAGGGGAAAGTCATAGAAAACACACCTCAGAGATTTCTGAATTCAGCTTACCCTACTTGAATTAAATGCTAAGAGAATTTCCACACTGGCACACATTTCCTGAGACCCTTTTCTCGAGAAAAGAGTCTCACGTGTGTGTGCGTGTGTCTGTGCGTGCGTAAGTGTCTGTGTTTGTATATGAATGGTTGTCTGGTTTCGCCTACACTAGAAAAAAAGTGAATGAAAGGAAAGTTTGTTTGATACACACATACCCACACATGCATCTTAAAAAAGAGGGATGTGGGGAGGTCAGACAGGTCAGCGCTATCTGTAAATCAATCTGCTGTCTCAAGATCAGCTTTCCCGGAGAGACCTTGAGTGCCATAATTCTTTGGCATTTCCTAGTAAGTTTCCTTCCGCAAAAGACATTTACATTTAATAGGGAGGAGGGCTTCCGATTATGAAATTTGTGTCAATGAGTCATTAAGTGTACAGAGCTGAGTAGTGCAAACGCAACAGATTTTATTATAAAGAACAAAAAAAAGAACAAAAATTTATAGTCATAATCAATAAATTAAAATATGCATGCCAGTGATATTAGATTAAAGGTACTTTTTGAAAAGAAGAGGCTTTAAACACATTTTAAACACACATTTTATGTATTTTTTTTGCTATTAATGTAATATAATATTCTAATCTTAAATGTTGTTTTACCATGAACTGTAAGATGAACATCATTAGAAAACAGAAATGAAAATGTGAAAACAGTCTAATCTATGTAATGTATTTTACATAGTGAACAGATTTATTAAATTAACTTTTCACTGATGTCCTTATTTTTTGCATATGATTCAGTTATATACCAATTGCAACAGGAAAAATGTATTGGCCATTTTGCTATGAGCACGTTATACTCCTTGTTAACATTTTATCTCCCATTCATATAATTTTTATACTTTTTTCATAATTTTTTTAAAGGTCAGACAGAAAATTAAAATAGTTCAGTAAAAACCTCAAATAGTTGGCTACAAAAAAAATCCCAGACTCCAAAACAGACATGTATAACAAATGTTATTTTTATTCCTCATCACAATATTTCTTCTGTATACACATCAGGACTAAATGAGTAATATTGGGGAAATCTTCAAAGCAAAACCAGGGACGATGAGGAAAAAACAGACCATAAGTATTATGTGTTTTAACAAAGAAGGGGCAACAATTATCTTAAAAACCTGTATAAGTTTGACATTAACAGTGTGACAAATGAAAACAAATTTGAGCAATTTGTATATCTGATGTGTAAATTCGGTTGTAGCAGGTAAGTTTGGGTTAAGTCTCCAGGGGCTCATTCATCCCACTGAACCACAAACAGGATCCAACTCATTTTGGAATAATTCAGTATATCTGCAGAGGTTAATTTAATGACTGCAAAGCCCAGATCCTGTGGCAGCAAAGCAAGCTCCTGCTGTTATGCATTTGGTGGTCAGGGATCTTTATCTAGATAATATGCTGTGTTTAATGTCTTTTGTTGGGGCAAAAATGTTTCTCGTTTCTTCTTCTTTTTCACTCAAACACTTATTCAAAATTGTCCCTCATATTCCTAATAAGCAAAATTGTGTGTGTATATAAGGATGGCTTAGAAGGCAAGCGCTCTCATTTCATAGCCCTGCAAACAAAACTGATATTCAGTTTTGTTTAAGTTTTGTGGTATTTTACAGAAAAAAATGCTATTCTTATCAATTGTCGTACATTATGCAGAGTTCTGGTTCTAAAGGTCTCAATAGATTGCAATTTTTTTAACATTACATGATTCGACCAGCATAACTTTGGTAGGATACCGACTCCTGGAAACATTGGTCCTGATGAAGTCCAAAAAGTTAAGAATTTGGCTAAGAAGACCCTCCAGATTGCAAAGGAGAAATGATTGCTTCTGTAACATCAGCACTTATGTCTCACTTTCTTTATAATGTGCTAACAGGCACATCCAAAATCGTCCAGACCACAAAATGTCAAAACTACTTTTACAGAGAAAATCACTTCTGCTCATGATCAGTTCAGCAAATGCATTCGATTAACAACACCTGGTTACCATTTACCCGCTTAATTTCAAAAGTATCCAAAAGTATGCACACTGCTTCTGCATTTTGGTTGAGTTAACATAAAACTTTTGAAATATATTTTGCAACCTAGTAACAGTGTTTATCGTATAATATGTAAACATAAAGATTTTATGCAAGATTAATACATGTCTCAGGATGTTTGCATAAATCTACTCTGCAAGCACAAGAACGGTGGAAAGTTTGTTTTTATCTTCTGCCTTTTTTCTGTTGTGCAAATTTGTCCCATTCGTCTGGCGTTCCAAACCCAGAAGCCACATCACTGAAACTAGAGTTTCTCATCACATCATCAGGTGGACTTTAACTGCTAGTTACTCAATAGGAAAACATGACGCATCAAATGGTGATAAACAGATAATTGGCTTTCCTTGAAATACCTTGAATAGAACTGCACCCCCAAGGAACTGTTTACAAGATGCAAACCTAGGTTTGCGCTTAAATCCACATCCAGTCACTGCATCTGTTGACTTTTAAACCCCTTATTTTTCCCAGAAGCCTTCAGTGACTCAGGAGACCATACATGTAGACGCCTTGCTGTTAGCTCATTATCGTTAGCATTCATGTTTGATCAGTCAGTGATGCGGTCTGACCAGATCTTAATGACCCACATACCTTCCCGAGCCTGAGGTTATATCGAGAACCAAAGCAGCATGGAAAATAGCAAGGTGTGTTTGTGTGTGTGTGTTCAAAGGTGTGTGCGTCTCCTTGACTTACGTCTGTTTAGCCAGCAGGCCTCAGACAAAAACAGTCCAGCAGTGACTCAACAATGACACTCGTCTGCGACGAGAGTGTATCCAGTAACTGATTGCAACATGCCTGTTTAAAGAATAGGTTCCATGATGTGATAATGTGCCTGGATTTGGATTCCAAAATCTGGTTTTCTTCCTTTGGTATACAGTGATTAAATGCAGCAACTGTGGCTACTACAAGTTATTAACTTCTATCTGTTCCCAGTTTTAAGTTCAAAAGGTTTGCCATGAGGCATCTGTAATTCAAACAATGCCCCACAATAGGCAGCAGGATTTAATTTGTAGCCCCGCTTTGATTCTTAAACCTAGAACTGTCCCTCTGTAGATCTACAAAGCTGTCGCTCTGTATGGAAAAGTTAACTGTCTGGACAAAAGATTATTCTTTTCAAAGGATGAACGAATAACTATTGCTTTGTGTGGAGAATGTACCTGCTGTTTGAGTTGGTGCATGAGTCTGTCCTTCTCCCTTTTCAAAGCCATCACTTCCTCCTGGGCTTTCTTGCGTTTGGAAGAAGATAATTCCAGAAGGGCAATATTAGCATCCTTCTCACTGATGGCTGCCAGCAACGCCTGCTGCCTGACATGGTGAGAAAACACAAGAAAGACTGCACTGAGTCACAGAGAACAGTATCAAAATTAATTCTTGGTTATGAACTCCAATGAAAATACAGCAATAAATACAAAAGTGTAATATAAAGACGTCAAGCACCCTCATTTCAGAGCTCAACAAATTACACTGAAAAGATACAGACATCTTTGAAGTGGTGTGCTAAGAGGTAAATTAGTGGTACCTCACTGTGACTCACCAGCATGTACCAGTATAATAGACTCTGCAGACTAAAGAGGATATAACAGCTTTCTTTTATCCCCATTGGTGTGTTATACAATCAGCTGCATTTCCATTACAAATGTGCACAAAACTTTGTTAATATTCCGGTAATTTTGAAAAAAAAAAAAAAAAATCGCAATTGTGGTATTTCCATTAAATAACACAATTACAATCACAAATGAATACGTTTGTTCAGATGAAAGGTCATGAAAAAACATGCCTTGGTATTATCATACTGCCACTTCCTGTTGCCTTCTTCATCTTTTCCACCAGTAGTAACATCCATTTACTGATCACATGACTTGTGATGCGAAAAAAGTGTTTCCATTAAAGAAGCAGTATTATGTAAAATCAACTGTTTAAGCTTTATATCATATTATGATGTTATTCCCTCAACAAAAATACACCTGGAGTGTCGCCTTGATTCTTTTGTGCATGTTTGAGAAATTTCCCATGGCAACTATTCAATTGTCCAAAACGTCTGCTTGCACCTGGTTGGTACTGCTTCACTTCAGAGGAGCACCACCAACCAAGTATCCAAACTTCCACCTCACAGAGTGCCCCCTCCCTATAACTCACTCACTCAGCTTCCACAGACTCGCCAGTAGCAAACACCTGGTGGAACTGGGCATCTGCTGCGCTCATTATATGAACCTCTTCTCAGTGAAACGCTGGTAAAAAACCCTGTTAAAAGGTTAATAGAGGAGTGCTGTTGTGATGACTTCCTGAAGATGGAGTTTCGGAAAGAGCAGGAGTTTTCAGAGTCAACGCATAATAGTGTCCTTTTGAGCAAATGTATTTTTGTAATTCCAAACTGGTGAATTACAAAAATCAGTATGTAAATTTGAACCTACCAATGCGGCTTTCAGCGGTGTAGCTTTCAGCCACATTGGCATGTTCAGTTCCAAAAGCTAATTTTTGATGACATCTAACGACAGCATCTTCTTTCACATGGTTGTTTTCCGCCTACAGGGCTTTAATTGGGATTTCTAGTCCCACTTTTACTATGGTCAGATTTTGAAGTGCGAAGCTTATAAGCATTGTGTCAAATTATTCTTCCATCTCAGCTGTAGACCTCTGCAACTCCTCTGTTTGCTGTGCTTCTTGTTCCGTCTGTGGGTTAGGTGAATGGTTATTCCTCTGCAGATTTACAGTTGTGCTGTATTGTTTCTGTTCCTCGATGATGAAGTGCTTACTTCTCCACAAGTTTATTCCAAGAATGTCTGTCGAGTTCCCCGGACTTCATCATGGTGTTTGTTCAATTATGTTTTCTGACCAATCTCTGAGGCCTTCACAGAGCAGATAATATTTAGTATCCATACCGAGATTATCTTGTACATAAGTGACTTTGAATCCAACTGGTTACACAGATTTTATTTAGGAGTATTAGAAATCTCAATTTCAGCGTTCAATGTGCTTACTGAAGTGCACTTAATCTGCCGCTCCTTAAACGTAGACAGAGATTCCACAGAAAGGACACAGACATCTTTGAAGTGGTCTGCTAAGTGGTGTATTAGTCGAGCCTCACTGTGACTCACCGGCATGTAGCGGTGTAATAGACTCTGTAGGCAAAAAAGGATATGACATCTTTCAACTGTCCTCGCTGGTTAACAGAGTGCATCTGTGTGTGTGTGTGTGTCTGTCTGTGAGTGTACATTCTGTTCCAGAGGGGAAGCAGCGACTTACTCTCTACAGGTGTAGATGAAACACACCAACAAGGGTCATTATACACAAACAACCAGATGTACAAATATACCGCAAGAGGACTGAAGAGCCTGTGCGGCAAAGTCTGTGTCTTTAATGCAGATCTGTGATTACAGTCTCTGTCATCAAACAGGATGTTGTAAATCCAGTGTTACGACACACACACATTGTCAACCCACTCTTGTAAACACACTTAGGAGTAAAAATGTTCTCATAGACGGTCAGCGACAAACACTCACAGACACACGCACCTATGCTTCTTTAATTAGTTACTGTAAAAATGACTATGAAATTTGTCACCCAAAAGACTAAAATGCCAAGCAAAAATATGAAGAACAATGACTAAATAGGAGTACTATTTCTTGCTTTTACAATCTGACTATTCTGTAAACTGCAATAGTTTCTGAAGGTATTTGAATAAACAAAGCAGCTTAACTCCAGACTCTTAAATTGCATTTAACAAGCATCTAACCAGCATAGTAATGTGTGGGTTTGTGTAAAGTAAGTAGTATCTTAGTGAGTCTGCCGCATTTAAAATACACTTAATCTATTAAGAATTGACCTGCAATGGCGTACTTTTATTCCATGATTCAAGTCCCGGTTTAAACAATCCACTTGCAAAAATAAACATTCTGAAGTCTGAATAAAGTCATGTTGGCCCAGGAGTCAAAAATTTTGTGTTTTTAGTACAATTATCTTGAGATCGCATCTGGATTCTCCAATTCAAGGCCATTAATGGATCTCTGTGTGGGCCTGCATGTAGAGTGTATTTGTTAGTGAATGCATGTGGATTCTGACATGGTCTGGAGTAGCTATTCACATCATCAATCACAAAGTAGGACCAAAACGGCAATTTCCATCTCTCCATATCTGCACTGTTGCTTTTTTTTTAATGCCAACTGTAACGAAAACATACATACAGACTTACATTGCCGTTTTATCGGATTCAATTAATTCTGCTTGACCTGGTCCTTCATGTGGTAATACTTCTTTAGTTTTAAATTATTCAATTAAAGAAAACTGTGGTATAGAGGAAATTTACAGATTAAAGCAGTGTAATTCAGGCTAAATCATTGTTCAGCACTTTCTCAAATTAGAGAAATATTAGATTTCTTTAATATTTGCACGTTAGAAGAATCTAATGTGTGAATATATGCAGACAAGAGTCGATGCACAGAGTCATATATGGGCAAGGAATGCAGCAGATTGTGTCACAGCTCATAAACAGTCCACCAGATTTACTGCCCTAGCATATTTGCAGGATGGCCATCTTTACATCAAACTGTTGAATTAAGTCCAAATGGTGTAACAGTTTTACCTCTTGTCTTTGACATTAACTTTATACAGACACAGTTTGCAAACTTTTCTTTCAATGGGTCAACATACTCCTGTAAATTTATGAAAAGTAAGAGCACTATTCTTGCCTTTTCACTCCATTGCATTTCTGCAGTGAAGACTAAAGGCAGTGTTTTCAGAAACAATGAGAGAAAACATGGTACCTAATGAAAGAAATATATTTCAACAAAAATAAAAGATACCGGGTAATTTAAAGTAGAATAAAAAATTATATAAACTTTTCAAAATAACTTCCCAGTAAAGAACCTATGCTACACAGTGGTTTGTAGCACTGTTCCCTTTGAGCAAGAAGTTCTTGGGTTTGAATCCCAGCCTGGGGATTCTTTCTCTATTCATCTTTCTACATGGAGTTTGCATGTTCTTCCTGTGCATGTCTCCAAGTACTCCAGTGTTCTCCCACAGTCCAGAAACATGACTGTTAAGTTAATTGATTTCTCTAAATTGTTCTTAGGTGTTGGTGTGTGCATGCATGGTTGTCCTATTTTTCTCTGTGTTGCCGTGTGATGGATTGACGACCTGTCCAGTGTGTACCCGGCATCTCCCTCAATGACTACTCTCCTGGAGATAGGCACCAGATCCTGCAAAGATTAACATAGTTAGGTAATGGATGGATGTGCCTAAC
The DNA here is from genome assembly GCF_027474105.1 of Poeciliopsis prolifica. Taxonomy (NCBI): domain Eukaryota; kingdom Metazoa; phylum Chordata; class Actinopteri; order Cyprinodontiformes; family Poeciliidae; genus Poeciliopsis; species Poeciliopsis prolifica. Next base: position 165,422 of record NW_026562398.1, read on the forward strand.
TAGTAACCAGTTACTCAACACTTTGGACAACCACCTTTGATTTCAACTTCACCAGTCATAAAACAGTACCATAGTTGAAACAGTAATGGGATTCATCTACTAGACACATATGAAAACAAATAGAAAGAAAATATAGGTCCTCTATGTTCTGACAGACAAGCTGAGGAAGAACTTTCTTTGTCTCACTTTAAGCTAACTTTTACATGGCATGTCCTTCACAAACAAAAGATCATCTTTATATCTAGTAAGACTATAAAAGTGACAATGAATTTTATTTTTTGTGAAAACCAGCTATTAATCTATGTACATGCAAAACTTGGAAGTCATAAGATACTCTGAAAGCACAAATAAATTCCACTTTTTGATCTCTATTGTCAAAGAGCCCTAGCACAAGATATAGATGTTGAAGCTGACATGATAAACACAACATTCATATAAACAGATGTGCACCTATATAAATTACACATGGCTCAAATTTATTTTTTTGTATTGCAAGAGTCCGTGGAAAAGCTCTCTATAACTTCGATGGCTGAACTGATATCTTATTTATAATGGGTGAAATTTTCAGCTCAGCTTCAACATGTGATACCAATACAACCTTCATGGTCCTGGGGATGAATTGAAACATTCAGATCTTTAGAGTTGAGAGATTTATGGCTAAAAGACATGTCCGTGTGATGAGAAGGTTGAGTGCATGAGAGTGACATGAAAAGAAAAAAAAAGCTATTCAGAACAACAAGTGGAATGTTAACTTGTTAACATTATTAGGACGCTCAAACACACCCTAACACTATCTTAATAAATCACCCATTTCCACACACACTCACACATTCACATGCTTGCTGATGGTGGCAAGCTACTAGATTGTAGCTACAGCTGCCCTGGGACAGTCTACCCTGGCAGGGCAAACTCTTACCACCACCCTTTAAAGAAGTTAAAAGATAAGAGACGGGTGAGGATGATACAAGCAGGAAAGAGTCATAGACACATCATTTAGCCAGAACAGAAATTAAATAAGTGTGAAAGACAGATTTGTGGGTGACATTGGATGAAATTTGGGGTAGCGAGCACTAATTTAGACACACCCTAAATAAAAGGGAAAATCCATAAAAATGGAAAGTTATGGTGTGAAGGAGATCAGACAAGACAAAATATAAATATGTTTTATGATATGAAGAAAATAGAGAAACAACTCTGTGTTTGATAAGTCCAACCTACCTGTACAGCCTCTGAAAGAAAAAAGGGAAGATGAGGGAAGAGGGAAGTAGCGAACACGGCAAAGGTAAAGATTTAGGAGTCCCCGTCTAACCTAAATCAGCTCAGTGCACTCCATGTTGTTATTCCTGGGCGTCACGGTTGAGGGATATGTGTTTATAATTTGTGTTATGACTTACTTGAAATTATGAGTGTGGAGAGTCAGTGGGACAGAACCAGATGCGTCTGCTTGATCCCCAAGGGAACCATCAATAACAACTGCCCATAAGAGCAGTGTATGTGTGTGTCTCATGCATGTGTGTGTGTGTGTGCATGCATATGCAAACGCCTGGGCTTTGTGTCCTTATATCCATGCAAGTTCATTTTGTTGGCCAAAAACCAACATGCCGCCACTGATATCTGTTCCCACAACATCTATTATTAAGTTTTTTACTTTCTGATCTAGCCTTTCCAGCACACAGATCTCCAACTCTGTAGAAGCATTCCTCTGGCATTTTATGGCTGTTCCTTGATTGTGAGTATGTGAAGGTACAGCACGAGTCTGGGGCCCCATATATTGGAGTTCTGCAGTGAGAGCAAGCAGAGGACATGAGAGTGGAGCATGGTTGAGTGACACTATTATTTATGTTCTTGGAACAGATTGTTATTTACAACCAAGGAGTTAGGGAAAATGTCTATTTTCAACATAAAACACATGCTGAAGGTTCATCTTGTAAGTTTACTCCAAAGCCAGTTGAGAAGGTAAATCTGTATTTTAAATTTAAAGGCTGGTTAAATAACTTTTTAAGATATCCAGCAAGTTCATAAATACTTTATGTATTGAATTAGCAAACAACTAGTACTTGAAACAAACCAATTCCTTTGGTGGGATTGCATGAGGTAAACTTTTTGTTAACTTTATTTTGAGAAATGGACCTAAGTTTGTTCAGATAAGAAAGGGACCTACAATGCCAATCCTCAAGAGGGATTGTCCGTAAACTGTCAGATGTGTCCATGATCCATCACAGCTCATCAGCATGCAGTCACATTCTTCAGTCAATAATTATCTAATTAGGCTAAGGATTCAGGACCTTAGCCTTTCAGGACTGGCGTTTCAGATCGATACTCTAAAGCTTATTTATACCATATTTTCCGGTCTATAAGTCGCAGTTTTTTTTTCATAGTTTGCCAGGGGTGCGACTTGTACTCCGGAGTGACTTATGTGTGAAATTATTAGCACATTATTATATCATATCACATTATTTTCACACTAAACCGCAAGAGGGTGCTCTAGACCTGTGTTAATAATGTGTGCGGTAGAAGCTACCTCCGGAGTTAGCGGAGTTGTTCTCAAGTGACACAAAAATGAAGATTTAGTGATTTGGAGTGACATGGATGATTTGGTAAACTTGTTAACATGTTATTTATGCCATAGTTATCTGAATATCTCTTAATATGTTATGTTACCATACCAGGCCCATGCTCAGTTTATGTGTCATGTAACGTTTGCGTACTGCACAATTGTTCAGCCTGTTGTTGCCTCGATTCTATTTTTATTTTAAATTGCCTTTCAAGGTGACATGTCTGCTCTAAATTTCCCCCAAAGATGTGACTTGTACTCTGATGCGACTTGTATGTCTTTTCCGGCTTTATTATGCATTTTATGGCTGGTGCGACTTGCACTCCGGAGCGACTTCCAGTCCGGAAAACACGGTAATTTTAAGTGAAAGTACTGCATGAAACAAGTTTACCTTTGCTGTGCTTCCTGAGAAAACCCCATGATAGCAGAAAGTTACCCCAGAACTCGACCAAGCTATGTGTGTTTTCACTTCGCTAATAAAATATACAGCCCACTTACTTTGCTCACCCTTACTCCCACCCAAGTGCTCTGGCTGGTAGGTGCTGGTGGTGATGGTGAGAGTGAAATTGGAAAAGTATGTATCAATTTTACAGCAACAAGAGGGAAAATACTAGGGACAAAAATCAACAAATCTGCCAAAACTAGCCAAATGTTTAGAGTGGAAGCAGGGACGAGGAAAGATGGCTGACTGCTTCCAGAGATGAGCCAGACCAGACGGCCACCGCCACATTCCAGCCAGAACGAGAGAGAGATAAATGGGGTAAGCAGGGGCACCAGGTGTGTGCGTGTGCGTGCCTGTGTGTGAGTAAGTGAGAAACCGAGAGAGAGGAAGAGAAAGAGAGAGAGGAGGGAATTTATTCAAAAAAGTCAAACTTTTATCTTTAAAGGTAATACCTCTTTAAAGATTTTGTTGTATTCAACAGAAAAATCGTCAGTTGATTTCCTTGATTCGACGATATACATAAAAATGACCACAGGCAACAAAAAATGATTGAAACACAACAGTAGCAATAAAAGAAGACTGCAGGTATGCACCAGATTGTGCATGCCTACTATACTAGTGGTATAGTAAAAAAAAGCTATGTTTTCAAAACTGCTAAACCTAATGACTATGCATATGTCATTGCTCAATTTTTTTTTTTTTTAACTTTTTTATAGTATTCTTAAGATCAACTCCAAATAAATATTTAAAAATAGTGATGCCACAAACACCACTGTGCTTCTGATTGTCTCCATTTTGTATTTGTTTGCTGTGGATTGTGTGGGCATACCAATTTCCATGTAACCCTAGGTTTTAATATTAGTATGAGGCAAATATAATCCATATCAGATTAGACAAATCCTCTGCCATCTGTACTCAGGGTCTCTCCTCCCAGCTCTGACAAGGAAGGTAAGCTCTGAACCCACTGACAGCGCACTGCAATAGGAGAGGAGGCCTGTCCAAACTTTTTACATGGGAGGTTTGTCTTCTGGCTTTATTTCATGGAGCTGACTTATGGTGTCACCTCGAGGCACAAGAAACAAGACAGAGCACTGTGCTGTAGGGTACCACACACGTATGTCTCCTCTGCCTCACAGTCAGCATAAGTACAAACACAAGCAGACAAAGCACCTGGCTTTTTTAAAACTGCCTGTGAAAGGGGCGAGGGTCACAGTGGGAAACAGCTCCAAACACACATGCACACATATTACATTACACACACACACGCAAACACTTAACACTGTACATTGAGAACCCCATTAAAAGAAGAGCTCAAAGTTCACTGAAAAAAACTGAAGAGAGCTGAATGTGGTTTTTACATAAGAAAATGATATGGCACATTGGGGCTGAAACGATTCTATGAATGATTCGAGTACCTTGTCTATAAAAATCGCTTGAGGAAAATTTACCTATCTCGAAGCTTCGTTAATTAATGTGTTATTATTTAGTGCACTGTGTTCCGGCCAGGACATTATTTGCGTTACGCGTAGGTCTGATTTCCGCCTCTGAGTTGTTGACGAAAGCTAAGTGCTAGCGGTCTAACGTCCAGTCTTCAAGTTCGGCCTGTGGAGATTTTATTGATTAATGATAATGCCATGGTTTTCATCGTTCTTGGTGGGCCAATAAGCAGCCTTAAAATGAATGGTGTAATGCCTGGAATATGGCAGATTTTCTCCTCCGGGAGCTGCCTGTTGAAACTGAATGGCGGGAAGAGCGCCGCAGGAGTATTTATATAGGTAAGCGGATAGACTGAACACGGCGGGCAGCAGAGTAGTTGGTGGTTACAGCTATCCATCCGTAAAGCTATTAAGTGTAGCTTTATGGACGAACCGCACAATAACTCTATCTAGTTATCATTCAAAACAATTTAATGACTTATTTTCATCATGATATGTCGTGGAGGCATGCGTACTCACTGCATGCATGCATGATAATCTGATAGAACACCGGTTGTGTCCCCCCCACACCACACGCACTAAGTTTCTTCGTTCATATGCCCTCTGACAAGCTGCCCAACTCTAGGCGACATTCCCCATATTCTCAAACCCAAAGCTTGTCAGGTATGGAGCAAGGTCAGACTTCATCTATTAAACTCACTGAAGACAAATATGTAAACTAAAAGCTGGAGCATAGACATTTTTATAAGCGTATTTGTGAGCTTACCTCTTGATTATTAAATTGGATATAATTTCAGATTTCTGTGTAACTTTTCTTCAGGTTTACTTAGAAAGTGAGCTGTTATTGTTGCAAGTTAGTTTTCTAAATTACAAAAAAGTAACTATTAGGGATGCTCAAATATGAAAAAATTGGACTGATATTGATATCCGATAGTAACACCAGCATTATGCCATATTTACAAACATTTTATTTTAGCAATTTCTTATCTGACCACACGATTAATCGTAAGAATAATCGATAGATTACTTGTTTCCTAAAACGTTCGTTTACATCAACCCTTATAAGTGCTGTGCCTTCTGTAAAACTATGCATTTGTATTGCAACCTTCTTATTCAATACATCAACAAACTCAACTAAATATTTTTTATGTTGTAGACACCCAAAAGTAGGCTAATGTATATTCTTTTGATGCTAATAAAATGACTAATGGTTTCTAGTTTCCTAAACATTTGTCAAGACAAAGATCCTGCGAATTGTAACTTTTTAATGGATTCTCATTTTCTTTTTCATAAATGTTTGCCACATGTTCTCAAAAAGAAAACAATTTCAGAAAAATAATACTAAAACTATCTTACAATTTTCTAGTGTCATGCAACAGTTGAAATAAGATATATTTGATGCTAAATATAGTTCACACAGAACATTGACTACACTAATCAAGCTTTCTACATAACATATTAAAGCTGTAATCGTTTGCAAGTAGAACTAAGTGAGCAAAGTAATGCAAAGCTTTAAATGGATTGCCAGTCTTATAAATTGTCAATATCAAAATGAATATGAGCTGTGTCATTAGGAAAATCGTTATTGTTAGAAAAGCTGAGTATTACAACAACAAAAAAAAACTTTCAAAAAATGTAACAGGTTCTTTGAAAAGAAAGCCACGAAAGCTTATTTTTTGTCTCTGCATCTTCATTCCATCACTATTCTCTCCTCTGGTTACTCCTAATCAAAGGCAAGTTGCTCTTGGCCTTGATTGGAATCACCTCCACCTCCCACTAGGACCTCTATCATTCTGGCATTCTTGTCCCTTTTTCATTCTGTATTTGCCCTATATTCACTCAAAAGCAGGGCTAAATAATAAGTTTAAGGAGGTTATGCAAACATGTTGAAACAGCCATCCTTGGCCTAAGTATTACCCTAAACCCTTCAATTACCCGCCTTTCTTTCCTCTCTCCTCATTCCTCCTGCCCTCCACATGGGTTCCCTCACTATGCTCCCCTTAACTGCAGCCTGGAAATCCAGCACACACTCATGACGTGGGGCCAAAAGACCTTAAAATATCAGGGGCAGAGAGTAGAACAGAGTGGTGTACTACAACACACGTGCACGCATTCACGTACATGCACTCGCACACAGAAGCCATCACCCCGAAATACACATGTGCACTCAGGGCGATGAAAGATAGGTCCAAAAAACAGTGGTAGCGAGAACCGCGCTGTATTTTCTCTTTGTTCCAAATGCAGGGCCTGGCGGTGGACCAGAGCTGAACCACAGTCGACATGCGGTGGAATGGGAGTCCACCACATTCACTTCCCTTAAAGAACCAATAGACTGAAACACATACTCATACATGGGGATCACAGAATAACATACAAATGTACTAAAACAATCTTATGAATACATGTTCAGCAGTTTCTTGGATAACAGCGTTATGATGATAGTTCCTTGTTTAAAAAGTGGTTTGAGGTCAAAGGACAGATCTGCATGAGTTGTTTCCTACAATACTTGGAACAAAAATTAGACAACCCAGTTAATGTGGGTACTATCTTACACACACTATAGTGTAGGATACAACACCAGGCGGGAAACTGACCATACATTTATATAAATGTGTCTTTGAAATAGTTTGTAGGTGTGCACTGCTTTGGCCTGTATAACACTCCCAGAATTATAGCTTTCTTTGGAGGAAAAGCAAGTCTATTTCCCGACAGTGTCTAGAAGCAAAAGAAGGTCAGAGCACACTCCCTAAGTCAATCAGAGGCTTTCTGGGTTTATGCTAACCACACAGGTTCATCTGGATGCTATTGTACAGTGTCACAACATGTCCAGTGCATTTCTGTTAAAGAGCTTGGTTTTTCAAAGGAAATTGCCATATCTTCTGTTGCTGGTGACAAAGCGGATTGTCCAACTGCACCTAAGAACCCATTACATTCCCATAGCAGAGGTAGACTGGAGGGGGTTTGTTGTTAATTTTGTTGTCCACACAATAAAATATTGTATGGTTGTATAATTATTGTACAGTGCATAGTTCTAAAACACAGAAATCTTAAAACGGTTGACAAGAAGTATTTTAACTCTGTACAATTCTTGATTTGCATCATTTGTGCCCTATGTAATGTTGTTAAAAATCTTTCTAAATTCCATATCATGTTGTCATACATAATATTTTGAAGGATGAGTACAGGGAAGACTTAATTTCTGCAGAAATATCTGGACCTCCTGACTCCTTTATGTCTAAAGCCAAACTGGACACAACTTCTTGCAACCTCTAAAAATACATCAGTTTTCTTTTTAATTCATCAGTATTTCTCGTTTCACACCCACACACTCTTTTAATGCCATTAAATCAGAATCCTTGTTCGGACGCCAAATATAAACACACTTGCTGCTTTTCCAGACACACAATGTTTTATGAACTGTGCAATGATGTGAGAGCTGTGGTCGAGCCAGCTGTACATTGTCCGAAAAAAAAAAAAAAACACAAAGTAGACTACGTCTTGTTGTCTTCTTTGTGGCTTTCGACTGTAGTAACATCTGGCTGTTGATCAAATGACTCATGATGCAAAAAAATTCTTCCCATGTCATCAATTTCCATATGTCGGAAACTCCATCTCAAACATGAGATTTTTTTAAATTCATGTGTTTCCAATAAGCAATTTTTTTTGTAATTTCAATTTGTGCAACTCTATGGTTAATGGAAACACAGCTACTGTATAGAATGTCTTTTCAAGGTTTCTTATTGCAAGAGTAATTATGGTCAACCTTGTTTTTTCATTATCGTTTGTGTCAGAATCCCTATGTGGAGCATACTGGTGTCAGTGGGACTGGCACTTGGCTCAACTGTAGGACAAAAAAACTGATTTTTAAAACATTTTTTTTAAATCAGTGACACACAGAGCTAATGAAAAAAACACAAAAATATCCAAGTCCTGGTGAAGAAGCAACACTTGTAACTCACAGAGTGGGTTGTGCTGCTTGTTTTGTTTATGACAGTTGAAATTGCAGCAGCACTTTAATGAGCTGTTTTAAACTTTTGAATGCAACTGGTGTTTAGAATAACAAAAACAGCTAATGGCTTTGAAACATAGTTCAGGATTCAGGAATTGTACTTAAGTGAACGCATGTACTAAGCCGCAGGGATGTAGACTGAACACACCCAGATACAAACACATCTGCAAATTATTAGTAATGGTCTGATTCTGACTGAAGTTAATAGTCTTTTTTAATGAAGGATGGTAAATTGTAAGAAAAAGACTAAAAAGCTCAAAGTGCTCTGTTTTGTGTTGAAGCAGCAGGAAACACATGGGTTCTTTAAAGTCTGCTCTGTGTTCATACTCTGACCACATGCAAATTCATAGAGACTCCATTAACTTTAATGTGCTTTAAGAAGATCTAGGGAATAGAAATACATTCACAGTGAAATAAATAAAGAAATTAAAAAAAAAAAATCACAGTCAAAAAATCTGTTGCACAAACTAATCCATATGGGTAAGGTGAGGGTGCTGAGTAGAAGAGTTGCAGGCAGGTCTGGGCATGCATGCTGTATATTTAGACAGATCAGTTTGGATCAAAAGATCAAAGTGGAGCGTGATTATTACCTAGCCTTCTGATAAAAAAAGGCTCACTGTTATTTCCCTCTCTCTGTACACACGAATACACACATTTGAGCACGCACTCACACAAATTACACACTCAAATGCACTTACAGCATCTTGGCATTAAAAGATACATAGTGATTTGTACAGTGGACACACAGGTGGATGCACACAGACACTAACGCACACACGCATATGCACTTAGACCTCTCTATAATCTCCGTAATTTGTATGTTGAACCCAGTGTAGACAGATCATGCCGCTGGTGTACTGCCGTGTTTTTGCATTGCTACCTCACCAGTTAGTGTGAGTTCCCAGCAGAAAGATTCCCTTACTTTGAAAGTACAGTTATTATTATCTGCAATAACGTGAAGAGTACAAACAAGAGCATAGCAGACACAATGAAAAGCTTGTCATGAAGGTATTTCTTGCACTGCTGAGATTCATATACCTGATGAAGGTATGAAAATTGACATTGCAAGTGCAAACACAAGAGCAGAAAAATGCAAACTCAAACAAGAAACAGGAAAAGAAAGTGCCCTGTGATCACTGCTGCAAATAGAGAACATTCAGTTTCTGCTGGTATTGTTCCAGAAATCAATCCTTAGAAGTAAAACGTGATACACTGACTTTATTCTCCTATAAATACAGACTGTCGTAAGTGCTCAGTTGGACCTATAACACACCTGTGCAGAAATTCCAGCGTGCCTGACTTTTTTTTTTGTTTTGTTTTAATAAAAGTCCTGTGGTAGTGTGCAGTTACATGCTGCTGACAGAGCCACTGATTTCCAGATAGACAAACACACCCATCCAGGTTGGCTCCCTCAATAGATTACATCACGGTTGTTTTAACAATGGCATCCACTGAGTCCTTTTGGTAGCCACATTTAGCATAGGATGTGCTACAGCCTCCCTATTTCATTTTCTCGCTTTTTGAGAGTGTTCATTTTCTGGAACCTAATTGTTGTGGCCATTTATTTTAAATGTTGCAAATTATTTCTACCAATTTAGTTTTTCTTTGGGCAGTTAGATTATACTTGTTAGTTTTGAACCAAAATCTGTAATTAATTTTTATATTGAAATTGCTTAGAGTACTTTGGTAACTGCTAGACCGTCCCATTAATTTAAGTGATTAAAAAAAAAAAACACTGGCTGGGTGGATGTCTATTGTTTGGGTAAATGTCCAGTGTGATAATGGGAGGTTTTTGTAAAATTCTTTTTATGACAAATTTTTGAACTTGAAATAGCAGATTAAGTTAATTTTTGTTTTCACTTAAGTTGTAAGAGATTTTTAGTAATTATTTTGTCTATATTTTCTAAAAAAATAAGCTTTTTTTTTTATCAAACAAGTCAGAAGCGCGTGCAAGAACCAAGCCACCTCAGTGTTACCACCCACAACCTTTGTTGGAAATTTTCAGTTTTGGAACCTAGGAGGCTGCGACATTTAAAGATTTTGTTAGCAATGTTAATGTCAACAACAATGCGGACAGGATATTATGCAAAAGTGACTTTTTCGAGCTTTGTATATAATGTCATCAAAAGCACACTCAGAGTGTTGCTTGGACTCATTCATGCATTTTTGAGAAATTTTTGAGTCTTTTGTGGCAGCCATTTTAAGGTGCTCATACAATGCGCTGATACAACAATTTTTTTATACTTCTTTAACAGGGTTGCCAAAAAAACCTATGGCACTGCATGTATATTTTGGAAATAAAATTTATCTGTTAAGATATTTTCCATGCAATTTTCAGCTGTTAATATCTAACACCTACAAGCTTAAATCAAATCTGGACTCAGTTTATGTACTTCTTTCCCTCTGAGCAGAAGATAAAAACTCGCTCTCAAGCTCTCTCTGGCCCCTGCTTTTTAATCTATCTGCAGATATGTTTAGATGTGCGTGCAAGTGTGTTATGATTAACATGAACTTGGTGTAAGTCTCAAAATCTGCTTCTCATTTTAGATGCAAAATGCAAAATCCAGGTATGATTTTTATTTATTTATTTATTTTTATTTACAGCATCGTTAGAATATTATGCATAAAAGTGCTGAAAAAAAAGGTTAACAAGTCCACCCAAAAACTGATCAGACCAGGAAAGAAATGCTTTTGTTTTACAATCCAGCACTTCATATTTTCAAATGGAGAAAAAAGCTGAAGACCACCTCAGTGCTAAAAGAGATCCAAAATGATGGTGTTCAGACACACAAACATTTTGACATAAAAATCTGTCTGTGTCAAAGAGCAGAAAAACAGAAAGAAGGTGATGATCATATGAAGAATACAGTTTAGTAAGCAAAAAAGAAATGTTTATTGACCTTTTACCAGCAGTCACGCATTCAGACATACAAGGATGTTGCTTGGAAGTTTGAGGAAACTCTGGCACAAAGAGCGTTCTCACTGACGTGTCTCGATAGCTGCACTGTGGCCTGCGTGCAGACTCATCCACTTGTGTTTCTTTGTATATGTGCATGAATGCTTTTGGTGTTTATCCTGTTTGTATGCTTTCTGTGCCAACACATCTGTATGCACGCACATGAGTTTATCGCGCATTGAGTCCTCAAAGTGACATGTTGGGACATTGAGGTGAGGAAGCAGACAGTTTTAAGTCTGATAAACAAATCACGCCAAGAGGAGGATCTAAACAATATGCCACAATTGCTTTATTACTCAGTGTTTGCCCAAGGTGTCGTGTTGCTAATATCCTCAGCACCGTAAAGCCCTCTCCGGTTCAGTTCTGTGTGAGTGTTTGCTCTGGCAGAGGCTCCCCAGTGACTGGTTATATTGGACATGCTCAAACAAAGCCAAACACACAGCAGGAGCCGCAAGCAATTAGGGCTGCCACAGTGCATAACTCCTCTCTGAACACCCCCTTGGCTTGCCCTTGCCACTCTTTTTCTCCTCTACCACACATTTCAATCTCCCATAAACCATCAAAAGCACAGATTAATTAATCAGTTTCAGCAATATGTGTGCTGAAACTTGTGTGGCATCAGTAGTCAAAATACTCTTTGTGCAAATCAGTAAAACTTAACCTTTTAATGATGTAGACAGTATATTGCTGACTGGGTCATGTATGTTTTTGAAAGCTAGTATGAAGTTTTACTGTGTGAATAATTGCTCAAATTTGAGTAGGTGGTGTCCTTATTGGATGGCCAATGCGTCCCATTTCATTCTTTCTTTGACCAAATATTCTTTTTTCCTATGTTTCAATTAAAATCTGTTTTACTAAAATGTTTTCTTGATTGAAAACAAGAAAACCTAAAAAAAATTTAAAAAAAGGGGGGGGGGGGAACATATGAAACTTAAACCAAAATGAATATTTCCACTAATTTCTAAAGCTGAGTAGTATTTTTAAACAATAAATTTGACTTACAGACATAACCCTTTGAGTCGCACATTTAAAACCAGCAGCATTTGGTCCACCTTGAATGCTGCTGTGACTTTAATGATTCAAATTACAGTTTTTGTCATAAGTGATCATTCATCACCACAGATAATTACAAGCAGACTGGGTTCACCACAGAGGACTTTTGGGAATTTTACAATCATTAGTTTTGTACTGGGTGGTAATTTAACAAGTTCTGCATTTGAAGTGCATCATCCTCACTCTTTGGCAATTTCCACTTCCATTTCTGACTGTCTTGGACATATTTTTTTTTTCAGACAAGAAAACGAATATTGCCATTGTGCACTACAAGCTAGAGATAGAAAAAAATAATTATTGTGACTTTGAAGACGTTTAACTTTATGATCTTGATTCCGGACTGAACTCTGCACAACACAGATGATTAAGACGTAGGGTCTTGACAGAGCGAAGCCTGTTACAGACTGATAGACATTCAGTTTGAATTAGATCCTCTGGAGCTTGAGCACAGGGTCATATCTCACTGCCTGTGGCTTGGACAGTAGACACCGTGAGGATCTGTTTCAAATCAAAGCAAAGAAAAATCTGACTCAACCCTCGTACCCACCCCAATCCCTCTGCATCTCTATCTTTTGTTGTTTTTTCTGCTTCTCGCTTCCTGTTTTTAGGTGTCTCTTGGACTTTCATCACTAAACACCTCATAACTGAGACTTCACTTTCTATAACAAACAAAAATGTATGAGGACAGGATAGAAAAAAACAACAAATGTTGCAGTTGTAGGGCTGGAAAGAAGACTGTGGGCATTATGCATGTTCCATTTGTGTGCTTTAAAATGATGTATTTCTGTATTTCATGTTTTGTATGCGTTATTAATTTGTCAGGCAATTCTAAAGCACAGCTTTTGGCCCCTTGTTTTTTTTTTTCTTAACCAAGACATAACTTTTATTTTAAAATATACCTGGAAATTTTGAATTCTCAAGTCAAAGTGATAAAGCCATAGCAATATGCTTTAATGAATCAATTCCTGTGTATGTCAATATAGCTGCCTCAAGTTTGTACACTTTTTGTTTCAGAGCATAGAAATGCTCTCTTTTTACAAAGACACATGTTCTTTATGGGCTGGCTAATGGAGCAAAGTTCTTCCTGTGTGTGTGATGTGGTTTACAGTCGTTTGAAGTGTTCAGGAATCCTTCATAAGATCGGACCCCAAGCTTGTCTTACCAGATAAAGGTCTTTGTAAAGAAGACAATCAACCATTTTTTAACTTAATAGAAATCTGTGTCCCTGTGAGGCAGGGTCTGTGCCTGTGTATAAGTGTGTATATAAGTAACTGAGCCCTTGTTCAAGTGTGCACCAGTTCCCTAATTCAATCAAGAGTGTAACCCAAGGCCAAACACACACATTTGATTTCAGTAAATGCTGAACCCAAAGACCTGAGGCTATAAGGGATCAGAGACATGTCAGATTGTGTTTGTATGCAATTCTGTGTGTCAGTAGGGGGTGGCAACATGAGATATAAAGGAGATTTCACTTTTGTCTTTTTCCTTTTTGATTTCTCATAGAAACTCCATCAAGTGTAACAAATGTATATTTAAGATGCACGCATTTAAGCACACTCGTTTAGCTGGTGGTATTACAGTCCTTTGAACGGCTGGTTTTGTTTACTTATGGGCTCAAGGCACAGTAAGTCCACGTCTTAGCTATGCGTGGGATTTATTGTTACATGCCAGAAATGGTGCTCACGTCAGGCTCCTCCAAAATCCTCCCTCATCTTAATCAGGCATGTGAATGATACAGCAGCTTCTTTGAAAGTCTGACTTTTGCAAATTTAAATCTGAACTTCTACACACTTATGAAACTGATTTCAAACATAACAGAGACTAAACTGATGCTAAGTAAATAAAAAAAACCAAAACTTTACCAGCAACTCTCACTTTAACAAACCCATGACCCCCTGAATGAATGAAACATGGGTGCGACGTCCGATCACTGAACCAGAACTGCATTCTTAGATGGAAACAAATGATTTCTGAAAGAAACTTGGATAATGCAATCTACTTTTATGCCATAAACAGGACAACATTATCACACCACTTCCATTATCATTCAAAAATAAAGAAATGGTCTCTGATAGTATAGATTAGGTTAGTATACTGACCAGCATCCTAAAATCCATTGCAACAGACCAGGAAGCAATGAACAAGGACGTTTTCCTCTCCAGATTAAAATTACTGACTGGAAACATGATGCTCAAAATTTTTATTTACTCCACACAACCTCACATTCAAATATGGTTTCTCTAAACCCTTCTTATTCCTAGCTGGGTTTATTTAACACTGTGAGATACAAATATTCACACAATTCATTTTCATAAATGTATCTGTGGACGAATATGCTTGGTGGGGATTGGAACTCATGCCCATTCATGCATGAAAAAAAAAAACTATGTCAAAGCATACAAAATATTCACAAATGAAAATGAAGGATGCACTCCTAAAGACATATTATCAACATTGATATCTTCACAATTTCTTCAGTTATTAATGATTCACAGCATCAAGGCTGTAGGTGATGATCATGTTTAGGTAGACCCATTATTGTTCAGGTGCTAGTAACTGCATACTAAAAAACACATTGTGCACATTGCGCATCTGAAATGGGATGGAAAGATTAATTTTTTAATATCAAGATTTTGTGTAACTTAACCTTTCTTATGAAATCACTTTGTGCCTGAAAGTCATGCAGGTGTTTTGGTTAACACATCTTGTTTCTACAGTACTTTTGCTGTTTGTTTAATGGCAACCAATTACATCCCTATGCAGTCTGTCCACCCACATTTTCTGTCTCATTCATACAAACCACAAAGATGAAGAACTGCTCCGAATAAACGGGTTGTTATGCAAAGATTTGACGCTTACTGTAAATAATTGTCTTTTTTAGTTTGTGGTTTTTTTGTTGTTGCTTTTTCTTTAAAGGTCTTGCTCTCTATTTTCTTTTTTCTTGGACACCAGTTCTAATTTCATTGAAACCAGACAAAAGTTTAATTACAGAGTTGTTAAAGTTAACAGTCTATGTGGTACTTGTGAATGGTATATTCTTAATGCAAACAAGTAAGATACAGTAAAAATTTTCTTTGATAAAATTTAAAACTTCGATGGAAACTTTTACGCTTTCTTCTTAATTTTCTCTTTTGCGGTATCCGCATTCATTTTTTGATCTCAGTTTTTATCTCTCCTTCATAGCTGTCCTACATTTATGAGACCCAGTGGCCTGTAGATACCAGCCATTTTCTCAATATTTCTCAATTTAGCTGAAAACAAGCCCCAAAGTAAGAGCAAGAAAAAATCATCACATAATTACTGGCACATTATTTCATTATTAACAGCTATTATGTCCCTCACTTTGCTTGATGTATGCACACGTGTGGGTGCGTTGAGTGTCTCTTGCACAGACACAAATACCAAAAATAAATCATGTATTCACATGTTTTCCTTTGCACAAAAACACTTTTAATGCTCATAAGTAAGAATATGCACGTATACTCATCCAAACTTGTTCAGGCTGTTTTCTAGCTCTGCCGAGAAGTACATAATGATAATTACAGTTTGGGTCTACATCCCAGAATTAACCAGATGAGACACAAACACACACAAATTCCCTAAGAGCCAGGGGCTGATTTGGTGCATGTTGACTGTTGTGCAGTGTTGGAGCAACCCAGAGCTGGGAAATGGCCCATTCAACTATTGTTCTCTATTAAAAACTCATGGGGACCGTCAGAGTTACACTGAGAGACGTGCTTGGCCAAAAACCTGCAACTAAAAAATCCACAATGTTTATGCATTTACTAAAGGTGCTGTGTAACGTTATGCTGCACTTACTGGAGGAAGTCAGGTGAGACTGAGTAGAATTGCAGTTAAAGAGTCTTTTACCTGATCTCTATCATATGAGAAAGAGGGGGTAACAGAGATGCAGATATGGACAGATGAAGGTAAATGCATACTTTAACTCAGATAAGGACTGGAAAAGAAACAAAGGAGAAACAAAGCACAGCTTGGGTTCAGGTGTGTGTGCAACCACAGAGGCTTGTAAGTGTTTACAGTGTGTGAAAAAATGCCAGTCAACTCTGGTGAATCACTTGTGCGGGCATACCAGTATTTCATGTGTCTGTAATTGGTAAACCGTAAAGGCATTTTACTAGGCCACCATTTTAATGGCTGTTTTACACAACAACATACAGATGCATTTTAAAGTAGCCCATCCAACTTTGTGTCTAAAAATTACTCAGTGCACTTTCTATTTGCATTCTTAATTAACTCCTGATGTTCATCTTCTAGACAGTCTATGTTCTTTCATATTTGCCCAAACTTAGATTTTACTTTCTGGCCACATCTCTAAGCAGTTATGTCTACAGGTTTTGAGAGTGACAGAAATTTAATTTTTCACAAACTTTGCTGGTTCAGTAATCTCAGGTCTTTTTGACAGATGTTTCTTCGGCATGGTTACAAACATTTCATATGTTTCAAAGGGTGTCATTGAGAAATTCATAAAGTTTGTGTAAAGCTCCAACTGTTACTCAACAGAGAATCTATTGGAGGATGAGAAACATGAGAAAATGCAGAGCCCATGTCAACCCCACGCAGAAAGCCCTCTTCTTAGGATTTAATCCAGGACATTCCAGCTGCAAAGGCAGTGCAAACAATTGTGCCACCAAGCAAAGAAGCACATTTTAAGGTTTATTTTCTAGCTTTAGAACAACAAATCAATGAAAACACTTTATCAAATTGAAAGCACAATATCAAAGCATTTTACTACATCTATTTAAAAACAGTGCTGAATTAATTTTAGCCCAAGCTTATTTAGGCCACTGTGGAGGAAATAAAAGCTCTGGAGCCACAGGGTGTAGATCCCTTCCTTAGTTTAATCATCTTAAGAGAATTGTATCAGTTCTTGCTGAACTTTTTTTAGCACCCCAAAGGTTTTATTACATCAATTTATCTGGCTGAATAAATTGATGTTCCCACCCAAATAACTGATTGATCATTTGACAAATAGTCCCCTTTGCTAAATGGTTACCTTACAAGCAGCTATATCCATGCCAGGAAAGCCCTTTAGCTCCAACATACTTGTCTATTTTGATTGTACCATGCTTAACGAAAGAGTGGTTTACAGCTCCACTTTTCTTTAAAAAGAGCAAAATATATCTTCACATTTAATCAGGATCACAGATCACTTGCCCTTATCCTTTCATTGGATCTTTAAATCAATATACTACGGGTTTTATTGGCAGGACTGAAACATACTGCAGAAGAGATCTTACTGGTTACGTTAATTTCCTTACACTGTGAAATTAACTGCGTAACATCTGATCACTCTTCATAGCAACCTAGACTCAACCATTATAAAAACTTGTGTTATAAAACATTTCTCTCAATCTCTTTTGTGCCCATGACTCAGCAATCAAACTTGTCTTTCCTTCCTTGGGCTTCTCTCCTTTCCTCTGGTGACCCTGAGGGCAGGACTGTTGTTTAGAAGGCCATCACTAGTTCCATCTGGGTGGTGTCTTAGACTGCCTCTTTACGGCTACACTGCCTACCTAATCAATTGCCCACTTGCGCACACACATATATTCCAACTCACAATCAGTTTTGAGGCAACTGTGACCAATCACAGTTCTACTTAAGGGTTCTATGCATAAACGACCAATTGACTTGAATATGGGTTGTGTGTTTAAGAGCAAGTACGTGCACGTGTATTTACGACTGACACTAATTAGCAAGGCTACTGCACCTACT
This sequence comes from Poeciliopsis prolifica, assembly GCF_027474105.1. NCBI lineage: Eukaryota > Metazoa > Chordata > Actinopteri > Cyprinodontiformes > Poeciliidae > Poeciliopsis > Poeciliopsis prolifica. The sequence continues at coordinate 183,605 of NW_026562398.1, forward strand.
TCCTCAGAACAATTTCCTGTGATAGCAATTATTAGGTATGTGTGATAAATTCCAGGCCTTCTTCCAGTTGTCTGGAGATAGAACAACAGAGAAAACACACAAAAAGGGGTGGGAGTGGGTTTAAAACCCAGAGGAAGTTAAGGAGATTGGTAGTTAAAGAGGTTGGTGTCAAAGGAGTGATGAGGTAAAAAAAAAAAGTCAGAAAAGCCGTTGAAAGAAAAATATTACCAAAGTAACTTAGCACAAAGTTAAAAGCGGATTCCACAGGTAGTATCTTTACATCATGTTTTAATGTGGTGTTTCTTCTGACAGTTGATGCAGTGGTTCTGCTTTTGTGTGTCATAAATACTAATAAATTCTACAATGTCACATATAAGCTTAATAAAATGCTTGTAAAGTAAGGGGTATTTGTGATTAGCTGCAGCTTTAGGATGAACTCCTGACATACAAAAGCGGTGTAGAGGGTTGCAGAACAAACTCCGGTTACAGAACAAACTCTTACCACCACCATCAACTGAGAGTCAAACTAAAACAAGCCTGTCTTATTGGACTGATACAATAAGATTTGAGCATAAACTTTACATAAAGACTTAGAAAAAACAATTTCCAAATGATCAAGTCATCCATTCACAAATAAAGGGGAGAAAGAGAGATAAGGGTGGTGCTGGACGTAGCACTGACATAATAGCATACCTATAGGCTGGACAGCTGACACGCACGTCGAATGTAAACATGTGTGTCATAGGGCAGGGGAGCCTAGACAGACATGATGAATGACCAGAGGTTCCCACGAGGCGACATACACACACAAATCTGCATGAAGAGGGAGGAAGGTGATGTGTGGTCAGCCCCTCCTCATCACAGGAACACAGAGAATCCCATTCACAAGCTGTGGTGTGACCCTGTGTCTCATCATTACTTATGAAAACAATTGCACTGTGGTTCCAGTACTTGTGTGCATGTAGCTATGTGAATGCCTATGAGTGTCTGCATGTATATGCTCTATACTCACGACTGGATTATTCAAGGAACACCTAGAAGCTGGTAGGCAGATTTTTTATTTTTTTTGTTAAATTGTCCTCTGCATTACAGCATTGTTCAGAATTATATACTTGAATGTTTTTTTAGGTGCAAACATGGTTCACTATGTGTGTGCCCAGGATGCATACATGTAAGAGTTTGCAAGCTCTCTGTGTGCATTAGTGTATCTGTGTGTGTCAAGGCCCCTTGGAGAGATCAGTGAGCGGGGACATGACCTTACCAGTATAGCTGGTCTCTCTGCCTGTTTAGTCAGAGTAACCATGGCGATGGAGCTTTGCAGACAGGATGTCTACATGGGGGATTTTAAAGTCATAATGTTGCTATTCCTTTGAGCTTCGATAGGCCATAAAACAGTGTAACTAAATGGCAACATGAGAATATAATGAACACAACTTAATTTTGGGTTAAAGTTTAGATCTCATTTCATTTACACTGTGTAAAAAACTTGATTTTCCTTTGGTACAAATTACATTTTTAGTGAATAGCATCTGAGTGCCAAACTGTGCAATTACAAAAGCACTGACCAGCAAGAATTCTATGAAAGTCAACTTAATTCTATAATAACGGTCTTTAACAATCCATACCACTTCTTTATGATGCAACATACGTAAGTAATACATGTATTTGTGTTAAATACGTATGTTATTGAGGTATCGGTCAAGACTCCTCATTGTGGATTTGATGCATTCCCTATTGTTGTACAACATAAAAGTTATCTTTGTGATTTCATGCTATTATCAAGTTATCTGATATTTTGAAGAGAACGAAACAGCAGTGGCCATGAATTGACAGAGCCAGTGTGGTAGGCCCAGAAAATGCTTTAGAAACCCATCTACCAACTATCTTTAGGAGCTACATGCAAGGACAACAACAACACAAGAACTGAAGAGGATTAAAGTTAGACATGTTTGTAAAAATGCTTTTTTTTCCCTTTGCTTCTCCTTCTTAGTAATGCAGTGTAAGAGTATACATATAAAACCATATGAAGTTTCAATAAGTCATAATGTATAACATTATAGATAAAGGTTGCTACAAATTGTTGCTATAGTTTATTTTCGCAAGATGCACCTTGACAATACACTTCTTGTTACCATCAATAAGGTTTGAACATAATTCAGGTTGGGTATTTGACAACTCTCTGAGTCCTTGGCAACAAGTTGGATTGGCAAAGTCCAGGTTTTAAAGACAAATACACAATTTTTAATAGGCGTGAGTTCAGTACTTTGAGAAGGGCTTTAATGATAGCCTGTCATATACATTGTAAATCATGGTTTGATGTGTTTTGGGGATCATTGACCAGTCAGGACAACTAGCTCTGTCCAAATTTCAACTCTTTGAAACAAACTGTCAACCTCGATAAAACGGGAATTGGTTGGGAAGTTCAAAAATAACCCAGGAACATAATATTAAGTTTGATTTTACTGGAACACCAGTGTCACAGTCCAAAATGAATTGAGTTTGAAATCCCAGGACACCAGTTAAAACAATCCCAAACTTTAAAACCAAAATGCAAGAATCAAGCTGAGACTTTCAAACCCTAGAACCTTGCACCAACTCTTTAACATGGTGGTGGTGGCCAAAATATCATGCTTTGGAGGAGTTGTTTTTCTGCGAGTAAGATTTAAAATAAAGTTGGCGGAATGATGAATCAAAGGTCCTCTGCCATGACAGAGTCCTCAAAATTTCTCAACTTCACCTCAAATCAACAGCAAGATGACTGAAAGTTGAACTCATTGAGAAAACACACCAATTGAAATAACAGCAACAATGCAGCTAAGAAGAGTGGTCAAATGTCCAGCAAGAAATACATCAGAAGCTTTTGCAGTTCTCAATTGATGCACATCTTGTCAGTGTTATACATCATAAGACCTACTAACAGATTAAAAAATAAAATAAAATACAAGTAGCATTTTACATTAATGTGAGTTTTGGTTATCTTCCATCAAAAAACATTAGCATTTTGACACAATTACACTTTTCAGTTGACAACTAGGTTTTTTGCAATGTACTTATTTGCTGATGTGCTGTGTTCAGTCATTCTGCTCAATACCCGTCCTTGTGTCATTTTATGCCAGCCACACTTTGTTCCCTCCCACCCTTCACAGCTCCACGCAGTACTCCATATATTTTTCATCTAACACTCTCTCCATCACCATCCTCCCTACTTTCCTTACTACATCATCTTTTTTTCCATTCCTTTTCAGCTTTTGCCCATGCACTATTCTACAACTTATCTTGTGCTAAGTGTTCAGCTTTTCCTATAATTCTTGCATGTTGCTCTACTAAGTATAACCAAACTCTACCCTCTTTTTTCTCATTTTACTATCTTCAATTATATCCCTATCTTTTTTCTTATCAAATTCCATTGCAAAATGTAAACACAAATAAGCTCGCCCACGGTTTTAACGTCTGCATAAGGATTAGCTTCAGAATCTGCGATGTAATGACATGAAGTGTTATCCAACTCTGACTATAGAAACATCTCAATGATGGACTATTCAAAACGTCCAAACACATCATTTCTCTATTGCGCACCTACACCCTGTGACCCCAGAATTATTTAATGAGTAGCTCCTCAGGAGACCATATGTGTCTGTGTGTGTGAACACTGTACAGTACGGTGGAAACTTAATCTGGTGTGGGATGATAGAAGAGACCCGGATTGCTCCTTATACATCAAGCCTTCAGCTCCATATCCGAAAACGATAATAATAAGCTCTCTCTAACATTTACACACATAGACACACGCACACACACACAAACATTGGGAGCTAAGGAAACCCAGTAGGCCATGAGAGGATATTGAATATGATTTCTCTCTCCTTGTCTCTTTTATTCATTACCAGTGTTGAAAAGCCAAGTTTTTTATTTTTTATCTCTCTCTGTCTCTCTCTCTCTCTCTCTCTCCTTCTGGCTTACAAGCACACACACACAAAAACAAAAAAACACACAGGCTCATACAGAACCTCCCTTGCTCGCTGTGGAACAAACCTCACACAGTTTGCTTCAGTTGACCTAGACAATTGCCACATTATAGAGGAGAGAGAGGGAGAAAGAAGAAGAAGAGATAGAAAGAGAGAGAGAATCCTGGCATTCTGTCAAACTTCTATCATGATTCCTAAGATTTGGAATACCTCAGTTTGTACAGCCCCTTTATTCTATCCCATTCAATCTGCCCTGTCCTCCTTCATTCCTGCATTTATTCCTATCTATACCTCTTGCTGCCCCTCTTTCTCTGCCCTATGTCTTTCCTGCTTAAATCTCTCTCCGCCAACTTGGCCCGGAGCTATGCTGTGGGGAGTATAGCCCCCTTTTTTTAAAAGCAAAAAGCCACAGTTTGTCTAAGTATGTGCATGTCTGCAGACGTGAGTGATTACATGCGAGTTCCACTGAGGTTGTGCGTAGATTTTGCATGCGTATCTTTGTGGGCCATTCTGTCTCACGAAGCTTTGCCCCCTCGCAATTCAACAGTTCTTTAATCCTCATCATCAGTGACCCCAAACCCCCGGCTCCCAACCTCTTCATGCACATAGAATACAATGCATAACAGACCACACACACACTCATGCCCTGTGTGCCCCCTTCATTAACTCTTACCAGTTTAGACTAGGCAGAGGCTCGAACACAAAGGGAAAGATTCCAATAGACTTTGTTGCTGTGTAGGTCAACCAACCATCACACTAAACGTCTTCCTCTCAGGCATCCTCTGATGGTAATACAATACTAGCGTAAGCACAGTGCCATACAACAGCATGGATGTGTTTCACATACTGGGTCACAAAGCAGTTCTGTTAGAGACACCTTGAGCACAGATTGTGTCTTTATCATTTAAAAAACATGCTTCCTGATTAACATTCCTGGTCAAATTAGACGTCAGAAATCAAAACAGACAGGAAGATGGTTTGTATTACAACAGAGACATGCATAGGGTATGCTTTTGGCAGCTGTGCTCTCTTCTAACAGACACAAACATGCCGTCACGCACACACACACACACACACACACACACACACACACGGCAGAATAACTGCCCTGTGTACACATTCTTTCAGTATTCTGTGTGATCAAAGCGGCATAATGGACTTTAAAAGTTGTCTTTTCAGTGTACATGTGCCAATGTTCTCTCTACTGTGGCTCACATTAAAAGCATTTGTCTGCAGCACATGACAAGCAGATATGTGGTTTCTTAGTCCTTTAGTCAGATAACTCAAAGCACGTAAGACATACCCACTGACATACACACACCCACCCACGCACACACACACACGGGAATCTAGACAATTCTGGACAATTTTTTTTTTTCCTTTTTCTCGTTATGTTCTGCCTCTGACTCTCACTCCCTTTCAGTGAAACATATAAGTAAAAGAATTCTGCATGTGTAAATAGGTGATGCAATAAAAGTTTTGAACACAACATTTTTCCTTTTTCAAAAAAAGTATATTAAAAGCATGGTGTTACTTTGTAATCAGCTCCATTTACTCCGATATCCCAAAATAAAATCCATTGCAATGACTGCCTAGCCTATTTAAACCCAGCCCCTTGTACTGCACTTTGCTTCATACTAAGGATCGTTTCTTCACTTTCGAGTTGCTGCTTCTGGAGAAAATTAATTGCATAGGTGGTATAATCTGATGACAAGAACATATTATGCATTCCACAAATGTGGTTTCTATGGAGAAACGGCAAGATGAACTGTTGAGAGAAAGACTAAATAAGTCTATCTTACTCAGATAAGATAGACCAACAATAAAACTTTGTGGTCAGCATGCAAAACAATATGGGACAAAATGTTTGTAAAATAAATTTCCCATTTCAAAGAATTGTGGCAGCAGTGCCATGCTGAGAGATCATTTTCTTTAACACAGACATGGAAGCCAGCTGTTTTTGAAAAAAAGTATGGTAAAATCAATATACAGAGATTTGAAAAGCTGGTAACGAAATACGAGTAATAGGTAAATCAGGGCGCTACATATGTAAATCCTGAATCTGTCACTTTACAGAAATGTGGAAAGCAGGTTTGCAAAAACATCCATAATTTTTTTTTGTACTTCATAATTATGCATTACTTTTTGTTTGTGTATCTCAAAAGAATCCTTAAGCCTGTTAATTGTGGTCATAACATGACATAATGCATTAAAAAATTGAGAGGTATTGATACCTTGCAAAGAACGAGTATATATAGTATATAACTGTATGTAAAAGAAGGGAACTAGGTCAGCAGTGAAAAATAACTAATAATTAGCAACTGTCGACTCAGTTCATCTTTTGTATTACAGGTATGCCTTTAAATACTGTGTTTCCCATCTCTGGTCCCCAGGCTTGACTGCCCTGGATGTTTGAAATGTTTTTCTGTTTCAACAAACCTGATTTAAACTGATGGGTCATTAATGTCCGTCTGTTGAACTTGATGACATGCTGAGAAGGAAATTAAATCATTGAACCAGTTAAGCTGAAGCAAGAATACATATAAAAGTGGAAGAACAAAGAGGTCTGAAGATAATTGTAAAGGAGTCCAACATCCATCATTTAGTTTGAGCTTGAAGCAGTTTAGGAAGGGATTTCTATTTATGTATGAGTCAGAGTGGTGTGTTGGACTTGAGTAATGTTTTGATACAAACTGACCTAAAGTGGAAGATAATGTACTTTCAGCTTGAGCTTACTTCATCTCCAGAATCTCCTCCAGCTGTTTGCGTCTCTCCTGCCGCAGATGGTTGAGGTGTCCATCTCGTTCATGTAGGCACTTCTGAGTGGAGGACAGACGTACTTTAGTGGCATCTAGCTCCTGGCGAGTCTTCTCTAAAGCTCCCATCAGCTCCTCCAACTATTTAAAGGGACAACAGGTTTAGGTGTTAGAATTTCCCACAATAACTACATTGCTATGTTCTACAGTGATTACTTTAGAGGCTGAAGCCCATTTCACCCTGTGGTCTTCATCTTTCACTCGTAAGAGTGTTTATAAGAGGCAGGGTGTCCCACATACTCCTGTGTAGCAGTGCAGAGCATAATTAACTTTAAAAAAAGAGCACTTTTGGACATGAAGGCATAGGAGCCCGCTCTGTTAATCTATTTTTGCCTGTAATGTGTTCCAATAAAATAAAACTTGATATAACTTCCAAAGCACTGGTGGTGAGTTAGCTGTAGGAAGACCATGGAAAAAGGATTCAGCCCAACTCATTTATTTCATGGTAAAGCACAAAAGATCAGTTTTGCCCCCTCACTGCATGTGGGCTGTGTGTAGGAAAGCCCGTGAGTGCTTAAATGGTTAAGTTGAGATGAAATGACAGCCTAAACATGGAAATCAATGGACAGTCTACATCTTGGAGGCAAAATTATTGTGGTTCATAGATTAGTTGAATGGCATGTTCAATGACCCTTGGGATGGAAACAACTTTCCCCTCACCTCCTTTCACCACTTATTTCATCTTCCTCATAAGTGTGGTTCTACTTCATGGCTACTGAAGATAATGTTCAAGCTCTCCAGTGCATCTCCTTCCTCTGCACACTCATGCCCTCCAGCAGTGTGAGCCTGTGTGTCCAAGCAGAGTGCCTGATAGACAGGATGTGACCTCAGGGCATCTTTATCCTAACACAGGAAGGGGTCTAATTGCTCAACAACTACTACTTCACAATAGGATGCAGAACTAGTCAAGATTTTCAGATAAAAATAAAATAGTGTCTCATTATCTTTATTTGACTCTGTTACTTTGAAGATTTATTGTACAGCAAACCTAAAAAACAGTTGTTTAAAATTTGGACTAAAAGAGATACAAAGAAAAAAGAAGCAGAAGGATAGCATTTAGAGGAATAACAGCAGGGGTCAGACATGAAAAAGGCAAGGGGCATCTTTATTGAAGGAGCCAAATCGTTCACACATTTTTGGGACACTGTCTATGTCCTCCAGCTTTCTAGGTGTGTTTCACAGATGTCAGATGATGTGCTTTCTGACTACTCATGAATACCACATATGGAAGAAGATTTCAAAGATAAGACTGTAAGCGAATTCCAAGAATCTTAATGGAAGTGTAGAATTTTTATTTTAGTTTATCAATCAATCACTAATTTTCTACATTACCAAGTCACATGCAAACATGCCCTTATCTTGTTTTTTTTTTCTATTCTTCCCATTTCTATTCTCTGCTCCTGAAGAATAAGTCCGTTTTTGCGAGATTGTTTTGTTTACTTATCTTCCACCAATGCTTTGGAGATTTGGATGCGCACAGCAGCTCGTATTGGCGATGCCTACCGAGGCCATGAGGGGGCCCAAGAACAATTCATTATTTTTCTTCATGCCCTAAAGAAAGATTTTTACATGTTCACATACATTATTGTGAAAAAAAATATAAAAAATTACAACTTTATAGTAAAATTGTGTATGTTTTTTTTTAAATAATCACATAAAAATTATCACTAAATAAAAGTTTAAAAAAATATCAATACCACTTAGGGGCACCCTTAGTGGACACATAGTTCTAAACAGCCACCTAGTTTGCTTTGTGCCTTGGCCCAGATCTGGATATGTAAATAATTAAATGTCAGCAGATAGTTCGCACAAGACCGGAAGTAATTTATTCCAGAAATGTGTTACCCTGGCAGCCAACCAGTAGACAGCGCTACATAGCAGCGGCTTTACGAGTAACTTTACTGAGGATTTTTTTTTTTCGTTTTTCTGCTCTTCAGAAGAACCAGTTCAGTCTCTAGCAATAGCACATCTTTAAAATATAGTCAACAAACAATTTGTGTTGCCTAGAGTCATCCGATGATGATGATGTCTTGATCATGTCATCAGAACACATCGTCATCATTTTTATATCTCTCTAGCATAAATTTGACCCGTTCAAAGAAAGGCTCCTTCTATTGCACACATTTACTAGAAATGGCAAAAAAGTGTTAGTAACAACATGAAAGCTTGAGTATAGGCAGATGTCTGCCTGTAACAAGGGTCGCAATAGGATGCTATGAGGGACATTTAAAGCTAATTCATTTGTGATGATGGACAAGTCAGAATCTATACATTGATCTACTTAAAAGTTTGTATAAAGACTGTAACTTTGCTCTTTACAGACCTCTCTTAACTATTTTGCAAAGAAAAAGTAGCTAAAATGTAAATAGATAATGTGCCATGTTGATAGAGACTTGCCCCCAAAATTGCTGCAACTGTAAGTCAAAAGTGGTTCTCCAAAGAATCACTGAAAATAATGAATTGTTTTATTCCATTTCAATAAAACGTAGTGGAACATCAGTTCCACTATTTAAATTTAAATAGCATTAAATCACAAAAAAATATAATGAAGATTCTGTTTGCAGCATAGCAGAGGTTAAAGTGGTATAAAGAGGTTTATTTTATAAAGTTTTTATTAATTTATTTATTTGTCTGTTTTGCAGGCCTCAATGTAAGCAAATACACTCTTTTTATCTTGAAAGTCAAGTTTCACACATCTAAGTTGATTTAGATGTACCTCCATGACTGCCAGTTTTTAGCTTTTCTCCTGCCAGTCCCTCATTAGTGCACCACCCAGAGTAGTTGTCATTGCACAATCACATTATTAATAAGGAATACAATGAATTTTAGCAAAAATTGGCGACTTAATCTGCTTAAGGGTGATCCTGTGCGTGCCAATTTAGCTCAACTTCAAGAAAAGGCTCTCCAACCAAACGAAGGCCAGCTAAGGGTAGTACACTTTAGTTGATAAGCTGATTGAGAGCTCAAAGGTAGGGACCAAATCCCTCTGGTGCATTCATGCCATGTTCCTGGTTCAAAGGCCTAGTTCAAACGCCAAAGTGGGAAATCGACAGAAAATGCATTGGGAAGGCAGCGCGGACATAATAGCATGAGACAACTTAAGAAGGCCAATGGGAAAGAACAAGGATGGATGGTAGAGGTGATTTCATGAGAAAGAAAAAAGCTGAACGGGGTAGAGACAGAGTGAACGACTTAAAGGATTGGGGTGTGAAGAAAAGTGACCTGGGGCATTACCAATGTTACATTTCATCAGGTCAGGCTGACAGAAGATTTTCAGCTCATTACACATCATGAGACTGATTATTCTGGGACAGAAGGAAGAAAAAATCAAACAAAAAGGGAGGGTGTGAGAGAATGCAAGTTTAGTAGAGCAGTCTGAAACAGTGCCAGGGTCAGGTGGTCTTTCAGACAGACACGATTCTTTTTCTGTTCTGTAATCACGTTCCTCTGTTTTCTTTCTGAAACATTAGAACAATTTTGTTTATCAACAACCAGTGAGCATCAGTCTGGGCATCTATAGAAAGATGGATACCTTTAACCTTTCAACATTTTGTTGGATTACAATCTCTTATTACAATATATGTTTTTTTTATCATTATTATTATTATTATTATTATTATTATTATTATTATTATTATTATTATTTTATGTGATTAATCAAAATAAAGTAGTGCATTACTATGCAAATAGAAAGAAAATGAGATATTCTTTCCAGAGTTTTATTTTTATTAGTAAAAAAAAATAAGTAAAGATCTTAAAAGTGAAATGAACTTTTGTTCAATTGGTCAATGTTTTTTGCTCCATTTACAGGTGCCACTTTTGGGAGTAAGCCTCGATCGGTGCCCAACATGGTGTTTTATTTTATTATGCTTTACTGTCAAAACTGCTGAAGCTTAGCAAATAAAAAAAGAACATTTGTGAATTCAGGTCTGCACTTTGAGTATTTTTAATGTTGCATATTTGCTGTGCGGTAAACCATTCTATTGTAGCTTTGGGTGAATGTTTAACGTTATTGCCCTGGCAGAAAGTAAACACCATTAACCAAGTCAAGTCTTTTATAGTTTTCTTTCAGTGAAGCCTTATTAGTAGCTTTGTCTATTCTGGTTTAGATAACATAATGCTTCCACTGTCATGTTTTATTGTGACGATGGTCTGAAGGCAACTAGATATTATATAGAGGTATTTCTTTAGGCTTCACATTTGCGCAATATTTTGTATTTTTGCAAAGTACTGTAAACCGTTAGTGTGACTAATTGGCTCCTTCTTTTCTTAATGTCTAGAAAATTGTGTAAATAAAAAGCAAGTTGACTGGGACTTTTGGGGTCACGGAGAGTTAACGTCTCAATTCATTCTCTCTCATTTCTTCACACTAATTAACTTGTGTTTAAGCTAAAAAACCTACTTCTTCGCATGCAACAAGTTCCTCAAAAACTGCTTTTCATTTCTTTCCGACTTCTCAGTGGATTAAAATATTGTTTAATAAACACAGTATCCAGGCTGAATGTAAGTTGAGCGTGAAAGTATGCAAAAGAGGAAAAAGCAAGCCACAGTTAACATTGGCTCTGGCTGAATCTTCTAAACTAAGTCTGACCTTCTCTAACTTGGCTCTGCTGTCCACCAGTTCTCTTTTTTCATGTCTCAAACTCTGGTAGAGAGTGCACTTAAAGAAATACAGACATATTTCTACCTCATAATGTTAGTTCTAGTTTTAACCACCGTTAGCTCTCAAATTACTTGTGGCACTCATAAGTAATGCAAGGTCATTCTCATTCAAATGCACACTCACAGCGAGAGGAAACATGCTCCCTTGCCCTGTTTCTTTTTCCCACCGCAGACACACCTACACTCACACGCACATTCAGAAGCACACACATTCATTTTTCTTTATTTTTTTTATTGGCCACATTAAGATGAAGAGCAACCAGCTGGCAGTCGGAAAAATAGACAAACAGCAGGACATGCATGTTTGAAAAAGGCAGACGAGTCTGCAAGACTAAAGTCGGTTTGCTGGAAAAATATATATTAAATATTGCATCCACGCAAATGCACAACATGTTCAATATGCACACATTTCCATGCAGGCACATTTGACAGCAAAATGAAGCCAGATCACTTTAATTATTCCAATTTGATTATTTGCTTTAGAATTTCAGCTACAAGCAAAACTCAACAAAAGCTCATTAAAAAAATAACAAAACTTAAAAACCCATAACTAAAAATTATTTTGAGGTAACATACTATATCACACAAAAGAGTTAAGGTTCTCCTATTAGGCTGCAGATACACATGAAACCACAAGGGGGTTGTTGTTCAGTTCAAGACACTGTACATGAGGCTGTGTGCATTTATAGGTCTGTAATATGGAGGTTTGTGGTCCACCATAAATGTGTGCACCATCATATAAACCTGTCTTTGGGCCTGAACACGGGCGGCCTCTTCCTGCGCCCAAAGGCTCTCCCTATGGGCCGAGGTGTTCATGGTATCCCTCAGAGCCTTCTCCAGCTCTATTATCCGCTCCGCCGTCTCACGCATGGCATCCTGGGAATTGCACAGCTTGATGTGGAAGAGGGAGAAGAGTAGGTTTCGGAAAAAAAGATGCAAAAGCCAAAGACAGAAGTTTTGGTTTTTTAAATTGCTTTGAAATTTGGTCTGAAATTATTTTGAGCTCGATTTTCTGCAACATTGGTTAGTAATGCAGAAATCAATTTACCAATTATTTGAAATTTGTTTTTGCGCTGACGGTTGATTGGCTAATAAAATACTGCAAACAAAAAGTAACGTTTTCTGTCTGCACTTTTTAAGTTTGGGGCAAATTCAGTAAGAGGTACACATTCATTCTTTAATATATCCTATTCCTATCTTTTGATTATGCTTTGCATATGGTCAGTTCCGGACAAGAATTCATACATGTATAGAAATGCTTTCTCACAGAATCATTTTTTACATCTTAAATATACTATAATTGTATGTCGTTGAGAACAAAGTCAAGAATAAAAGGATGTCACACAATAAAAATTTACCACTATGATAAAAACACCTAAGTACCTAATCATAACTGCAGAGTGTGTAACTCTTTGTGTCATCGTTGGCTTATGACTCGCTCATGGCTAGTCGTGACCCAACCATAACATACGGTAAGTATTTTCCTCCAGCTTCTTTTTTGTTGACAAAATAAAATAAAATAAAAAAGAGTGATTTTTGAAGGTCTCTTCCGGTTTTTATTCCTCAGCCACATTTAGACCTAGGAGCAGACACCTGATATTTTGTTTGTAGCAGATACAGACTAAACCACCAACAACTTAAATAATACTGTTATATGTTGGGTGAATCTTTTTGTGCACTTCTAGAAGTCACAAGTTAAGAGTTTTATGTCTGTTGGTTCAACAGCAAACAAGTACACAAACTTCCAGGGTAAATTTTGCAATATTGTAATTGTCACAGAAAGGCAAAATAAAATAAATAAATACGGTTAATCACATTTAGCTGTTAAAGCAATTCTTCAAATTGTAATTTCTGATATCTTGCTGAAAGTTGCACTCACCAATCCTAAACTCAGATCACCAGGACTAAAATGGATAAATGGGAATAATATGCTGCTCCACAATCTAAATTTATGACATTTAGTTGTTAGATCACAAAGACAACCAGAAATCGGCTCATAAAAACATGAGCAATACTGTTTTGCAGTTTTAGTACTAGTGAAAGACAACTGCAGAAAATCTGTAATAATTTTCTTGCTTGCTCTCATGTAAGTCATCTGACTAGAGTGTGCAGATCACACTGTGGCCTTCCACTCAAGCAGTTTGTGTGTGGCCTGTTTGACACCTATAGTGAGGGAAAGAAAATGATCCTTCTCCACACTGGTTGACGGAACCGTGAAGAAAAACCCAGAAACAGAAAAAATAAACCATCCAATGTTTTTTTTCTTCATTTTTTCACTTTCTCGCTGATTCTTAAAGTGTTGATTTGCATTTATGTTCACATGTTCACACTTTTCTTAAAGCGGCATATAAGCCGTGCTGTCTTGTGTGGATGAAGAATCCTGAGTAAAGTGCAGGGGTTTCTGTCCAGGTAAGTTGAATGACAACTAAAATGTCTGAAAGTTCTTGGAAACGTGCTAAAATAAAAATCTTATCAAACATGACAATTTCATGTCTGGTAAACTGAGCGTATCCTTCCTAATGGACATGTTCACAACAATAGCCTAAGTATGCAAATGTGATGTACGTAGCTCAAATAGCAGTGCTATGAGAAAACACGTTTTTGGTTTTGTTGCAAGCAGAGCATTTCTTTAAACAGTACCATAGGTCACACATGAGGATTCAATTGTAATGGAGTCTCCAGATGTAGAGAAAGTCATTTCATGAGACATTGCCAGGAAAACAGAAGTGGGGTGTGAATGCTTTGGATACTTTAGATTAGCTTGAAATATCTTTTAGCTCGTTAATAAAACTGACGCATCAAACTGTTAGTGATGATAACGATATACCTTAAAGCTGGTGAAAGCAAAAAAATGAACTTGGTCTCTTCTTTTCAGCACAGCGCAGCTGGAATTAAGCAACATACACCCGCACACGCACACACACAGACAAGTGTTGTGTGTGTCAGCAGCTCAAAGCTGTAATTGGTTGTGATGGACGGGCAGTAATTCGATGCACCAAAATCAACAAGGGCCAGTCTGACCCCACACAACACACTGAGGCCTGCACACACTCATGCATGCACGCCCCACTGAGAGCGGGCTGCCACCACTGGATCTCTCAAGTGCAACCTAACCAGAAAGCTGTGTCTGCATATGTGTGTGCTGGCACATGTACAGTGCATGTTTTATATGTATGTGTCAAAGTGTACAGACATGTTTAATGAGAGTTTTGTTAGTAACAAGAGAATGCTGCTTTGAAGAATATATAACAGAATTTAGAAAGTTGTAAGAATTATTAAAATCATAGTTTGTGGAGAACATGTCATCGCCTAAAGCCCCTGGAGAAGGATTATTATGATTCTGGCTCTTTTTGGTTTGATGGAAAGATTGCAATCACTTTTATAAACTAATGAAGAGTGAGAAAATACATATTTCCAGCAGCTGTGAAATTAGGATTCCTTGCCTCACATTCATTAGCACACAGCGTGTGCAAAATCGATCATATGTGCAAGTGCAGATGAATGTAAAAGGAAGAGAAAATCTAAATAAAACAAAAGCTTAAAATCCATTAAATAACAGTTGTTTGATTTTTTTTATTATTATTATTATTTACTTCAACAATCTACAGATCTCTAAACAGATTACTGACAGGTGCTGTTGTCTCATCACTGCAGACAAAAGGAAAACAAATGCTGTGCAAATGACTGAAATTAATACTTCCGATGTGTGCTTTCTCTGTGTTTGCAAAGTGCAGCATGGTGCACTGGAGACAATGGAGCGGAGAGATGTTATCAGTTTGTCCCACATAAACTGTCCTGGAATAACAGGGAGACTTTATTTGTGTGTGTTTACCCTTGGAGCGTGCTATGTTCCTGATGGACCCAGAGATAAAGGCAAAGAAGAAAGACCGCATGGGGAAACAGACAGAGGCGGTGGCCATAATGCAACTTTAGTGCTGGATCAAGCAAAACATGCAGCGTACAGACTGCACTGAACGGATCTTTATGGATAGTGGCCTGGAAGATGCTATGTTTAACATACAGTTTCCCACATGAACTCTTTCTGCACTGTGGATACTGTTTCCCTTAAAGTATCCACAGTGAATATGAATATTGTGAATATTATTCAAAGTTAGTCAGATCCTTTTATCTTAGATAAATAATTCATGAGATTCTGGTTCTTTTCCTGGCAGTTTCAAACACACCATGATTAATCTGTTGCATAAAAACAACTAATTTGGGCCTCCGATCTTTCAGAACTAACACAGCTACTCTTTGTCCAAAGTTCTGGCAGAAAAAAAATCATGAAACAGTTTATATCATTTATGGTTGATACCAGGGTCTAACAGTTTTTAGACTTGTTAAAGCAATAAGCCACTTACAGCAGACTTTAACTTAGTTCTTCCAGGATGACCTTTAGTACTACTAACAGCAATCACAGCATTGTCTCACCTTTATCAGTCTTGCTATAACATCTCAGTTTTCTGAGATTAAACAAAAAAAAGTGGAATGAGCAACAGCTAGCACACAGGTTCAGCTTTTACAGTTAGAAACTAGTGACTAGTCCTTATATCTGTAGTGGGGGACTCAGACCTGAATCTTCAAAGATACATGAATATAATTACAAGCTCAGACTTTTAGAACAACTCTAGAATAAAATAATGAATGGCTCAACAAGCTCACATGAAACTCATCCAAGCAGCTGATCCAGTACCTTGCTGCTCATGTTCTCACTAAAACTAGGAAAGTAGAGAACACGACCCCCAAAAAGGACTCTAAAGTCTGTACACTGGCTCAGAGAATAGAGTTTAACATAATCCTGCTAGCTTGTAAATCAGCAAACGGCTTTGCACCAAAATACATTAAAGACCTGTTATTGTTTATCAACCATCCAGACCAGGTCTTCTGTTTCTGATCACTTCCTCAGAACCAGAACCACATTCAGTTTTTATGTGTTACTAATCAGGAACAAACTTCCAAAAAACGGCAAAACAGCCAAAACACCGACTTCCTAAACCCTCACCAATTTAGAGGCGTCTTTGATCAATAATAACTGAAACAATGATTAACATATTTGGCGAATATTTGATGATAATTATTCTTTTGTTGGCATTTGACAAAATGCTTTGTTGCTTGTTTCATAATTGGTTACTATATTATGTTTGAACTAACTTGTTGCTGAAATGTGCTATTAGATAAACTTGAAAGACTTCAATAATTTCCCCTTCATTATGACCATAAATGCATTACTGCCATCTTAATTAGATAGTGATTTATTCAAGTATCAGTCTGCACCATCATTGTCACAAAGGATTTATTCTTTGCTATGCTAATTTATAGAACTAAAAGTTATGAAAACATCACAGAATGTGCCTGTCTTCGTGAAACTGGTTTCCTGTAATATTTTGCTCTAATTTGAAATTCTTGCTTCTAACTGTCTAAAGCTTAAATCCCCTGGATCCAACACATATTGCAGACTTTTACTGTGATTTGTGCTTTCCTAACCATTTAGATCAGAGCATGTCTAATAGTTCCCAGATCACAGATTGTGGCAAATTAATGCCAGCCTCTCTAATTATTAGGCCCTCCATTTGTAGAAAAGGCACATAAAATATTCCTCTACGTTCCACAAACCCCTTGTAACTTTCTTCTCTGTTCAATTCTTGTCAACAATTTTATTTTATAACTAACAATTATGTTTATTCAAGAGAACAATTGTTCTCTTTGCTGCCACGTCCTCAACTTTAATGTATTTATATTCTGTCACCATCAACATTAGCAGATAAAATTTGACAGAAGCCTACAATTTTATAGATATTACCTGGGTGAATTTGTGACGTCCCAGATTCAACTCCTTTTTCAAAGAGTGATTTTTGTTTCACTCCTGAAAGTGTAAAGATGACGCTGGTCTTAACTTTGCTTATATTTTACACAGTCGTTCTAAATTTAACTCATAGTTTTCTAAAATGAGCAAGATTTATAATCTGTTATAAGTGGATGAATCATTCAAATACTGTGTTATTTTTCACTGTTGTGTAGTTCCTTGTACACTGTTCTAATAGCGCTGCAGTAGCATGTGCTGTTGTCTAAAATATGAGGATACAAAAATGTGATTTACTTGTGAAAAGAGTCTGAAGAACATTAGCTATACCCCCAGGGGTGGTCCTAGCCTGTTTGTCGCCCTGGACGAACAACATTTCAGAAACTGTGTCCATGTAACGCCCATTTCAGAAATCGCCACTGTACTGTATATCCCCATTTCACGAACAAGAGATTAGAGGGAGAGTGGAGGGCAACAGGTTTTCTTTGTGTGACTCTGTTATCTGGTGGAGTTTCTTGGAAAAGAAAAAAAAAAAAAGCCATTTGTGAAGGATAAGCGGGAAATGATTAAATGGTGATTTCCTTCTGCAATGCGGATTAAAACAGATAAGAAAGCCTAATTGATCAAATAAACTGTTTGGTGGTGTGCAATTAAACAACAAAAGGCACATTTTTTAGATCATTTAGATACGCACTTCAAAAAGTGATTTAAAAGCTGTCTTATTAAAAAAAATAGCTGTGTTTCATGAGCTGATTTTCAAATTCCTCAAAGCTTGTCATCAACAAACAAATTAAGTAGTACATTCCTGAATGCCTCTTTCTGTGGTATAAATGAATTTATTACGCTTACAGTTTTGCTGACAGTTTAGGCTAATTGTTGTCTTAGAAACTGGAACAAAAAACAAAAAAACAAAATTGTTATGTCTTTGGATCTGTTGTCAGAGAACAGGCATATAAAACAGCTGCCAAAGAGACGGTGGGACATAATTGGTCAATGACTGGAATCTGAAACTGGATATGCTTTAAAATTAGTATTTCCTTTGGTCAACAACTCCATGAAAATCATCTACAGCTGGCTAGTTGTCAGCCTTTACAGTGCTTTGGATGGGGTCTGCCAGCACACAGGGAAAAATAAAAAGAATGGAACAGTTCTGCTTAAAGACAGGGTCCTGGTCTGTGCTTGCTTGAGGGGATATAGAGGCTTATTTCATTGGCCCTCTGGGAGTGAATTGGCATGACTGCACTCTGTAGTGGTCTCTCAGCTGATCTCCCCAGCCCAGAATAAAAGCATGCACCTGACACAGAATTGAATACCTAGCATTTACATCACAAATGGTGCATCAAACTCCTGACAAACTCTGTTCTTTATTATTCCCATCATATAGTTTATTGTGTATTTGTTGTGCTACGGACTGATGTGTCCAAAGATAAAGCATGAAAAGGTCTAAAATTCCTTAGACAAACCACTGTCCAAAACAAATGGCTTTCCAAGTGAATGACTTAGAAAGAGATGAGACATAGAAAAGCAAGAAACAGCTGTTGGACATGTCATGAATCATGTAACGTACTGGTATGATGATGTGAAGAGGATGTTGTTACGACCACAAACGAAGTCATTTGCACACATGCATAACTCCATTCCAACCTGTGATAAAGAGTGTGGATGTCCATCTGCCAAGGCATCTTTCCTCATCTCGCCAGGCACAATCTGCTTCTGGATATTTGGAGACTTGATTTGCCTTCGAGCAGAGAAAATAAAAACAACCAGTGATGAAAAGGTGGATGAAGAAAACCAATTAGAACAATTGTTATGTGGTAGTCATTATGTAATAAAGTAAGACGTGTTTTGTTTCCTTGAAACCTTTATTTTTCTGAGCAAGCATAAGGATTTCTTACAGTATGCACTTACAAAGTTTAAGCTTGTTGCATTAGCCTTGGGTTTGTCCCGTAACAGCTTTACGACCTTAGCATCAGTTAGGTTAAGGTATAGGTACAGTCACTGAATGGAGAGATTAGATTTTTTTCAGGACATTGTGCATTAGGTGTATTATTTTGAAAATCTTTCAATGAACAGCAATTAATAGGGCATTCCCTTTATTTGTATTTCACCTCAACGTAAACAGGCTGGCCTTCTTAAAATACACCACCTGACTTTTGTAAGGATAATTTTCACTTGCATATATAGCAAAAATTTTAACAGATGAGTGTGACACTGTCAGGCCTCTAAACATTAGCGACACAATAGAATAGAAAACAGTGTGTAATGTGTAAGAAGTTTACAAAGTCAAGACACAACCATTTAGGCATTTTATTAAAAAGGCCTTATAATCCTAGGTATCCTTTTATTCTTGCAAAAATAAAATTTAAATAATTTGGACAATAAATTATATTACGGTAATTATTATACAATAATAAAAAGGGCCTAACCCTTTTGTTCAATAAGTATGTAAATAACTTCAAATCTACATGAAAATACTCTTTTATAGTTACAAATATTAAACATTATTGCTCTAAATTGTGACCAGAGTTAAAAGCATGTTACTTCATGTGCTCAACGGTAATTTTATTTTTTTTATTGCGATGTTTGCACTGTTATTGTCATGCAACTAAACAGCTGAGCAACAGTGTAGGCAATAAATCAGGCACAGACAAAGGCTCTGTGTGTTGAGTCATTATAGCTTGGCAGACATGAACAAGACTTGACTCATAAAGGTATAATGCTTCGATGTAAATCTTTCAACAACAAAACAAAAAAAAATAACCCAGGTTCCAAGTATGTGCAGAGACAAATACACATTCCTGAAAATCTAACAGTGGCAGCAAACTTTGTTTCTAACATAACCTGATGCTAAAATGGACTTGCTTTCACTGGGATATTAAATAAAGGTGTAGTGTTTTTGTAAGTTTGCCTTTTTTCATCAAAATAAACTGTTATGAATCAGCTTTTTAATGCAAAAGTTTTATTTCATAAAGATTGTTTAGCAACCGAAAATGCTGAAAGAAAAAATCTCTAAAAAATTAATCAATCACATGTCATTGAGCCCATTTATTCTCCTTCTCCCAGAGAGTTTGTGGAGTTTTTGTATAGAGGAAAGAGTCAAAATCCCTCCAGAGTTATAAGAATAGGTCTTATAGTTGAGCTTGTCATCAAATGTTTTGCACAGCCATGTTTTACTTGTCACTTCCAGGCCGCTGGTGGAAATATTCACCATTCCACCTAAGGTCCTGCAAGGATACAGTTTATAATGTTGTTTATTAATCCCACATTTCTGTTAGAAGTTTTAAAAAATATATATTTATTAGATATTTTTTTATTATTTATACGCAAAAGGAACAAAACTTATACAGTCCCGATTCAAAAAATCAAACAGGAGGCAAGTACATAAATTACAGCAATTAATTGAAAAAACATTTTTTTAATATTCTGATCTTCAATATTGTGTTTCATTAGCTGTAAGCTGAAAAAAATCATAAGGTTTGAAAACATCAGTCTTACTGTAATTAATTTATATCATAGGTTTGACTTATTGAAACATGAACACTTATTTTATTTAGATGCATCTATATGACCAATTAATTATGTTTTTTTTTTCTATCACGCTGACTGTGACAAATTAGTGCTTAAGAGCTCCCTCAAGCCATACAAACATGCTGTGACCAAGCAGCTGTTAAAATGTACCACATTATTATTCTACATCCACACTGCTGTGTTTACTCTGGGCAAAAGCTACAAGAAGCTCCCACATGTGGGCAAATATTTGCTGTCACAGCTTCAGGAATGATGTGGGTATGTGCTGTTGTGTGTCAGTCTGCATGACTGATGTTGCTGTACAATTAGCGTGAAGTCTGGCAAATAAGATGCTGTTTTCATTACCTCACTCAACCTTGCCACATACAACAGCATTTTATTGAAAATGGTGTAAGAAACAGCTCAGCATTTCTGATAATGTTTAAATCCCACAGTAGAAAGCCACACATGAATTCACCTCTTTTCATGTTTGTGGTTAGTGTCTTTAGTGGAATTAAGAGTTACTTTATTAACAGCGCTGATTTAAATTTGGTGAGCTTGTATTCCTGTTCAAATTGATTACAAAAAGACATTCTCAATTTTCTTGAGCACACATGCACATCAAGAGAGAGCTGCTCAGATTTAGATCTCTATGAGTGTTTTTATAAGCTTAGAGGCATATCCATGAAGAGCAAAGTTGAGAAGAGGGCATATCAGCTTTCACAAACAACCTCTACGAGCACAGGTGTACAAACTAATGGCCATGTTGGTCCCGTTTGATAGCTGATATGCCCCTATATTTCTGTACAACATGAATATAAGTGTTTTGCCCTAGGTGAAGGCAAATGAGGGCACTTAGAGTCAGTCATACAGGCTGGGCAGCGTACAAGAGGATGAGGGAGGATTCAGTTTATTACTGAAATAAAGCACATTTTTCATGTGTCATTGCAGAGAAAAATGAAGAAAGAGCAAGAGCAGCAAGCACCTCCTTCCCTGACCTCAGCGTAATAAATAATTTTTTACACTGCCCTTTCCTTTATTCATCTGGAAAGCTGCACATATACACTTTCCAACACAAGCAGTTTCATTTTCGGGCTGCCAAAGTAAATCATTTAGCTTGACACCTCAAACACTCTGCTTCCATTTGTGAAATCAAAGAAAATTCAGGGAAAATCAGGAAAGATATTCTGAAGATAGTAGTCAAAATACGAGATCCTGGTTCATCATTTGTCTGTTCAAATAATTTTGTGCAAGTAGAAACACCAAGTAGATGTTAAGCCATCAGGAACTCTTCAGGAAGGAGACAAAATGCTTTTTTAAGAGAAAGAGATGTACAAATCAGCTATGCCACATGTGAAAATACAATTGTTCCTATGGTCAATTCTGCTGAGCTTATCAAATGAACTACTCCTCAGTCCAACGCTTTTAATAACGGTTGTAACTGACAGATGCAAAGGCATTGTGATAACATGCTAAAGGTGACATGACGAAGAGGACAGGAGCTTCTTAAAGAGACAGAGACCAATTTCAATGTGTCACACTGCAAAGTCAAATGTATTTAATGTTTAATATAATTATATGTACCACAGTTTTATAACATCTTAAGGTAACATAGTGTCTTGTTTATGCTTTAAACTAGCACTATGTGCCTGGAAAACACATAATTTAAATCATTGAAGTTTGATGTTTTAAAGTCACTTTACAAGTGAAACTGCCTTTTTGTGCATTCATGTCCACCCAGAGGACAACAGTTAATGTGCCCTGGAACAGGAAACAGTGGTATCACTGGGGCTGAGGAGTTGCCAACAGCAGGAAATTGTGCTCGATTTAGCTCAAAGGAGAATAAACTTTTACATAGCTTTTCCATTTTAAATGAAGGTTTAAAGAGACCATTCTATTAGAAAATATTTCAAATTGTATTTTCCACCAAATGAAATTTTGTCTCTTCTACATCGCCTTAATAAAGAGCACCATGAAAGTTTATTATGGTGCTGGCAGTTATCTGAAGTTCATGGAAAAGAGTGAAAATCTGCAGGATAAATAAAGTTGTTAGGTCAAGTTAACTGTGGGAATGTGCAGTTTGATCTAGGATACTGGCTTTTATGCTGTCCTGAAAGGTTAAGACTTTCTATTTTTGCATGAACAACATATAGAGAAAAAGTCTCTATATGTTTAAATACAATAAAGTGTAATGTGGTGAGATAGATTGAGCACCATTTTGTTAAAACACACCATTTCTGTTGCAGGTGCAACATGTTTATAGTTCTGAAGCAAAGCAGAAAATCTGCAAGTCAATGCTAATCCTAAAATGGATTCTTAATCTGCACCAACACCTGCAGCAGAAACACTGTTTACAAATATTTTCATGAACAAATATTATAAAGAGAAACTTTCAAGGTTGTGTGTGTTTTGGCATTCAGTCAGGCATTACTGCATCTGGTGTTTGATTATAATCACAGGAAAGAGGCCAAAAGTTGTATTTGTGTGTTTGTGTGAATGAAAATTGTTGTCAGAATTTGTAAGCCACCAACTACTAATTTCTTCCTCATGTGGGACCCTTTGTAAATTCCCCTACAATGCATACAACTCACAAGCTGACCATTGGCACAGCTATGCACACATTTCAACTGATATTCCCACAAGCACACCTACACACACACCTCCCTTTTTCTTGAGCCCTCCCTCACATACCAGAGTGCTTACCCTATATGTTTCTGTGGCAGGGTGGGACTGAAAAGTTGATTTATTTGAAAAGTTGATTCCCATCACCACACAGAGGGGGTTTATTTTAATTAATTGTGTAGAACTGTAAAAGGTTTATGTAAAAAACTATTCAAAAAATCCCGCAGGTAAAATATGTATATACCAGTGATGATACATGTGCAGTGCCATGTAAAATTATTTATATCCCTTGAACTATTTCTTATTTTTTCATTCCATAGCCACAAACTTTAGACTATTTATTGGGATTTATGTGACAGATCAACAGAGAGAAATGAACAATTGTGCAGTAGAACATAAAGTGTACATTGATTTTTTTAACTTCTCTTTTTCACAAACAACAAAACCCTAATAGCAAGCTGTGTTGTTACAACTGGAAGTCTTTTGGAGAATGTTTCCATACAGTGCATAAAGAGAAGCTGTTGTCTGTTCTTCTTTGCTCAAATAGCTCAAACTCAAACTTGAACAGGGAACATATGTGAACAGCAACTTTTACATCTAGCCACATATTCTCAATTAATTTTAGGAATGGACTGTCTAACATGAATAAGCCTTGATCTAATCCAAACTACTTTAGCAGAGCCTCGATGTTTATGGCTGTGACCCAAATGAAAGGTGAACCTTTGATCCAGTCTAACAGTCTCTAAAGGGTTTTTTTTCCATGTCTGGAGACTAATTTGAGTCATCTATCCAAGCAACCCTGTGTTTCATGTTCCCCATGTCCACTTCCAAAGGAAGCCTTGTTTGCATGCCACGAGGCTTCCTTTGGTTTCCTTCAACAACAGCTATCTTCTTTTACTATTTTACAAAATAGTGCATACACGTATGCACTATTTTAGGAATTCCCATCACCTGTATGCACAAAATAGTGCATACAAGTATGCACTATTTTGTGTTGGTCTATCATTTACATCCATTGAAGTCTGCTGATGTAATTTTGACTGCTTTTGCAAGGCATTCATCTGAAATCACAGAAAACTGCTGATGGTTTGATGCATTCGTGCCTTTAGAAATCACCATTGTTTGAGAATAATTAAAACCTGATATGCCTCAGTTTACTGGAGCTGTGATTAAGTGACCTTCTAATATGCCACCCTGTTAAATACACTCATTCTTTTCTAATAAATTAGATTACACATAAATAAAATGACTTCCATTAAATCACTGATATGTGTATGCTTTGAGACAGCTGTAGAATAGTCTTGCCTTTGTTAAAGTTTATTTATTACAATGACCTGCCCCTCTCTGCTTTGTTTTCAAATGGATGAGAAAGTGTCTTTGTGCTCATCTGTTATCCTCTCCTTCTGCTCAGATGGTGGTTAATAAGTCAGCTAACTTAGATCCAACAGAAACAAAGCGATTAAGAAGACATTCATCCTTTGCTCAGACACGCTACATATCGTATGCTCTGACACAGATGTCCATTCAGCACACACACACACTCCATCCATGCTGTCACATAACACATGTGCACGGCTACTCGTGTGCAAATATTTAATATTTTTATCTAAACGGAAAAGGAAAAAGGTATGCTGTAGCCAAGAGAACTGATGCCTGTTATTGCAATGTTGGAAGTAAATTTTTATTGATATGTGCAGCTGTGTTGTATGATTATACTGGATCCTCTATTGATAACCTGTGGAAGGTTTTCCTTTAACCTTTGGCCTGTGTGTGCCAAACAGAGGGGAAGGGTTGAGCTGATAGGAGAGCCTAGTTGACACTAATGAGACAACAGCCCTGAAAAGACAGATGAGCTGAGGGGAAAAGAAACCCTTCCAACTATTCCTATGACTCCTGGCTGGCTTCAGATACAGAGAGAATCAACATATGTTGCTTGCAGCAATTGCATGCAAACAACACACACGTCTGTGGACGAGGCATAATGAACGCACACACACAAAAACATAATAGAGGCTCGATGCAGTAGATGTGAGGGAGCTACTGTATTCTTATGTTATTTGATGCAAATCCATTCGAACACTGTCCCAAAACAGGGAATGTGAATAATGGCCGATGAATGAGGCAGGAAATCAGGACGGATTAAGTATGTCCCACCCATCCAGGGTGACTTCTCACCTTTCTCAAATGTAGTCATTGAGACTTCACCTGTGGGGCCAGTAAGTGCTAATAAGAGAGAGGTAACCAGCCACAGATGTTGAAATGTTTCTGTAATTTTCAGTCAACTAACTCTAAATGATGCATGACATTTTTTGAGCTTATTTTCACACAATCTTTCTGGTCAATATTAATATAGCAGTAATACCATTTGCATGTTTCAATATTTTTCACATCGATGCCACAGAGTTTAATAATTGAAGTAGAGAATAATTTTGATTTTTACAATGAACTTGTACAAACTTAATATTAACTGAAAATGTTTGTCAAGATTCAAAAATCACTGGTCATGGATGACCTAATTGGACTGTTTTGTGAAGAAGACAGAGTAAACATTTCCATCTCTACATCTGACAAATCTGGCAGAGATCTGCTCTGCACATCTTCCTGGTGGTTCAACAAAACACTTAATCACGGGTCTTGAATTCAAATTCTTTCCACAATTTTCAGAGTTGCGTTTGAAACCATGCTTAATTTTTAATCTATTTTACAGTTTTGCATTACCTTGTGTTTCCGTAATGTGAGCAAAAGTGCAAGAAAGTTGAAGGGGTATGAAAACTTTTGAATTCAACCTGCTTGTGTGTAGACACACATGAATGTGCACACAAAGCACACACACAGTGGTTTTGCACAGGCACTAAACAGCTATTCATTCAGGTACATATACACACCATGCCAATCCATAAATCAAATGATAATTGAGTAGCACTCTGCCAGTAATAAACAGAGCAGTATAAACAGCCAGTGTCTGGGTTGGATACACCACCTCCCACTGGCATGCCGCTAGCGGTGTGCTGCTTGGTAAACTCACAAAACACACACCTCAAGAAACAAACACACTCCCCCTAAATATGTTTACAAGAATGCAAAGATGGAAACAGAACTTTTAATCGGTTGAATTCACAGACACTGGGGTGAAAACACACAAATGCTTTGTGTTAGTATGAGAAAACACACGAACAAAGTTCTGATAGCAATGAAATGTGAAGAATTTTTTTTCAAAAGTCAACAGAAAGTAAAACCATATCAGTGCTATAAATCAGAAAACATAAAGGTTCTGATGGTGTTGCTGGAATGAGGCCTGAGTCTGTTTCCCATGAATGGATTGTATGCCTACCAATGGGACAACAACATTTACACTTCTTGAGAAACTTGATGAATAATATCAACACGCATGAGAGGATTCCAAGAGCACACATGAACATGCAGACTGTATGAAAGTGTGTCAGCCAGGCAACCTATGAATCTACTTACCCAGGTCTTCAGATGTATACAGAAACAAACAATAAGATATAAAAGCAAATTATTAAACTGATAAACGTAAATAGGTCAAGCATGTATTTCCAAACAATGATTATGTAAGAGAAGGAGGAGCAGTATTTGAAAGTGGTTTCAAGTGGAAGGAATATACAACCTGAACGGTTTATATCAGATGCATTAGTCCTTTATAAATAGAACACTTTATAATGATCTGGGATCGTAAAAAGATCTGGTCAGTAAGAAGGGGGCTACTCTTTGATGACACCCAGATGGTGCATGTACTGGGACAGACGTGAATGCCAGTGACCTTTTGACCCTCACCTCTCAAGATCAGTAATTTTCTTCTCCTTGCACGATTTGTCCACTTCGGCGTCCTTAAGCGCTCCCTTTAACCTCTCCACCTCAGCCTGGGACCTCCCAGACTCCTCTCTGTAGCGGGCCACTTCCTGCTCGAGAAGCCTGAGACGATCTGCGATGTCTGGACAGATTCTGACAGTTTCCTCTGGTTTTGGGGTCTTTAGGTTTGCACGTGTGTGAGTAAGTGTGGGGTGAGTGATGTGAACAGATAAAAAGACAAAGACATATTGTAAAAATATTTGGCTAAACATTTTATCCTGAAAGTACAGCTCGAGTACATTTGATTGACAGAGGTCTTGATAATGTAATGTACAATGCAGGTGAGTAAAATTCCCTGTTTACATTGTCATTTACTTTGAAGCAAACGGGACAATTAAAAGAAGAAATTCCCATTACATTTCCATTTTTAATTGGAAACTGGAGCTGCAAAATACAATACAAGCCTCTGACGTCATAAACTTGCACATTAGTGGGTTGTATTTACTAATAAAGGAATTGTGCATCATATAGGTCCAAAAGATTTCATCTTGGAGCATCAGATTAAAGGGGAATAAATACAGTTGTGTTGGTCTGTCACATAATTTCAGAGCAATATACATTAAAGTTTGGGGTTATAATGTGACAGAATACAAAAATGCTTAACGGTGTTTAAGCACTTTCTCTGGCTCCTATATTTTATGCTCAGACAAACACTAATGAAAACTATTATTTTCAAGATACGCGTTTAATTCCAACTGTTAGCTGGACAAGCAATGTGCATCCCCAATGTTACACAACAGTAAGCTACACTTGCATATTAAGTTTCTGATTCAGACAACCAGCACAATAACCAGGATGAACACATGGATAGAGAAATGGATGCAAAAATGAAAACAAATTGAGAACACCAGAATTCTTTATTAGTCTATATTATTTCTTTAATTATCAAAAAACTACTTTTTATCTTGAAAAATGCTTAAAATCACAGATAGGCTGTTTAGTAATCCTACTACTATGTTGCTTTTAGAAAAACTATAAGATCACGTCATGAAATATATGTGAGATGTTAATGAATACAGGTGACCAAACACAACAGTTACAAAATAAAGAACATACCGTGGGGTTGGCTGCTGAAAAACCATCTACTTTGGGTTCAACCTGAAGGTTAATGAACAAATACTGCATATTAAAAATAAAACTTTCTAAGGAACCAGCAAGCATTCTTGTCAATTTTCCACTAACTGAGCAGAATATTAAGTGTTGTCAGCTGCGGTAGGAATACAGTAAAGACTGTGAGAATGTAAACTCGTCTTTGTCAGAAGCCGTCGGTACCCTCGTGTTTGAACACCCCCCTCTAATGCCTTCTTTCCTGTGGTTTCCTTCAATCATTTGCCTCCTCGGGGCAATTTTTCATGCAGCGTTGGGAGTTCAGTCATTATCATTCCAAAATTACTGACTCCCCATGATGTTTTGACTGTGATTTTACAAGAACACCACACATCACAGTGTTATTGATTTTTGTCTTTGGTTTGGATCCTTCTTTTGCTTCAACCACACTAAATCGATTCTTCTCCGAGAAAAATATCCCAGGGGCACTTTCTAACCTAGAATTATCCTCTTCTCAACTTTTCCCTTTTCCTCTAAAACTCTACCGCTCTCTGTCAACTGTTTGTGAAAATTTTTTAACTTGTTGAGACAGCTGAGGCCACTAATTTAAACAAAATCAAGTTAATGTGCACAAACACTTCTACACTCAAAGTCACATTTCACTAACTTCAGAGGACATAATTAAGTAGAAATCATTTCAGCTCCAGCAGTCCTGAGAAACATATTTAAAAATAATCTTTTAAATAAATAAATTAACTTTAACTTAAATCACAATAACTTTAACTTGCTGAACTACCTTTTGAAAAAGTCTAATACGCTTCTTTTTGATGACACAAAATTAATGCTAGGCATCAACAGTTGTGTTCATGCCAAACAAAAGTACATTTCTATTTTGTTTTTGTTCATTAATAAACTGGAGCTTTCAATTACTAAAAACAAGCCATTTACTAACTGGCAGCTCAGCAAGTGGTGAATTAGCCTGGCCATTGCTTTCTGGTGCAATTCCAGTCTTACCCTAAAATCTCGCTTACAGAATGGTCTGGGTTTTCTCCCCTTTAGTTATATTGTCTCAAGGAGATTTTGTACCAGGACAATCAACCCAATTTTCTGCAACATCATCTGTTTTAGCAATAGCAGTAGAGGAAGTGAGTAAAGCAATTCAGTCCATGTTGGCCACCCTTCCAAATTTTGAAGTAAGGTTAACAGCCTCCTCGTTTAGCTCGGCACTTTTCTCATTGGGTAGAGGAAGGTTGTTTACAGCTCAGCCAATTTCTGGTAAGTTTCATAGCATTGAACTTGCACATTACATATGTCACAGGCAAACGTTAGCAATTGGGTACAATTTAAAACATTGACAGAGTCCACGCCTCCAGGAAGCAATCATTTCTCAATAGCCAAGAAGTACAACTGGTTCTTAGCAGGCTACTGCTAAATAGATGTTGCTCAAATTGGCACAAAACATTTATTATTGCTAGAAATTCATCATTCTTATATTAATGCCACAGCTGCCTCTTCTCAAAGGCAGGACAATAGAAAAGAATAATTTAATGAGAAAGTACCTCAGCTGCAATATTGTTTGGATAACAAAATTCAGAATCTACATTGTTGAAGTATATATATCGAGTATAAAGACCAAAGTGCAACGACCTGTATTTTGGTCTTGGTAACAATAACTGTATTTCAGAAAATGAGCATCGTACTGATGGTAGAATATGGTGGAGGTAGTATAATTGCCTGGGTCAGTTTTGCTACATCAGTACCTAAAATGCAGGATGTGAAAAATAGAACCTTGAATCCTACTGCCTACCAAATATCCTGAATATGTCCGGCCATCTGTTCATAACCTCAAACTAAAGCCAACCTGGGTTCTGCAGTAAAAGAATTATCCAAAATACTCCAGCACGTCCATCTCTGAACAGTTGAAGAAAAAAATAGACCTTGCAGTGGCTTAGCGAAAATCTTGACCTGCATTCCACTGAGATACTTTGGCATGACCTCAAGAACGTAATTTGTGCTCAAAAGTTTGCAAACTGTGAAAAAAGTGTTCTTAATTTTTTTTTTATTCTAAAAAATATTTTGCCTATGTTTAATTGCCAAACAGGGTCCCACATCCCAGATATGAATGTTTTTCTTTAAAATATGAATAAAAAGTATCTGAAAATGAAGAAAAAATTAACACAACCTCAATGTTGAGGAGCAGTAAACTATTTAGGAGAAGAGTTTGGGGGCAGTTTATGCTAACTGTCCCTAAAATGGTCAATTCCTTTTTTGAGTTTTTTTTTTTTTTTCTCAATTCAAAAGGCTCATGTTTAGTTCCGGACATCCTTTGGTAAACTCCACAAATACTGTTTTATGGAAAGAGGAAGAGGATGTATCAGTCAACAAAGCTCTGAGGTACAGATTAAAAGCACAGTAAACAGCTCATCTGAGTGCATAGTAAAAACATCTGCAGGTACTGTGAGTGTGAGCCATAAAGGGCGCTTCTCCACTGGCAAGTCTCAATTTAACTAGTTAATGTGGTTTGGTTCATTATTATTTGTAGTCCATTTTGTTCAAACATATCATTTCAAGCTCTGCCCCCAATTTAAGATCAGAGCTTTGTGGTGTCCTAACAAAATCCTGATTTTGTTGTTACCCGAGCAGCTTTGTAGCCAGTTTGGCATGTTGTGTGTCATTGTCCATTTTGAAGACCAATAGTTCTTCATCTTCTGGTTTTGCTTCAATGTTTCCTCATGATGTCTTTTGTCTCATACACCATCTATTTTGTGAAGCGCACCAATGTCTCATGCTCCAAAAAACCCAGAACTTAATGCTGTCATCCAGGTATTTCCGTTAGGATGGTGTTTCCAACACCATTGGGTGTTTATTAGGTCATAATGATTGTCATTATGACTTGATGTCAATTATAGTTTCTGCAGCGCAGATTGTCATGAAATCCCTGTGCTACTTATGCTTAAGTAATTATTCAATGTTTTGTATCTTAACAAATAAGGTACCTTCAGCCATGCATTACTTCATTGTCTATACCTACAACAGCTGCTTTATGTCAAATAAGGCAGCATTTGCGTATTTGAGCCATTATTATCTGGGATTTCCTAAATTAATAAAACACATAGTAAGAGATAAAATGTTCTCTGAAAAGGATATTACTTCTTGTTTTTGGTATAAAGCAACTACAAAACATTTTGGGAAGCTTTACCGATCCAACACTGGATAGGTTTAATCTAATTAAAAGTAAGAGGGTGAGAAAAAAGGTTATGTGTTCTTTTTCTCACATTTATTATAAGCATAAGTTTTTCTAACCAACAATAAGCATCTTGTATCATAAAAAACAACTCCCACACAGAGAAGTTAAATCACATAGAAGATAAAAATTGTATGGTGTTTCATAAAGGTAAAAAGACAAAGAAAAATATCTGGAAACTGCACTCTTTTCCTGACATCAAACATGATCTGAGAGTATAATAATCATGGAATCCCATACATATACATAATCAGATCTTGAAGGAAAATATACACATTGCTTAACTTGAATTATAAACAAACATGCAGACTTTTCTTCTGTTTTTCACTTCTGTCAAGAAGCAGCAAGACTGGCTGCAACAAATCAGGATGGTATTTTCGTCAGCACCAACAGGGAAAATCCCAATTTATTCTATTCTATTCTATTCTATTCTATTCTATTCTAATCAATGCACACTATGAACAGCACAGTTGGATGACATACCAATTCAAATGGTGCATGTGGAGAGCTCAGATTAACACCAAAGGAAAATCAAAGTGTATCAGGAAGTGTTGCATTTTGTTTGATCTCTTGATTTATTCAATAAGTGTCACAACTGCATGTACCAGATGTTGGACAGGATGTTGAATTTTCTACTCTGTATTTAATCTATTTCTAAACATCCTGTTTACGCTGAATTAACGTTGTATGTTCACAACTATACTGAGAGATTCCCATGGCTATGTGCAATGGGTGGCATTTATTATGGCTTTAAATTAGTAATTTAGCAACATCTGACTCTATCTTGCCTGGCATTATGAATGGGAAGGCCAAAATTTGTACTGAAAGCCAGTTGTTTTGTGATCAATAGAGTAGCAGAGCTTCTCCCAGGTCACTGCAGAGCAACAAGATCAAAACACTTGAAAAGATAAACAAATACCTGCATACACACACAGACAGCTGATTTTTGTGCCGACATGTATGCACAAGCAGAGAAAAAAAATCCCTTGCGACACAAACATTAAAAAAAAAATGCAGACATCATTTGCTTTTTTGAAGCTCTGCAAGTTTACATAACAGGTCTGATTGCTGCAGAGCATACATAATAGTCAAATTATGGCAGAACTTCTGTCAGAATGTGTATCTGTGCGGTATAGAGTAGCTGAGCGGCTGCCACTTTCATGTGGTGCCTCATCAACATCCAGCAAGGTATCATTTCACAACAACAAGATGTGTGTACCATTTTTATGGGCATAAAAAAAAGA
Source organism: Poeciliopsis prolifica (assembly GCF_027474105.1). Taxonomy (NCBI): domain Eukaryota; kingdom Metazoa; phylum Chordata; class Actinopteri; order Cyprinodontiformes; family Poeciliidae; genus Poeciliopsis; species Poeciliopsis prolifica. The sequence continues at coordinate 216,382 of NW_026562398.1, forward strand.
GGAAAAAAACATTCTTGTAAATTCTGCCAGAACCAGACTCTGTCCCGGCTTGTAAGCTTAGAAGGGAGAAAAAAGAAGAAAAAAAAAACATGGCTTTAAAACAGGGAAACAGGGATTCTTCATGTCTATAAATCAGACTCTTAATTCATTCTTTCATTTGAGGAGACATAGTACTAGCGGGCTTTTCTTCTTGAGAACTACCAACAGCCTTGTGGATGCTCACAGGGAGGTAAGACGATCCAATTAGTAATACTGTAGATCTAAGCTGTGTAAATACTGAGCTGTGTGTCTGTAGACCACACAGAATAAGGGATAAAGCAAGTAACATTAACCAGCCGTGGTTAACATACATACATTAAGAGGTCCACGTCATTAACATAAAGTCATTTCAAAAAGTTAATTTACTTCATTAATGCAATTAAAAAAGGTTGATTTAGTTGATTTTGATAATGCTTTGTAGTCAAAACCCAGTATCTGTTTTTTCCTACTTATAGAATATCAACACTCAGGAGGAGCGCAGAAAAATTTACGCTCAGACTGCGGAGAAGCAAATGTTTTGTTCCATCGGACCGTCAATTTCCTAAACCACATAAGAAAAAAACCTTGTAAAAGCTTAGATGGGGTCAGTGTGACCCCGCCAGACCACAAAAAAAAATTGTGGAGTCTGAATGACCCCATCTTGACCGTGCGAGGGTTAACTAAAATTTTCATGACAAAAATTTCAGCCTACTGAAAAGGATGTTCATGTACAGTGAAGAGCATGAGCTCAATAGATAGTTCCCTCGTGATGTCACACTTCCTACATTTGGGCGCTCTATTACAATCATGGCAGTATGGCGCTTTCTAACCCGCACGTAAAAAGAACCACTGTGGTTTGTGTATGCTGAAATTATAGATTAGTCTTCTCTTTAGATTGAATCACAGAAATAAATTAGTTTTTTTTTATTACAATCAGATCTTATCTACGACAACATAGTTTCAGAAAACAGCGCATTAGAGTCACTGTGCACTGACCTCCCCATCAGGCCTCTGGTTCTGGATTAAGATGGAGTTAGTGACCTGGCTCTGAGACAGCTTTGGGGTTTGCAGAACAGCCAGTTTTTCCTTCAGTTCCTGGTTCTCTCTCCTCATCTGATCCATCTCTTCGAGCCTCGCCCTGTCTTCTCGTTCCTTTTGGTCTCGGAGGTTCTCAATCACTCGCTCCTACAGTGGTAATAAAAAGTTAATATTGTCAGAAAATTTCTTCAGGTGACGAGCTGCATCAAAGCATCAATCTAAGGTGAGAACATAGATGCTATATTTTGCATCTATTATTCATCGAGTGTTCTCACTATGATCATTGTACTGGTGAGAACAATCATCTCGCTAGGGGAACAGCAGTAAACTCTTCATATCAAGGCCAATGAGAATCTAACAAGTGCCAATCATAAATAATAAACCATAAATAGCAGCAGCCATATGAGGTGATCAGAGCCAAGTAGAACAGCAGGATAAGACAGTGTTTCATTGTAAAAGACCTGGACAGTGCGGCAGATAAAACCAAACAACTTCACACTGTCTACTGATGAAATGCAACATCTGTTCTGTAATCATAATCAGCTACAGGACTGTAAACAGGTGCCTAAGTATGCCAAGTGTGTATCAAGACTGTGTTAAGGTGTGTGTTTATTTGTAGGCTGGGGTAATTACTAAGGTGTTTTTTTTTTAGGTCTAAATCTTGGCAATGAAACTAACCATGAGGCACCATTGCATGATCGACAGCTTTGAATCTTGATAATTGGACAAATATATCTTAACTGGACCTGGCATGTTGCAGCAATGGAGTCTGGGTAGTAATGGAGACCACTTGACATAGAAGTCCTGGGTGTTTTACCCACTGTATTATATATCTCTGGATAATTGAGGGGTTAGTAAAAGAGGGCAGTGTGTGTTAATATAACATGCCTCAGTGAGGTGCCTTACTTTGGACCCTATATAAGAACAAGAGAAATCAAAAACATAACATCACAGACAGACGCGAACAAAACACACACGAACTAACGAGTAAGGCTAGCTATAAACACAATGCCCCAGTCCATTAATTAGAACCACAGAGCTGTGGCTGGCGACTGGCTCCAAGACCAGGTTTGTGACAGAGTTTGTGATTAGCAACACACACACTCGCCCTTGTAAACACATTACACACACCCTGCGCTGACCACAAACTCTGAAAAGCTTGCCAAAGTTCTCGTCGTCACAGCTGAATTGTACGTAGGCTGCATGTGAAGTGGTTTCTGGGTAAGCAGATGGGCTGATGCAGAGCAGGGATTTACTGTTTATTGCACCATTATGCTATTCATTTCAAAGTCCATCTGCAACACAAACAAATTTTAGGTGATAAAAAAATCACTGTAAGTGGAAACACATTTGTCATTGGTCTTTCTATCCTTTCTGTACATAAACACATTCTGGGTAACTGTATTTTAATAGCTATATTTCTGTTGATAAAGCACAGACTCTTGATTTATTTGATCCAAATGTAAAATAGTATGATTTAATAAAATTCCACATACAAACACAATCAAACACAATTATTTTTATTGCCAATTTATAATTTGTTGTTGTTTGTTTCCCACCGCAGCTAGGTTACATAGCATAAGCATATTGTAAAGTACAGTGCTTTGCAAAAAAGGGCTTGTTCATATTTAGCCACAAAGTTCACTGTGTTTTACAGAATCTTTATAAAACAAACCAACACAAAGCTTATAACTATGAGGTTGAAGGAAAGAAATGTATAACTTTTAACATTAAAACAGGATGGATACACACTATATTTTTATAGCAATGTTTCCTTTTTCTTTTACTTTACAATTAAGTGGTACTTTGTATTGGTCTACCACACAAAGATTTGTAGTAAAATGCAAGGAAGGTTGTTGTAATGTGGCAAAATGGGAACATTTATAAGGGTAATAAAAGCTTTTCAACACTGTAAATAACACTAAGACTTAGTCTTTATTTAAATATGAAAATCACATGTGTTATTTGTATCCATGGGCGTAAATCTAGAAGGGCCAGGGGGGGTCCGCAGCCCCCCAATCTTGGAAAAGTCTAGAAGTGTCCTCCTAAAGAAATCATGAAGGAAACTTTTGTATTTAAATAATCTTAATGTTAAAATGCAAAAGAAACAAAGAATGAAATAAATCCACCTTTCAGTTAAGAAAAAAATAAGGATGAAGTGTTGTTATTAGAACAAATATCCTCCAATAAGTAAATACTCAAAGAAAAAGACATGTAACACATTTTATTTACTTTCGCTACTCAATAGGAAGAAACACATCAACAATAAAAATCAGACGGCAATTTGTTCATTTCAGGTCTTTGGCTGTGTCATGATAAACTGCCTTGTTATGCCTGAAATCAAAACATTGCTTTGATAGACTTAGCTTTTTTGTAAAAGGTAGCAAATATCTCAATTTAACGCTTAAGTTTATAAGAAGAGTTTGAAACGGAAGGGGCTGAGCGTTACTACTAATGAATAGGGGCTATTGCAGAACAGCTGCAATAGGAAAAAAAGTACATAACAGAATAAATTGCTGACAAAACTGCTAAAAAATACACAAGAAAGGTATCAATTAGTAAGCAAGCTTATTGGTTGGGCTTTCACATCTGTCTCTTTGCAGGTCTTCCTGAGGAAAAAAAAAATTACACAAGGAACCATCTTTTAGCTTGGGGTCCAAATGTGGAAATGGAAACCATTTATAGCTTGAAGTACAAAACCAGTCCTTTGTAGACGCTAGTATGAAAAATGTGCAACACAGCTAAGAAGAATGGAATCATTCTGACATCAAGCCAGTCAGTTCAAGGCAAAGTTTAATTATTTCAAGACTGGGTTGTGACATCTGCTAGATCATAGTTAGAACAGAGTAACATCAAATCCATCCCATGTTCAACTCCAACTCGAATATTAATAAGAGGCACTCTGTAATCATTATGACAAATATAAAAATGAATTCATCAAGTTGTGATGACAAGAAAGAAAATATTAATAAGGACAATTATTTGCTCAAGTTGCTTTACAGTGTGTCTGCTTTGGGATAGTGTAAAATCAAATGGGTTTCACTTGATAAAAACTGACTCCCTCCTGTTGAGGTAAGGTTTTATGAAGACCAGCTGCTCACCCAAATTGCCAGCAAACAAAAACAGGAATGTTTACAAGAGACAGTCAGCTCCCCTATTCATTCTTTCATCCGTCACGTGGTGTAGTTTGTTTGCTTCATCTTAAATCCTGTGGCATTTATTCTGCACAAAGAATTTTAATTCAATACAATCTATTATGCAAACAGACACATGTAACTGTGTGCTTGTTATGCTATTTTATGAGCATAACTGCAAGTTTGGCTGACCAGAACAAAACATCATGTACGGGAAACCTTGTGTTAAAATGTATTACCACAACTTTCTCATCTTTGCACTGTAACACTGGTACCAGGCCCGGCAGCTTGAGTCTCTGCCAGCCCACAGAGTCAGCCGTGCCCCCCGTGGTCCAGATCAGGGGTGCACTATTGACAATCTATTAGTTTGCCCCCCCCAGACTAATAGATTGAGTTGAGTATTGCTGTTGGATGCAGGTAATGTTAGCTAAAAGATGACTAGCTAATACCAATATATCACATTAAGCTTGTTAAGTACAGGCTACTATTGTTGTCTATGTTCAAAAGTGGGTACTACTTGTTACATTCACTTGAGCAACGTTTTTGGAAAAAGGTACTTATAAAAGTAGTTTTACTGCACTGTACTTATTATTCCACAAAATGTCACCTCAACAAGCTATCCCAAACTTCCTAAAATCCAAGTGTGGCTTTACAATTATAAAAGAGAAATGCATTAACAAAGTACTGCCCCAGCCATTCACATATCACATCCTCATACCTTTTCTGATAAAGCTTCTTCCAGAGTAGCCAGAGCTGTGTCTGTGTTACTGGAGTCAGTCTGAAGCCCCTGAACCCTTTCTCTCAATCCAACCAGCTGTTTGTCCTTATCTTTTAACTGCTCCAATAGGTTCTCAATCTGGGGAGAGAAGGACAATAATAGAGGAACAAAGGAAAATATATGTTAATATGAAAAATAGCAATATTTGCTGAGATTAAATGAGTCATGAGAAAGTACTTTTAGAACAAACCAAGCAACAAAACATATGGCACCACAAGAAGAATGACAACCACCCCAGTGAAAAGATGAATTCCCACTGTAATTTTCTACATTATGGAAAACTGAGTATGCTTATATTCTCACAGTATTTCACAAAAAAAGTCCTTCTAAACCTCAGAAATCTACATACAAATCTAATACAAAAAATGCATTTTTTGTATTATTAATAATGAAACATCAATAGATATCATAATATATGCGTTTTTTCCATCTTTTTTCAACTACATTGTCAAATTATTTAAATGGTGGATGTATCATAATTTTTCTTTCCAACTTAATTTTGCTGACAGTTTTGTTTCTTATGCCTGTCTGACACTCACAATGTCACTTTAAGAACAAACTTTCTAGTTTTGGGATGAGTTTCAATATCAGTTTTCTTGGGTTTTCATTGAAAGTTAAATATGTCCTGTTCACTTTCCAGTGCTGTCTGTCTCTACATCTTCATTTCTGTGGCTAACCCCATGTTGCTAAAGCGGTGATGGTGTAATAGCCAGTTGTGCCATTCGACAGTCTTTATCTGATGCACATCTGGTAAACAAAATGCAAACACACACACACGCAGGAGCACATGGAAAGCTCTAAGCTATATGAAACAAAATGCTAACAGATGCAAGTGGAGTAGGAGACAGGGCCATGCAATGAGGCTGGCGAGGTCTTCAAATTTCTTTCAGAGAGACAAGACATATGCTGATAGGTCATGGTGATAAGGGGACTTACTTGTTGCCAATCATTGTTTCGATGAAGACACATTGATATGAATTTTGAAATTTAATATTTTCTAAATGAAAACAAACAAAAAAAAGTTTTCTTGAGATTTGTACACCAACGCAAAGCTGTATCCAGACAAGTTTCCTTCAGACAGAAAAAGACCAGGAACTCACCTCCAAACCTAAAAGATCAGGACCTAATTTTAAAAAATGCAATTTGAATGAAAATAATATGATATTTAGCTATTTAATATTAAATAACTTTAATTTGACTTCATCAAGTGAAGTGAATTTTACTGCAATAGTGGAAAAAATGGCCTACCAAGAGGATGCATTCCAGTCATGGGTACAGACAGATAATGTCCAAATTTTCACAGCGATTTTGTAAATAAATCCAATTACACCAGAGACCTTCATGTTCTCTACGCCCTGAAGGGTCTACATGAAGATTTAGAGGAGCCATCTTGATTTTGGCAATGCAGAGAAAGCAGTAGGAGGGGTGGGAAAAGCTGCCAGGACCCCTTGGCAGATCTTGATATGTTAATGGCAATCATTAAACAACCAAGTTAAAGGCTCTGGTAGGCTGGTACACAACTGATAGCTACATAAAAGCCCTGAGGGAATGATGGGAAAGCTTCACACTACCACAATCCGATAAAATTCCCAGTAATTTGCAATTACCGAGGGCATTTTAGATGGGACGCCATGGTGGACATTGTGATAAAGAAAGGATTTCCTTTGAGATTCTTTCATGTTTTCAATCTTTTGAAGTAAAATGGCTCTTTTGCTTTACTGGATTAACCCTGCATCAAAGTTAAGCAACCTTATAGTAAACTTCAGTGTCAGAAGCATTGGTCTAGAAAAGGGGTGTCAAACTCCAGTCCTCAAGGGCCGGTGTCCTGCAACTTTTAGATGTGCCTCTGCTGCACCACACCTGAATAGAATAATTAGGTCATTAGCAAGGCTCTGGAGAACAAGGAGGAGGTAATTAAGCCATTTCATTCCAGTGTTTTGTACCTGTGACACATCTAAAAACTGCAGGACAGCGTCCCTTGAGGACTGGAGTTTGACACCCCTGGTCTAGAATGAAAAAAAAAGACAAGCTCTGTCACATGCTCCATGAGCATTAAAACGAACAAAATGTTTTCTTCTTGCCTCTGGTTGTGATAGTCCAGAAGTTGACAGAGCTTGTTTTTTTAATGTATACACATGTACTCATGCACACCATTTCTCTATCTTCTTGTGGGTAGCAGAGGCCAATTTTAGATCAAATCGAGCATGTTGCCCTTGGTCTTTAGATAAATGATTACATTCTTGACCAGCATTTAGTTTGCTTTGGCCTGGTGCACAAAATAATAACCCCTCAATAAAATATTTAGCTTTGTCACTTGGCGCTCAGTGAAATTGTGCAGAAAAGCATTAAATGTGGCTTAAAGCTCACGACTCTGCATGAAAAAGAGCCATGTGAATCAAAGGATGTGGGAAACAGGGAACGGAATTCAGTTACAATTCAAGAAACCTAGCTGAGATTAAATTCATTTAGTTGACAGGCAAGAAGCAGGGTAGCTTTGTGATTACTTTTTCTCACTTTTATCAAAACACCAATCATTCATTTTATCTCTCAGTACGTGCAGTTTCCTTGGACTGGATTTATGTTTCTTTTCCCTCTCTTTTTTCTTTCTTGTGTGTGCATTTAAAGAACTTTATCACCAAGCAGTGTACCATATGTCAACCAAACCCACCTCCCACTGGAGCAGACCACCTACGATAAGCAGTTTTAGACGAGGAACTGTAGTGTGGATTGTCTGTCTCATGAATGTGTAACCCACAGAGGAAACATGACGTGAGTCTCAGTCATCCCCCACACAAGCACACAGCTCCCTCAGGCTTTACAGACACAGTGTTTTGACTCTGATAACTTTATCAAACAGGCCGATAAGACGGGACCAGGTTCTTCTTAAAGCGCAAGTGATGATGGCCAGTTGCCTTCAACTGGCCTTGAAATTGCACTTGGCATGGATAATATACAAGTAAAGTACAACTAATACATTTCCATAATTTCTTTAAGCTCACAGAATAGATGTTGACTCTTATTTTTGTAATGCTGTAAAGAGATTTGTGAGAAACAAAGGACAGACAAAATTTTAGAAACTAAAAAGGTATATCATAATATTTCATAGATCAAGTTATTGAGATTAGGACTAAAAAATGAGAAAAGTTATGGTGGTGTTTTACTCCTCTGTTGGTAGGAGCAGAACACCATCAAATGCTGCTGAATATGACTCTTGAACAGCATCTGTGAGATTATGTACTGATGTTGAGTCAGATGGTGTGTACTCTCTAAAATGTCTCAAGTTGAAGGATATGTGCAAAGCAGTCAGCACCAAACTACCCCTTGTATTATAAACCTTGCTTCATGTTTTAGTGTGCAGATATGTTGTAACTAAGGGAACTATCTTGAAACTTATAGTTTAGTTAAGAGCAGAAATATTATCAAAATGTTTTTTATGCTGTCCATACAGCATAAAAAGTTTCTTCCATTGGAACTATGGGCAAAACCCTACTTTATGAAGAAAAAAAAGATCAGTAATCCCCGTTTATATGAAGATTTGGGTGGGCATAAATGATGTCTTTTTGTTATTTTAGATAGTTGTACAATTTATAGTTTCATATACCCTAACACTTGTTAACCATCCATGTCAGTTTGTACCCAGCAGGGGAAGAGTCAGTTCTGTCATGGTGTCTGTGGTTATGATGCAGCAGGCGGGAGTCGTCAGACTGAGTTGCAAAATTGAATAAAAAGATGAAAATCAGAACTTACAAAAATGCAGGAAGCCAGAATTAAATAAAGGGTAATCCAAAACAAGGCCAGACAGGAAACATAGGGAAGTTGAGGAGAAGTACAGAAAACTGGTGAGGAGTGACTGAGCGTGAACGGCTTAAATACTGGGGAGGTGCATGTGGAGCAAAAGACCTGATGAGCTAACTGACTGCAGGTGTGAGTGGAGAGAAAAGAAGACAGACTGAGAGAAGATGGCACAGGAGGCGATGAAGAGTACACACGCAAACAGAAAGTAAGTCACATCAGAATAACTTGACTATGGAAACAGTAAAAACAGAGTGACAAAAACTAATTATAAGAAAACAGCTTAATAATAAGAACACTAAAAACTGAAATAAGGAACAAGACAGAAATGAAAGCTAGAATGAAATCAAACTGCTAAGACAGCTCAACAACCAGGATACCAACAGGTACCTGATATGAAAACCAACATATGGAAAATAATATTCCCCTGATTTCTAGCGAGCAGGAGACTTGATTACTTCCTGTATGACGGCAGCAGCGGTCATAAAGCCATTTGTTTTGGTACTTGATCATATTTAGTGAGCTGTGTTTCACTCATTTGCAGTTCGGAGTAATTTTGTCTCTTTTGCCGGGTACTATGACAACACACACAAGCTTCCTTCCATGGTAAAAAAAATAATAAATAAAATGTGACTCAATTTAGAGTTATTCAGTTGACATGCCTTTATGCATGCATGGCTGTTTCCCTCTGTGATGCCCCAATGACCACTGTTAGATACACACCCTGCAAGGTTAAGTGGGTATAGAAAATGAAAAAAAAAAAAACAAGAAAACTGTGACTTCAGCTGGTTTTTATATGCTAAAGGGCAAATGAGTTTATTTCTGTCATGAATGAAATATTTTTCATTGGTTATCAACACATAAGGAATAATAATTCTTGTGCCTTGGGAATAAAATTAACAAAAAAGGCCTTAGAAGCTCTTTGGGTGTGATGTTTTCTCTTGTTAACTTAAGCTCACAGAAGAGTAAAATCATCATGTTATTGTGGGTTACAACTGACCACAGGACAGGAAATATTGGCTCCTGAAAATGGGAAGGAATGATACTCAGAGCAGTTTGGTAATGATTTTGTGTTTCAGAAATAACAATGAATGTAGTTACCTCTCTTTGTCAATGGTAATAATTTATTTGTGCAGAACATCCAGGTTTTAAAAGTCCATGGACATTTCTAAAGCTGGAACAGAGAAGTACAACTTGCAGTCAGATCCTCAACTAATCAGGTCTAAGCATTTTAAAACACATAATTTCCACATCAACACCAAATTAAATTGTATTTGTAACTTGTGTGCACTGGTGCAGATGGAAGTGTTAATAAACATATTGCTATACATAATATGTCTTTATGTCTTCTGGTCATCCCTCCAACTTTGAAAAAGAAAAACAAAAGTCCTGTATGACACTACAGTGCAACCTCCAGTATTTCATATGCTGTTTAAGATATAAATGTTGATATTCCCATGGGATTTTAACCAGTAGTTGCTCTGCATCAGGGTACTTAAAAATGTTTAAGGTGGAACTTGTCAGCAAAATTCATGTAATGTTTCCCTGCTGAAAGAATAAGCTGGATACAATTAAAATTTGATCATTTTGATAAAGGTTCAGTTGTACAATTTATGAAAATAACTACCTATCAAGAGAAATAAAATAATATATCATAGTTAAATACACATTAAAAAAAAGTTTAGTTGGTTGTATGAAATGGAAAGTCAAAATGTGGGTTCGAATGTTGGTAGAAACTACAAAGGGTAGAATTGGAGCTGATCTGGGAATGTGCCTTGTAAGAGTGGACTAACTTCTCTAATTCTATGTTTTGTCTTCTCTGTTGTGGCCATTTCTCTATTTTGTATTTGTGGTCATTCGGTGGTTTAGTTCATGATGCTAATGTTTGCTGTGACAACTGAACTCAATAGATTTACTTATAAATATGTCTAGTCCTTCTTTGCATTTTGGCTATTGTGAAGTAAATGATTGACGTGACTGGCTTAAATGTGATATTAATCAACATATTTTAAATGATAAAGTAAAAGAGATCATTTGCACGTGCAAAGTGACTTGTTTTCACTAAGAAGCAGCTTTGAGATAAATGGTATCACATGGCATTGTCGCCAATGTGACAAAACAGAGACATTTAGTATTTATGTTTCAACAATAAATATTAAACATCTCAAATAACATCTGAAACACATGGGTATAAAGTTAACAGTTCCCAGTAAAAAATTTGAAGGCTTTCTTCAGTGGATTACAACTCCGTTAGGAGTCTTTATTCCTTTTGTGGTCTCTACATAACTATCATGATTAGCACATGCCGAGTTACAATATGAGTTCGGGAGATATCAGGCCCTGTGTCTTGCAAGAAAAAACAACAACAAAAAAAAAGCAGAAGTGTAGTCTAAAAGCGGGCTGTTCCCTGAGCAGAACCACAAACTCATTTGACCCTTCTGTCTGCCATCCAAACAAAAAAGCAGAACTCTGCTGCTGCCAAGCGAATCATTTTCGGTAAAACAAAAAGGAGGCCAGTATGGAGAATGACCGCAATAAGTATACAATATTTTGTCTTTTTAAAACTCTTTTGGACCAATAAAAACCTCAAACAATCATTGGTCATAGTTGCAGGAAAGTAACTTGCTTGTCATCACCTCTAAAAATATGTTAGGGACAGCAGTAAAATCCATAGATGCTGGCAATGACCTTTATGTTAGTGGGCACTTCAATACACAGAGGGACAATAACCGCAAACTCAACAATATGCAGTAATTCAGTAAGTATTCCCCAGGAGAAATCTAGGTCATAGTCAGTGAAAACTGATTGAAAGGCCACAAATTGACAATAATACTCTGCTGCTTGAAATAAAGCACAGACACGGTTTGTTTAAAGCCCAGCACAGACGTATGCATGTTGTTTCCATCACTTGTGATTAAAGAGACTTGATTCATAAAAATCTCATACATTGTTTTGTCCTAAACGGTAGGGACAAAAATTATTATAACTGCAAGAAAGCTTGGGTTCCACTTAATTCGGCCTGTGTCTTTCAACCAACTTATCTTCACCTGAGAAAGAGAACTTGAACTAAACCATAGCACTATTATACAGTGTAAGAGGGTGCCTCCATGTGGCAGTTAGTTGCCATTGGCTTTGATAACTTCTTTTTTAATTTAGATTTAATTATTTTGAATTTAACTAGTGATTTATGTGTATTTGAAGGGATATGATCTGCTTTCAGTCATGTGAAACAATCATAATTGCATATCAAGTTTGAATTCTTTTTCTTGTGTAGATTTTTACATCTAAACTCTCCTCACACTAAATCTGACTCAGAACATCAGCTAAACCTAATGAACTCTTCACTGCAAGAATAGCGAGAACAAATCAAAAATATGCACGATAATAAACAGACAGCGGACCTGAATAAAGATGAAAAAAAAATTGAAACAAAAATTGTGCCTGAATCCAGACAAAGCGGTACCTTTTCCAATAGAAAAATTAATTTGTGAAAATGAAAAGAAAACAAGACTCACAGCTCTAAACATTTTTTATGTTTTTGTTCAACAGCATAAGCTATTTACAACCTGAAATGCAAGGCCTTCATTGGTTTAGAGAAATTGTGATGATTTCAAACAATACATGAGAAATTGGAACAGAATTGCCAGATATGTTACTTTACGGTGAGACATTTTACAATTGAAAACAATGAACTGAAATACAAAATGAAGGTCGTACAAACATAGTTAATATTAAAGGACATTAGTTTTATTGTAACTAATGTAATTTCCGCAGCAGGGACTCGGTCACCCTCCATGAGAGTGCTGCTATTATTGAGTAAAAGTTTCTTGTCCATCATTGACAGTCATTTCAGACCAATTATATGCCAACAATAAGTATTATCCTGTCAGCTACATAGCATAACTTATTTTAGAAAAAAATTACTTTGTTAAATTCTTGCTATAGTCTTTGTTTTAAACAAGTATTTTGAAGAAAACACTAAAATCTGACTACATTATTTGAAGGTGGTCCATAACAAAAGATATGGATAGTAAAATACACTTGTGGCTATTTAGATTAAAACTATGGAAGTCCAAGAAAAATCCACATATACAAGAAACTTTCATGCTCAGTACCAATTCAAACACAAAAGTATGTTTGCAGTCTAATTCTGAAAGTTTATTATAATTTATGGCTTTTCTGCACAAACATTGTTGAAAAGCCACATATTTTAATCAGTCTGTGTGTGATTATTATCACAAGTGTCAGGCTGGGAGCAGCACATAGCTCTGACACGTTTGACAGGTAGACAGCCTCCCCTCTCCCCACACACATTCCTGCCTCCAGAAGGCAATTTCAACAGAAACACTCCACTGCATTCATACATATCAATTGACTATGAATGCACACATGTGCACACATATAGGATCATGCAGACAAGAATAAAATTTTCACAGTCAATTCTCTTGGGAGAGCAAAACAAACAGATTTAGAGAAAGAACTGTTTCAAAAAAAAATACAATGCACTTGTGCAACCTCGGTCGTATACGTGAGGAAGTGCGTGTCCACGATCGTCCAAGAAGTTGATCAACGTCCATGCTATTTAGGCTCAAGACTATATCTCTGAACCACCCCAGCTGCGGAATGCTGCAATGATTGCTGGGTAATTACAATGGTGCTTTAGTCCTCTCCTTCCAGCATCATTAGCATTAACTCTTTTTTCCCTCTCCAGGCACAGAGAATGATGGCAACAAAGAACAACATTTAAAAGTGTGGCCACCTGGTGAGGACCACAACAGCTGTTTGTAACTTCTGACCCAGGTCCAATTTACAGTGATCTTGTGAGACAAGTGTAATAAAGCATTCAGTCATACAGTTTAACTCAGAGTTCAAGAGTCAACTGAGAATATTAGTTTTAAGTGCTTTTCTTAGATCTTTAGGCATAAAATACTGGACTGCCAAAAAGTTAACAGGCCTGCTTGACTGATGGTGTGGTATCATCAGGATTGCCATTAGCTTTCAGCCCTTCATCTTCTAAAAAGTCACGAAACACATTTCACTTTCTGAGTTGAAGTGTGCATGTTTTGATCAGGCCAGAATATGAAGGTGAACGGCTTGGGTCTCAAATGTGACCCAACACAGAGTTTTGTCTTGATGGATGTGCAGCCTGGCTTCAATCAACCAGCCTTGAGCTCTCACTATTAACCCAGGCTGATTGCTGATAGCTGCAATAAGGGGGGAAGGAGCAGAAGCAGAGGACGTCCTTCTTGCAGGCAGTTTACTAGAATTTCCCCAGCTCCAATAGCCTTATCTGTGGCCATGTCTCTGCAGTGATTGGTCAGCTGGTATCCATTAGGATGAAAGGCAATGGTGGCCTCATCACAAATCTATCAAGACTTAGCGCGCACACACTAATGCATAAAAAGTACAGTAAAGAGGCATCTAAAACGTTTATTTTTTTTTTTAGTCTGAGCAACAGCTGTGACACAATCTTCTACCTGGAACACCTTTGCACCAGTCAACAGACAGGTGGAGCTCAAAAGTGTATGGCAGTTTTTGTTTTTTATGTTGCAGTATTTTGGTATTGTTAGACATCTAAATCCCTTTAGGTTGTAAAAAATGATACATTTTAAGATAAAGAAATTTTTTTTGTATCACAAAAATGTCCAGAAAACTTCTCGTTTGTGCATTGATGTTGATGTATGTTCAGGACCCTTAGATTTATGCATCTATGTAGATTCATGTGTGGTATAATGTGTTATACATTATACAAATAGTAAGAATGCTTCAAATGAATGATATTATACAAGGGTGGAAATAAATTCACATAATGTATTCATTTAGATATACGTATATGCATCTATACATATATCTATAAGTATAGAAGAATACAGGGATTCAGGGTAAATAATGTTCGTACAACAGCATGTAACTGCCGAGTATCCGCTCATTCAGGTATGTGCTTATTCATACTTAGGTATAACACAATATATATTTATATAACAATAGTAATTATTAGTTAGCTACTATTAACTAATAATTACTAATAATAATCAAATTATGGGGGTCCATTTGAAAACATCTGCAAACATAGTTCATGGGGTAGGAGTTGATAAGTTTTGTACTTCTTCCTACTCCTTTTCGAACATGTCAAGGCAACTGTTGCTCCAATGTAAGTATCTTATGTTCCCTTTTTAAGCATGTCCACATATGTCTGTTACTTTATACTGCTATCATGTTTGAATATTTGATGAAATCACAGTGCTTCACAGGACACATAAGAAAGGCACATCAAACATCAAATTAAATTACAATGCCTGTTTGTACAAATGTGCTTTTAGCTGCAACTTAAAATAACCCATGCAAATGACGCAATGTAAAAACAATGGGAGAGAATTCCGCAATCAGGGAGCAACAGTCTGAAACAACCCACGGGTTATAAACCGAGGACGTGGGGCTGATAAAAGACTCTGATCAGCAGACCTCATAGCCCTAGCATAAGTCAGAGACATACTGGGATGCCTAACCATGCAGAGCCCTGAAAGTTAAAACAAGAGTTTTAGCCGGAAATCTAAAATTAACTGGTAACCAGTGAATGACGATCAAGACAGGAGTTATACGAGTTCCTTCTGTGTCCCTGTTAAAAGTCTAGTCGCAGCATTCTGCACAGTTTGAATTTTATTTATAATGGTCACATAAAAAGACCATTACAAAAATGTACCTAAGATGACACAAAGGTATGTAAAATAACACATCTGAGTTAGACATGGGATCCTGAACAGAGGATCCCAGGAAGAAAATGTACTTTATGATTTCAGGAATCTTTTCATCAGGCGCATCAGTTTTGATGGAGTTTGGTTGTAAGCAGTTTACTTTTAACCAATTCTAATCTCAACCAAGATTAGAATTGACTTGACAAACTTAAAAAATCAGATGGTTTAAAAAAGCAACATAACTGTATGTTGTCAGAAAAAAAATGATAAATGACACAATTAAAATGGCATATAAGCAAATTATTTGCCTGAAAGGTAGAATGTGAATGGCTGTTTAAATCATGACCCAATTGTGTTGTTATACAATAGAAATAGAATTGGGCCAAGAACAAATCCTTGGAGTACACCGTATGGCAGATCTGATGAGCCAGACATTATTTGATTAATGTAGACCCTGAATAATCTGCCTGAAAGGTAGGATGTGAATCATTGTAAGACAGCACCAGTAAATCCAAAGCATTTGAGTCTATGTATCAAGATGACATGATCAACTGTCTCAAAGGCTGAGGTAAGATCCAACAAAACTAAGACTGTGTAATCTCCTGAATCAGCTGCCAAGAGAATGACACTTTAAGTACAATAGTTTCAGTTGAATGCATTTCAAGAAAACCAGGTTGAAAGATGTTCAATATAATGGTTTACTTAAGGAAACGTTTAAGTTGTTGTGCCACAACTTTTTCAAGAAGGCAGAAATGACAGCAGACCATAGTTAGTACTGCAAGAATCTTGCAGAGGCAACACCAAAACAGAGGGTGGTTCCCTAAAAGGCCTAAAAAAGCCAGTGGAGACTCACCGCATATTATAAATGGGAGAGCCCTATGGACAGGGGATCCTTCCACATGAACACACAAACACTCAAGCATGCTGTCCAAGCAGACACAATCAAATCTTTCTGTCTGAGGCTGCTATGGGTAGGAACATGATAGTAGGCATATTATACTTCTACGCACACAGAAAGCCTTTCTAAAAGCATGAATATGTATCGCAATGACCACAATGTTTGAACATGAATAACACGTGTATGCCAAAACCACACCACAACCGGCTATGCACACAACACACAACCCTAACCCCGTAGCTAAAGGGAGGGGAAAGAAGAAATGCAAATGGAAAAATAAACAAATAAATGCATCATTATGCATTGGACATGGTCTCATTGACCAAGGGCTTGAACAGAGTCCCCACTGTTCAGTGTTGTGATATAAAAGACCAATGTGCTCACAAAAAGACAATTTCTTCATTATTTTCAGTCATATTGAGCCTCTTGCTATTAGGATCAACCTGTGTCTCAAACTACAGCAATGACATCATGAAAGTATGCAAGAAGCAGTGGTGACTGTCCAAATAACATCTGGAAAGAGAAGATGTATTCCTCATAGTTGTATGAGGAATACATCTCATGAGGGATCCATACTGCAGCTAAAGAGTCTCTGTGGTATTACACCACCCATGCCATTGTGCTGATGTTTTTCTGTTTTTATGTGTTATTAGTCCAAAAATGTGGATATCATCACTTGCATTGACAATAGTGTTTATACATTTCTATTTCTACAAAATGTGTGACATATTTCTACTATAAGTCACACAAATACAACCTTAGAAAACACGTATTGTCTGGTCTTTCAGTACAGATTCTAAATATTTCTTCAGACTCAGAAAAGATCAGAAACACTCAGATATTAAATGTCGAGTCATGAACAAATGTCTAAAGTTAAGAAAATTGCAGTTGAATTTCATATACTGTACGTACTTTCAGTTTTCTCTTTAGTTTTTTGTCTTATTTGGTTTCTTTTTTTTTGACAGCACTTCTGTACAGATGTGACTTATGTTACGTGAGATTTCATTTCACTTAACCATTCATTTTATATGTACAGCAGAGCAGAATGTTTACAAGTGTAACATAAACACAGTAATCTAATCTAAACCACAAACAACCCCACCTCCACAGATCAAAACTTTTGTCACTGTGTCTGACCTTTGGAGAGCATTTTCATTAACTCAGCAAGAGGGAGGGAGGAAGAATCTCTAATCTCTAATTTAAGGACATGAGAAGAAACTAGGAAGTTAAGAGAAGACCTTTATGTGTGAGTAATTGGTCTGCAGAGAAACAACCAACATGCACACCACAGGTAGCAACAGGCCCTGTCTTAATAGCTACCCTTATAAAAATCATTAAAGTCTCACAGACATCTTGTGCAAATGTTTGTGTGAGTATGAGTATCTCTATGTGGGCAATCAAAAGTAGGGGGTATTGTGTGAGATCTGACTCCAGCTAACAATGTTAGTATTTTCCCTTTACCTTCTACAACATATTCTGTACATATACAGGGGATGCTTAAGCATAAATTCATTATTTGACCTGATGTAACAGATGGTAAGTTACACAGAACTACAAGGGAAATCCTTTGAGCAAAGATTTTGAGTAGAAATAAATTTTTAATGATTATAACATAACAGGAAGACACTTATATTTTATCTGAAAACGCTTTACATATAAGCCACCAAGAGCACCAGCTTCCAATCCAAACCAAGTCAGTGGATGATCAAAAGTTCATTTTATAACCCCCAAAAATTGCATCACTTTCAATGAAAGGAAATATGGTTAATTCATCAGATCTATATTGTGAAAGCAAAACTGCAATCACATATGCACACTTAACAATTCTTAAATTTGTTTTTTATTTAATGTAGCACATATGAGAGGATTTAAAATGGGGACATTCAGGAGGATTTAGTATGGGACATATGGCAGGATTTAAGCAAAGGTATGTAATTACTATTGTTGACGCATAAAATTGTTTTTTAATCTTTACTTTTCTTTTCATCATATTAAACATTTTCTGAAAGGTTATTCTTTAAATTTATTTTAACATTCCTTTCTTTCCAATTTCCCTTGAATTCTAATTTTAAAAAAATCAATAATGCCTTATTCCATTTACAGAAAATATCTGAATAATTTAAAGGTATGGCCTCGAGGGATGCACTCGAGGGTAAAAGTACATTCCAAATTACTTATGCATTCGTGGAAGCGTGAATGTTAAATTATGTTAAAATTACCTTCTTCTGTAGGATATTCACTTTTCTCTCCTTGACATCCAGCATGTCCTTCATATCTCTGATTTCTCCAGCCAGTGTGCTCTTTTCATCACTCAAGTCTTGCAGTTGTTTGGTTTTCTTAGTCAGAATCTGTTCCTTCTCCTCCAGGCGCACTCGCAGAGCGTCCACCTGTAGTTGATCACAAAAGGCAATAACAGAGAATTTAAAAAAAAAAGAAATTTCATCATTGACAGCCCACATTATAGGAAAGAAAAAATAAACAATATAAAAAAACTTTGGGACATGATTTCCATTTATTTCACAGGTAAGCAGTCAGTGCCCGAAATAACATCTCTCAACACACTTACTTGTTGACATTTAGAAGCATCAAACATTGTTTGGCTTGATGTTCACAAAATAAAGCACTGCAGACTGATGCTGTAAAAGTATACGTAAATAAAGAAGGAAATTGCACGACTGGTGAGGTTCTGCCATTGATCACATTAAAATAATCTGTATCTGGCTGCGTGCTACGAGCTGAGAGACCTCTGAGCTCTGATACCCAAAACTCAGTTTGGGTGTCAGTATTCTGCTAGACTGAAAAATAATTCATATGTACATTCACATCTTAATCTGGCCATGATGACCAGAACTTCTGCTCCTTTAACGGCTGATTTAAAACCAGGTTGAGTGAGTTCATTTGAACTCAACATGTACTTTTAAGACAGTACGGTTAGCTTAGCACATGATATTAAGGCTATCATGGTTTATTGGATAGGGCACTCATCTCCCTTTAAAATGGTGTGATCCCATTCTGCTTCCTTATGCCACACGTCGATGTGTGCCTGAACAAGGCACTATAACACAAGTTTCTTACCAATCTGCATAACGGTATATGAATATGTGACAATTTGCGAGACCTGGATGAATGTGGCTGTAGTGTAAAGCACATCAAGGTTGGAATGACTAGTAAACCACTGGTTAAATTCAATCCAATGATTGATTCCCAATCGTGCTTTCAATCTTTTAGTTACATTGGATAAAAGAAACTTGCTAAATAAATTCAATGTAATGACAATGTGTCTGGACTCACATGTAAGAAAAAGCCATAGGCCAATTAGGTCAGAAAAAGAAAAGTGTAGAACTACAGCAGACTCGCTATTGTGCAGGGAGCAGGAAGTTTTGAGTTCAAATACTCTATCTACATTTCTAAAACTGAGGTGCAGCTCAGTTTTAGAGGTGCACCTGTGCTTTCCTGAGTATCGCAGGTACCCCTAAAGTCTGGCTTTCGATGCCAGCCAAGAGCTCCAGGTGTAGAATGCTAAAGTATTTATCTCATGTTGCTTGTCTGGCATACAACCAAAGTGTAATACTGAGGATGCCTCTGTCCTCCCCAAATTACATTTGCACACACACACACACATTAGGCCAGTCACTAGTCCTTTGTGATTCCATACATGTGTGTATGTGTTCACAATATGTATGACAGAAAGAAAGGCAGACCTCCTATGCTTAAACTTCACCTGGCAAGAAGCAATTTAGCAAAAATGTACCAAAGGGGCCAAACAGGAAATCCCTGCTGTCTCACCTGCACTAGTTTGCTACACTGTGATGGTGTTGCACAGATGCCGTGCTAATACCCTCTTAAAGCACTCATCCCTGCCAGAAAGCCAAAGCAAGGAGACAATGTTACATAGGTGAGCAGGCACAGATGAATGAATGAAAATGAGAAAGGGTAAAGCAGGTAAGAGTGAGAAAAAGTGAAAAGAGATTATAGCATTTCTTCACAGATCATTTGGCTTGAGGATATTAACACCTCAAGCTGATGCCGCTCCATCATTGGCTTATAATACTTCATGTGAAGATATAGAGGAGTAAACCCCATAAGACTTTTATCAAATGGCTAAAGTATTGATATATCTTAGACTTTTCTCATATTTTATCATCTTACAACCAAAAACCTTAATAATTTTTTTATGTGATAGACCAACATAAAGTAGCACATCATTGCAAAATACTTTTAATCTTTTCATAAAAAAGAAATTGTAACGTGTACATTTGTATTTAATAAACTCAAGCCAATAAATAAAATCCAGTTCAGTCAATTGGCTTTGAAAGTCATTTTAGAGTTTAACTTTATCTAGATAAACTACTTATAAGTTTTATTTTTTTATTTTTTATTTTTTTTCAGAAAACATGAGTGAAGTTACAGCTTCATGAAGATCTAGAAATACAGCAGGCAGGTTCAGGCACATTAAAGTTTGAAAATCCCAGGTACAATATCAGTTCTAAAACCAACACTTGAGAATGAATGGAAAACAAAAAGAAATATTAAAAACCTCTATTACACTGCCATCTTCCACAAGAAAAAAAAATTACAGAAACTTTGGTGCTTCTCACTCAACACCACATCATTTGAAAAATTACCCTAATATGCATTCAGGATTCTGCGGTTGATAAGATAATGATTCTTGGCCACATGCGGCTTTTCTTTCAATTGGCACAGACAAAGTATTTTAAACACATGCAAGCACACATCCATACAGGCTACAGTATTCTCAGCACACAGGCATCCGTAAGCTTACATGTAACATGCATGAACACTGATGTATAAGCAGACCTTAAGACCCTCAGACTTCCTCCATTCATGCTTACAATGACAGGCAAATGTGGATTTTGGAAA
The DNA here is from genome assembly GCF_027474105.1 of Poeciliopsis prolifica. Taxonomy (NCBI): domain Eukaryota; kingdom Metazoa; phylum Chordata; class Actinopteri; order Cyprinodontiformes; family Poeciliidae; genus Poeciliopsis; species Poeciliopsis prolifica. Next base: position 237,613 of record NW_026562398.1, read on the forward strand.
CTAGTTAGCAAAGCAAAACTGAGGCTTAAAGAAAACAGCTTCACTGTTTGTCCTCACCTCCCTTTTCCGTGCCTCACATTTCATCATAAAAGTTTTTCTGGCAGGAAGATTTGCAGAGGTATTGATGTAGGTGCCGGTGTTTGACCGCAATAGGCAACACAGAGACAATATGAGTATACCACAGTCTAAACGGCAGAACCAGAAAGACCGCAGAAAAAGCCTGGGGGTCCACCAAAAGTCCTTTAGTAACATTTGGACCCTCACTCACCCACCTTGGAGTCCAGAGCCATGAAGAGTCTTTGGCCGATCAAAAGATATCCCTCATAAATGCAAATATGAGTCTTTAAACCCTAGTGACATTCATAGAAATGGCATTACTCACCAGAGCTTAAATCACTTTTATGTTGCTAAACAAAGAATATCACTTCAGAAAAAAAAGCACTTGAAAATATTCCAAGTCCAAAGACTAGGTCTGGTGAAATGTGGCCAACGAGCAACGAGTTCAGGTCTTCTTGAGCTCCTCTGTGCCTCTACACAAAACTGTGTGAGCTATTCACTTTCCTGGCTGTGTGACATCGCTTAGGCCTGTGTAAATACAGCTAAAGGCAACGATTAGACATAATTTATATAAAATCCTGTGAGGGGATATTAATCTTCTAAATTTATGGCATAATATTTGCCTAATTCATGTTTTTCAACTCAATTATTTGACCAGGTCTGGTTTGTATCACTCTGAGATGAAAGAAAGGACTATTTTGTTACAAAACAATTAAAGACCACATACCACCTACATTCATTCAAATATATTTGTTAAAACATAAGCATCAAAGAGAACCCAACACACTCTAACATGATGAATAAAGAAAAGAATAAATGTCGACTGATGGGTTCAAGTAGCTTGCTTTGCTCAAGTAAATGTCTACCTTATTAGAGACTGGTGAAAGGTGATTTAAAAAACGGCTTTATCCAGCTTATAGAATACCTGTACATACAACATATGCACTGTACTGCCTAAGACAGATGGTGTGTAGGCACCTGACTTCAGAAATAGCTTTCGTACATAAGCATAAGGGGGGTATTGTCAAATAATCCATAGTTTTCTAATGAATCAACAGAAACTTAAAGTAGATTTCAGGAGACAGTGTTAAAAGCTGAAGACCAAAGCATTTATTGTTTCCATTGAACAGTTCATGTCGGTGTGTTAATTTAAGGCCTATAGAGTAACTGCATGTGTGTGTGTGTGTGTGTGCGTGTGTGTGGGGGGGGTTAATATTAAGCTTCCATAGTTGAACAACTGAACTTCTGTCTAACTCAATAATAGCACCAAGAGTTCTTATGTGCTCTGAGTTTTATAGCTTTTTTATGTTGAGTGCTTCTCTAACTTTATAGTTTTGAGAGACAAAAACAATGATTTGTGTTCTTTTTTCTCCATTAACATGGACAACATTCTGACCTGTCAATGGACACACTGGCTCTGACTGTAAGTGTGGTCAGAACTCTGTCATCATGATAGCTTGAATCAGGGAAAGATTCCATCTCCCCTCTTTCACAGCAAATCTGAAACCACCATGGTGAACTGCTCTGAAAGCTCTGGAGATTATTGTATGGAGAATGATTCTTCATAAAATGAATTACAATGAAGAAAACCCATGAGCATGAGACTGGAATACAACAATGGTGTCTTCAGCCAGAGGCTTCTTCCGATCTGCTGTCAGACTGCAACATGCACAGCAACTATTTAAAGAACCCTGGATAATATGAGTAACAACATTTTATTTCCCTCTGGGATTAATGAAGTATTCTTTAAGGGAAGGGGGAAGAAAGGGAAAAAAGAGGGAAAAAAAAAAACTTTGGTATTTTATTCTATGTTGCATGCCTTTGTGTTTTGTGTTTATGATGTAAAGCACTTTGAAATGCCTTGTAGCTGAAATGTGCTATACAAATAAAATTTGATTGATTGATTGATTGATTAAATTTAACATGTCAAGACTTTTTTAAAGAAGACAACTAAGAATTTATAATAAATATGTAGGCAAATGTGTTTTTAAAGAACCACAATTTTACTTCTATATTTAGGGATTAAAACATCCATTCATTTTCTATATTCACCCTTGTCCCTAATGAGGTCGGGAAGTGTGCTGGTGCCTATTTCCAGTGAACGTTTCTAGACAGGTCGCCAGTCTGTCGCAGAGGACTAAAACAAAGATTACCATAAAGCTTTTGCAAAGAGGATGGATTAATTTTCTACAATGGAATGTTGATATGTGTTGAAAATTATGTTTAAAAAAGCATATGGTTTCTAAAGAGAATTTATTTTAAGAAGTATAATTGTCATGTTCTGTTCTGGAATTTCAAGAAAAAAAACTGCTCAAGCCTACATTTTTGTGTTATATACATATGTTTTAAAACATTTGTCATATTATTCAAAGTTATTAACAGATACTGTATATGGGAAAATAACAGATACAGAAAGTGAAATACACTGTAGTTTGAGCTAAGGGTAGTATAAATATATCCATAAGTGGTTTTATGTTTTATTGAATAAAACATATTGAATAAAACATATTCAACCCTAACCCTAACCCTAAAAGGGTTAGGGTTAGGCCTTTTAGGCATAAAATGACATAAAATTCAACTCAACTATCAAGAAAGACCTGAAAAAGTTTCATTAGTGAAGTCCCACTCACTTTTTCAGTCTATTAGTATACTAAAGTGTGAGTTTTTCCAGGGCCTTGTGCTGATACTTCTCCCACTTTGAACATATTCACTGCAGATCACTCAAGGATTACATCTTAAGTTGAACTAACAAGTAAATACTATGGAAGATTCCTTCTAACCTCCACCTGCCAACCCAGACATGACAACATCAGGTCGCATCTGTGCGGAAATTAGGGCCATTCCCTGTCCTCAGGCTAAGGCTGTGTGTCATTTGAGGAGTGTCTTAAAAGTTGAGCTAAGGAAACAGACTGAGCTCTGATCAGGAATTACATAAAGGGACAAATCACCTGAGGGGCCAGCAAAGGATAATAAGCGGATGTGAACTGCCTCACAGCAGGGTCTGTAGGGTGGAGAGAGAGAGGTATGGCTGCCTTGAATACTGCAACATCTGTTGATAAAATGTTTGTAATGCAGCTGTCTGCCCACAGGCTACACAAAAGCAGCATGGAAAAGTACAGAGGTTACTAGAAAAAAAAGCAGGGAAAAAATGACACATTCGGACAATTAAAAAAAACACCCTAGAACGTCATCATTGTCCAAGAGGGACTGTATGATTTCCTCCAAAGGTCAGTCATTTTGTTACAAAATGGGTGGATTAATAAATGATAATCCACCTATTAATTAGTGTGCTATTCACACTGATTACATTCACACTAACTAACTCCACAAAGGTGTCGTAACACATTTTGAATCCTCTAATCATTATCAACAAACAAGACGCGCATAGGCTACACCAATGTAAATGAAGACTTGCTGAATAGCTCTTCCTCATTAACATTTTTTAAAATTATAATTCAGACTATTTCCAGATGCAGATGCCAGTATCTACATCTTCTTTTCAAAGAATCTCCACCTTCACACAAATTCATATTTCTGGCCATTTTTCTGTGTAGTATGAAAACAGTCTACATGTAGGGGGCAGAACAGATCTTTAATTTGAAAGTGAACATTGTACAGAATTGTTTAACTTAGAATGCTATAATAGTAACAGTTGGAAACAATGGCATGCCATAATCTTTTGACATAGTATACATTTTCTAACTCCCCTGATAAGAATGCGCAAAACATTTATGAAAAATATATTTTTTGAGAGGCATAAATCCAGAATTTTTATAATAGTCACAACTTGTTAAAATCAATCACCCTCATATAAATCAATCACGCCTCTCGCCACTTGACCTCTGGAGAGAAGCACCAGTAACCCTCGCAACCCCACTAGGGATAAGCGTGTAAGGTACTGAATGGATGGAAATGTTTTTGGGTTTTTTTTATGGGCCAAAGTATTAATCTATTTTAAGATACATTGGAAATCCTTATCGGGGTGCAAAACATGTTTTTATGTAGGCTAACACTGATAACTGCATGTACTTACTGTATCTCATTCTCTGTACAAACCATTAAATATCTCATCTGCATGATGACCCCAGTTACTCCATTTTATGGCTTTTCCACATAGCCTCTGAAGAACATGCAGGGTCTTTATTTTGGAACATATCATGTTTGTTCTAGTCAGCTCAGTGGTGTGCTATTCACACTAAATTCCAAACCACACCAATCCAAGAACTCAAAATCATGCAGTTGGGCCTGAGAACGGTGACCATGGTCTGGCAAGTTTGAATGAAGTCATGTTAAAACTGCCCCGCAACACTTGGGACTCATTAGAAGAGCTCCAAAACTCAGTGTGCAACTTATCATTAGTGGTCAATCTGAGCTAAAGATAGAGCAGAAGTTTTCCAACCTCAATCTACAAGTCCATTTTCATTTCATAAAGCCCTCACCTATGCTTCCATTTCTATCTGCTTGTTATTCTAATATTGTAAACAGCTGTGGGCTAGTTATGGGGAGAGAAGAAGAACAAATATTGTAGAAATTGGGAGAGAACCAGATGGAGGTGGAGACAATCTGGATGGGAGAAGCAAAAACAAATGAGGCCAGAAGAAAGAACACACCAGGGGCACAATCCATGGTGTACCACAACCAGGTTGAAACCACATCTTTTCTCTGCCTCACTAGCAACATGAACCATCAATCAGCAGAGAGAACAAGGAAAGATCAACAATGAAAGACCAGCAGGGACCACAGTATGTTGTACCATTGCATAATTCACTGACAAAAGCCTACAAACACCTCCATCTATTAAGCTGCTCAAACATCTCACTTTCACTTCCTCTTGTCACTCCATCAGTCTGTGAATTATTCCCTCTCGCACTTTTATTCTCTTCTTGTTTTTGCTATCCATCATTGTCGCTGTGGTCAATGTTAGCAAATTATTCGACTCATTTATAGCTTTTTCGAGTCATTGCATTTCAACCTCAAAAACAAAACTCAGTAGAATGTAGAATGTGTCCTCTGGCAGACACACAGGAAATGCTAGTGATGAAAGAGTGAAAACAAGAACGCCAAAGTCACACTGAAACATTGAATGGAAATATCGACATAAATAATGCAAAAACAACATATTGTAAGAGACTCAGGGATACATTTTTTCTTTAACACTCAGATAGGTTTCACAAAACTTAATAAAACTCTTCTTTTCAAAATTCTAGGCATGAAAGTTGAAAAACTCTACGAGACGAGAGGTGTGAGTCTGAAACGTCATTTGCTTAAAGAGAATGGGAATCAACTTAATCTTCTTTGAATAATTACTGTCATCAACAGTGGTAATGGTGAAATCTGTACAAGATATGCCCTGTATTTCACTTTCCTGGTGTGTAAGCATCATGTGAAAAAAATAGATATTTCTTTAAGAAGAACATTAACCATGTGTTATTCTATTTTATTTGTATCTCTGGTTAGAAGCAAAAGCTTAAATTCTTCCTTCCTGAGTTATTTATATTGCTGGATCAGACTCTGATAATGACTTGAGTCAAATACAAGTCTTGCATTTCTGTCAGTGAGTGGCCGCTTGCAAAAATACCAGGTTTATAAAATGAACCTGTAAATCAAAAGGAATTTCTATTATTTGAGATTTTCAAATTTTATCTTAATCTTTGCATCAACAACATTATTGTAGTAACAACATTGTTGCTTTTCAAAGATGAAGAGTACATAATATCTACAGAGAACATGGGCAGATACACCTACTAAGGTCTCTTTATCAGTAAACTTGAGGTAAGTTAAACTTACAATCCTTTAAGACAATCTTCTACAAATAGTCATCACATTGAAAACAATCTTTGAGCTGAAAACTGAAACCAGGTCAAACTCTTCTGGTAGTGTAGCTCTGAGATGTTCTTTAGTTCTCAGGACTTGTTAAATATGCAGGAAGGTCTGTGACAGGTTACCTGATCTGGTAGAGTATCATTACAGCGCTGCATTGTCCTGCTCAGGGCATGAAAGGCACATACACATCTTACTGTATTAAAGAGTTAAATTTCCACAGACTGGAAGACCAACCCAGCTCCCACAACAGTGTGCACTCATTATTTTCCACATTTTCCAGTTATCTGAAGGCAGACTCAATCACACCCATTTAGAGGCTGTTCTTAACTTTGACTGACAAATAAATATGCATCCATTTTCTCATTCCATTGCATACAGTGGCTTCTCTGTTCTGAGGCCAACTATTTCTTAGTCTCATCCTGATGGGAACTGCTTTTACAGTGTCACTGATAAAAAGCAGCTTGGCTTTGGAACATACCAGTCACTAGCTATCATGGTTAAAGTCAGCTAAATGAACAATGTGCACTTTTTTTAGATACGTCTAATCCAGTAGTTTTGTAACTTTGAAAAGGCTGGTCTGAAAGTGGAAGATCCAGTACGACAGTACTACACTGGCTGGATGTAAGTACTGAATGAGAAGGGAATCCTGGAAGAAAGGCTGTTCTCTCTCTGAATGACAGACAGGCAGCAGAGGAATGCATTCCAACAACTGGCTCACTACAGCACACTAAAGATCTTCAGTCATCCTCCAGTTTGCCCACTTAGTTGAGGAAACCCGAGTCATTCCAAAATGGGGGGAAGAAATGCCACTTCAATAGTAAGAAAAATTACTCCAGTCCAGAGATGAGAAGCAAGTAATCAGACCTGACAATGTGTTTTTCTGTGCTTATGGGGTTGTGTGTGCACAGCTGTATGTTTGTGTATTTGTGATCTGGATCTAATTACAGGTCCTTGGCAGTGAGAAGTGAGAAGAAATGGCAAAAAATGCTGTGATGCACCCAAAATCAGAATTATTGTAGCTGTTTCTCTTCTTACCCTGAAATCGCAGGCCAAACCTCAAAGAAACATATGTGCATATTCAATAATATGTTAGTGATAGTCCATGTAACACTTATCCTTATTCTAGCTCTGGCTTTATCTTAATGATAATACTCTAAACTGGTCCCACTAAGTAACAGTTATTTAACATTTAGAGTACGGAATGTCAAAATTTGCAAATTTTCCAAAAACATTTTGCCCAAAAAGTTAATTACATAGAAATGTTTATTCAAATTAGAAAGGGTATGGAGAACATAGTGTGACTAAAACTACAATTGTAATGCCATTGAGCCAACCAAAACAAAGCAATATGACTGACAAAAACACGGCAGGTGGTGGGAAAACATTTTTTGTGCCATGAAACCACAAAAACATGAACCGTATATCCTCCCTTTGCAGGCAATTTATTGTCTTCGCAGCTTCGCAGGGTTTACAAAAGGACCGCTGGGATGACAGCTGGCTCTACAACACTTTTTTTTCTCATAATAAATTCCAGTTAAAACAATGAAGGAAAATATATTTTACGTTACTTTACTATAAACACCATTGCTTGACTTCCTTGTGTAGCATTTTCATAATTTAGGTTTCTTTTATGTGCATAAAATTTTTCTGGGTTTAAAAAAGTGACATTGTGACCATGCAATGACAAACAGATAGAGTTGTGGGAATTTAAAAACAATATCAACAATATCAATAGATGAGTATGACCCAAAAACTTACTTACAAAGCTCACAGTACTAAAGAATGGAAGGTCCTGGGACTAGGGCTGTATATGCAAGATATTTTTCACAGACTAGTGATTAATGATTAGCAGCATATCCTAACTTTTTTTTCTGACAGAATAAACTTGTGGTTGAAACAAGATCAAATACTAATTTCATATTACTGTGATTCTTGGAGACTGGGCTCAACCCAAAGAAGCTACAGGAAGCCCCATCTCTGTGAGAAAACCACCTATGGAGATAATGACTAGTGGCAAAATCTTTCTCTAATGTTCTACTTTAGTTAAATCATGAAAGAAAAATAGTGAACACGAGCACAAAATGAAAAGGGATTGTAATGTTCCTGTTATCAACTCCATTTAAAATCTTTGAACAGGAAGAAAATATATATTCAAAGTTGGCCTTTATTTTCATCTCAGCACACCTGCTCCTTTTCGTGACCACATTCTGAATGGTTGATTGGTAAAAGCTGTGCAGAGACAAAATGATGGATGAATACTTTTCGAAGAATTCACAATTGTAAGTCTCAGTGCAGCAGGTGTCCCCAGAGCAAAATTCTGTCATGGTGACAAACATTTCTCAAAATTGCAACATTGCTTTTAAGGCTGGTAAACATGAAGACACAGAAAACCACCCACTGAAAAGTATTTATTTTAAGTATGATGTATTCACCAAAGAGCAAAAGCTGAAATCCTTTGCACATGTATCAACAATTAAGCCTCATTTTGGCTCAAATTGCTTCCTGCGATGATGAGTTGACATAGTTAGCAGGCTGCTCTCAACTGCCAGTGATATGAAGTCTCGGTTTCAAGTCAAGAGAGTGACATGAAAAAATGCAACTTGGTCAAATACACACACTCAACACAAACATTTCACATTCATGCTTCCTCCACCACACCACAATCAACCCCTTTTCCTCCCCAAAATGATGATAAAATGATTAAAGGTGAAGAGCCTATAACACTTCAAACATGAGTAAAAGCTGCCAGTTTTCTTCAGCCTGCTGACTGACCCACCCACATGTACAAATGTGGTGGTGTAGAAAATAGCTTTCCACCCACCTCTATATGCCCATAAGAAAAGCAGAAAGGCTTATGGGAAAAAGTTGAGAGACCTTAACTGCCAATTTGTTTCTGTCAAAACAAAATACACTGAAGCATCTCGAATTCAACCATTTCACTGTCTCATCTCTAATTTTGCATGAATAAACAAAGGATTTTCCCTAAATAATACATTTAGGAAATGTATTATTTAAAAAAAAAACAACTAGTGAAATATGAAAGCACAATATTAACACTTAAAATGGAACATTTGATTCCTGCTGATAACTAATTACTTCCAATTCATCCAGATCTTAATAAATTAGTAACATAGCATTATTAAGTTTTCTTTCTATTAGTGTGTTTATTTCTGTTGCAGAAACCTGTGCATAACAGCATTTACATACTACTTGCACCAAGTATTTTAGAAACACTCACCTCTGTCTGCAGTGTGTTGGCGCGCTGCTCCTTGGCACTGAGCGACTCTTTTAGCACCTCGATGTGTTGCTTGTAGTCCGAGTTCTGATTGGTCAGTGTTTCTAGTTTGGTTTGCAGGGCCTGCATCTCTGACTCCTTCCTATTCAGCTCCTGCTTCAGCTGCTCTATCTGATAATCACACAAAACAAAATACATTATTACATTTAGAAAAATCTAATTTTAGTTATTTCTGAATGAAGGGGAAGACATAATATATTTTTCAAAGCTTATCCTCAACTTTAAAAAGGTCTATTTAGTACAACACCCAGGCATTTTAAAAACACAATGTGTCAAATTATGTTGTAGCCATTCAGTATTATAATGTTATTACAACCTTACTCGGGAGTCCTTGTTCAGTTGAATTCAAATGCTAAGCTGGACAGCCGAAAAGCAGGAAATCATCAAGAGAAACAGATTGGCTGGCTTACAAAAACTATAGATACCATAACAAAACACCACACAGCAAATTAAATCCACCAAAAAAGGGAGGTTTCTTTGCCAAGTAGACTGATGTACAGAAGACTGGAATTTGACTGGTGCCAGAAATGCACAGAGTTGTTTTAAAAGTGAGATTACTCAAACTAAGTAAGCAGAGTTCACCACATAAAAATGAAAGTCAGACCGAACCACACCATGTGTAAAAACCTACAGGCACAGAATGATCCCCAAGGATCCATGAAGTTAAAACAGAGGCACAGTAAACTGTGAAATTAGGAAAATGTTTGCCAGGCGACTTCAGAGATGTGACAGGATGAAACATGAAGAGCAAAAAATTATTCAGAAAGGAAGCACAAGACTTGATGTTTAAATTTAAAACAGAAAATAGATATTTTAAACATTAGCTAGCCAATGAAGGAAACGATCTAAAAGTAAAGAGGCTAATAAAATGAGTACTTCTTCTTGTTCTGTGATCCAAGGCAGTTGAGTGGGCATGAGGAAGGTAGGAGCTGGTCTGATGGAAGACACACATGGTGACAATGTCTGCTCCTACGGAAACACAGAGACAAGACGACAGCAACTACTAAGCTAAAAGTCTAATTGTGTGTGCAGACACAATCTTCTGAATCACACAGATCAGACTTTTGAAGTAAACCTCTACAAAAGTCGCTCAGCCACTTAAAGAGCTCATTTACCAAACTATATTACTCAATAGTTTTATAGCACTTAACCAGATCAAAGTCAAGGGAGGAGAACGGGTAAGTCAGGGACAATGCCCTCTCCAATTTCTTTAACAACAGTTGCACCTCAATGGCACTCACCACCACAGCTGAAACACCAGGAACCCAAACACTTCAAGGATATAGAATGAATCTGTGCATTGCTGCATGTGTGGTGACTTTCTGTTTCTCTGTGTGACTGTACGCAGAAAGATGAGACATGCAAAAGCAAGCTAGAGCCATCACTGTGATGTATATCATGGGTGAAGAGAGAACTCCCCTTCTCTGTTCCTCTGCCGTTGTAAGCTCACATTCGTCTGTCAGAGCCCCATTCATAAAAACATCTCTTTTATGATTGCATCTGGAACTTCCCCCGATTCAATGACAAACGAGCCCATACAAAGAGCACCATTAATGAGTCCGAGAGAAACCTTTTCACATGTAAGCACGATTCATGGGCCTCAGCCATCAAAGTAGAATAAATAGCCATCACAGCTATACGGACAGAAACTCTGTGAAACTTGAGACCTAATTCCAAACAAGGATTCTGACCATATGTTAAATGGATTGCTTTAATAACATACTTTTTCAGTGTCATAGACCACTGAAAACATCTTAAACCAGGGGCCACATTTATCCATTTAAACGTGTTTCACATAGTGCGTTTTCTGCTACAAATATATAAACTGATGACACATTCTACACTCTCCAAAGATTTATTTTCCATCAAGTGACCTCACCAACCTATGGAATCTCCAAAAATATTCTAGTCTCTGTTTAATTTTGTGTATGTCGTCCAGTGCACATTTGAATGCAAAAAGAAAATCAGCAGTCAGCCATACAAAGAGAAATCTTTCTCAAGCCTTTCCTAAGTGCAGAACAGGATGATTCACATAAAGCCGATAGTTCATGAGTGTGTTCCATCAAACATGTTCTCACTTTAAATACGAGAGACCTGATACCACTCCCGCCCCCAAACACCCACAAATTTGGGTACCTGTCTTGTGTTTCTTAGGAATACCAAGACACTCCACATTCAGAGAATTACTTCCCAGAATTATACTTAATAAATCTGACAATATAGGATATATAACAGTCTAGCTATACCAGGCTGCCACAGTTTCTTTTTGGGAAAGTAAAAAAAAAATCTTAGCATAAACCAGAGATGACATAATCATTAAATATTCGTACCACTGTTACATAATTTGCACAAGCTCTGCTCAAGTGTCTCAGCAGTTGCTCAATAATTAATTCCAGAGTATGTTTTTCAGATGCTATGCCTGGACTTAAAGAGGCTCCAAGTCTTCACCTCACAATTATTGGAAACCGTAAAACCAGACACTGACTTCAGAGTCAGTGTGAACTGATTCAGTAGCACAATGCATACTTTAGACCAGGGCTCCTCAAATCCAGGACTTGAGGGCCGGTGCTCACCAATATTTAGATGAGCTCCTGGTTCAAAACACCTTAATCAAACAGCTGTCCTGATTATTTGATTCAGTTGTGTTGAAACAGAGGATGGTTTTGAGGTTGGAATGAAAGGCATAAAGCCAATGCACAGAAGCCATTCAAAACATTGGTACATACACCATGCAATTCGCCTGCTGAAATTAAAACTGAACCTCAGAATAGGGAAAGAAAAAGAATTTAAGTGACTATGAACATGTAATTTCGGAAACTGCTGAACTACTGGGAATACAGAAACATCAGTGAGTGGCAGTTGTTTAGGTAAAGACAGCAGACAACACAAGAGAATTAGTACAGCTGGTGTGAGGAGAAAGAATAGCAGCAGTTGTTCAAATATCTACTTGTCACAACTAAAGTATTGGCAATACAAAATAAGAACATTTAATGTGTTACCTTCAGTCAGACGTTTCTTTAGATGCACATTAAAACTCACAATAGCTGGAGATCACTCCTGCCCACAGCCAGAAATATCCACAAAGACTTTTTAAAGAAACTTGGAGAACATAGGTTGCAGCAACATTTAATATCTCTTTAGAATGAAGAAAGTATTTGGTGAATTTGAATTTAATGGAATCACAAAGCACTAACAATCTCAAATTGGATTAGTAAGTTTCTTGCACACCAATGGGCTCCATGGTAGAGTACCTTTAGAATCTGGTAAAACAAAAACAGTCACATCATGGATGAAGGAACTACACGATGTTTGCCAATTTGGGCCAAAATATTAATGGCATGTTCCAGATACATAATAGCAAATCTTGCTCAGTTAAATGAAGTTCTGAAGGAGGGAGGTTCTCAAGCTCTACCCAATAAACACTGATTATACTATACATACTCCATGTATCACAAAGCATAATGTTTCACAAAATGCGTTTGATTTCTTCATATCAATTCCCACATAAAACACGATTTTCAATACATCATAAATATAGCAAGACAACAGCTCAACAGAAGCCTAAAACAACCATATATTAGAGAAATATGACATGCTTGTGAACAACTGCTCATGTACTGATGATGTAACATGCATCACTCAAATCATGCAGCATGACGCCGGCTGGTGTGGCATGCAAAGAGTTTCTACCTTATTTTTCATAAATTTAGAGTGGCTCTTGTAGACTTCCACCTGCTTGAGTTCATCCTGCCTTTCATCAGGGTGCAACAGGCCGGTGGTTTTTAGCATCTGGACCTCATCCTCTAAGTCTCTGATGTTTCTCTCCAGGGAAGAGATCTTGGTGTCCTGCACCAGCAAAGGTATTTTTGGTACAGAATCAGCAGGAATACGACTCAGACACGAGATTTGATTGCAGAAGAGTCTAAGATGAAAACTATCCAAAGTTATTTGCACCTAAAACTTTTATACAAACAGAAATATGATCAATATTAGGTTGTTTATTTAAAGACCTCAGAAGGGGTCAGAAGTTTACATAAACTATTCATGAATTCAAATGGCACAGCAGGTTTACATAAACCCAATATAGATGTTGTATAATCATTAAACCCTGTGAAGAAAAAATAACAAAATACGCTTAAATGAAATCATTATAGCCAAACATTTATTTGAAATTTGTGATCATAAGTGTTTGTAAATTTTTGGTCACAATTGTCCAGCCTAATATCAGATCCAAATTTGACCAAAAATAGATTTAAAAAATGTAAAAGATAAATGCATACATCTGCAAACAGCTCAAGACAAAAAATAAGTTAGTTTCCATGATTGAACAGTCTGTCATGAACAAGTCGTGAGCTTGTATAGTTGCATGGATTTAGACAAGCATTAAACTCTAAACTTTAAAAAAGAAGAGAAACATAATTAAATAACTGGAAGCAGACTGTTCAGTGCCATCAGCACAAACCACAGGCAGAGATGTAGACATTTGACCACTATTACATCCTCTGACATCAGCCCTGCAAACCACACTGTGCTGCATATGTTTCTAAAAGCACAAGGGCAGATCAAGCAGGAACACATAAAGGTGCATATTAAATTACTGAAACAAACACACTAGAGTGTACACTTGGGCAGATGCTTTTTGGATTGCCAGGAAAACAGTAACACACTAGCTATGCTCTCTGCATTATAAATAATATGTCCAACTTCCATTGGAAGATAAAAAAAATAAATAAAAGGCACAACAAAGACACAGTGCTCATTACTAAAATTAACTTGACATGCAGAAGGATGGCTGTCAATTAAAAGTTGAACTCCAAAATATCCAAAATAAAAACAAGCAATGGTAGGTGACATTGCTGCACCACAACTCAGAAGGATTTAGGGAAAGAGGCTAAAAGTCATAACAGAAAACAGTTGTCTATGTCAAATGAACTGAAAGAGAAACACATGAGAGCTAATACAGTACCTGCCAGACAACATCAGGATCAAAACAGAAAGAAGCGTTTGTGTTCTGCAATTACAAAGCATAAATTTACACATCTTAAAACAAGCAGCACATTAAAGACTAAAACAAAGACAGGTCAGATACTTTAAATGAGGTAAGTTTTATACTAGCAGCATTGCATCTATTTTTTCCACTTCAAGTGTGTCATAGGCTTTTCTGCTTCTATTTCCAAATAACTCAGCCAGATTTACCTTTGGTATTTGCTATTTTTGTTTGCTTTCTGTGTACAACCCTGCTGGGCTCTTAATAGGTGGAAAAGTCACAAAGTATGTGTAAAAAATAACTGTGGCTTTGAGGTAGGGAAATCGCTTTTGGAACAAGTGCTTTGCTGAAGGAACACTAAATTGTGTGGGGGGGATTACTCAAAGACACATGTGGAGTCAACTGCATTTTTCACAGCAGTAACAGCTTCAAAAGGCTGATATGAGAGTGAAAGCTTCCATATGTGACATTTGAAACAAACTGAATAAGTGCTTAACTCTGCAAGTGCCAATATTGGGCATTGCAGCTATAGTAAGACATAATAGGATGATATTCATTTAACTGTTAATCAGGATACAATGCATGCACTAGATGTGCTGGTATTTAACGTCAATGCAGATTTTCTACTCTATTCAGGCTGAAGCAGGAGCATGCAACAGAAGTGAACTACTGTCACAGATAATAAAAAAAAGAAAAACAACTTCACTCACTGCCAAAAGGAAAACAAATTTTTATCACTAACGAAGAGCTGAGAAGTGGCACATTATCACTGAAAATCACTGCCTTCTTATAGATTTTCTCAGTCCTACCTTCATATCAATGACAGTTTGCAGAGTTCTGCTCTTAGCCGGATCAGCCGGGAGCTGGTTACGCCGATGGAGCTCCGGGGGAGGGACCCGGTAGAAGCAAGCCTGACGGCTCATCATCTTTAGCTTTTTCTAATACCCACAGCTTCAAAGCCACTTGCAAAGAAACACTGATAAATCTCACTGGCTCCTTCCTTTTGGCTCCTCAGGTTGTGTTTTCTTTAAAAATGTTATAAAATCCATTGCTGTGCTTCCATAGAGAGTCAATAAAACTTTTCCTATGATCTTTAGTCGAGTCCCTGATGTTATACTCGCCAAAGGATGATTTCTATCTCAGAAGAGGCTGGATGGATTTTTCTGCCAGGTCTATATCAGATTCTTTTTCTGTTTGCTAGCGGGTAGTAGAAGGCACCTTCAGGTTTAGGACGAATGAATCAGTCTCGACTACACTTTTCGGCATGAATCTCCAATTTTTTTTCTCCCACTTGTTTTCACTGTTTCTCTTGCAGATGTCTCTGGCATGCTGAAGCTTGTGCTAGGCAACAGTTTCTGCCAGCACATGCGCTAAGCTTTTTCTATCAATAATTAACGGTAGCACTGACCTGCAGCAATGCCTACACAAAGCCATGAACGACATTCAAGCTACAGGCACACACAAAAGCACACATCCTGGCACATGAAATGTTGCTCTGAAAATGCCTTGTTACTCCACTGTTTTATAGAGATTTTAATACAGACTGTGACAGCACTAACACAAAGTGCATTCCATTTTAAAGGGAAGACATCTGTTACTTTCTGAATACATTTTCATTCAGCAAGGAGAACACGTGCAAACCTTTCTTGAAAAGATTACACAAACAAAATCAAATGTATTCAGACATAGATACTGGAGGTCAGGATTTACTTGGACTTGGACAGAGGTATCAGTACGTTATAATTTACCTTACCTTTCTGTCAAAGACTGTGCATAAATTTTACGTCCTTCAAAAATTTATTTCCCTCAGAGAAGGAAATTAAGTCATGTCATCTAAGGCTATCGTCTCAGTTCCACATACGTCAGAGCTGAGGACATGGACAGAACAGAATCAAATGCAACACTTCAACACTGACTGAAGTGTTCAATTCTGGCCTTGATGCAATGGTGTTAAGTGTGCCAAACACAAAACATGTCATGCAGTTACATGTAAAACGCAACAGGACAGACATACAGGTGAAATTAGACATTCTTTAATTTAGGTTAAAAAATTTAAATGATCTAATATTGAAAAGTATTCTACAGCAGGAAAAGTCTAATTTAAATGACAGCTCATCATTTCAACAAAGGGCATCATATTTCAGTTTTAAATACTGATTTTTATGCACAATGCTGAAATTGCAAGGAGCCTCAATATCTATAGTTGCAAAATGGGCTCAAGTTATCACTCCTCCTCCAACATCACGTTTGACATCATCATACAAGGTTCATGCTGTTAGGCTGTGTTTGCACCAAACATTTTGCAGTATATTATAAATAAATGTTATAAATTTGATATGATTCAAGCAAAAGGGTGTTAGAAACAAAATATATGGATCTAGAGAGCAATACAAAGTGCTATATTATTCAATATGTACAATATACTTTGCCATCAATGCTAATTATAAACATCAAGCCAGAAACATTTCTTAGAATTGTATCCATTTGTTCTCCCACCATCATCCACCCACCCACTTTTCACAAATCATTAAAGTGGACCACAACCAAATACTTTTCATGCAAGCTTTTATTTTAAAACAAACTGTAGCACTGGCCAGCTAAGCACTTGGAAAGGGAAAATGATTTATTGTTTAATGTGGAAGACTGTTACATCAATCACAAATTTTATTGCAGCTGCATGCTTGGCTTCATAACCATAACAGACTATTACATATTTATTTACTTTTATATGTCTCAAAAGGGAGACAGGACTTAAATATATAATCGGTTTACGTTGCTGCTGGCCCTATAAAATAAAAGAAATATTCTAAACGTTACCAAGCAGTAAAATATAACTGAATTTTTACACTGTTAAGCAATCAGTGAATCCTTACTTCAAACACATAAAAGATTTAAAGCATATAGTCAGTAAACATACTCCTGAGCAGTTTCTCAAAGCAATCGTAAACTCAGAGGAAGTCTGTCTTCCTGAGAAACAAAGAATGGCTGTAAGGCCTCCAATCACTAGGTGACAGCTGTCCTCAAGCTAATCAACATGTAGAAGAAGTAAGCAACACAGTCACACCATAGACATTATATATGGTGATACCATTGCTGTGGATGATCTAGAGAAGTTCCTGACAGTGAAATGAAAAGCAGCGGCAGGGCCAAGTGATGATAGTCGACAGAAAAGACAAGGAAATACGATGAAGCCTAAATAACCCTTAAGCATATAGCATGTTCCAAGTTGGCCCAATAAGATGTATTTTGACTTCAGAATTTTCAAACATTTAAGTTAATAAAAATGTAACAATGTTAAAGTTTTATGTGTTTGATTTAAGCTGCAATGTTTGTGTAACATACATTAATGACAAAAAAATTACTTAATCTTTGAGGTACCCCAAAACTTGAGGCCCTGGACTACTGCCCCTGAAAGCCCTTAGATTTTGAGTGAGCAAAATTTTGTGCATATTTCATAAAATAAAATAACTGAGAGCTTCTTGTGTAAGGCATGAGTACAGAAGAATGTAGGCCTAAAGAGGTACCAACCAGGACAAGCTTTCCATCAAATAAATGAAACAAAAGGAGGAAAATAAAGAGAGAACAAGGAAAACTAAAAAATAGGCATAATTAAAATTAAGGGTAAGAAGTAAGCAAAACAAAACAAAATTGGAAAAAGATTGGAAAAATAAGGATCTGCTGACATGAACTTCCAATTCCAACATGTTAGCACTGAAGAGTTTAAAAACCAACATTTCTGAAGCTTCATCAATGTTTTCAGAGGAAAGAGCAGATAGAGAGGAGCTGCCAAAACAAGCAGAATGAGTTTTGAAACCAGGGGAGTCGTAAGTGCTTGCTTGCTTCTTTTTAACAGCAGAGCAATATACTCAACCTTCCTGATCCCACACTGAGATGTCTTCACATGAAATAGGGACCCTTACTCTCCTTAGAGCCCCTACAGAACATATGACAACATCACTATATGTAAGAATATATAAATGCCAAAGCAGAAATCTCACAGCAAGAGTGTATGTTTATGTGTGTATGCCTTTGGCAGTAGGTCAGGGCTGGGCAGGATAAGACCAGTGGTGCTGCTGTTATTATTGGGTCTGCAGGGACCTGGCGGCTAGGGAGAGTCAATTAGACCCAGATTTATGCCTCTCAGCATGCATATATGTGTGTGTTTGTGTGTCCCATCGCACATAACTTTGCTTTGCAAGTGCATGTAATCGCCACAGCAGCTAAACTCTAACTGAACAGTGCCACTTTGTGGTCACTTTTAGTACTGCAAGAATTTACATTTTACACCACTTTGGTACAAAATTAAAAATCAGTTTAAAATAAAGAAATTTAATATTTATGTTACTTCTTCTGACACCATGCACTAATATTATCTTGGTAAGGTTAAATAGATAGCACGCATGATAATATGACCTTACCTACATCCCCTAGCTGCTTCTTTTTCTGCTTCTTGTACATTAATGGTGCTCAGGTTCAGTCTGAGAGAAATACCATCCTGCAATTTTAGATACATTCCTGATCTTGAACACCTGTGTCAAAAGGCTAAATTTCCACAAATGTTATAAGTAACTCAGCTCTGCAGAAGCTTGGTAGAGAGCCACTCATATGATCCAGGGGTGTTAGATAATGGACGTATCTAAAAGTTGCAGGGTGATAGCTCTTCAGGACTAGACTTGAGCACCCTGACCTAAACCATCCTCTACAGATGTAGGCCTACATCAAAAGTGATCAAGCAGTGTTACAGTGTTAATGTAATTATGACCTGGGAATTTCTTCACATTTTACCACATTACAGCAACAAGGGTCAATGTGTCTTATTGCAAAAGACCAACCCAAAGATGCTATAAAATGTGGCCCAGATTTATATTCAGTCTTCTACACTCTGAACCCTTTATTTAAAATCCAGCACAAACAATATTGTCAGGAGTCAGGTAGTTAGCTAATGGATGCACCTGAGTGTAATTTAATTTCCGCATAAATGCAACTGTGGTGTAAAGGCTTCAGAATGGTTTGAATATAAGATAAAAACAACTAAAGAACATGCTAGACAGGTCAGACATATAGTCTGGTTAGATTTTCATTTCAAGAAGTGCCTGTGGTAACCATGCTAACTCTGGAGGAGCTGTAGAAATCTAAGGCACATATGGGACAATCTGTTGACAGGACAATTATTTATTTTTTCCCAGTAGAATGCCACAGTTTAAAGAAAACTATAAGAAGTTCTATCTAAGATTTTCCACAGACAAGTGGAGATGCTCTGATCAGATAGGGCCAAAACAGAACTTTTTTGCCTCTGCACAGCAGCAACATGTCAGGGGTTGCTTATCTTCAGCAGGGGTGATGATGCTGGCCAGAACTGATGAAAAGGTGAACAGAGTGACACCTGTTAGAGGCTGTAAAAAACTGAAGAGGTCCAACTATGACCAGGACACTAAAAATTCAAGTTAAAATTAAATAATTTAGATGAAATGGTATTTATGTTTTAGAATGGTCCAGTCAAAACTCAGGCCTAAATCCAATTGGGAATATGTAGCACTCTCCATCTGATATATCTAAGCAAAAAATTATATATTTTTTCTTCCACTTCAAGGTTAGGGACACATTTGTTTTGATCTGTTAAATACAGTCCTAAGAAAATGCATAGGAGAAAACTAGAGAAAGACTTCAAGGGGTTGAAATTGTTTGAAAGTCACTATACTTCACTATACATCAACTATACATCAACACTGACAGTGATTTCACATCTGGATATGATATGTTATGATAGAATCAAAAGACCATACATTTTTACATACCCTACATCTGAAGCACTACTTCTGTAAAATATTCACCTGAACCTAAGAATAGTATTTCTCCTCTCACCAACAAAAACAATGAGTCATTCTCCCGAAAAATTTTCCAGCAAACTGAAAACAGGAACATTTATTACCCTTGCTTAAACTAAACAAGCACCGTCATTTAAAAGTGAACAACGAGTGCAGTAATGAAAAGCGGTTGGTCTGATTTCCGTTGGTGCTAAACAGAGAACTAAAGTCCCTCTAACTTGCTTCACTGTATGGTCCCTGGCTTGCATTGACCGTGACGTTTGCTAGTGTAACACACAAAGTGAAGCAACCTGTGCCAGACATTAGCTGCTTCTTGTTCTGCACACTTGTTCTTCAAACAGACCAGCCATTCAAAAATTGATACATCAAGCAAAGAGTTTCGAAGGAATCCAACTGCCAAACCTCCTGGCAGTTTCTCAAAGACGTCCCAAAAAGCTTTACAAAGAAACTGACCAACGAGTGCAATAATGAACTCTTCCATTCAGGAGTGAAAACATTTAGTCTTTAAAGTTTTCTTTAAAGAAAGCTTTAAAGACTAAATGTCTTTTAAGTCTTTAAAGTTTTCTTTAAAGGCTAAATGAGCAATAAGTTTAAAGTGGCAGACATAGTTAAATTGCACACATATAGGTATATAAATGCTCCAGCAGAGACCCTATTACCCTTGTCTTCCATGAGGGAAACTTAAAAAAAAGGAAAAAAGCTGAAAGAACAACACTCCCTCTTTTTTCAATCAGGGAGGTCAGAGTGTTTTCTCTCATTAATCATACATTAATATTCAGATAAACACAGCCTGTTTTTCTACTTTAGAAAAACAGAACCTTTCTAGCATGTCTACCTCTCCCTTTGACAGACCACACTTTGCCCTCCTCCTTTGTAGAATACACAGACTATCCGAAGCTGTCAAATGATTTAAAAATAACATGACTATAAGAGTGTGTAAACATGTACTCACGTCTTACGTACAACTCACGGTTAGGTCCCATATATGACAAACAGATACATACACACACACGTCTGCATTAGCATGGCCTAAACCAACCAAAAATCGCATTGGTGGCCAAACTCCAGGCAAGGGTGGATATCCCATCAGAAATCCTTGGAGGGAAATGGTAAGCAGAAAGGATCCAGATGTGTACACACGCTCACACCCACGCACCCATATACACATTCCTTTATTCTGAATGGAGAAAGAAAGTCAAGAACATTACGACACAAACAGTGTTGGAGGCATACACCAACATAGAATACACACTCACACACAGAGCCAGAGATAGGGAAATTAAAGGTTAAGAAGATTTAGAAGTTAAAAATAGATAAGGCAGGAGTCAGGAGCTACAGAGCAGTATCCTGCCAGCCCTCACAGTGGAGGATACACACACCTGTGCTGAAACACCACTTTCTGAACCCACATGCTGTGATAATGTCACATCAGGAGAAATGTCACATCAGGAGAAAAAGATTAACATTTGGATATTTTTGAGGTTCAACATAATCCTAATTCATTTAATATTCATTCCTTTCATTTCAGAAAAAAGCCAAATGCAATGCTGGCTGCACTGCAACTGACAAATGATCAGCAGCTATATATGCAACATGTGCATGCTCTTGAACAAGCATGGACACCCACTCACGCACCAACACACACACAACACGAGATTGTAAAACTGCATGGCTGAACATGAGCTTAGAGCTCTCCGTATGTTAATCTGGTCCATTGATAAGACCTGCTGAGCTGCTTTCTGCTCTAACACCACACAAAAAATATACTGAAAAACAGGTACATGCACAAATACACAAAACCAAGCAATGAAAAAAGCAGATAGACATGCTTTTGCAAGTAGTTACACAAGAAAAACGCTAATGTTGAGATCAGAAAATCTGTGTTAAGATTTTTTTTTAAAGACTTAAAAAAGCTACAACAGAGCTAAAAAAAAAAAAATTTACAAGATCCGATGATAAAGTCACAGATTTTATTGATTCAGTTTGGAAAGGGCTGCAATGCCATTTCAGGCTTTGAGACTCCAGCAAGTCAGAGTGAGGGCCATTATTTACAAATAGAGAAAATGCAGAATTTTGGTTAACCTTTCGAGGAGAAGCTGTGTGTCCTACCATAAAAAGCTAATGAAGTACCCATAAAGGACATCACAAAATAAACCAGAAAAACATCTAAAGCATTGTAGGCCTCAGTTGCCTCAGTTATGGTCAGTGCTTATGATTCAACCAGAAGAAATAAACTTTCCCCCAGAGATGCGAAACACTCACTGAATTGCTCGATGCCAGTTACTGCTGCCATTGTGTCTGTAAAATGAAGTTATTAATATAAATGAATTTACACATTGAAAAACTATGAGGAAGACGTACACACCTCTCTCAAATGCATGTTCTCCAAGTGGGCATCAGCTTCCTGGGCTGCCATGGTAATTATGCCTGTCCGCTGTCCTCGTCCCCACTGTCCCTGACCCTGAAGCATCTCCAGCAGCCTCTGGATGCTCTCGTCTCGTGCACCCAGCGTCTGCTTCTGGGAATCAATTCTCATCCCCATCTCTTCCATAGTCTTCCTCAGCAGGGACAACTCATTGGCTTGGCGCTCGTGTTCTGACTGCAGTCGGAAGAAGTTTTCCTCTGTTGAATCCTGAGGAGGAGGTGAAGAAAAACCGTCGCACCCAGGCACCTGACAGGGGCTACATGGATGACGGGGGCTAGAGCTGGGCAATGCTCCCTGACTAGGACTGTAGAGGGGCTGGCTTGGACTGCTCCTTTGTCCAGGCTGAAGGGTGTTGGCTGGGCTAAGTCTCTGCATGGCTGCCAATGTATTACACCCATAGCCAGGGCTGTGAATGATGATGTCAGCCTCTTGTTGCCTTGGATTGTAGGTGTTCGATGGACTGGCTTTCGGGCTGTTCTTTGGTGCGGGACTGTGCAGGTTTATGGAACTTTGTCTGGGACTGTGGCCAGGACTGAGCCCCCCTCTGAACTCCTGGTCCATATGGTGTTCTTGGTAGGAGCTGCTCTGTTGCCGCTGTTGCCGCAGGCGACTGTTTGTCTCTCTGTGAGCTCTCAGTTCCTCCTGTAGCTCTTGAACTGTCAAAGGAAGTTGCTGCAACCACAAAGTGAATTTTTGTTCAGTAATCATTCAAATTCAAAATTGCCAAAACTTAGTACGACACATATAAAAAGAGTGAGTGTCTTAAAAACAAAAAATAAAACAGACCTTGTTTCTTCTTATATCCCCCAGCTGTACCAGAATGGGATAAAAGAAACACAGATACATACCAGTAAAGCTAGAGGGTGGTAGTTACACAACTAAGCCTCAAGGGGGCAGGTTTTCTCTTAGAAACACGTAGGTACAAGGAGCATTTATTTGTAGTTGACATACAATTAGAGTGGAGAGGAAGAATAAAGTTGGCTATTTGTGTGAACTGAGGTTACTCTATTAGAGTTAAATAGAGTAAAGGAAACTAGAGTAAAATATTTTAAAATAGTTGCCATATTCTAAATGACTAAAATATTCAATATTGTTTGACAACAATATTCTGTTTTTGTTACAAATAGAAAAATATGTCAATATATTAAGCCAAATTCATAAATCTCTAAAGTTGACTGTAATGATAATGTTTCTGCAAGATTATTAATTATTAAGAACAGGTGGACAGGTGTCGCTGACATGTTTATGTTTTTCATTATTCAAAGTGCATTAAAAAGGGACAAATCTAATTGAACATCTGGTATAAGCAAAAACAGCAAAACAAATAATTAAAAATTTCTAATCAACAAGAAGCTGAAAATGAAAGTTTTATTACGATCAAGATTAAATTTAGAATGGAAAGTCATAAAAGGTAATCCACAAACCCAAGTTTTCATAACGCCTCAATTAGAAGTATTACAGTTGTTTCTCTAGCAGCTGTGTCCTTCGGTACTCATTTTTGGGGATTTCTGCTTCAACTGCTACCGTTTTTTTAGAAGAACAAAAGCAGTAATTTCAGTCTATGTTATTCCTGAAATTATAACTTCTGATAATTTGGTGACATAGTATTTGTAATTGGGGACACTGCAAACTATAGCAACAAGCAGCTGAAGACTTTATTTATGTATTTATTTATTATTATTATTAGCAACACAGTATAGTGATATACTGTGTTGCTGTAGAGTGTATACTGTACTTTAACTTTTTCATCCTTGAGTCATGATGTTTTTCTTTTGCTGGGGAGAACCAGGTCTTTACTATCTTACAAAATTAAAAAAAAAATGTAATAAAAAATAAGCAAAGGAGCATATTAATTGAACTATTGAGGGGCTGCTTGAAAGGTTCAGTTCATTTGATTTATTTTTTGTTTTGTTTTGTTTCCAAAATCTTTTAACACAATTAGAACCATTATTTCTTTGTGAAACAATGGTTTCATAAAGATAAACTACAGCAAAGACTACTGGGTGTGAACAATATTGCACATAGTAGTCAACCAGAAGATTGATAACTTTTTGGGCAGCATCACTATCTGTCCAATGCTTTAGTCAAAGACTATTTTGCAAATCACATGAGTTTTTACGCTTTAAATGGACTGTTTTTTCCCCTACACTATTTACTTCACATATTCTGGATAACAATTTATCAAGTGACATCTGTGAAAAAAAAGTTTAAATGTTACAAAAAACTAATTTTACTGTGCGCTTCAAAAAAGTATCTGCCCTCTAACAGATTTATTTCTTCTTATTTGTCCGGATTTTGCCACACTCAGATGTTTCAGATCAATAAACAGATTTTAATAACAAATATAACCAGACTTATTACAGTTCTCAAATTATGATTCAATCAAGGGGGAACTACTTGTTTAAAAAGTAGTTCCCAAATTTGAACCTGTAAGTAAATAAATGTAAGCGACACTTTTGTGAGATTTATCTATCTCAAAAGCCATACCCAAGCCTGACTATAGATGCACCTGTAGAATAAAATTATCACTTAATAGAAAGTTAAAAATCTCAAAAAGAAAACCATCATGACTCAGTCTAAAGGATTGAAAGAAAAACTGATTAAAACAGTGACTGACATCTATTAAATTATAAAGAGTTACAAAGTCATTTCTAAGGGACTGGGTCTCAAGTGAACCACAGTGAAAGCCTAGCATACTGACATTTGTTAGGAACCCCATTTAACAGTTTCACACTAACAGGAATTATTTGTGGGAATTCTTTGCTTGTTTTTCACGCCAGCACTCTGATTTCTGTGCTCCTGTGCAGAAGGTGGGGAGTGCCAAGGACACAGAGTGGAGATGAAGAAGAGCGAGTGAGTTTATGGATAATCAATGCAACATCTCACACTGAATATTAAATTAGAGTGGGAGGACAGTCCTTCCCAAAAACACAGACAACTGAGACTCTAGATACACAAATGCTCACGTGTACAGTGGACACATTCACATTTCAAAGAAACACATACACACCCAACACACAAGTGGCCGGAGAGGAAAGGTCAAATGAGCACAGATGAAAGAAAAGGTGACATTCTTTATGGTAAACTGCAGCTATCGTTTTCACCTGTTTTCCAGAGACTCACAAAAAGATAAAAAAGTTCAAAAAAGGAGGAGAAATGGAGAAGAAAATGGAAAAGAAAAGGATAAACTGAACTGGGAGTTAGTGAGAAGATAAAGGGTGACCTTTTCTTTTTTGTAAGAGTTGGAGACACTGAGTTATAGTGTTGGCTGAGGCACAGGGAAAGACATGGTTGCTTTTTAATGAGTGGTCAAATCAATATTGTGAAGAAAACTGTGAACAACTTGAGCTCAACAGCTGTGGGCGGGTGCGTATGAGACAGACAATGGCAGAGAAAGACTCAAGCAGAGACAGAAGGCAAGACAAAAAAACATGTTCTCTGACTAAGACCATATGCTCTTAATGAAGCTTTTTATTTTAATTCCTTTAAAAGCCTTTAATTGCTTGGAAAGAAATACATAAATTAATATCAGGCAACTAAATTTGATTTGGTTAAGGAAGAATGACCTTGTTCAGAGACTGAACAGATTGAGCAAATTAAAATGCAAAGGTGCAATCAAGGACAAGTCAGCTCACCATGTTTCAGATGAAGAAAATTATGTTAATCAGCAGATTTGAGAGCAAAAAGGCTGTCTCATATTGGTTTCCAATTAATCCTACTCTCATTTTCACATTTTCTGACTTCATGTGTCATGCATGTGTGTTTAGTTAAAGTATAGTGCTCTTACACTTTATGACCAAGTGAGATGAAAAAGCAAGAAATAAAAAATGCAGAGGAGGCTCCACAGTTACAGCAGGAGGAAGCAGATACTGTTTTTTGTATGTGTAAAAGCAACAAAACAATCACAGTTCCAGCTTCTGTAATTTGAAAACCTCAAACCTTATTTTTAAATCAAATAGCTTTACTATTCCGATTGTAGTATTTGGATTTTCTTCTAGAAAAAGAACAGACACACAAAGATGTAAAATGCCCGATAAAGAGAGAGACAGAAGGGCACTGAGATAAAAAACCAAGGGAGGATAAACAAAGAAGAGACACTACACAGTCGCCATGCGGTGGGTGAGGCAGACAGATGGATAACACCTCTGAATGAGTGGGACAGACTCCGGGGGAGAGACTGCACAGGACAGACTGGTCACCATTCCTTCAGCAAAAGCTGTGAGCCCTTTGAGAACCCAGAAACCCCGGCAAACACCTTGCGTAAGTTCCCATGGAAACAACGTGGAGGTAGCATGGAAAACATTGTTAGTCAAAACGGCAGCCAAGCTATTCAGTGTAACCTTGAAGATGAGAACAAATGGTGTTTTTCAGAGATGAACACAAAACATCTGAATGGAACTAATGAAGAAACTCACTGAAACTTCTTTTTGATATTTTGACATCTTACAATAACTATGTTTCTTTATTATTCCTTATTAGTATATATGGCAGAGCAACACAAAGGAGTACACAGTTGTAAAGTGGAAGTAAATTGCTAAATGTTTATTTTTTTTTCAGTTTTTAACTATTTCACTAATAAAAATAAGTGGCATTGTACTAACCATTCCAAATCCATACTAGAACCACATTTTACTGCGCTAGCAGCTGTAGAACCTCTGGGAAATGTGTTTTCATATGTACTGGAATTAATAGCTTGTTCTTCTCTGCAAAATATCTCAAACTCAGACACAATGGTTAGTTAATGAACACATTTTTCCACAGACTCTCAAGTGGCTTTAGTAGAAATGCAGCAATCTACAGGCCAGAGATTATCATGGTCCTTTATTTTCATTCTAAAATGCAACGTCAAGTACTTTGATGCACTTCCTTCATTTTCCGTTGCTACTTCTTTACAAAATCCTCCAGTACAAGATGTTTTCTGAGGTTTGGCTCTTGGACAAAAGAACTCAAAAGAAGTTCAGACAGAGAGAAAGAAACAGAAATCCGTAAGATTTCTTCCTTTTTCTTTACATCATTATTTATTGATCTGTATTATAAAATCCAAATAAAATAAGTTGAAGTTTGAGACTGTAATATGTAAAAGTTCAAGTGGATGAGGCACTGTTGCTGTCTGCTTTCTCACCTGTAAATCTTCTTGATTCACTCTGCACTGTTCCTTTAGAGCTGCCGTCCTCACGCCCTCTTCACGCCTACTCCCCTTGTCTCTCTTTACGTCAGGACTCCAGAAATTAACACTATTCATGCCATAGCCTGTCTTTCCATCCCTCCCTCCATCCAGTTCCCTCCGGAGACTTTCATTCTCTTTCTGCAGATCCCTCAGCTGAGCCTGGAGATCACAGGTGGAAACCTCTCCCCGATCATCCGAATCCAGTGTTTGTGTGCATCTTCCAGACTGCCGTCGCAAACTGGAAGTTCCTGTGGAAAACACAGTTTGTTCTCCACAAGAGTCTGATATGTGATGCATTCCAGAGGCTGTGATGTTTGGGGTGCTTCCAATTGCTGTACTGCGGCCAGTATAAGATGAGCGACTGGTACTCCGCCCTAATGTCATGGTACTTTTAGGGTATCCACCAGAGGGACCCAAGGACTCCCGCTCATTGGGATACATGGTGCCAGAAGTGGCATAGGCCGCACTTAAAGACTGGATGTTCTCCATGGACATGGTTTTGCCACCTGGAGCTGTTGTTGACCCACGAGCTGATCCTTTATCTGCTGTTGATGTGTTGACTTTGAGTCTTGAACCAAGCTTTGAAACTGAACCTTGTGCGCCTGTCGGTTTCGGTGCTGGTGGAGGCCCGCCCCCTGACACAGAGCCAGGCTCAAGTCCTGATCGGGACCCAGGACCTGAGCTGACGGCCTGTTTACCTTTCCCCAGTTTTGTAGACCTCGAGAAGCGTGAATGAGATGAGCCATCATTTTGCCCACCACTCTTTGCAGCAGCAGTCAGCTTGCTGTGCGAGGGCTTGGCTCTTATGTTTAAAGGCATGGCTGTATGGCAAAATATAACATCTGCAAGCAAATAGTCACAGGCAGGAAAACTGGGATATCCATTTGTGGAATAAGAATAAGCAATGGGAGTAATAAAGGCCACTATTCACTTATCCATATCTGACTGTGCAGACATCCAGGTTTATTTAGTCTTTTGTGAAGAAAATATGAGGTTGTTGGCAGTGATGCTCCAAGATGTCTTGGACTTTCAGTTACATTGCAGGTCATCATGGATTCTAGGCAGCAAAAAACAAGACAGACATACAAAAAATACAGAAATGCAACAACAAGAAATAAGAGATTAAAAATGGGCAAAACCAACACAATTATAAATAGTAACCATTTGTGTGCGCACACTAATAAAGTTCTTTTCAAAAAGGTGATCAAAGTTGTAAACTCAAGTGCTCTTAAATCAGCACTCACTGTCTTAAGTAGAAACCATAAAGCAGCATCCCAGTCTCTACATCCCAAAGCAAAAGTGAAAAGGAAGGATGTGGATAGGTGTGATTAATTTAGCACAACAGAAAGTATTAAATTTCTTGTCTGCAGAGGTCTGACAAAAAAGAAAACATTTTGTGGAATGCTTTGGCCTCAACAGACTGCAAAGAGAATTGAAAGACCACTCTTCATTACATCCCATCCCTCTGGGCCAGTTTCAAATTTACAGTCAGTCTTTGCGAGGCTGTACACACCTCAGGCTTCAACTATAAATAGGGGACAAAAAATAGGTACTTTGAATTCAGGCCAAATCCTACTTGGTACATGATGTGATAAGAAATCAACATTCAATCAGCAGACAGCAGACATACATGTGTATGTATCATATTAAGTGGTAATAAAGAAACGTCTTGGATTTAGCGTGTTAAAAACAATACTATATTAACATTTTCAGACAAATAAAAAAGTTCCCTTTGAGACTCAGCATGTAGGGGGAGCAGACATTGACTGACAACTGACTATAAAGCAGAGGCAAATCCAAATTATAATCCCTCCTCTAATCTAAGAGGATTGGGTACTTGGAGTCCCTTTACAGGATACAACTGAGGGACTGGTTAAGTCTGCGTGTCAATCATAACCTAGCTGTCAATCCCTTATCTGTTGTTGCTCAGGACAATAAACTGAATGTCCTGTACATCAGATGCACAGTCTAAATGGCAATAAATTGGACTTTTTGAAATGGAGTATAGGCAGTTTTTCTATTCCTAGTGAGGGATTGCCAAAATAAATTCTACACGTGGTTTAAAAAAAGAAAGCACACACATGCTAGCTACCTATAAAGCTTTTTCTATATTACAAACACTGAGGTGGAGGTGCCACAAATAGCTGGTTCATTACAATGAATGCCAGCGAAGTATGTGCCGCTAAATGCATTACATTTTAAAACAAAAAAATTAAAAATAAAATAGGGAGAGGGAATGCTCGATTTAAATGCACGTCTGGCATTAAAGCAGTCCACAAGCGCCTGCAGCTTAGTTTGGAGTCGACAACCAGCTGTTGCTGTGGAGAGAAAAGCGGAGTCACCACCCTTACTGCGAAAACACAACACCCTCAACAGCATGACAATTTCTTATTCATAATAGAAGGGTTTAATAAGTAGTCTAACATAGTTTAAAGGTAGATAGACGAACGACCTACCAAGGAGCACTTATAAGTGACCAGGCAAGCCGGGCACAGACGCCCAAACAATTCTACTACGACCACGGCATGAAGGATTAGTTTCTAGCATATCCACGGCCACACGAGTCCGAGCTGGTATCTTACATAAGAAATAATCTGTCACGCCAACTGACCGCAGTCAATTTTAATTTGCATTCATATAACAGCATCAAATAACGCTCCCACCTTCCAAAAAAAAAAAAAAAAGTCCAGGTGCGCCCTGTGCGCGCAGCTCCATCTTACCGGACAGGCAGCTCTCCATCACCGCTCAGTCCCGTCGGCCGTATCCCGTCCGACCTCAGCGCAGCCTCCATGATCTCATCGGTTCGGCTGTGACCTGTCCTACCATCGGGTCCGCGTGGGCGCGCTAACCCAGCTGGCGCGTGCTCGAGAAAGAGCTGTGGTGGGGCAGCGCGAGCGAGCGAGCAGTGATTGGACGACTTAATTCTCCACACAGATTCCATGTTGAGCAAATATTCATAAATGTGCACATCGCATGCGTCAGTAACTCAGTTTGATGATTGCATTTAATTTTTCAGTAAATAAACTGACATTAATACCTAGTGACACATAGACGTGTTAATAGGTATTAGTGACACGCCCATTAAAAAAATTTTTTTAAACATTAGAAAATGTTTTAAAACATTTAAACATTTTTTATTTTTTTTTTAATGGGCGCATCTTTTCTTCCATCAGGATGATCTCACAAATAAAAATGTAAAACAGTTAAATCGTTTATTTTATTGTATTTATTTTTTTTTTAGTATGGGAAAAACCCAGACAAAAGTTATTTTTTGTTTAATATCTTTGTCACACTGTTTGATACCACTGTTACAACTGTGATTTTAAGATGTGTTTATGGACATATATTGTGTGGATGCATTTCATGTAAGTTTAGATATTGCATATGTGTATGATTTTAATAATTATTTTGTGCCTTTTAAATTAGCGCTCACTAGGAGGAATATTCAACTTGCGTCTCTTCTCCTGACAAACTTAAGTCAAATTATCTTGTCATTATGGCTTCGAGTGCACCAGAGACCGTGACGTTGCGACCTAAGGACAAGGGTTGACACCTCAGCATTATATGGGATGCTAGATTGATTGCTTTTTTATTCTTGAAAGATACGCCTCAACATTCAGAATTCTTTGATAAGGGCCTATCCACATCTCACATTTTTACTTGGTAATAGTTTCCCACTCCACCTGGCAAAAGACAGGGCTTCTATTATTTATTTTTGTTTCAAGACTATTCAGGCTTTTCATTTCCTCCCAAACCAAAGAGAAGTGAAACTTTCAGAGTGGTGCGTATCTTGCAGGTACATCACATACCCTCTTGTAATGTTTAATAAATCAGCTAAAACAATGTCAATTTGTTTGTATACTGCCATGACTGAATTACAATTACTTTCGTAGCACCTAAAACCAACTATTTCTTCAGCACGTTTTTGGTAAGGTTAAATACAAATTAATCAAAATGAAAAATAGAAACTATTAAATTGGAATTGTTTAATAAGAATAACTTCAAAGACATAATGTGGCCACAAATACAGCTCAGAAATCTTAAAGAAAACCGAGGCCTAGGGGGATAAATCTATCTCTTTGTGTAGGTTAACCACTGTCTTTTACATAAGCTACACCATCACACCTGTGTTCAGCCTTCTGTGACATCAGAAAACTGTTACAAGCCATCATCTGTTTTGCTGTAGAGCGTAATTTTGCTCCAAAAACTGAAATACAGACAGGAAATACACAGAAACAAAAATAAAACATTCCTGAAACTGTCAGTTTGTCAAAATGAGGTCAGATGGAAATGTGCAAATTCAACAATACAGTCCAGAAAAAAAAAGTTTCTACCTCCTCACTAAATTCGTCTGTTTTTGACATTTTTTGTGACACTTCAATAAATCAAACTTTTATATCAGACAATATATAATCGATGGATGGATAAATTCTGCTCTCTACCAGAAAAAACAGAAATAAATTGTCATCCATTTGTAACAATCTCAAATAAACTTTTTCACCTGGAATAAAGGTTTTAGAGTGATCCAATCAAAGACTGGACTTAAGTGCAAAGGGCACAATGTGCCATCACTTTAAGAAAGAAATTTACGCTGGGTGGCATTCAATATGGCTCAATTAAAACAAAGAGTGCCAAATTTCCTTCTACTACCTAGATTTAACGCTTTATTGGAGGGAATTACTCTTTCATATAGCACAAGATTGGTCGTCATATTATTTTTTTTCCTCAAAACTGAAAACATATCGTTGTCTGGTATAAAAAAACAAACAAACAAAAAAAACTTCAAAGCAAAAACAGAGCAAATCTGTAAGGGGGTAAATACTTTCCCAGAACTTTAACTATTTTACTTAATCATATAAAACTTTCACTTATGTTATTGTCATAAAACTTGAGATTATCAGACGATAATGCCATCCTCATCTGGTTCCAGAAAAGGGGTTGAGCTCTTGGGTTTCTCGGCCAGGACAACACAGACTTCCTGCACAGTCTCTTTCTCAGTTGGAGGTACTTCAGTTTTGGAAACATCTCATCCAAGAGAACAACCACAGCTGCATCAACCTTAAATAGAAAGTTTCAGAAATATTTTAGGGCTATGAAAAGATTACAACATTCACACAGCGTTTTAAAAAAAAGACTGGGAAAATACCTTCTCATCGAGAAGCCTCTGCTGAACCATGAAGAAAGCTTGTCGGATTACGCCGTTGACCAGCTCAGTTCCATTTGTGCTCCGGGACAGCACAAACACTGTCTTCACACTGCTGTGAACAGCACTGTGCAAATTATCGATACATGAGAGCCCAGGTATCCAGTCCCTCTCTTCTAAACAGAGAGAAAATCTTCTATGGCCAGAGCCTTCCAAGTTAGCAGTCAGCTCATTGTAAACCCAGTCCCTCACAGCGAGATTCCTGGTGTCAAAAACCACAAAAGCATCGTAGTGATGATCTGAAACACCACCGGGCAGCTGGGAGTAGCCTTTGAGTCCTGCCCAGAAGACTTGCAGGCAGTACCACACATCCCAGCCATAGAGATGCTTCAGCAGTGGAAGAGCAGTAAATGTCACAGATAAGAAAGAGCAAACTAGGAAGGCTAAGCTACCAAAAATGTCCTGACAGGAATGTTGGTCTATAGACAGAAGAATCACACCTTGTTGAGAGTCTGGGTATCCACAGCGCACTCGTGTTGTCAGATAAGGAATGTTTACTGGAGTAGTCCGCAAGTAGACAACGAACCATGAAGTATTACAGTCACATTTAAATGGGTTGTCGTGAAGGGTGAGTTTCTCAAGGCTGCTCCCCTTCTGAAAGGGTGCAGGTAGATGCTGATGGTTCAACTCTTTGATTTTATTGTGATTGAGGTACAGATGCTGCAAAGACCTTGCTTCATTGAAGAAATTGTCTGGAATAGAAGTAAGATGATTGTGACTCAGGTCCAGAAAGGAAAATCGGTCTCCAAATTGTATTTCTTGTGAAACCAAATCACTTAGAGAGTTGTAGCTTAGGTCCAGATGACATAAATTGCTCAGAGCTGAAATGTTTTGCCAGGGAAAATTCTTCATGGAATTTCTGCTGATGCAGAGGCTCTGAAGGCTCACTGGGAGGTTACGCAGTACTTCTGCTGGGAGTGACTTCAGGTTGTTGCTGGAGATGTCCAGGAATTTCAGCTTTGTTAGATTCTGAAAGAAATGAGTGTATGTGGTGTAGTCAGCATTCCACATGATGTCCAGACGATTACCATTGAAGTAGAGGTACCGCAAGGACCCGCTGACCAGCCTTTGATCTATCCGCATCCCGATGCCATTGTTAGCAAGACTCAGCACTTCCAGGTTAATCAGATTTTTAAGGAACTCAAAACGATGGCCCATTCCTCTCATCTTGAAGTGAAAGTCATTATTACTGACATCTAATACCTTCAATGTAGACTGAAGTTCACTGAAAGCATTATCGCGATAAAGATCCAGTCTATTGAAGGACATGTTAAGAAAGACTAATTTTGTCATGTTATTGAACTGTCCACCCCTCAATGTCTGACTCATGTAGTTGTAAGAAAGGTCGAGACAAACTGCGTTTTCCATGCCTAAAAACACTCTTTTATTAAGTGATAAGATGTCATTTTGAGAAAGGTCAAAAGATAGCTTTTGAAAACAATACTTATTTTTAAAGCTCAGTAGAGATGGAATTTGACACTCGCTGCCAATTGTCCTTTCTGGTCCATTAGACTGGTCAGATTCCCAGATGTGGCTACTAGTTCTTGTTTCTTTGTCTGGTATGAGAGTGTGTACATCTTGGAAATCACCTGAATACAAGTTCTGGTTCTGACAGCTGTCTGCACTTCTAGATGATTCAGAACAGCATGGAAGGAAATTCAGCATATTTTGGGAGAGGTCTATAGCAGTGAGAGATGGTAGCTGCTTCATGGTCGTCAAATTGCATTCGCTAATGAAGTTCATTCTCAGTTCTAATTTTGATAGATGTTTGAGTTGAGAGAGAACATGGAAACCTTTTTTTGATATGGTATGGAAAAAGTTCCCACTTAATAAAAGCTTTTGCAGACCTGATATGTTGCCAATGTATGGAGAGAGATCCAGTTCTCCAAAGGTCTTAAGCGGTTCATAGTTGTAGATTAGGCTAATCCAAGTGAGGCCAGTCAGCTCTTGAAAAAAGGTGCCATTTTGTATAGCAAACGCCAGCAGATTATCAGAGATGTCCAGTCCCTTTAAATTCTTCAATGGCTTAAAAAGGCCATCTGGAAATGTTTTTAAAGAATTTCCTCGTAAGCTCAGAAACGTGATGGAGCTGTTTTCAGAATACAGAGAGTTGGGATGCAGCTGGAGAGGGCGATTTTGTGGGCAAGGGAAGCAGGGCCGCGCTGCATGGTCACAACGCTGACAGTTCCACTCCAAATTCAGATACTCAAGGGCTGTCAGGTTGGCAAATGACCCTTCTGGGATCTCCGTCATTGTATTCTCTCTTAAATCCAGAGCCTTCAGAGAGGCTGGCAGGAATTTTGGGACACTTGTTACATTATTATACCCTAATGTAAGGTTTTTGAGTTTAGGTAATCCTCTAAAAACAGTTGCATTGATGTAAAAAGACTGGTTGCAAGGGTTGGCATAAAAACAGTTCTTGGAGAGTAGCAGAGTCTCTAGATTTGGAGTCTTTAAAGGGGCAAATATGTTAAAGATGCAATTGTACTGCAAATCAAGAAACAGCAAGTCTTCAGGTAAGTTTGGTATAGATGTGAGGCTGTTTCCCGACAGATACAGAAATGTAAGATTTTTAAGGTGCTTGAAGGCATGGGGCTCAATTTCCATGTTGCATCCTTGCTGCTCAGTACGTCTAAGTTGACCTGGGAGACAATTGCCTTTTATTTGTAAAGTATTAACATTTGGGACACCTGCAAATACGTGGTTCCTCACTGCTTGCACCTTAGTGCCACTCAAATCGATTGATAAAACAGTAGCAGCCTTAATGATCGGGATGTGCTTGATAGGTCTGTTAGAGCAGTCCACTGTGGTTGAATTCATATCGGCGTCACATGGAAAAAACTGGATGTTGATTGCATTTCCATATAGCAGAAACTGAATCGCAATAAGAACTTTCTCCAGAGCCTGAAAAAGTGTATCAAATTTCAAGTCAGAAAATACTGCAGAAGCACTCGTTTAACTTTATCAATACATTCAATAAATATTGCATTAAAAGGAGCTTTTAAATTGCAAACACTTTAATTCCCTATGTAAAATTTATCCAGTTCTATAGCTCAATATTTTTAAAAGGAAACACTATATTTACAAGGGTAGAAAAAGGTCACTTACCATACTAGATTAAAAACAAATCGTAATAGTTTGAGAAAAACGTGTTATTCCTCTTGAAGAGAAGACAGGGTGTAAACTGTTCAAAGAGCCTGCAGTAAAATGAAGCGCAATGAATGCAGAAGTGAAACCATGTGGTCAAATATGCAGTAGTCTGATGAAAAGCATGTGACATAAAACAAGGAACGAGGAACATCAGCTGCACACTTAACTGAAGTAATTTAATACACTTAAAAATTATATTTGTTAATATGATGTTCTTTGTAATATGCTCTTTAGACTAAATTAAAAATAAGTTTAATTGTTTTTAGATACTGAATTCCTCAAAGGGAAGAAAGACAGAGGAAATCCTCCAATTCTGAACAAATGTAGATGTCTTGGGCTTTGGGGCACTAACAATCATACAACACATTTTTGAGATCACCTAGACCAATATATAACAACTTTAAATGGCTTATCTTGCACATTTTTTAACATGCACTGTAGAAAAAGAATATTTTGCTTTTTTCAGTGTCTGACATTTGACTTACCTGTTTCTGTTTAAGGTAAAATTGTTGTAAGCTTCTTTCAAGTTCACAAGTTGGCATACATTTCCTTATAGCATTTGGCAGTGGTATTATGTAAACTGTTTGATATTAGTCTAAAATTTTGGACCTGCTCACAGGACAGTAGTTTGCTGAAACTTTGGACTATTCCTCCATATTACCTTGTTAACTGTTTAATGTCAGACAAGAAAAATGCTTATGTCTTTTCAATCGTATACGAGCATTACATTTTTGTAATGGTTCCCTCCGTTAACTTAACATTTTGTGCAGGATGACGTATACTGATGCAGCTGTGAAAATGCACCACTTCCCCTGCTGCTACTAAAACTCAATCTAAACTTATTGACATGCATTGGTATGGGAAGTCACAGACTGCTAAGCAACATGTGGTGGCTCACAGATGTAGCATCTTTACCAGAAACTAAACACAAACAATATATTCACTTACAAATAGAAATAACAAAAATAAATATTGTTATCTGCAGAACTTCTAACTATGTGAGCAGAAATAAATAAAAAACAACTAAGTCTCGTCTTCCAATTTATATATAGTTTGTGGTCAAATGTTTACATTCAACATGGACATGTAATTTACGATGTATTCAGACCTAAGCTTATTGGAAGCCAAAAGCCTCATAAACTCACCTATACAAAAATGCATTTAAAAATTTGACTGACATAGTGAGCTTTCTTACAATTGTTTTATTAGGTGCACAAAATGGTACAATCAAGAGATTTAATTAAAAAAAATCTAATTACCCAAGCAGAAGAAAATCTCTAAAAAAGAGACTGATTATAAGTGTTATTCTTTTCATGTAATCAGAAAAAAAGTCAAAATAATTAAAAATAAATCAAGTCAGTATCAATAAAATGTTTACATTGAATCAAATATTTTTATTCAAGTGTGGTATTACTATTATTTTTTAATTGTTAGTCATCTTCTTATGCAATACTCGAAATTAACAACAATACCCACAAGTACATTATGGGTTACGCACAGTTAAAATGTATTATAGCTGAAGATCAATTCTCAATGTTTTGGCTTTGGATTGGGCCTTATAACATAAAAATAAGTTTGCATTCACAAACTAAAGTCCTTTAGTCTTCATTATGCCACCATCACAGGCCTAAGTGTTGAATTATCCACAAAGCGATGTTCATGAAACCATCTGATTCTGCATCCACTTTGGAAAGAGAATGGTTGTTTCCAGGGTACCACAGTAACCTGTGCAAATACATGTTAGAGCATTAATAAACAAACATCAAAACAAGTTGACTGCAGTCATACTGCTGTAAGAACACCGCCCTGTAACTCGTGTGCCTTTATGAATAGAAAGCATTTCCATCCTGTAAATGTACAACTTATACGTGATGTGCCCAGCTAATGCAGTATGTGGCCTTGGTGCAATATATGTTTCCTTAGAGCGTAATAGGCATTCCAAAGGACTATCTGGCATGCTGTCTGTTTTTAAATTAAGCTGAAAAGGTGTGCTGTTATTTTCTTTTGTGAAGTACACAAAAAAAAAACAAGGGCTATTGTCATGGTCATTGGGACATGCGACGGGAGTCTTCCGGCAATTTATACAAAGTTACACCTGTAGCTGTAGCAAGCATATTAGCATTATTTACAGGCAGGGACAGGGAAGCAATCAATCAATCAAATTTTATTTGTATAGCACATTTCAGCAAGGCATTTCAAAGGGAAGCTCATGTGACACCTGTAGTTGCAGTCTATTTCACGCAAATAGGGATCTATGAAGAGAAGGTTCACAACCACATGTGTGTGGATGGTTTTAGAAATCTGATCTATTTGTGCACCACTCTTATGTCACTATGGCAACTTTTAAAGCGAAAGCTACACAGTCTGTTATGGATGAGGCACCTTGTCAGTACTTACCGAACAGGGATCTGCTTTGCTTTCAGAGCTTTGTAGTACTCAATCCCTTGCTTGTTAGGCACACGCTTGTCATCTTCCCCTAAAGTCAACAGCACTGGGGTCCGAACCTTAACAAGATAATAACTTACATGATATCACAAAACCAAAAGCAGTAAAGTCAGAACTATGAGTCTGAGATTCACATAAATATACCTGAGGGACGTATTTGATAGGCGACTTGTTTAACATCTGTTCCCAAACGGCAGGATCAGGGAGACAATCAGGACTGTAACCGTATCCTGCCTCAACAACACACCTGCAAAAAAAAAAAAATCATTTATTTTACATCTACATAAACCAATTATAAAATATCACAGTTTTGTAATTGCTCAAGACTTTCACTACAGGAATCGCCAAATATAGACAAGAGTGTTGGGATGTTTCACAACTAGACCCACCAATCCGGGATATCCGTGCTGCCAATCATGGAGGCCAAATTGACGACAGGATTGCGAGCCACACAGGCCTTGTAGAACCCTGGGTACTGACCAATTAGATGGCAGGCTAGAAACCCCCCGTGGGAACCCCCAGAAATGGCCACTTTCTCCCTGTCAAACTCAGCGTCTAGGACACTTTCAACAGCATACTGGAGGAAGTAAAGCACAAATGACAGACTATGTAAAAGACAATCTGTAAATCCAACAGAGAATGATCAAAGGAGAACAAAACAAAATGAGCTCTGCTGCTATGAGCCATGTTTTACATCTATGGCAACTCAAAGACATTTTATATAGAGACCGATAGAGTACAAGCACATTACCAAAGGAAATACTGAAATTCATTATATTATGGACTTTTCACTTTTTTTAATTTTTCAACAGTAGATTTTATTCTAATTTATCAGAATTTTTATACATCATTTTGATACATCAAAACAAAGTAATTTCAGCTCAGTATAGAGAGTATATCAAAAGAATTCACTCTGAAAATGGACAATGGGATAATGAAAGGCCTTGAACTTTATCAGCAGCAGACTTATTTTTTGTGTTTATTCGGTCCTCAAATGGTGCTGAGTATATTTTTACCTGAACATCCATGACATCCTGGGAACCCACATTGCCCAGCAGTGAGAGGATGCTGTCCTGGCCAAAACCGAGAGAGCCACGATAATTTACTATGAACAGAAAATGCACATTCAGAAGCATTCCCACAAGCACCAACATGCCTGGTAGCATTTAGCTGTATTCCGATGTAGATAAATGCATACTAAATTTCGATAAACATTTCTCAGATTTATTTAAGCAATGTCTGCATTCTTTGAGGATTTGAAACAAAGTTACCTGGGAAATTCATTTTTTTTCTGAACAATGACGATTTTGCAAATCTTTCTTGTTTCTTTCTTGCAAAAACAACAAAAAAAACTCATATTTGCTGCTTTGTACAACAAATACCACAGAAATCTTTTCAAAGATATGAACCTATTACCAATTTATATTGGTAAATTCAGGTATGATTGCTTTGCAATTTGGTCTTGGATTTCCGTGCTCTAGAACTGCAAATGCAACTTCCACTTTCCAGAGAGACCGAGACTGTTATCTGAGAATGTTTCCCACACACGACCTTTACCATTTCCTCCACTTATTCAATCATCAAGGTAGAAGCAGACTGCAAAGGCATTCCTAGTCCTAAGAACCTATAAGATTTCTTTAAAAAGGCTATTTACCCTCAACTTAAAGTAAGCGTCCAATCTATCTATAATCTAGAGTTACTATGCTGTAGAAATACTTACAGAAAGGACACATAAAAACTTAATGTTAAGAGCTGTGGATAAAAACCTTGAACAGAAAGGCATTTCCAGCTAAGTTTATATAAAGAAGGTTCTTGTACAGTCTTCCATAAGAAGAAAAAGATAAATTAA
Source organism: Poeciliopsis prolifica (assembly GCF_027474105.1). NCBI lineage: Eukaryota > Metazoa > Chordata > Actinopteri > Cyprinodontiformes > Poeciliidae > Poeciliopsis > Poeciliopsis prolifica. The sequence goes on from NW_026562398.1 coordinate 277,839, forward strand.
GTGATAAAAATGTATAAAAATTAGCCATTGAGTGGCTCTCCCCAACTGAACCAGTATCAGTGGCCACGAAACAGGAAGTAATCCTTGTACTCTTTGTAAACCAAGTTTAAAGTTACCCCAGAAGCCGAGAGCTATGTTTAAAGCATCATATACTTCTTAGGTTTCAACAGGTATCAAATGAAGCTGCACTCAACATTGGTAACCTAACTTACCCAGTAATACACCAAAACCCATCCTGCAGAACACAGAGGTAGACAGAAGCCACTCAGCTACAATCACAGAGTGAGGACCTCCTGATGAGAGACACAGATTAACAGTGAAACTGCCCTGACATGATCAATTAGGAACTGGTGGCCACGGCAACAGGTGCACAATTAAAACACCGTAAAACATGTAATTAGATTAACAGAGGTGTATCTCTATGACAACTACTGAGCTTGTTTTCAGTAAAATGAGGTGCCACAAGGAGCACCATTGTCATAGCAACTACTGTCTGCAATGTCAATCTGATCAGTAGAAGCTCTTGACTGAAGAGAGCCTAAAAATAAACCCAGTAGGGATTAATAGCCCAGGTTTTATTACTTCATAATGTAAGCTCTTTTGGAATGACTTTTTTTCTATCCATATATCTGAGTTACGAACCATGAGGGAGGACAATCAGAGGTAGTTTCACTCCTTCCTTCACTTCTTTTGGTTTCATCAGCACAGCTTCAAAGTCAGTGCCAGCTGAAATACAGCAAAACATGTTAGCAGCATGAATTAGTACAAGTAGCAGAGCTTAGAATAGTTTGCAAATAGTTATACTACTGTGTTGTTTGCAAGCATATTAGCATTATTTTTTATGCATTTGGTCCTTCATAAACAAAAACTCTGTGGTTAATAAACAGTATTTCATTACAATTTTGGATGCAATTGTTAAACATTGAATATTGTTTAGGTGTGACTTCTACTATCCACCCAAGAACTAATATATATTAGTTAATTAAGGCATTAATTGCCTTAAGCAGTCTGCTTCAAGGCAATTTGCTTCATTGCTACTGTGGAAGTAATACAAGTTATTTTTAGCGGTGAATTAATTAAATTAGACAAAACACATTTAAAAAAATTCAATGGAGTAAATTTTCAAAAAGATTAGAATAAAATACTTTTTAAATTTTTTTCCACCATTCTGATAAATACAACTTATACAAGAAAGTCAGATTTTATGTCATATGTTAGTTTTATGGAAACAAGTCTCCTTAAAAGTAAAAATAAGCAGTAACCTGAGAGGTGCCAAAACACTGCCTGATATGTTTTAAAAGAGACAGTTGCCTATTAAATCACATATAGTTTGAAAATAAGACAATTTTTAGTAATTTGTGAAGTTTAATAACTGAAACAAAAAGGGTAAAAAATATTGTCAGTTCATATTACAAAAGTAAAACAGGCAACAATAAAGTTACAGTTCTCCGAGTACAATTACTTCCTGAATATTCTAAAGAGTTATCTTACGGTATTGATGGTTGTCTAGTCCTTCTGAAGGAGTGAAAGTCTTGATCTGCCAGTCAATATCTGGTAAAGTCTGAGACTCTTCCAAAGTCACCCAGACCACTTGCTCTTGGGAATCCTTTCCTGGAAGGAAGCCCACCCTCTAAACAACAACAACAAAAAAAGAACATGGCTATAAGAGAGAAAATCTGCTGCATTACATAAAGTTGTTTAAAAAGTTTTTGTGAACTCCCAATTAGTCCAAAAGGACATTTGCATGAATTAATTTTAAAAAATCAAAATTTTCTTAGCAAAGATACAGATCCTACCAGATTTGGGGGGCAGTTAGGAGAGGAGCAGCTGACCACCATCAGATCTCGCTCGATATTCAGAAGACACCAGTTACCAATTTCAGACTCTACATTGACATAAATATATAATAATGAAATCACTAACTGTTACACACATACCGAAATAAATGGGCGTGAAACTGTCAACAATGAATCACATAAAACGCAGCGCAATAAGAGACTAACTTGCAGTCAGAGAGGTGATGCTTCCTGTGCTTGTGTCCACCACCAAGAGATCCTAAAGCATAAAGAGGAAAAAAAAAAATTTGATTTTTTTTTTACCGCCTGGAACATGACAACAAGTAAAATCTACACATACCTTTCGGCTGCGCTGAGGACAAGCAACAACAACCCGCTGACTGTCAGCTGACCAACACTTCGGCGATAACTGACTGCTGTAGATGCCAGTGAAGCCGTCTGTGAAGTCATAAAAAGCCAAAGAGGTACATTTTTTACACTCTTACTACATACTTAGAAGTAAAATGTGTGTTTTTACGTTTCCACTTAGCACCATTTACCTTCTCTTGGTCGTCCAACAATATCCACAACCACTGAGGTCTTCTTAGTGTACCAGTCGTACTGCAAAAAAAAAAAAAAAAGAATACGACAAAGAAAATTCACATATTAACAAACTAAAAAATACTCCTGTGTCTTTCCCATTAGAAAACTGGAGAATAAACATGTAAAAAAAAAAAGTCTCTAATTTTCTTACCATACAAAGCTTGCAGCACTGCATATGTGGCCCATATACAGAACATTCTAGATAAATAATTCGGCACTGATCTGGACTCAGTCTTGGGGAAAACACCGCACTGTTGTCTGACGAAAGCTGCTCTGTTGCAGACAACAAATAAACATAACTTCAGGAGGTTATGTCAATGCTTAGTTGAACTAAGATGACAGAGAAACTGTTTTCCGTGAGTGTGTATTCACAATGTAAATATTAGCACAGTTGTAATATAGTACACATAATGTCCAGTAGTAGCTAACACTATAGGTGCGCCTATAAGCTTTATCTGACGCATGACCTGCTGTTTTATATTTTTTAAGAAATATATGTAAAAGAAGTCAAATGTGCGACATGTGTTTTGTTAGACATAATAGTTGTGATTACAACAGAAAATAAAGGAATATCTCCATTTATGCATCAAAGCATACATCCTGAGACTTAATCTTATTAAGTCTAGAAACATGTACTTGTTTCTAGAAAGTACATGTTTCTAGGTTCACTCATCTAGTTTCTAGTTTCTTTGCATTAAATGGGAAGGTTAAATACATTTTTAAAAAGTATGATTTAATAACATGCATTTTTTTAGCGACTTTCAAGAAATTCCTTCCTCTACTGCATGTATGTGCTGATAATCAATAATTTGTGTTAAAAACAAATGAGGCTTTACAGCTCCATCACACCTTATGTTAACAGTGTTGAATTGATAACAAATGTTACAAACAATTCATGCTTACCACATTTCCCACCCGTCAAGTCGACATAAAACAAAGATGACCTGAAAGCGACAACAGAAATACTAAAACAGGTGCATTCGTTTGAACTCAACTGCATTAAAACTCAATTTCAATTTGCCAGTTGCTGTGTGCAGGAACTATATTTGATAAGCACCTCCGATTGGGGCAGTACTTCAAGCCTAGTCTGAAAGGTTCGTGCCACCAGCCTATAAACACCACACCTGTGTCACCTGGAGCCCAAAATGCCTGGAGAGATGAAAACAGTTGATTAAAATAAAAATAAAAAATTATTACCACATTAAAGGCACAAAAACATTCATGCAAAGACGGATTTATTGCAGTGCAGTAGCAACCTGTCCAGGTGAGATGCTGTCAGGTAATCCTTCCAACACAGACACATTGTCCCCTTCTATGTCCAAAACACACAGCACTGGACAGCTCTTGCCAACTAAGGCCTCTCCCCAGTCCTCATAGTAGACAAACTGCTCCCCCTGCAGGATGAAATTCACACAACAACTACAATGTAGCATTTAGTGCTGTGAAATGCAACAAGATTAATTCAACTTTTCTAATGAATTCACTTTAACCGTGTCTTTTTTCTCCGCCCTCATGGTCTCCTCCTCATCTTCAATGGAAGACAACTCTGGAAGCTCTGTCTGTAAAGATGAAATGAGAAATTGAGCAATAGGTTGTTAGCCCCTCAATCTAAAATCTCATAATGAATATCTGATAAAGGAGAGAAAACATGCGTCACTGCTGCCTCGGTCACAGAACAATAAATGCAGACAAGAAATATTGGTTTTGAGAAACGAAAGAAAATAGCTCAGGTTCATCCATTATGAAAGAATGGAAAGACTGAACCAGTTTGCTGTGATTTTCTGATTGGGTAATAGTGCTGCTAACTTCTGACAGCGGTAATCTTGCTGGTGTGTGCCGTTTAAGTGTGAATTATTTACATTAGGGGCATGAACTTGAACCTTTCTTGGAAATAAAATAAAACTTTAAAGACCAAAGAAGCCACTGTTTGATATTCCTGGCTGTGTAACGCAACGTTTAGCCTGGTAGTAGTTATTTACAGTAAAAAAAGAAAAAAAAAAAAGAAGAAAGAAAGAAAAAATGTATCCTAAAAACTATTTTTTTCTATCTACATCTTACCTGGAAGAAGGATTTAGTCTCAGGCCTCTTTTTCTCAGCAACATACAAGAGGTGTGTTTCAGAGTGCGACCAAACCAAGCTGCCAAACTGCTCTGGGAATGTACAAAAAAATAAAAAATAAATAAAAATATCCAGATGTTACAGCAAACTGCCAAACAAACTGCAGGTAAAATGCAGCTTTTTTTTTCTGAACATGATTTACCATCCTCATAGACTTTGCCATGTTTCTTTAAAGCTGTTAGGTTGATGCTCTTCACCTTGATGTTTTTACTCCAGATCTAAAATGTAACATAAAATGTTTAAACATTTGTAGTAAAGAACACAGAGTAAATATTATTCAGACAAAGATAAGCTGTACACTTTAGAAATAAAGTGAAATGGAACAAGAACAATAAGTGTAGTTCCTTTAATATGCAACCCACACCATCCTTTAATCCCAATTTCGCAATCTGATGACATCAGTTAGCAGACCACCTTCAAATAGAGACTTGAGAAACATTTACTTGAATAAGATTCAAAGTCTAAACACAGTTCACTCCAAGACACATTGATAGATCACCCAGTGACCTGACATGACTCACCTAATGGAGTAGCAAAAAATGTATTTGACGTTTCCCGGTTTATAAAACAAACAAGAAGAATCAGACACTGCTCCTGGGTTATTTGAATCAAATAAACAGCAATTGAATATATTTTCCAAAGAAAGGATTATTGAAAACAGTAGAGATGAGTGGCTTTTCTTTGCAGTGTTTTTGATTTAGTTTGTTTTGGAGTTTATTGCACCTGCTGCTGTAACTGTGCTATAAAATGTCCCGTCATGCTTTAGTCAGTAAGCAGCCCATCTATAGCTGAGTGTTCCATGTTTTCTTACTTTTGGACAGAGCAATGTGCACACAAAAAAGTGTGCTTAACTAAAATCCCTCCAAGTGATATGGCAATGTGTTTGTTTGCACATTAACTGAGATCCAATCAATAGGGATGGATTTTAATGACATACGTGAATGGTTGTGATCACTGAGGACTGCTATTATTTAAACCACCCACATCTGAGCAGGACCAGAGAGCCACACACCTCCAGAAACTGCTTCTCCTCTCCTTTGACCGTGCATTCTCTGATAACCGCCTTCATTTCACCAGAAGGAGAGTCCTTGTTTAGAAGTCTGAGGTGAGAAACAAATGGGGAGATACAGTTGAGTTTTCCTGGATTATGACTCAAATTAGACCGTATATCTACTCAAGATACAATAACATGTTACATACTCTCCTTTGACTTCAGTACAGTTTCCAGAAGTACCAGAGTAGACCACCGACTTATCATCATGGAAGACAATGTATTGTCTGCAGAATTTGACATTCTCGTTTCTCTCCAGATCACGCTGGCTCCACTCTACAGACATGACCTCAGAAATCACACGACTCGAATACAAAGGGAAACATTTTTGATGTGACAGATGTTAGATGTACCTGTGTATATGTTGCTGTATTTGCCCCCATACTGAGAGGTGATGACAGGTCCCACGTCTGCTCTGCTTAAAGAGGGAAACAGGCTGAGCTCTCTGTAGACTTTGGCAATTTCCTGCGGGTTGGTTATCACCTGGCAGCCCAGAGAAGAACAACTGCGCCTTAGTGAAGACAAATGTTTGACTGCGAACAATGTCCTATTCATTTCCAAGCTAGGTCGCTAGCCACCCATGAAAAGTTGGTGAAGTTTTAACACTGTTTCACGATAAAAACAAAAGTCACCACCACATGTAGTATTTCCCCGATTTGTTGCCTCAAGCAACAGCTTTGCATTAAGGCAAGTGATCAAGACAGTGTGGATTATTCTAGAGAGATTTAAGAGTTCGAGCCATATGACAAGGAACTTCCTGCTGGAAGGGAAAGAAAACTAGGGACCCTACGTCTGTCCGCTAGCTTGACTTAAACTGACCACATCTGCTAATATCGAAACTCAATGCACTCTAGACAGCTCTAAGGTTAAACAAATGCAACATCTGCCATTCACATTTAATAAACATTTAGGATTGCTGGATAATTTCTACCAATCATACCCGTGACTCCATGGCAGGAACCGTTCGCGTCGCTAAATGCAGTCCAATTTACTCCACAAAGGAGGGAGCGCTTCACTTTTGACGTAAAAAGATAGACGCTGGATAAAAGTGAATATCCTACGTCAACGCCTTCGCCATATTGTGAGTGGTATGTTTCGTTATTTTAGGCCTGCAAGCGGTCCAGGACATTTATGCCGATGTAAATTAGATCGTTATTTGTGTGTTCTGTCACTGAAGCATACATCTGTGTATGTAGTACATATTTCCAATATATTGACACATGGCGTTAACTGTGGTGATTTAAACTACATTACTGTCAGTTTTCGTTGTCAGCCCTAATTTAATAAATAGGGTCAACTATTTCTGATAACAGTATGAATAATAACAAGAATGTTTTGTTGTCATTATTATCGCTATTCTATTACAATTAATTTGAATAACAAAGTTAAAGTGTCTCCTCTATCGTGGCTTTTTGACTGAACAAAACAAGTTAACTGAGTTTATGTTTATAAATAAAATTAAATCAAGTTGGCATTTTTTCAAAGATAGGTTAAGTTCAAGGATAACTCAAGCACACTTCATTGTTATTTTTTATCTAAATAATCCCTAGTGCTTCTATGAAAATAATCTATGTAAAAATGATTAATGGACATTTGTACTAACAAAACTAGTAAACAGCCTATTCATTTGTTCGGAAACCCCCTTTATTCAACCAAACATCGAGTTCTAAGACGAATTTGCCACTCACAAAATGGCGGACACACTCACGACTAGACGACATCTAGTCTTGTATATCTACTTTCCAAATGCAGCAGAAACTGTGCCTAAAACAAGTTAAAGGATCCAGTTCCCCAAATAATAATAAAACATTTTATTTTTATTATTTATGTAATAAAAAAATAAATCTACAAGTAACATGCCACATCAAAGTTCTTTTATTTTGTCGAACAGGAAAGAAGACAAGAATGAGCATAGCTGGCTCTAGTTTTCATTTACCGTTTAAAAGGTTGTTCCACTCTGCTTATGAAGTTAGACAAAGACGCATACGCATTTGTTTAAACGAAATTTAAATAATGGGAAGCCCTTTTGTGTAGGAAATCGATGGCAGCCGCTGCAGTGAAGCTGTCAGTTAGCTGGGATAGGTGGGGTTATATTACAGGAAGCCAAGATGGCTGACTTTGAGGAGCCGCTGTCAGATGAAGAGAAGGTTTGAATGCTAGTTATTTTTGATTCTGTTTATTTATCTTAATTGTATTGTGGAATAAGTTATTAGGTTTCATGCATTGAATATTACGGGCTGGGAATGTTATGTCAAAGTGCCGAAACTTATTGAAATTGTAAACTTGTGTTAAAGCTATCATTAGCTAACTAGCCCATGCTAGAGAAGCTTGGCTAGCCGCGGTATCAACTGATCAGCAGGGTGATTAACCTGTCCGACGCCCTGTTCTAGTAACCTGACTGAAGTCGCTGCTTACTGAAGTACTTCCTCAAACTGTATTGCGGTTACCACAATATTTTTTTTTTGTTCCAAAATGGGTTAAGTAAGTTCCCCCTCATAAAAAGAGTCAGCTAACATTAGCAGCTAACGTTACTTTTGCTGTGGATTTCTGGGTCAAACAGATTCAGTTGCAGCTCAAATAGTTCACGAGGCTCGACATCACTATAGACACTTTCAGCTCAGGGTGAGCTGCAACAGTGGCACTTCACTTTACATGAACTCAGGGACTGGCGATGTTCATAGAGGAGGTAGTAGGAGTCTGAACTGCCATTCTGCCACGGAAGGTAAATCGACATATATCGTCCGTAAACAAACAAAGGGGATTTTAACAAGGCTAAGAGGCGAGCTTGGCGACATTCCTCTGATAATATCAGTGAACTCTCCATGGGTCTGTTGACTTTGCGCTGTTAAACAGAGGTAAAGGTGACGCTACTGTTTTTACAAAGGTACAAACAACTCAAAAAATTTTTTTTAAAATTATCATAAGTCGTTTGTCTAATAGATATCAGAAATGAGAAGAAATTATCCTCAAACGCACTGATTTTTATACTCTTCAGTTACAGTTACTGTGCAATTGAATACCCTTTTGATTCAATATGTCTATTACATTTTTGACCTTTTAACCATTTTAGTCAGGCAAAAAATTATGTTCATTACTGTGTAACATATTCTCATTGTTAAACTGTTGTCCTTTAAATAGTAATACATTTAGCTTGTATTGTTCTTCAAGTTAAACATTGTAGTGACACTTTTATCAATGCTTTCATGAGTTCAACAGTGGAAAGAATTTTTTCTGCACAGTAGAAAAATCTCAGTAATAATGTGTTTGGAGTTTAAATACTGCTGTAGTTTATTATTATTATTATTATTATTATTATTATTATTATTATTATTATTATTCCAGGATAAATGTTTTGTATTTTTTTCACAGTATGTTATGGAATCTATGAGGTTGCCTAGACTAGTTATTTACTATTTTTTTTAACCAATGGTTATTTATTTTCAAATATATAATAATTGTATGAATTAATTTATTTTATTTCAGGTCCGCATAGCAGCCAACTTTGTGACTCATGCTCCACCTGGAGAATTCAATGAGGTCTTCAATGGTAAGAAGTTGGCAAGTCCTGAATGTTTCAGGACAAGGGGGAAAAAAATCTGGCAATAATCTGACTCCAGTAAAATTGACTATTTATCAATGTGCCTCAAATTACACCATACAGACAGGGAGGGCCGTTTTATTCACAAATAACTAAATGGATTCTGTTATTTTACCAATAATTACAAAATTAATAAACACTTTATCAAAAAAATAAAGATCCCCATGAAAAAATAGTCAGATCTTAGTTTGTAAATCATTTTATTTATTTTGAGATTTATTCGTTTAAACCTTCATGCAGATGAAATTGGTCGTCTCTCAGCTCACTTCACTCTGACCAGAGCTGCCACACTGTGAAATCCCCAGCACTTTATTTAAATATAAGCCAGGAAATAAAAGTACAATATAAAGTGTTACAAAATAAAACACTTGCTATGACATACATTTCATTTATTTATCAAAAATAAAAAAAATGAAAAGTAGAAAGGAAGAAGTTTCTTTTTTAAATATTTTTGATTGGGACACTTATTTAATGGAATGCTTATAAATAGTACATAAGTAATAGTGTGTAATTTTGAGCGAAAAGGCTTTCCGTACACAAGTGCATTTGTCTTTAATAGCACTTTAGTAACCCGATACTGAGTCAGAAAATGTCTCGATGTGAATGGCAGTCAGCAGGTTCAGATTGAAGGACTTCTCAAGCTAAAAACATTTACATTAAAATGATGATGTAATAATTATTTCAGAACTTAGTAATGAGTTTTTATTGTACATTTTTAAAATTGTTTGCCCTCTAGAAAGCACTTAATGGTTTCTCTTTGTCTCTAGATGTTCGGCTTCTTCTTAATAATGACAACCTCCTCAGAGAGGGGGCGTCACAGTAAGTAACATTTAACCTTCATCAGAAATGCAAATAATCATTCAATCAATTTGAAATTTGTCAACATCATGGTTCATATAGTGATTTGAATGGGTTGTCTTACAGTCTGTGCAAAGCCTATTCTTTAATTATTTAGATTTTTTAAATGTCATCTTTGTTTTTGTTCAAACAGGTCATTTGCCCAGTACAATATGGATCAGTTTACACCTGCCAAAATCGAGGGATATGAAGAACCGGTACGCTTTGTTCAGAAAACTACATAATAGAAAAAGTTTATATGGAACAATTCTTCAGTATTCTTGTTGATTTACTCTTTTTTTCCTAGGTCTTGATCACAGAGCATGGTGACTTGGGTCAGGGACGTTTCTTGGATCCCCGTAACCGTTTATCGTTTCGCTTCGATCACTTGAGGAAAGAGGTCAGCGACGTTCAGCCGTACGACGGAGAGGGGGCTCTGAGAAGCTGGAGAGATGCTTGCGATACTGCCCTTAGTGCCTATGTCAAAGAGCACTACCTTACAGGAGTCTGCACGGTATGTTGCACTAGAGCCTTGGGCTGCATAAAATTGAACCTTTCCTCTATTTTTCATATCTGTATGTTGCAGGTGTATGAGAAAACAGTTGATGGTCAGCAGACGATCATAGCCTGTATCGAGGGACATCAGTTTCAACCCAAAAACTTCTGGTACAGTTTTCTTTCTGAAAATAAATATTTAGTATCACATCCAAATCTTTTAATAAAGGTAACTTTACCATGTAGCTTTGTGTTGTCTGCAAAGTAATGCCTGCTCTGCTTTCTCCCAAAAAGGAATGGTCGCTGCAGGTCAGAGTGGAAGCTGACTCTGGGTCAATCCACAGCTCATGTGGTTGGAGTTTTGAAAATCCAGGTCAGTGAGGGAAACTAATTTCAAATCAAGATTACATAAATCATTCAAAGTAGACTTGCAACATAGAAATTTGTGATCAGCTTCAAGCAGGACGTTACCAGTATTTTGAAGGATTTTGAGATAAATTTCTCTCCAATCATGGAAACAATAAATTAAATTTCCTGTCCACATTTTTGTAGATTGTTCAGCTGGATACTCTTACAAAATTGTATAACGAAACTCTCAGAAAAACTACATTGGATGCCCCATCCAAAAAATCCTTGCTTATTCCATAGAATGTGCAAGAGAAGGGATATTTCACCACTCAGATGGACCAGTGGTCCTCAGTGCGGTTCCACAGGACCCACTGTCCTGCAGGTTTTTGATTAAACTGTGGATCCTGGGGTTAGCGTGATATGAGGAAATAAGTACTGCAGCTCAGAGCTACTGATTGTCCAAAGCTGACACCTGTTTAGTCTTGTTAATTCTAAGGTTCAACCATTGTAATTCCATGGATTTCTTTTTGAAGGCAGGTTTTTCCTGTAGTTCTCCTTGGAAACCTTAGAATGAAGCAGTTCAGTGACAGAGTGCCAACCAACTGTGTAAACCTGTGTGACATAGAGTTACTCTCACCATTTCTCATGATCTGGGAAGTACTTCAGAAAAGTTTCGTAAAAGTTGTGTAAACCACAAAAGGTTTATTTTTCTTTCATTAGTAAAATGCCTTATATTTCAGTGATAATGTTGTTGATGTGTTTCAAAGATATGGGACCTTTATTGGGAGTTTTGTCGAGGTTATGGACTAGTATTTAAACATCCTAAACACCGGCCTAATAAAGCATTATGTCTTTGTTCAGGTGCATTATTATGAAGATGGGAACGTCCAGTTGGTCAGCCATAAGGAGGTAGAAAATTCAGTACCTGTGACTGTAAGTGACAGTTCTGTATGATCTCATTTATAATCGGCAAACAGTTTAAGATTACTGACTCAGCTGCAGTATTAGAATACAACAGGATGATTTTATGTTTTATCTTGCAGAGTGAAAGCCAAACTGCAAAGGAATTTATTGACATAATTAGGACTGCAGAAAACGAATACCAGGTATGTATTTGATATTTTTATATACCTGACCCTACACACTTTGCGATCGTTCGTAAAAAAACATTTTAATATTGGTACCTTGTTTTGTTGCCCTCAGACTGCAATCATTGAAAACTACCAGACCATGTCTGACACGACATTCAAGGCCCTGCGTCGCCAGCTGCCCGTCACGCGCACCAAGATCGACTGGAATAAGATCTTAAGCTACAAGATTGGCAAGGAAATGCAGAATGTCTAGAAGAGGGTCAGGTAATGACCAGGATGATGCACACTCCTGTGGGCCCACAACCCATCTATATATGCGCAAGGACTAACCAAAGCATAACTATATTAATGCGGGGAAAGAAAGTAAAATAAAAATGTAACTCAATGTTTGCAGACAGTTGGGCACAAATATGTCTGCTGTAAGGAAGGTGTAGGTATTACAAAAATAACAATAATGATCATGGTTTGGAGAACGGTGTTACTTTTTCTTTTAATCTGCGTTCGGACAGTGCAGGGCTGTGCTCAGGACCGCTTCATAAAATAAAACTGTTCTCTGTTTACTCCATATCTTCAGGTTACAAAATTCTGATATTCGTCTTTGTGAAACTAATCCCGAGCTTTGTTCAGAGTTAATGCTCTCTGCACACAGGGCACAAAGCAGCTGCTAACAAAATTCAAGCACACAATCTCATATCAGGGTTTGACTTTCGTAGAACGTAAATTTTCTTAAAGGTTGTTTTTCTTGTCATTGTTTACCTTGCATGATTGGACTGAAAATCAACTTCACTAGTGGATTTGTTACACAGTCAGGAAAGGAAATTCTTAGGTTCCATTTCAACAAAAACGTTGAGCAGAAAGAGGGTTATCGTATTGCTTCTCTGTAATACATAATCCAATTGAAATTCATAGCATTTAAAAACGGCACAAAGCCTGACACAGCCCTGTTGTACAAGTGCTCCGACAACTTTAAGTTTTTCTGTCAGGTTTGAGGGAATGTTCACTTGTTTTCTCTGTTGAACTCCACTAATGCATTATCTCTTCGTTCATGCAAATTGTGACGACTGAAATAAGATAAAGCCACCTCTGCTCTGCTGCATCCACTAAACATCCATCTTCTCTCTTTTTGGAATCAACTTTGCTGTAACTGGTTTTCCTTTTTTTAATGAAGGAAAGCATCTTCATATTAACCAAAATTTATTTGCCAAAATCTCTTTCCTATGGTAAAGAACTCCCATCTTCCTACTCCTGTGTGTAAAATTTCTGATTTTATATGCTGTCTTTTTGCTGGAGTCTTAGTACATTGCACTCATAATAGTTCTGACTGTGTATATGTTAATGCCAAGTGAATGCAAAGCAGTCACCATATGGCAAGATGATATACTGTAAATGTAGCGTGACTCCTACCAGGCAACATCATTCTGTTATACATTTCTTATGAGTTGGCTGACAACTGATCAGTGACTTGTTAGCTATGCTATGTGCTGTGTTCAAACCTCAATATACAGTATAATACAACTGTATGCCGATCAGTTACAAAGTTAAAGACTGTACTGCCCCATCCTCTTCAAATAAACTGACTTACAATCCATTTATTTACTTCTTTCTTTGACAAATGTAAACAAATATAAACACAATTGGTAATAAAGTATCTTTTCACTAGATGAGTAAAAATACAGATTTTAAAAAGCACTTTGAATATAAACAATTAATTCTTATTTCTGTGTTTTTGGTTTGTTTTTCTTGTTTCTGGTATCAGCAGAAACAAGAGCTAAAGCCTCTATAGATGCTAGTTATTGAGCAATATGACTGAGTTAAAACTGGTTCAGCCTTGTGTCTGAGAAGGAGTTTCATGACCATGACGGATGACACCAAGAACGGCAAAGCTGAAGCAAACAGTGAGAATGATTGTCAACAGTCATCATTTTTTTTCCATCTGATTGGTTTTGGTGCATTTATACCACTGGTGAAATGAGCTGAAACCTGAAAAGGAAAATGATACACAACTCTGAAAGAAAGCAAACAAACGAGAGTTTAGTTCCGAGAATACCTTTGCTAGTATGAAACCAGCTTTCCTCTGAAGACCTGTAAAAACTTTACATGCTGAAGATATTAATTTCTACTCTTTGAGGTTCTCAGAGCCAACTGAACAATCAAAAAAACTTGTTAGTTAGCAAACTCATCAACTGATTCGGACTAAAGAAAACAAACATTGTGAGAAAAAGCCCTAAATGACAGACAAATGTTTGTTCCAGCTCGAGGTATTTTGCAAGTGTGAGCAGAACCTGGATAAACATCACATTTAATAATGAAATCTGGTGATTCCACTCTGTAATGGTCGTCTTCATGAACTGCTTCTATATGTAGTCATCTTTAGTGATGCCATGAGAGGCTCTTGCCCATAGAAGTTTGCCCAAAGTATATTTTATCTTTGTTAAAAAGCGATTTAAAACGAATCAAATAGAAAATCTGAAAAGGTGAAAAGGCAAAAGTGTTTCCATCAGGAGACATTGTTTTATTAGTTCAGACTGTAAGAAAGACAGATGATTCATCACTTGAAGGAATGGACAATTTATTTGAAGCACTGAATACTTCAGAGTGTTAATGATATGAGCATTTACTAATGATAAAAGAACAGAACCCGTTGATCACTGTTTTTAAAATAAAAACATGTTAAAAAATAAAGTGGTAGACCAATAAAATAATCTTGTGTGTAGTTCTTCTAAAAGACACAGTGCTATATATAATTGACACACATATATGCAGTATAAATTGTCACAATTGTGTTTCAAAGTATGAACATTAAAATATTTACTGTGAGGCATAATGAAGCAACATTTTCAGCTTGTGTAGAGCAGAATTCGACGTTCCCTGGATATGCCGTGTTCATAAAAAATGTGTCGATGTCGATGCAGTGCAAAATGTGCTCTCCCTTTTTCAAGACAAGTCTCAGTGTTTTCATGACAAGTAAAAACAAACAATCCATGCATCAAATGTTCATTCATAGGAAAAGGTTTCTTGACATATTTACAATTAAAAAAAAACAAAAAACAGATGTCGTCCATCTCCATAAAATTTGCATAGGGACTCACAATAAAAGCATTAAAAACCTTTTTTGTCTTTGTAAAATTGCAAAAGCTACATGCTTGCTATGCTCTGCTAGCCAAACGTCTGAAGAGTCGATGCAGAAGCAAAACCAAAATAAAGAGGATTTCTCAAAGTTGTTTGGCGAGTAAATTCATAAGTGAAAACAAAGAGATCACAAGCTCAGCACAACTCCATTCTGTTTTATTTGTCAGAATTTAAGCTTGGTTTTACTGACGGTTGATGCTCTAACTCATAGTTAAAATTCAGAAATTTGACATTTAGGGTAACTACATAATGATAGCAATATAAAAAAATAACTAAATCCAATTAAGGAATTTGCAATCTCTTTTAAGTAATTTTTACCAATTGTTTCTCATGTTGTGCCTTTGAGGTAGGAATACAACAAACCATGCATCCAGTATACACCACCTTGAAAATACATTCATACTTCAAACTTTTTCATATTTTCCACCTTATAACCACAAATCTCAATGTACTGTATTGAGATTTCAAGTGATATACCAATGCAAAGTAGTGCATTATTGTTTAGCAGACAAAACACCACATAGTTCACACTTTATTTTTTACAAAAAATAAAACTAAAAATGTGTGGGTTTTATAATGCATTCACCCCTTTTTACTGTAATACTCCTAAATAAAATTAATGCGACCATTTGTCTTAATTCTGCTGATTAGTAAACTGAATTCCTCTGGGTAATAAATTAGACCCAAATATTTATCGAATATTACTGAACAAACAGCATCACCAAAACCAAGGAACACAGCAGACAGTTCAGAAAATGGTGTCTGTGAAAACTATTTACTCGGAGGATTAGTACACTAATGCTACTTTGCACTAGCCTATCTCGCATTATGGCTACAACCTACAACACATTGATGGTTGAAGCTATAATGAAGCACAATGTGAAAAATGTTTAAAGGGTATGAACATTTTTTACAAGGCATTTATATTTTCAATGCTAATATCAAATGTCTTAAACTTAATTAACATCAGAAACTGAAGTAGCAGATTTCTTCAACAATTAGCTTGCTCGGTCTGGACTTTAGGCACTAGGATAAGACCAGGTCTGACTCCTTGGCTCCCTCCTGCCCATTGCTGCTGTGCCCACAGTTCCCCGTGAGCTCTGGGAAGAGGCTGGTCCGAGCAGAGTGATTTGGGGAACCCGGAGTTGGACTCATGCCAGGCCTTTTAGGCGGAATTGGAGGAGGATGGGTCTTCTCTGAACGAGGTGTGAGAGGAGAGCGAAAGCACGGAGATAATGGCCCTGAAGAAGGCGACCTCCCCCCTGTAGGAGATGCGGCCAGATTGCGGTAGTCTGTGCCAAATGGTGAGTTGCTAATTGGCGCGGACTTTACTCCGGCCTGCTGGCTGGTGAAGCGGGACAGCACCTGAGTGACTGTGCTACGGGCCAGCTGCTTCGCCGGGCTGTGCTCTGGCGGAGGAGGGGTGGATGCAGTGGTTGGAGAGAGGTCTCTGGGGGAAAGAGGCCCACCGTGCTGCTGCTGCTGATGATCGAGCTCGGCCTGACTCTGGAACTTGTGTCTGGCGGCCTGAAATCTCTGATTGACTCCAGCCTGGTAGGACTGAAGGAAGCCCGGGCTGCCCAGACGCTTTGCTAGAACTGGAGAGGAAACGGGGGAGGAGGAGAGGGAAGAGGAAGCCGTGCTGGAGGGAGAGTGAGGATGAGGAAAAGGGTGGATTGGGGAATGGAGAAGGGTTCCACCTCCATTATCCACTCCATTTTCTGCTCCTTTCACTTCATGTGCTAATTGTTCTATCTCTTTAGGAGACTGAAGGCCATTGACCTTTGACACAGTAGAGGATTTTGAAGTAATCTTTCCATCCAGCTCAGTCTGAACAGAACTGGACACCATCTTGCCCTGTGACTCCTTCACCTCTGTAGCAGCCTCTTTTACCTCTGTTTTACTTTCCTGAGGCTCAGCCAACCTTTTTCTAAGTTCTTTCACTTGTTTTTCAAGCTCTCTGCCCTTTTCCTCCTCTGCCTCTAGTCTGACTTTCAGCTGCTCTCTTTCAGTATCAAACTCAGCCATTTGCCTCTCCGACTTGACCTCCAGCTGGGCCACCCGGTTCTTCTCGTACTCGAGAACCTGCTGGAGCTTCTCGAGGGCGCGGGTCTCTTCCTGCAGCAGCATGTGGAGTTGAGAGACCTTCTGTGCCTCCTCCTGAGCTTGGCTGCTGGCCTTTTGGAGCTCCAGCGTCAGACTGGAGGAGAGCTGCTGCTCCTGGGACAGCGACTCCTCCACCTTGCTCACCACTTGTGCCTGTTCCTTCTCCAACCTCTGCACCGTTGCATGCTCCACCTCCAGCTGGAAAAGAGAAACAGAAATGTGAAGGCGAGCAGATCTTCCGCTTTTGGCCACAAGGAGGCAACAGTGTGCTGCTTGAATAAAAGCTTTTTTATTCTTTTCATTGTATTTCTATTTATTTTTTGCACATAACATTTTCAAATCCAAATTATCTTTAATTTTATCCGTACTCTATGTGCTGTACAATAAATGTATTGCTGTATTTAGTATTCATACTGTTTATGTACTGCCATTCATGTAACATCAAATAGCCTAACTGACGCTGATTAGACACTATTTAAAAGTTCAATTTACTTTACTAAACACATAATCTAAATCTGTAATTTTACATTTACAAAGTTTTACATTTCTGGTGGGAATTCGAGGACGACTTCTATCTAATCTTTCCTGGGCCTCTTTAAATATGCTTTTGATAAACAAACCACACCTGAATCATAAAGAGGTAGGATAATAAAAAATAATTTAAAAAAAACATGAAATATGGGTCATCAAAGTGTCCGAAGAGGCACAGAAAGGAAGTCATTGTTCATGTTTCATTTTGTAAAAGAATGATCTGCTTGCATGGCATTTTCATGGACAGTCCAGTTGTTTTAGGTCATCAGAGGGCGAATGGGCCGGTTCGAACCTTTGTTGAGTATTAGAAGGAAATAGGAGGTGCTGAAATACAACCATGTGTTTGAAAGGAAAAAAAAACACCAAGAGAGCCTGAGGAAGTCGCTGAGGGGACCCTGTGTTACATAAGGGCCCCTGTGTAATTGTGCGCTCACAGCGTGCGTTTGCCAGCTGACCTTGCATTAGACGTGAACATCCATTATCAGGTTTCCTGAGGCCATCAAGCCCCATGGCTGCTGAACAATGGCCTCTTCCTCATCTGTTTCCCATGGAACAGTTATGGGCTTGTGCTTACAGTAAGAGCGCCTCTCTGCGTGTGTAAATTTGATAAAGGTCAAGCCCTCTCCACCCTTCTAGGTTACACAGAGGAACTACCGCTGACGCATCTCTGCTCACTTTGTTTTTGATCGCAGCAAGAATATTTTTTAAAAAGAAAGCATGCAGTGCAGACAGTCACGTGAGACAGAAACAGAATTGTCTTCAACAGATGTTCCCATCTACAGCGTATTACACAAGTGCTCGCACCCCCTTAAGCTTTTTCATAGTTTGTCACATTACTAGGCCGCAAACTTCAAAGAATTTTGTGGAGGCTTTATGAGAAAATCCAGGGGTCTACCACAATTAAAATCAAAGCAGCCATTTCTGCCCTCTGTCTATCCAAATATACATCATCTAGAGCCACACATCCTACATGCCATTTGAAAAAGCGATAACTTCTAATTTTTGATAAAATGTCTACTATAAATTTATCAACAACAACAAAAAACTTGTGTAAAAAATAGGTTTGATCTGTTTTCTTTCATTTATTTATTTTTTTTTCAAAATGATGTAAAATGGCACAAAGTTTTCAACTAAATAACAAAAATAAATAAATCTAAATCACCAATCTGTTGTGAAAATTCACTTTTACGAAAGCTTTTAAAACCTCCATTTGTTATAATACTCAGTTTAAACAAATTGGTTGTCTGTTTATTACTTTTTAGCTGGAAGCTGTGAAAGGCCCAAAGAGCCATTTGTGGCTCCAGAACTGAAGGTTGCAGACCCCAGAGACAATCTAAAACAGGGTCAAAGGAAAATCATCAACGGTCTCATCATTAAGTGTCTAAAATGTGCACAAAATACTTTTTTGTGTTTATTTTTGAATTCCGTTTTGTGATTTAACTTAGTTATGACAAGGGATTCTAGGGATAGACTTGGTACTGATTAAGAGTGGAGCTCCACAGAATGTTTAGATGCTAAAAGAGTTTTTTTAGTTATTAAATCATGTTCTGAACAACAGTGATCAGTTCATTTGTACAAATCCACTAATGACGTTTTGTCTTTTTTTGCTGCCTTCATTTCAAATGTTTTAGTTCAGTCTTTCTTGGTTTCTTGATACTTAGTTGAACAGAGCTACTGTAAGTGAGATGCTATTTTGTTTTAAACCTCATTCCGCTTTAAACGTCTCCATTACTCTCTCCCTGACAGAGGCTGTTTCCTCACAACGCTTCAACTCGACCTTCACAGAGCAACTGTATTTAGCTAATACGAGCTAATATTAGATGCCGATGGATAAAATTTACGAACAAAGTCACTTCTAAAGGCAATCAGAGTAAAAGGCTTCAGTACAAATGCATTTTAACAGTGTATCATTATCCTTCCACTTCCACAGTTGCGAACCACTTTGTGCTACTGTTTCTTATAAAAAGCTGAAAAAAAGCCCATTTCATTTTGTAGTTTCAAAGTGACAAAATCTGAAAAGTTAAGATGTTTTTACAGTACAAGGCACTCACATAGTAACCGTTTTCTGTAAGCTTGACATGTCACACACACACACACCTGTTGCAGCAGCTTATCTCTTTCTGTCTCGAGAACAAAGACATAGTCGGCACGCCGAGCAGATTCCTGGACATACCGCTGTTTCTCCTCCTCCAGAGCGGTGATCATCTGAACAAGATGACAAGATGACACAGACAAGCGATCACATTAGCAGCTAATGTGTAGACAGGTTTAGTGAAGAGCATGAAAGCGATGTAATTCTCGTTAAGTAATTCACAGGTAAAGTCAGGGAGCAATAACCTAGTTGTAAACAAAAAAAAAAATAACGGTAACTAATTTTCCGGATACTTAATCACTATCAAGCTTGGTTTGTATCATATTCTTTCTCAAACTGATTTAGTCCATCTACACGTTTATATAACTCCAACAAAAATCAGATTTGCAGTCAAAATAAAGACAAAACCTCCCCAAAGCCATGAAGCTGACCACTAGATACATATTCTCACAATAAATTCAGTGAACAAATTTCCTGCCTTATGTGACTTTGGCCGCGTTGCGACCTCAAATCACAAACCTGAAAGATGAACTACTGGCTGCACATGGGCATCGTTTGCTATTTACCCTCCTGTGTCTGCTCTCGGCAGCAGCCAACTGTCCCATCATCCTCTCCTGCATCCTCTTACAGTGAGTCATGACCAGTTTCAACACAGCCAGAGGGTTTGGGCCCACCGCCCGGCCGTGCAGATGTGCTTGGGGTTGCCTGATTGCGGACTGGCGCTCTGCGGCTTCTTCGTCCCGCTGAAGGGCCAGGAATGGATCGCTGAGGTCATACTGCCCATAGCGGTCCTGGACAAACTCATCTCGGTGCTGAGCCTGAGGACACACAACAAATATGTAGAATTAGGGACTTCTGTTAAGTATCTGAGGAGGAGGAGGCTCACCTTTAACTGTGTGAGAGACTAAGCATGTTTATTTTTAAAAATGTAACAAGAGAAAGGTTTTCTTCTCATGAAGAAATATAGAATTATAATAAAAACAGAGGCAAAAAGAGACTACGTTTTTAAAAAGCATAGGAACAAATTGTTAATTCCCACTTGTGCTTTGGCTGATGACATCACAAGAGGAACAGGACACAATGCTAAGTGGAGACTTGTTGGATTTTAACTTTCTGAAGCTTTTCAGTTACATCTGGTAGACTTCACAAGCTGCCACCATGTGGCTTATTGTTGCAAAGTTTTTTGTTTTTTTGGGAGGGTTTTTTCTAAAATCCAGGCAGTCAGGTATATCAGAGACGTTTCGTTTATTTAAATCAGACATAAACACATCTGATTTAAATAAGAACATGCAAATGAGGAAAAATGAGGAAAAATCAAGATAAATAGAATTACCATAGTAATTTGTCTTTGTGAGAGTATCTTGTTAAAAATAATGTTTACAGTTACCGAAAATAATTAGAAAAACTAGCAACGGCAGGTTGCGATATAGGTGACAAACTATATCTAATAGTTTGATCTATTTCACTGAAAAGCCTGTGCACTGTCGGTGCACAGGTTCCCTAAAATGTTGTTTACATTTCATTTTCGGAGGACACAGGCTCAGAAAAAAAGATGTGCCGGCATGTGTGTGCTCGTATGTGTTCATATGTGTTCAGGAAGTCTGTGCCGGGTGCTGTTATCATCAGCATGAGAGCAAGCAGATGGCCGTTCCTATCAACCTAAACACAAAGAGATGAGACACTGCTATCCAACCCCCACATGGGGCAGATGTTAACTCCTCCCTGGAGATGCAGGGGTGAAGAATTGAGACATTAAACATCTTCCTTACTCACAAGCATCACTTGCTTCTAATATATATATATATATATATATATATATATATATATATATATATATATATATATATATATATATATCAAACCAAAAATGCAGTTGTTTAAAGGCAAACACTAAACTATGGCTAAAAGAAGTCTTATAGGAAACTAAACTTTAGAACGCATATGTTAAGCTGTTTTAAGTGAAACAGTATGGGGCCTCATTGACCTCCACCCTGGTCACAGTGTCATCAGGGGGTCTCATTAGCTTCACAACAGTTTGTTGGTTCGAGTTCTTGGGGCATTCAGGGTCAGTTTAGTGTCTCGGTGATTAAAGCACGGGCGGAAGAGTTCACACCGTTTGACATCAGGACACCTATAATTTTCTCCTTATGCAGTCCTCAGCAGAATCTCTAGTCCACGAGCTTACACTGTGCCACTAAATGTCGCTCCGTTCTTGAGTCAGACCTCCTCATTTCTCAGGTTTTTGTCAGCTTCTTTTCCCGTGTGCCTCCAGAAATTGGCCCGTTTGAACACACATTTACTCCCTGAGGGCTCGGAGCGAGAATGGTGTGTTTGTGGCTTGTTCTCAGTTTGAACCAAGACTATGGCTCTATGCCAAAAAAACTTAACAGAACTTGCACTCTTTCAGTTTTTTTTTTTACAGTATTATGCTTTGTCTGATACAGTGCTCTTCAAAGCACGATCCACAACTCTTGTATTGTTTATACTTTTGCAAGAAAACTGTTAATTCATTTGTTAGTAAGCCAGCATGTTTATGTGCATTTTACTTTGAAGTAGACATGCAAAAAGACAAAACTGTGCTCTTCTATGGTTGCCCTTACGCTACAGGCTTTAAATAGACCATTAAACACTGCACTTCAAGTGTGTGCAGAGTCTCAGTCCTACATGAGGCTTTTTTTGTCAGTATAGGTCTGATGATAATGATAGGGTGTGCTTTCCTTTATGACAGGGCACAACAGGCAAACCCTGTCGGCTGTCAAAGTCTTATCCCTGGCCGGCAGCTGATGACAAATGCTCCTTATAGCAAGTCGTGGGAAAGTACACATTATTTGTGAATAATTTCCAGGTGTTTTTTGTATTCGGGATACTGTTGAATTTTAATAAATGTACCTGAGCGTGTCACCTTCTATTGGATTCCTGCAGCAAGAGGTGTGAATTTGAAAAAAAAAAAAAGATTTTTTTCACCTGGAAACTCTGTCATTCACCTACAGCCTCAGGGGGAACAGGCCTCTGTAAGCTGAACTGAGCCACAGAGTCCTGTTCCCCCAGTAAGTCTCTGAAATGACTGTCAGATAATGAAGTCAGCAGTGAACGTGAACAAAAATCCCAGCAGCGAAATGTACGAGTTGCATTTCTCCAATTACAAGTCTCAAGTTCTCATTCTGACTCCCAGCAACTATCGCTGGCAAAGAGCAAAGGACATTCACACACCTCCCATGGCTTGCAGAAGTGTCTGTACCTCATGAACTTATCAGATTTTGTCACATTGCAACCACAAATATCAATGTCTTTCATAGGAACTTAATGTGACAGACTGACACAAAGTGACACATAGCATTCAAAGGAAAGCAAAATTGAATTGTTTTAATTAATTGCTTCTCATTACAAATACAAATCTGAAAAGTGCGGTGTGCATAAGTATTGTGAACCTCCTTCAAAGGATCACAAATTCACATCCTTGTGGCTATCTCTTATTAAACAATTCCAGTTCAGTCAGGTTGCAAAGCAACACTTTAAACCTCACCTCACATTATATTTAGGTGTGGATATTGATTGCGCCATCCTAGCGGATAAATACTCAGTGATCTAATCTGATCTTTTTCTAGGTGTGGTTGTTTGGTTTTATATTGTGATGCTGACAGGCAAACCAGCCTCAAGCCTACTGCAGCTCCGAATATGTTTTCTTCCATGACGTTCTTGCATTTAGTTCTGCCTGTCTTCACATAAACTTTGAAACAGTTAT
Source organism: Poeciliopsis prolifica (assembly GCF_027474105.1). Taxonomy (NCBI): domain Eukaryota; kingdom Metazoa; phylum Chordata; class Actinopteri; order Cyprinodontiformes; family Poeciliidae; genus Poeciliopsis; species Poeciliopsis prolifica. Next base: position 301,355 of record NW_026562398.1, read on the forward strand.
TTGACCCTGTTAAATAAATTAATCAATAAATAAATAATAAAAAAAAACATCCACCAAACGTGACGTTGCCGCCATATTTAGTCATTATTCCCTGTGCAAGTCACATTTGGGCTGCGCCACACACTGCTTTCTAGACCATACTGATAGTGCATGACATACATCTGCAGACTGATTCTTCCATCTGAGCTGTGAATGCCTTATCATCCCCAGGTTATTGGGATGACATGCTATGAAGCATTGCATCCACAGTAATTATGATTTTGCAGACACTGGTATTGTACATTTCAAGCATGTTTTAGCATGCAGGTTCAATCATCTATATTAAATGGAAACAAAACATATAAATGAAAAGATTCATTTAAATTAATAAAAAAAACATTTTCCCATTTGGATGCAGAAACATTAAAATTTGACATTTTGGAAATTCTGAGTCTGTTAAAACTGACAATTCATGCCGACATCATTACAAGCCATTCGTCTGATATACACCACAGTAACCTGCACATATCTGTTTTAAAATATAATTTTGCAAAGAACTTTTGAAACTGTGACAATATTAGGTTTAGACATTTTCTAAAACTTTAGTCATTGATGTCCTGAAATTCAATCATAATTATTCCAGCGCTTATATAACTGTTATGGTTGATATGGTTGGTGCAGAAGATCTGTGTGCTCTTCTTAGCAGTAGTATGGTAAATTTTAAATGGTTTTTTTAATATTTAACTGAATGACATGGGTAGAGTAACATGACTTGATTTTATTTCACAGATATTGTTTTATTATTTATACATACATTTATTATTTTTTTTGCTTTTGTGTCGACTGTGATTTGTGTTTGTGTTGTGTGTCTTTGTGCCATTATCAAAGCAAAATTACCATTTTATGTAAGTTTAGTGGACAATAAAGGAGTCTAATTCCAAAGTCTAAGCGTTTTCTCAAAAAAAAAAATTATTTACCACTGCTATTGTGAAAAAGTAAAAGTTATCAAAGGAGGATGACTAAATTACCACCTTAAAAGTGAAGAGCTACATTAGCTGCTGAAACTAAAATTCCCTGTTTAGCTGGATGAAAGGAAACCTAGAAAAAATAACTAGTACTTTCGTTTATAGCTAAAAATGTAAAATTATATAAATTGCCCTGTAGTTTCATTTTTAAATGTCCATTAAGCTCAGTCTTAAGTGCTCCAACTCCTTTGAGATTGAGAACTAATGGCAGAAAAATGAACTTGTCTGGGCAAGTGTTCCACTTCCAGACAATACTTGGCCCAGGAACAGGATTAAAGTCTCTAAATAAAAACTGGATGAACTGCAGAAAGACAGAGCTGAGATTGTAGACCTCTCCTTTATTAAGCGTAATTAGCTGTGTGCTTACAACGCAAAGCGTATCCCCCGCACCTGCCACCCACACATTAACCACAGATGGCATTTAGATAAACGCAAAGCACCAAAACAAACATCTCAGAGTGATGTTTAACTGCCTCAAAACCACAGTTTCTGACGAAACAGAGAAGCAGCTTGTTGTCAGCCTTTGCACACACTTTGCTTTGGGTATAACATGTAGTGTCACTGGGTGGAGCAAGGAAGTACTTTGGTTTATCTTCAGAAGGAGTCAAATATTAAACTATGTGGCAATTCATTGACCTGTTGCCTGGGTTGGCCTTCAGGAAAATTTAGCTGTTTATATATTTGCTGTGAATGGCAGTGTTAGAAGGACATTTAAATAGGGACAAATGAGCACATACTAAGATTATGTTGCTCTAATTGGTGAACAGTTACTGCAGTATAATATGCATTGGTGCCACCAGGTCAGGCGTAGCATAACATAACATAATATACATGATTTCAAAGCTTCAATAGGGAACCTTATTGATACTTTCTGCTCCAGTTTTCTTTTTAAACATGTCCAAATTGGGCTTTGCCTCTCGAGCAGCTTTAGTGTACACACTCTTATCTGCACAGCCCACTACTGCCAGGCTCTATTGTTTATGGAGTCAGGAAAACATGTCAGCCTGCAAAAATAGACAAAACATTTTAGGACTACAGGATGTGACATCATGTGGAAAAACAGCAACAAAAAAAAAAAAAGGGCTGAGAACGAAAGCAACAGTTCGACCACACAAAACGTGTTTCTTAGCCAAACAAAACAAAGCTGTCAAACAGCAACACACCTCAAATCTATAGGTGTGTATCTGAAGAGCCAATGTGCAGGGATAAATTGAGTAAGAAGCTTGCATGAACTTATTGTCAAAATACTAACTTGGGGTTTTAAATTATTTATTTGAACTGTTATGTGTGTGGTGGGCTAATATACAACACAATTTCAAATGCTTTTATATTGTGAATTTTCTCTAAAAAAAACCCCCCAAATGTCTCAAGTTATGATGCTTTCTGTTTGAGGTAAGGCTTTGAGAGAGCCAAAACAGAAACCTAAATCTAGCCTGCTATATTCAACTCAAAGCTACTCAAAGCTAATTGTTTAGCACCAATTCCCTGGTGGTCTTTTTCTTTTATTTCATCTATGCATCAGTAATATCTGCAGTAGAACAGACCCACAGAATAATAACACCATCACCATGCTTATCAAGGAGAGTTGGACACAGTGATTTAAAAGATTTAACCAAATTTATCCAAAAAACCTTAAAGATGCATGTATAATTTCGACCCTGTGAATTTGAGAAATCCTGCAAAAATATTTTTATTTTACTGTCTTCAAGGTTTATGTTAGATTTTCAATCCGCCACAAAAAAAGACAATAGCTCGTATAACTCATTATCTCTCTCCCCCTCCAAATTAGTTCACACAGGGTAATTATGAATGTAAACAAACCTCTAACCATGTGTTATTTGGCCTGTAAACTTGCATTTCTTTTCAGCTGCAGATAATCTGTCTGTACTGGATTTGAACTATGATAATAATAGCTCGAGATCTCTACAGATAAGGACGATTGTCAGCTTGAAAGATACGCCACACCTCTTGGAATGTAGAAGTTGCCTGGTCTAAGTACGCAGGAATTTTCCCTCTAGAAAAACTGCTACTCCGCTTCCTCAGCAATGAGAACTGGAAAAGGTACAATCGAGAATCTGTAGAGACAAGTCCCAAAGGTGATGACATCTAGCTTACATATGAAGACTGCTCTACTGCCTTTTTTTTTTTTTTTTTGGGTGGGGGGGGGGGATGATGGGGGCGGTATTTTGTGTGATGGAAGACCTACAATCTAATACATATGTATACCAAAGAGGGTCTGTGTATTGCACAGGTACAGTACATAATTATATTGAACACATAAGATAAGTAGTCAAGAACTGCTTCAAGACAAACATTACAGCTAATGCTTGCAGCAAAACATTCAAAATATAAATAAACATCACAAACACCTAATTGGTGATTATAGATGGGATTTATTTACTTCCCGACTCACCCTGGAGATTTCCTATACACTAACTACCCCAGCTATGACCAGGCAGCAATTTGCTGCTCAGGGCCTCAGCGGGAACAAGGGAAGTCAGTCATTTGAGCCTCCGACACAGTTCATCCTCTGATCAGTAAACAGTCAACAGAGAGGTTGTGGTTAAACATGAAAAGTGTCCCCCACAGTGTGGCTGTGTTTGAATGTGAGGGAGGGAGGAGAACATGAAAGCAGCTTTACAGTGCAGTTGTCCTAGGGGTATCACTGAGTGAGTCTATCAAACACAGCATGCTTCATATTTCAGTGGGTTTTGTTGGTGTGAATTTTTGCCATTCCATTGAAATGAGGTTCTTTCATACTAGTGGCTGCAAAGCCTTCTAGATAATTTACTCCATAAAGGCCTATATAGGGAGTCATGATAGATATTGTCTCTCTTTCAACTTCAATTGTCATAACTTTAGATCGAAAGTGAAGTATTTATTTCCTTAACAGTTTCCCTCATGCTCAGTGCAGCTGCTGTTAGTCGTGAGTGTGAAAAGTGGCCGGCAGCATGGAGAAAGCTAATTGGACCAGACACGTACACTGACAAGCATTGTTCCTGGGGGAAAGCTGCGCTCTTTCACTTGAGCTTGAGTGAAAGAGCTGCAGAGAACTGAATGAGGGGTTTAGGAACAACTGGAGAGACAGTCCTTTATCAGCGGATGCCACAGAGATTGTTGCTGAGTTACATCCGAGTAATGTGTGCTTTGGCGAGTTAAGCTGTCCAAATTGACAGCGTTCACATGCTGACTGGGTCAGTTCTACCCACAAAGGAAGCGCACCATGCATGTTCCTTCTTTCGTCACATTCAAAGCCTGTGCTACGCGTTCCAAGCTCAGCTGGATGCAGACAAGACGACTATTGTAAGGTCTGAAGCATGGCATTGAGTCAACATGCCACATGTATGGGCCGGTTTACTGCTATCAAGATTTTGCAAAGTTTCAAAATCACAAACTTTTCTGTGAAACATCTTTGATGGTTCATAAAGTTCTGATTAATGAGACACCATGCGTGCCTGTGACCGGAGATTTCTCCATCAGTTTGGTAGCATAGAGTATCATCTTTCCCTCATCTGCTGCACTTAACTGCTGGTCAGCTGGCTGAAAGAACACTTGTTTTGCTTACATACTAGACAAATTTGTTTGTCAATAAATATGCCGAATTTGCAAAACAAAACAAAAAAAAAAAAAAACACAACCAAAGTAAGAAAACTACAACCTAATCTATACCTCCCAGTCCATTCTACTGTCTGCTTGACATGGAGCTAGTGTGACGTAAGTATTATTTTCTGTACCCGTCCATTAGGGACTGCTAGGAGTCTCCACACATGTCCTTAAATAGCACAGATTTATTGACTGCGAGTGCTGACAGGACAATAACACTCCCATTCAATGGGTGGTGCCAAACACAGCGTTTTATTTATTTATTTTTTATTTTTTTAAAAGCAACGAGCTAAATCACAAGCTAGGAATGAAAACAAAGACACTTCTTTTTAAGAAACACACTGGGGTGTGGAAATATCACGACTTACCCACAAGACTAAATTGATATTCTGATGAGAAATTGCTCAGTTCACTCTTTCCACCTCTTCCCTTCTCAGCTGACAGTGTTTTAACGAGTGCATCACTGGCTTTTATGAGCCTGTAGTAAAAGCTGTGTATTACAGAGGGCTGTGTGGTGGTTCAACTGAGCTAAATATAGATAAAAAAATGAGTTCAAAGTGTTTAACTCTGAACAAAACCTTCTGTTTATATTTGATGGAGTAAAACTGATGTGAAAACAATTTATTTCTCAAGACCCGACAACTGATGACGGATTGGTAAACCACACGGTCATATTCCACATCAAAAGACGTTCCAAAGACTGGTCTGACCAGTAATAATACTGCTGCTCTGTTGGATTAAAAGGCCTTAGAAGCCAGAATGGCCCCCGCTCCATTGTCCTCTCAAGCTCCGTTTCCTCTGGTTCCTGTTTACACATCCCCTCCCAGTTTGTTCGCATTCTTTCACGCAGAATAAAGTGAAACCTTTAGCACTAATCGATGTTTTATTTAATGAACTGCTCGGACGGCAGTTCATATTTTACGGTCTTATGGCTTTTAAATGTGGAACAAGCGTGGTGCTGTCCGCAGGGGAGATGCTGTGGTTTCAAACTCACTCTGAGGGTGTGTATGACTACATCCTGGGCCTCCAGTTCTCCCTCCAGGATACTGAGGAGAGTCAGCAGCTCTGCTCGGCTTAGAGCCTCCACGTTCATCTTCTCCACCTGAGATGAGAAAGACCAAGAATTAAACATACAATCAAACATAACAGTATTTCAGAAATATCTTCAAAACGAGAAATCAGGGAAAGCTCTGGGATTTAGACATATATTTGTGATTTCTGGCCCATACTGTCCTGCTTGTTGTGTATTTGATCGTGAGTGGTACAGAAGTGATTTACAATGAGACTCGGGGGTCCCATCTGTGGCCTGACAGTGTTGTGCTCAGGGTCATAAACAGGAAACCATTAGCATATCTGCCCATTTTGTTGCACAGGGACAGGGAACAGTTGTCTGTTTAATTCTGTCTCAAATGTGAGCAAAAATATGTATTTGCTTTAGATCTTAAGTCTAATGTTTTATAATTTCCAGTGCCTTTTATTATATTTTATTTTATTTTTTAATCTTCTTAAATCTGCATCACCGTGCTCTTTATCTGAGGTATTGTGTGATTCATCCGCTATGTCCCGTGTGGTCAGAGAAGCCAGACATGACACACACATCCCGCATCTGACCTCATCTATAAAAGTGTAAGAAACCCAAAACAGTCATCTCAAATTTCTGGAATGTGGCTGCTCCCTTCAGTGTTAATTAAATGTTTGACAAGGTATGTGTCAGCAGTGAAGTCAGATAGCCGATGCTTGATTATAATCAGCTTATCGTCCCCCCCACACGCTGTGTTTTAATAAGACACCATGGTGCAAGAGCACTACATATTCCCAGAACTTACATTATTCCTACACAAAAGTCTGTCTAATGTGTGGGTGTCAAATCAAAAACAGGCCTGACGCATTGTGTGTCAGAAATGTATTCAAGTTTTTCACATTGAAATTACTTAATTAAATATATGTTGTCAGAATTTTTACATGATGGACACAGACAAAGCACTACATAGTTGTGAAGTAAAAGGAAGAGGATTTGTTGTTTAAAAAAACTTTACACAAAAACAAAATCTAAAAAGTGAAAATGTGTTCTGTCTTGTTTATTTGGATGCCCCTAAATAAAATAACAGTTCAAGCAAATGTTCCCAGAATTCCCTTAATAGGTTTCAACCATATGCTAATAATTGTCACTATTTATACAACTGTTCTGTGAAGGCCATTAGATTACTTTTTTAGAACAAACATAAAAAATACCAAAGAAAAAAGGAGACGGGTCAGGAACAAAATGACGTACAGGTTTAAATCAGGGTTTTGCAATGGAAACAAAACCCCAAGAAAGAACTTTGAAAACAGAAAGACAATGGCCTAACTGCAAACCTATTAAGAAATGATCATCCATCTAAGCTGACAGGTCAAACAAGCATAACTGACAGAATCAGCTAAACTCCAGAGGAGCCGGAGAGATTCATAGCTCAGGTGGGAGAATATGTCGAAAAGACAACTTTTACGGTAGTTGTCTGCTTTACAAATCTGACCGTTAAAGAAAAGATAGTAAGTGTTTAAAGACAGCCATGAGAAGCCTTATAGCTCTCTTCACGGCATGTAGGAAAGAGACAAGAAACGCATAAAACGAGGGACTTGGGTCAGATGAGAGCAGAATTAACAGGAAACCTGGACTGCACATAACTCTGAAAACACCAGCCAACTTCACGCTGTGTAAATGTTTTTCTACAACAATAAAGGGAAGCTGCTGAATCTGTTTGGACTTGATGGGAATATTTATGGACCAGAAGGACAAATTTAAGAAAAAAAACAAAAACAACTTCGTATGGTGCTTTTTTGTAAATAGCACTTGGCGAAACTTTCATTGCAAATAAAGCTTTTAGAGACATACACCAAAAGAATTCCAGCTGCAATAACACGCAGCAAAATGTGGTTTCAACAAAGTGTTGACTTGGAGGCCCTGGATAGCAATGCCCATCACACTTAACCAGATTTTCTTTTCACAAAACTTTAAAACCATGTGTTCTTTTTTTCTTTCCATGACACATTATGTGCTACATTTTATTAGTCAATCACATAAAAACCAAATAAAGAGCATTTCAGTTTGTGGCTATAAAAAGTTAAAATAGTCCAAATACTTTTGCCATGCTCTAGATCTTTTCTAATTTCTTTTTTTTTTTAGACAGATAAAAAATTTGTGAAGCCAACTGCCTAATTATTTAACAAATCTTCCCTTTTCATCTCACATTCATACAGTTTCCAAGAGTTTACTTTCTAACTAAAGCATTCCCAGCACATTCTCTGACTCTTTGAAATTCCTATGTGCTTTCTGTGGCTCACCGCACATTCATAACAAAGCAAAGGAGTGTGAACTAATTTACTAACTTGTTATATATCTCAAGGGTGGCCAGTCTTGCCCAATTGCATTCTTTTAAGTCAGTGAAAACATAAGAGTGCGTTGTGGCTGTTGGTCCTAACTCCCTGAAATGATACCTGATATCACAGCTTATAAATCAACTACCATGGAAAATCATTCCAGCATTCCAGGGATACCCACACCATGGGAATACTCTGAAGTAAATTGCTGAGACCCACTTTGAAGCCCACATGCTCTTAAGTGGGAGCTTTGCAGTTTGCATAGACGCTGATGGATTACTTAGAAACTGCAATGATATTATTGAGGTCCACATTTAAAAATCGGAAATATTCAAAGAAACTTGTGGCTTAGTGGAAAAAAAAATGGCAGAGTGAGAAAGAAGAAACTGTAGAAATGTAGATATACATTTCTACATTTACTTCTTCCAGCTGTAAAGTTAGCTCAGGGACTAATCATTCTAAATGAAAGGACAGGATCCATGCTGGTAATGATTAAGTGAGTTTTTGTGCTCCACACATGATCACTGTGCTCTTTCAGGGGCGGTGGATCCACCTGCCGACATGAGCCTTTGTCTCACACATGGCCCCTATCATTATTTTCCCCAAATTGTGCTATTCAGTTCAATTGCAAAGTGACACAGGCCTCACAAATACATCACACAATAGCCATCATCCATCGACAGCCTGCAGTGAAAATGGCAAAATCAATAATGAATCATTATTGTTAAAGTACTATTACCATAGCTACAATTAAAAGGAAAAAAAAAACTGAAATCCTGTTATAGCTCAATTTATTTAACATGCAATCCAGACAGTGCATTGCTTGAAAGTTTACTTGAATTGCAAAAGGCCACTCATCGTGAAAAATAATTAACATTATGCTATTATCCATGCTTGCCTTAGAGCCAGTAAGAAAAGCTGTAAGTATGAATTAAATAAGAGATTCATGTGTACGCCGGGCGCACCGTGTGAACGTACCTTCATGCGCTCTTGTCTGGTCGCATTAATTGTTTTCCCAAAAGCAGAAACGAGACTCCACAACAGCATGAATCAATGCACTCCACTGTCACAGGCGCTCCTGCTCTCAGGCGAGCAGCGTGAACAACAGACTCTCATTGACGAGGCAGTGAGCCAATCAGCGACGCGTCGGGTGGCGCGCCAACCAATAGCTGTCGGGGTGGTCGCCAGGGGGCGGTGCTTCCGCGCCTGTGGGATAAACCTCTTTGTTTCATCAGGACGTCCAACGGTTGGATTATTGACCACACAAGTGTAAACTAGTCGAACTGTTTATTATTCTCAAACAAATGTATCCATGCTTAAATGTGTCACTTGTCCTAATGAGAGGTTTCAAATTGGAAGCAAAACAGCGCGTAAAAAAGGCTATTTTATCAAAATAATAAAAATAATAAAACAAAATAGGGAAAAAGAAAAGAAAAAAAAACAGGATCAAAATGTTTTTGCGATTTTCTTTTAACTAAAGGCATTTATTTATTTATTTATTTATTTATTTATTTATTTATTTATTTATTTATTTATTTATTTATTTTTTTGTGACCATATAAAACCGCCCAACCCTTCTCCACTCCTTCCACAACACAAGACATTCCCAGCTCAGAATGAGTTGAGCTGCCCACGATGCGTCCACGATGCGTCAACTCCCCTCCACGGCCAAACAAGAGCAGCACAACACAGTTTCTATGCAACACAGCGCCACACACTGAGGCGCTTGGAAATGTTTCCCCAGCATTGATTTGTGTGTTTTTCTATTTTTTGAGGTCAAGAAATGAACTGTATATGTTCACCTCCACTTGCTTTGTTTGGGTTTTTTTTTTTTTTTTGCTTTCACAGTCCATTGTAAACAAAGAACACAGTGTCGACCAGGATGTGACGGTTTTGTAATGGGATCTGCAGTACAAAGGGAACTCCTAAATATATCATCATGACAGTCATTCAGTAAAAGCCGAACTTTCCTTTCCTTTGTAATCGCCGTGAAAATAGTTCAATGACAGCAAAAATGTAAAGTCTGTTGAATAAAGGGCATGTCCTGAGTTTAAGAAAGTTTAGGTGCATTTATGTATTGAAATAGAGAATAAAGATGAGAATGTTAAGGTTGTATGATGGACACGCATCTTATATTGGATAAAGAAACCATCACCCCAGCATTTCAAATCATCATATAATGGTGTGCAAATACTTTTAAGTTTAACTTATACTATTAGGGTATTTATAGCAAAATATTTTTGTTCAAATATAATTTATTTGTTTTATTCTGATCTAAATTTAAAGTTCTATAAGAACTAGTACAAGTCAAAACAACACTTTCTTATGATAAGATGACAACATTGGTATGTACATTTTTTGTCTGTTTTTTTTGTATTCAGACATGTTTAGCCTTAATGACAAAATCAATTTAAGACTGCTTGTATACTAAGCCAACTTTTGGTTGTTGGAAAGGTGTTTCACTTTTTACATTACATAAAATATAAAACTTTGATGGCATTTAATCTGTCTGATTTAAGATCTGCGTAATGTTTAGTTAAGTAATGTGTCCAATTGTTAAAGAAAATGCTCCATCATCCACAAACAATAACCACATGGGTGAAGTGGATGCCAAAAAGCCACCATGTTCATACTTTTTATCTTTGCAATTTGTTTAAACCAATGGGGCAGCCAAACATTGTAAATCAAATTGCCATGTCACCTTGAAATGCATTTTTTATTAACCTCCTGCAGAAAAAAGAAAAAAAAACTATAAAGGGAAACTTGGAGATATGTTGCAGATATTTTGGGTGAGAAAAAGGGCAGCTAATTTCTTTCTTCAGACTCCACACATTCTGGATACAAACTGTTCAGACTGTGTTGCATTTAGGTTGGCACTACTGAGTGCCAATTTCCTTTGCTTTTGTTAACACGTTATATATTTACATGTTTTGAGTTTCAAAATTGCTTGAATTGATGGGAAAGATTTGCACCTATTTTGTATGTACAGTGGGATAATTCTAAATGTCTTTTCTCATTCTTTTCCTCGTCCCTGTAAGATTTTATCTTTTTTTCCATCATTCAAAATGTTAGAATCCATCATTAAAGTCCTCTCACTTCTGTCTGGGAACTCTAACAATTAAACCCAAACAGCATAATACCCCACATCAAATCTTCTTGTACATTCGACGAATCGGGATAGAAAAGAACGAAATGAAATTCAACATTTTTGTAATAAAGAATAATACATTTGTTAAAAAGTGTCAAGACGTAAGAATAGCTAATTCAGAATGAATGATGGAACCAGCATTCACATTAACAGTCCCATGCATAAGTCCATAAAAATAATGATTCTTCAAATCTATTACTCAGTTTCACTCAGCTTTCACATGCACATTCATAAGTGCTTTAGCAGTATTGTGTACACCCAAGCTTTGAGTCATTAAAGATTCACAACTCTTTCTAGGGGAGAAGTGTGAGTAATGGAGTTTTCTAATCTTTTAGATTCACCAGCCATTGGTGAATTATGGAGAGAGAGAGTACATGTCGCAAATCCTCATCTATTTCTCATCTTCCTCTGATGTAGTCGAACGAAAAACAATTTTCTTAGGTCCTCGTTTTCAGACAAAGTATAATGATTCAGTCTGTTAGAGAAAGATATAATAACACAGCTCCACCGAGTTAATTTTGATCATTTGAGCTGCATACAGGTTAATACCTTGAGAAAAGCATTGGAGGCTGCAGGAGAGTTGAGACTGGGCCAAATTTTTTTTTTTCCCCAGCAGCTGATCCACTGAAAATGCAAACAGAACTACAAATAATTGGTTGAGCTCGAAGTGCATTCAGGTGTTGAAATGATCTGCTCCCAGTCCAGTCGTCAGTTTGTCTAAAGTTAAAGATTTGTGGCAACATTTAAAATTGTTTTTTTCTGTCCATCCATTATGACTGAGCTTGAGATAGTTTTCAAAGAAGAATGAACAAAATAGTGGAAAAATGAAAAGTTTAATTGTCTACCACTCACTTTTACACCCCAAACACACCAAAGTCTTTGAGTTGAAGCTGTTGTAGCAGCAATCATTCTATCTAATCTATTGCAGCACAATCGGCCGTAACATTCACTCTGCAAAATTCTTATTGGTGTGGATTCTGCCAAATAATACAAAGACGTGGTGTGAATTTGACACATTATCATATGAATTGTTGATTGTATAAATAAGTAAAATATACAACAAGAAGATGAGACAGCCTCGCTTGTCACTCGTCATTTAGTGGCAAAAACATGCTCCGCTCTGATGTGAAGAGACTGCCGCTGGCTGTTGCTGGGTCAGCTGAGAATAAATAGAGTTGTTTTCCTCATTTCCTCTCTCGTACTCCTGTGATCCCATGTTGGGAATGTATCAATGTCAGCACACAGAGTGTGTGTGTGTAGGTGCCCAGCACTTTGCCAATGTCTGATGGTCTGCCTGCAGTGCTACGCAGAGGGACAATAATTTGGTTTCTCCCTGTTTGGTATCAAATCAATTTTGCAAACGTGACTTTCAAAGCAATCGAGACACACAAGATATTAACGAGAGACTGAGGGAAAGATTTTTACATAAATAATATTAAAATAAAGGAAAAGGGGAGAAATCAGATTGCACACAAAAGCAAAAAAAGAAAATGTAATAAAATAAAAAACACAGCTGCTGTCTGACTTTATTTTAAAATGTTTAATGAAATGCAGTCAAAACCCACATCATCACACAAATAACTGCATAGACTGATACGATAATAGAGTGTAGACACATTAGTTTTGATGTCATTCATGACATGGTAAATTAAGACGTGTGTGGCAGCAGCTGGCTGGCCTCGGTGTCCTCCAGATGTTGTCTGGGAGAAAATGATTGACCTGTTAATGAAGTCTGGGATCCTCCAGTCAGCTTTCCTCCTCAGAGACAGTCTTTGACATTGACAGCAACACCTGTCTGTTTGACCAGCTGACAGCAAAACTGCGGACACACAGGACTTACACCGAATCACACATAAACGACAGCATTCCTCTATGGATATGAATCTAATTTCTTCTCTTCTCATCACACACCCACATTTACCAACGGAGCTATGAAAAGCAGTCTAAAAGGTGTGAAGATTTTCCATTTGTGACTAACTGGAACCCCCAGTCGTTTCTCCAGAAACTTGGCAGAGAACCTGGTGACTGGCTGCCACTATCTATAAGCAGTGAGTGTGTGTTTTTGGGTGTCTTTCCATCTTCGCATTTGTAAGCAGCGCACTGTGAGTCATTCTGGAGACAGTGGCCTCACCATGGCAGCCGGACAAGAGGAAGAGACATTTAAATTGGAGCACGGAGTGGAGACTGATGACTGTTAGAGCATGAATTTGAATCAAAGCCATCACTGGGAGTTATTTTTGAGCCTTTGTCTGAAAGGCAAAAATAAATAAATAAATAAATCTTTGGCTGGGAAAAAAAATCACAGAGAATAAACAAGTAATTCTGATCTTTTTAGTTCACAAGACAAGATTTTTGTAAATGAGCCAACAGAGGGCAGTGTAAGGTAATAGAAGACAGTCACTGAAAGTGGAGAATGGAAAGTTTATTCACAAATAACCTTCTCTAGTTTGTAAAAAAGGTCAAATAATACTGTATCGTATTACTATGACAATACATTCATACACTGTACAGTATCATCTTTCCCTCTAATGAATGTACTCATTTGCTCCTATGAACATTCTTCTGGCTTTGCCTCCTATTTACCCTGCATCTCTTTTTAATGTCCGTCTATTGCTGCAGCTTTTACTAAACATTTTTAGTCCTCTTTCCATCACTAGATGCACTATCCTGACCAGTGTCTTCCAGGAAAAGCCACATTGCAGAGTTGAATCGCTGTGGGAGCCATGTGAGGACAGTTAATGGCATTCAGACTGCCTTCATCCAAATGGATGTACTGGGACCCTGACCCAGGGGAGCTGAGTAACATTGTGCTGCTGCAAAGTCACTTACCTGCATCACCTGATGGCAGACTACAGGGAGCTTGTGTTTGGTATATTTTGCACAAACACATTTGATCACAAAGAGAGAAAATATAGATGGACAAAGCATATGGATTTCACCTCAACAGAGTAACAAAAGAAATAGAAATAAAAAGAATAAAAAGCTAGATAATAAAACACTTTAACTGATAAACAATAAACGAGAATGGAACAGATGGAAAGAGTATGAAGATCAGACTAGATCCATTTCTTTGAGTTTGCACCATATAAAGGTGTGGGAGTTATGAAGTTTGACAGCAGCTGGCAGGAAGGACCTCCAGTATTGTTCTGTGAGAAAGCGTTGTCGAATCATCCTGCTGCTGATTTTCCCCTACGGATTTGTCCAGTATTTCCTGGAGAAGATGGATGTCATTTTCAGTGATTTCAAACAGCTTTGTCAACAGCCTGTACTCAGCCACCTCTTTCAGTATAGGAAGCATCATGTCAAAGAGACTCTGATTTCTTCATGTTTGTTCCTTTTCTCTTCATCATTAGACGTAATGCCTGCTCTCCAGCACACCACAGGAATAGCATGAGTTCCTGTCATCACTGTGTTTGTAGGATCTCTATGTCAAACTCACCAATGTGGATGGACCTGGTGGGGATTTAAACTTCCCAAAATCCATCTCATGTGTCTGGTGATAGTACAGTTCCTTGCCTTGCATCAAGCCCATCTTCTTCAGAAACAGTCCAGTATGATTAGAAGCTCAATTAAGGAGAAGAAAACATTAAATGCAGAAGATGACTGGTACCTCAGCTACAATTATCTTCTACCACAGCCATCGATAGCCGCTGTGTGCAAGATTTTGATACATCCCTTTATGGACATGCCTGTATCAAATGAACCCTTGATTACCAACTCTACAACAATATAACACATTGTAGCCATTGTTAGAATCCAGACACCAGTAAGCATGAAGCATTTTGGTTTCAGACCAACAAAATTAACATTCAGGTGTAACCAGTCTGATCCATGGACCTTTAGTTCAATAGACAGAGCTGTAGGATGATGCTTTTTGGACACATCTTTCCATCCTTCTGTTCCAGCGAAAGAAAGATAGAGAATATTAGCGTAGTTTCCCAAGTGTTGTTTTGTTCTTCAAATATCAGGACAAGCCACCATTCAATATTTAAGGCATAGAATTATTTTTTACGGCGGTTAGAAATACAAATTTTTTTCTGCATCATCAGCTGTAAAAACTGTAGTAGCAGAAAACACTGATGAACTCATGCAAAACACTGACAGTGATTTAGTGGCTTCTAATCACCCCTAATTGCCTGCCGTTCACTCTGACCCAGCAGTGTTTGATTACACACACACTCGTGCACACGCAAAAAACAAGCTCCACTTCCTGTCAGGCACTTGGAGTGGTCTCCTCTACAATTTTGGCAGGCAATAATGTCAGACAGCTCGAGAGTTTATCACATTGTTCCCTGTCTTACACGAGAAAAGTTCAGCCTGTGAAACCACATAGATCTCTGCTGTGAAGACCAACTTTTATCATTGCAAATCTGCTGAATCTACCATATTCAAGTGCTCCACATTCAACTACGACTCCTGAAGCTGTGCAGAGAGAGTGGACCTAAGATTAGAGACCAAAGATCTATGTTGAGCTAAGAGAGTTTAAAATAGCCAGAGCTTGGAAACCTTTAATTAGAGCTGTGCTCGGTTTTTGCCAAATCTTGGAAGAAGCCTAACGTTTAAAAAAAAAAAAGTCCACAGATATATGCAGGCACATTCCTTTTCATAAAGCGGTGTACAAATACAGTTATTGTTTGTGAATAGTATCAGGTTTGCTAGAATGTTTCATGCTGGCACATTTTCTTATCACTCTATTTAATTATTATCATAGTCTTTGGTTCATCTCTGTCTTTATTCTTCAAAATCAGTCCTTTACTTTCGTCTTTTATGAAGTATTAGGGGTGCGAAGTTCCGGTGAAAGGAAAAGTGAGCAAAAAAATAAAGTTTCAAATGAATTAAAAAAGTTACTGGGACATAATGAAATCAGAAAGATTCCTTTTATGCACCCCTGTGGCTCCCGACTGCTCCAAAAATTGTTCTGCAATAAATTATTGTACAAATCTGCATAAATCCATGCATCATCCTTCTCTCTTCTTTTCAAGATTGTGCAGTTTTAGATTAGTTTTGTTCAGTTCAAAATTAAGCAGTTGAGAGCTAAAAGAAAAGCGGAAACAGAACACATCCTTTAATTGTTGTAAAGTTCATATTGTCGGATTGCGGAGTAAAACTACCTATAGTTCTGAATATGCAAAAGCTGCTTGTAGATGAGGTGCCATAATCTATCTTTAGCATGTTGTGAAAGCTTTTTTAGTTGGAGGATGTTTGAGTGACACACATGCTAGAGAACACACACAGTCAGTCTGCAAGAGAAGGAAGTGCAATTCAAAAACCAGATCTTGCTAAATGGGCGCGCAGTAGACACTTTCAAGATACACATCCTGTGTAAGGACCTCCACTTAAGGGCAAAATTAAATTGTTTTGCAATTGATATATAATGTCATGTCAGGCAGAACCAAAATGTCGTAACTGTATACTGCATTGTGTTGGTTTAAAACATAAATCATGTTTATAGCAAACATGGGAAGTTGTGGAGAAGCTTAAAGGTCATGAATATTTTTATAAACCACTGTAACCTGTACCTTTGAACAGCTACATGGCCCATTGTTGTACTATCATGTTACAATCTATATTAAAATCTATATTAAACTAACTCAACAAAACAATAACCTTCTATTTTGGGGGTCTGGAAGTTAAAAGGAAATGAATCAAACGTTTCATCGTTTTTATAACACCACCTGCTTTGATTAGACAGCTATATTTATTGCCCTGGAAGGGATGACAAGTTTTAATGCCATAACTTCAACCTTATGCTTTGAAAAGTTGTTCTGCTGGCACTGATTAAACCTTAAAACTGCTCTCAGTTCATCACTAATCCCTTCATGCCTTAAAACGGCTTAGATGTAACTCTTGCCTCATTTGCTATGCAAGGATCTATGAATATATAAATTGGTCCTGTTCTCTATCTTCACCGCTCGCCCGTAACCGTTCAATAACAGCTCCACACAATGAGATTTCAGACATAAATATCTGAGCCTGTGACAACTTCTGAGGAAGAAAATAAACATTAAGCAAATGATAAATGAGCACCTGCAAGTCAAGTGATCAGTTTGGGTAATGTAATGGCAACTTCTAAAATGCGGCTGATGCAGGTCATCCATTACGTTTGTAAGACTGCAGTTTGGCCATCATGTCCAAATACTAATAATGCATTTAAAATGTACGGTAAACATGGTTCCTGATCATTAGGTACTTTTTCATATTTTGACAGGTGATGTACACAAACTACAATATATCTTAATGGGATTTTATCTGAAATCCCACCACACAGTTGCGCATATTTGTCGAGCTGAAGGAAAAGGATAAATGGTTTTGCAATATTTAGCAATAAAAATGTGTAGTGCACCTACAAATGTGTAGAACCGCTTATTGCTACATTTACAGCTGCTTGTCTATTGGAGTGTGTCCATACTAGATTCAAGGCAGATTTTTTAAAATTCAATTCATCTTTCAAAGCAAGTCAAGTCAGAGTGGATGGAGAACAATCAACTGGATTCAGGTTCTAAATGGGTCATTAAAACACATGAATATCTATTTATTTTCAACCATTCCATTGTAGATCTGGCTGCATGTTCAAGGTCTCATATAACCTCATGAAAGAAGTTTTTCTTCCAGGATTCATGAACTTCATCAATGTTCCCTTAAACTCTAACAAGCTCTCCTGACCCTGCCGGAGAAAAGCATCACAGCCAGAATAATACTCCTACTGATACAATTTTACAATGCTTCTTTTTTTCTTTTTTTGCAGGCATGATGTGGGGTTTTATTTTTCTTAAAGGATAAATTAAAATCCATGGCTACAGTCTATTTGAAACAAATTAAAGTTAAACCAAAGTTTCACATTGCAAGAGTATTTCTTTGGGTCTTGTAAGACGCAGTTCAAGGGGCAAATTTCTGTTTATTGCTTTCTCTGTTTTCTGTCACTGATGAGTCTAAGTGTGTTGTGACAGTTGAAGGGCATTTTGGAATCTTATATAGATATCTAGAAGGTTGTCGTAAATGTAAAGTTATCTCCTCTCTCAAGTGATACTATATAGATTTTTTTCAAATTGCATAACACGCAAATACCATGCTTTTCTTATTTCAGTTTTACGATGGTCAAAGAGAAGGCACCGGTTAGAAGTCATTATTAAGTCAATAAGCAGAAAGGAAGGAGAAGTTTGTTTATCGGCGCCTCGTCATGTAAACTGTCTGTGCCGGCGAAAACTTAGAGGGAGGACAGCACATGTGCTACAATGGGGGAGATGTGCATGTGCCTCTGTTGGGGTTACACTTAAACTACGATGTGTGTCATCTAAAACTGCACTCAGATTTGGACCTCTAATCCTCCAAGTGAAGAGCGGAAAAGGTAGTACAACATCCATTTTTGGGATTAGGGTTTGTGCAAACCCATCGCAGAGTGAGTGATGGAAGGTCTTGTAATTCTGTCTGCTCTCTACTTTAGCCCCACAGAGTGCAGCAAGCACAAAGGATTAGAGACGTCGCAACCTAAAAAAGCTTACCTTGTGAGTCTCTCACATGACAGTAAATTGCATCCATCAGTGTGTCAGCTGAGCTGGACTCCTGCCCAGCCATCAGTCTTTCTCACAGGTAATGACAGACTCAGACAGTCTCATGAATTGGTAAAAGCAGCAATGGAAGGTTCAGGCTGAGCTAAAAAAAAAAAAAAGAAAGACGAAAGCAAAAAAACATGAACTGTTTCATACTGCAGAAGATAATTAATATTTTACCATCAATAATAGTCAGACTCAGATTTAGTTTTAATCTCAAACCACAACGTGGTCACTATCTGATGTTATGTCTGCATTAAATGACCAGTTGGATTTTGTTGCAACCAATGACCTACCAAAGAGAATCCGCCACACCAGGCCAATCCATTGACGGTGTCCTCTGCCCATGCACTCAAAACCATGAAGAAGATAAAAAATATTGCTTGAGGAAGATGCAATGCAGTGAACACTGCAAACCTCATTATGAAAACAAAAGCCTTTTGGAATATGCTAGACATAAGAACCAAAGCTTTATGACGAGTGCCCCATAAAAATGCCACTTAATCACACTGTAGTTGGTGTGTTGATGTAGTTGTAACACACAGCCTCCACACTGACCAACTATTTATCATTACTGTTTCTGCAGTAGGAAAACACGCAACAGAGGTACACAAAGCAAAACTGACAATCCTCCTCATAAGCTCGGAAACCTAGTGAGGATTGAAACTGAAGCATTTTATTCTTACTCAAAAACTGCATCAAATCATTTCACTGTGATCATTTCAGGCAGCAGCAGTTGACAGATAATCACATGATTTTGTTTATGAAGAAGAAATTTATCCAGTACATGTTGATGAATGTTTATGAATTTTAACTTGCATCACTGCTCTTTTTTTCTGCCTCAGCAGTCAGTCTGGCAGACTTAAGCACCACTGCGTTTTTATAATTCTTTGCTAATGTGACATGTAGTTGCCGAACAGTGATGCAATCTATAATGTGTGTGTCTGTGTGCCAGGTATAAAAAAAAAACTAACAAAAAAAACATGTTGCTGACTTATTTATATTTCTCCAACACTGCTCTGCTGCCTCTTTGAATAGCCCACGGTATGAGAGAAACGTAATCATAAATAATTTAGGGTTGCTGTGCCTTGTGCTCACTCGCAATAAGGGAGCAACAACGAAAAAAAGGGATTATAATCTGAAGAAAATTAGTTTGTTCTACAGAAAACACAATCAAGGTCCTTAATATTTGCTTTTTCATGATGTAGCAAACAGATGGATAAAATAATTGTTTATGACTAGGTGCTGCACATAAAACGAAAGCCAGTGGCTGCTTGTATCGCAGAGGAAAAAACGGGAAATGAGAGAAAAAACTTGGATCTACCTTGAGGTGACAAAATTAATCAAAATTCACTAGCACCTCTTGCAGTCTGTTATATGCCTATATATATATATTTATATTTTTATAAAACATTGCCTGTGT
Organism: Poeciliopsis prolifica; assembly: GCF_027474105.1. Taxonomy (NCBI): domain Eukaryota; kingdom Metazoa; phylum Chordata; class Actinopteri; order Cyprinodontiformes; family Poeciliidae; genus Poeciliopsis; species Poeciliopsis prolifica. Next base: position 321,437 of record NW_026562398.1, read on the forward strand.
TATTACTGAGCCGGTGTCACCAACAGAGCAATAGCAGTTGCACATTACAAACTTTGCTGTAAGTGGTTAAAGGCATAAATTAAATTTGCATTTCAATTGGATGATTGGTCATGAAAGTGAAATTAAAGCTATAGGAGAGAGAGTGAATATCATGAGAGAGAAAAGAACACTTTAAATGTATTGAGAACTGTAAATGAACTCATTTTTAATGTCATAATTCCAACCTTTCTCCTTTGTGTGGACGATGGACCTGCAATGACCCAAAAGAAACAATCTGAAGGAATTACTTACAGTATGTCACAGAAGATCATTTTTTTTGTTCTAACTATTTAACGTAATTTTCCCTTAACCTCATGTTCGAGATCATACAAGTTACAGTAATTTATTAACAGTTTCACCATAATAGCATAAATAGTTTTTGGGTGCAATCTACATTAAGAGCTTCTTTTGCTCATTAAACCAATAAAAGGCATTTGCTCACATGGGAGGGTCTCCGAAGTTAATAGTTTGTCCAAGTCTCTGTTTAAAAAGGGTTTTTGGTGGAGTGAACTCAATTAGTGTTAACCTGAGCCAAAATTCCAAGTATGGTAATTGTTCAAAATCGGAGCCACTCGAACTTACAATTTGTTTTAATTTGACAAAACAAATGTTTTTTTGTTTTTTTTTACAAGCAAAAAACTACATTTGCTTGTAAAAACATAACAAACGCTCCAAGCTGCAGTTTTCAGGAAGGCTGTTCTGAAGGTGAAAGCTGTGGTTAAAGAATAATTTAGCATGTTTCTTTTGAATACTTTGAAATTTTGTGCAGGAACAAGTCCAGAAAGCAGAATCTTGCAGTGATCAATTGGGAATCAATAAAGGTCTGCTTGTCCTTTTAATAATAACCTGCTATTTGTAAAATAATGCCCTTAAAACGTTTATCATTTTTGTTTGTCAAACATGTTGCTTATTAAACTGATCTAGAGCAGCATGATGATAGTTTCCACTAAAGTTATGATCAATCTTGGCACCAAAGTCAGCTCCACGAAGAAGCAAAGTTCTCAGGAAGTTTGAATGTAAATAATGTTTTTCTAACAGTGTTGCTTTGCATTTTTATCAAAATGGATTGAACGTTTCATGGCGACGGATATGCATATATGTATGTATATCCCTGATATAAAATCGACTCTTCTGTTCTAGCAAGGAGTGATTTATTTATCATTTTTGCTCTGCTATCAAAAACTAGACATAGGACAACGTTTCCTGAGGTGTCCAAAGTTTTTCACTAATACTGCTGTTTAAGCAATTCACTCTAAATGACACCACTGTGCCATGATGGGTTAATAAATGTGATTAGATATGATTTGTTGACACACTAAATCAGATATAATCTGCTTCAGTTCAAAACTCCAAGACAACGTTGACATCTTTCCCACCCAGTTTCTCATGTTTTTGGTGGATTCATATCATTTCAGAAATCTCACTGCAGGGACATACCGTTTCATATCTTCCACACAGTGAGAATATTACTAATTGCTCTGCCTCCTGCTTAGCAAACCGCTTTAATTACATAAAAAAAGGAGTGCTCACCTGCAGTGGATGTATTACAGCAGAGTATCTCAGGGCAAGCTCTGTAACTTTGCATGAGGCTGGTGGAAGTGTTGCAGAGTTCAGCCTCACTATGCTGCTGAGTTGCAACAGACTGACTGATCAGTTCATCTCACAAGTCAACAAATAAGATTAAAGGATACAAGCGTCTTTGCTATGTAAACAGCCATAAACGTCAATCTCAGAGGCTGATGTGTGTGCGAAAAAAACTCAGTGGATCAACCAGAGCTATGATGTGGAGAATATTTTAAAGTAACTCCCTTCTCAATGTAATTTCATGCCTAGAAACGGACATGTAACATTTGAATTTTTAGATTGTAATTTGAGATTTTTTTATTATTTTGCTTGAAGCAAATAATCAACCGAAACCATGAATAGTTCAAAAACAAAGTACTTCCAGATGCATTTAGAAGAAAGCATTTTATATACATGTAAAAATATAAACCTGCTCTTCATCTTTGTCAAGATCAAGGTATAATAAGAACAAAGGTTAAATAATATTGAAAAACAGAATATACATATTGAGAAACATCCATAGCTGTTTTAAGAGATGGAAATCTGTGGTCTGACTGGAATAGAAGACGTTCTTCACAACAGCCTCCATCTGCTAACAGGGATGTTTCTACGTACCATTGTAAGCAACATGAGAGAAACTGGAAAAGAAAGCAAGTAAGATAAATTTTAGATCTCAGGGTATAGATTGCTGTTCTGCATCGCTCTCATCTCTCCATGACCAAATCTATTTCCTCAAAGGAGCCCAGAAAAAGCTTTTAGGCGGCACTCGAAAATGCACAGCACAAAAGACACAGTCACGCTGTGATCGAAGGTCATGCTATAAAGTGTCATGTGGAGAGTTGAGTCTTTGTAAGGCGCTCTCCACCACAGAGACCTTTCCACCTTACAGCTCTTTTTTCTTTTTTTTTTTCCTTTTCACCATTGCTCTGTAATTGTGAAGCGGCTACGTTAACAGTAGAACCACGGCCACATAGACTGTAAGTACCTCGTCTGTGGTGGTTTTAGGCAATGAAAAACTGCATGTTTCAGCAGGACATGAGAAACATCTGTCAATGGGACTTTTTATTCCGCCCTCTGTTGCTTTGGTTGGAAAACAGTTTGCAATGTTGGCACGAGACACATATTCAAAGACGTATCGCTTCGAAAGAGAAGAGCTAGCAAAAGAAAAGGTTTTCTGTCATTTAGAAAACTACAAACTGTAGCTTAGAAAAACTACAGAGAGCCGAGCAGGAACCGCAGGTTGTAGGTTGTAGATGTCTGATACAGGGACGTTCCACAACAATCCCAATTGGATCTGGATTTCAGTCGAGTCATGTTTTTATTTTAAAGACTTCTTTGCCTTTACCCACTGTAATCACACAGGAAATGAGTAAGAGGGAAAAAAAGGGGAAGACTTACAGTGAAGGTCCTGAGTTCAACAATCAAAACCCGGATGTCTGTGCCGAGGTCTAGTAGTCTCCACTATTCTGCCTTTTTTAAAAGATCAGAATCAAAATTATTGACTCAACTTTTTATGTGTTTTGCTGGTTTCCTTTTACAGTTCAATGTAAAAGTAGAATTTTCTAATCTTCTCAAGGAATTTAGTATTTAGATGTTTATTTGCTATGCCACAGTTTGTCAGGTCTTAAAGATGTCAAATGACAGCTTGCTGAACCCCAAAATTGCTCAAAGGTGTGGTGGATGAAAACACATAATGCGCACAGCGATATGGGGTGTATGTGTCATGTAGAGAGATTGTGTATTTTTGTTAACATTGGAAATAAATCAGCTACGAACTATTTTTTTCTTTCACTTCGGCCCATTTCATGGTCTCCCCAAGCTTCCCAAAAGAAACAGAGGGACACAGGTCTGGAACATGAGTACAGACAAACCTCTTACAGAAAAAGAAAGAACTCATGGGAAATCATAGCAGGAGAAAAGAAGAGGTAAAGTCATTCAGACTGATTCAAAGGAAAGCAATCAGCCTAGTGTAGACATCTCCACTGATCTGTATTGCATACTGACAGCCTAACAGGGCAATCTCAAGGTCTCATTATGGAAAAGGAGCAGTGTGCCGCAGTGGGATGATGAAGACAGATATAGCACAGTTTTTAGTTTTTTTTTTTTCTTTCAAATGTTAGTTCAAAAAGGTTTGGGACATTCTTTTAGGTTTAGTTAAATCTGTTGGAAATGGCTAATTTAGAATGACTGATGAAATTATAAAGATGAAAAATTTTAACACTATAGAAAGTCAGTCTTTTTTTAAAGATATGTCAAGGATTACTGCAGGTGCACAGTTGACTTGTTGCAAGAAAATAACAGGTAGACAAAGAGGAGTGCCATTCGTAACAAGCAACTTGTCAAGTTCATTTTTATTGCATGTAAAATTAAGGTATGGTGACAGTAAACCTATCTTCACAATTATTTATTATATGTTTTAAACAATGCTCTGCAATAAAAGATTAGTGTCACTCAAACAATCAACCATCTTTAAATATCCTCATGATTATACTGACATGTTAGGTTTGGTTTCTTTCACAGCACTCTGTGTCAAGGCCCTCTGATAGCTACATGCTGAGAGCGGACAGCAACTCAGCAGAGTGCTGTGTGACGGTTTTGTGGACATGTCTGCCTTTCTGCTTCTGTCTTTTGGTGATTGAATCAAGGAGAAGCAAAGTAGACAATTTGGCAAAGATTTATTTAAGGTGCTCAGCATTTGTTGTCTCTGATCTTTTTAGTGTTTCACACGAAGTGGTTCTTTAAATAACATTATTGCAATGTGCAAGGACCACAATAACAAAAAAGCAAAAAGTGAAGGGCATTCAGAAACTCTTTAGGCCTATTGTTCAAAACCAGCTGTGTTCATCAAGAGTTTATCTGCCTTTCCAGGGTTTAAGGCAATAGATTTGTCACCTGTCTCAGTTTTAACCACACAAAAGGGGAAACATGGAGAAAACCAAAGTGTTGGAAAAACCTGTCTGGACTTCTTAGCTTTTAGCATCAGCGCTGCCACAGAGGAAGGGGAAAATAATGTCTAATCAGATCACATGAACTGTTTAAGTTCAAGGACCTTGTGTTTCTGTCCAGGTTGTTCCCTCTCGCCAATTTAGCTTGACAAGAAGATGTTAACATAGAAAATAAATGTATCTACAAGGGGATTCTAGATGCCTGTAAAGGGAATGTGAATACTTTTTGGAGCAGCTGTTTAATGGGACCATGGGAGTGTGTGGGGAATCTGCTGTAATCCAGCCTTTTTAATATTATGTCTTTTTTATGAATTTGGATGTCTAATGTTTTCTCACTTTAGATTGGAATCAGCTAACAGGCTGTAGGAAAGTTGCTAAGTGATGGTTAGTGTAATTTGTTGTGATAGACAAGATAAGTTAACAAAATTAAAAAGCTATGTTTGTCAACTAAGTGGTTTTTAAGAGATTATCTATTGCTTATTTACACATCTGGACTCAATTCCTTCCCCCATGTACTTTATAAGCACTGTAAGAAAATGTAGCTATACCATCAATAGCTAATAATGTTGATGTCAGTGTATAAGTTTCTCAATAATTTGCGTTTTGGCTCTAAATCAAAAGGCTCACAGAACAGATGCTCTTTGAAACACATAAAGACTTTCTAAATTTTGAAAAATGACATTTTGAAGCAAACTTGCTGAAAACCAGTTGACACAAACAGAAGTTTCAAATCCAATATATTCTGTGGACTATGTAAACATTCCATTTTACTACTATAATTTAAAAAAATCTAACACTCTGCATGATCAAAAACAGTATGACATTCAGCCACTTGCTTCACAGACTGAATTTAGACACTGCAATCCCACACCACTTCACACATGATCCAAAGGGATTAAGTAGATAAAGAAAATGGATTGATGGATGCCTAATGCTTGTTTGATAGTAAACTAAGCTTGGATTGTACAATTCTGTTACATTTTGATGTTAAAGAAGGAGGAGGGAAAATCCACACCATCAAAAATAAGGAGTTTTGTGAAGATCTGCAGCTGTATGGCACGAATGAACTTCCTTTGAACCACATGGACGGATGGCAGCAGCGCTACATAAAAATGGTAAAAAGAGAACAAAAGCTTTATGTTGCCTCTAGATGAAAATCTAAAGGAAAGAATACGTGCTCTTTCAAGCACTATACATAGTTAACCAAAAGGCACCTTAAGCTTTTCTGTTTTGTATAGACAGTCTTATTTTGAGATGCATGGTTTCTTTTTGTGACATAGAGGGATTTGTGAATGCATTGCTCTGTCAAGAGCCATATCAAATACACAGGTTTAAAAAGCAGAAGAGGTTTTTTTTTCCATTTGCATAGCTGGCATATCCTACATATATTACCGGTATGAGGCAAAGCTGTATTTATTTATATAGTGAAAGGCACTGTGGGTATTAAAGTTTAAAAAATACCCTTTAGCGGTAATTTTAGGAGCAGCTCTAACATGGTGGTGATACCGTATTAATGTATACAGTGCATGAATAAAGCATGAAAGAAAGGATTGAATAAAAAAGAAAGACAGAAAGCTTTCAACGATGCTTTACATTTTTAATTTCATCATCATCAAAAGTTTTTCTACACTCTTTGTTCTGGATGTAAATCCATCTAATGTGCAAGTGACTGTTGCACACTGAGTTTGAATTGAGGCTATGCTTCTGTAGCTCCACCGTCTATCAAATATATGATGAACAATCTGACAGATTTCGAAAGGAAGAGGGTGTATCTTCAAAAGAGAAAATGAAAACAAACCAGAGGAGGAGCAGACCTAAACAGATTTTGCTTTCCATATTTTTGAGGGAAAGTTCATTAATATTCTACATTTTCTGCTATGCTCGATTTCAGCTGCTCAACTGGGGTGTCCTCCTTTCTCTGCTTGCTTTTTTTTCTCTTTCTTTCTTCCGTTTTAAAATTTTTTGGCATAAATAGGGTGTGTCAGCAGCTCTAACCTGTCAGTGCTGTGTATTGGTGAAGACACAGAGAGACCTTTTTAGAATGCAGTGGGGTGCAAACAAAAATGGATTCGTGCCAAATGTGTTTCCAATATGAATAGTGTAGATTTGGTAGGCTAATTTCTCCGAGTGCAGTTTTCCTCGTATCAAGGCTGCACAACGAATTGCAAATCCCAATATCAGAGGGAAGAAGTAATATCTCAAAGGACTGTTTGGAATGTGACATGTATTGGGAAACATGTTCCAGGAAAATGCACTTTCCCTGCCAGTAGAGCAGTCAGCCTGTTGGACAGTAGAAGATGCTTCCAACTGATGCAAATGATAATGACAGAGTTTCTAGAATTGAAGATGGGAAAGGAGGAAAATGTGTATTTTTTTTTTTTTTGGAACTAAGACCATCTCTCTGATGCATGATTTTATAATAATTATGAAATGTAAGCTATTTTTTTTTTTGATAATCCACTCCTTAAAATTACAAAAAAAAAGAACAACTTTTCACAAAGAGTCAAATTTAGTAAGGACACATTTAGAGACAGTGTGATTTGATTTACTTAATTGTGTAAAGATGAGTCTGCGTCACATAAATGCTAAAATTAGCATTTTTACTTACTTGCACCACATTCTCTGTGAATCAGTCATTACAGCTTGAGTTACTTGAACATTGTCAGAAAGTCTTGCTCTCATGTGGAGGAATGAATGACTCCCCCCCCCCGACGTGTTTGATGAGAACGTACCTGTTCCCGAAAAGGTGTCAGATTTTGATCCCAACTCAAGAGACAGCTGAGGGTTTAAAAAAAAAACAAGCATGCTGCCATTGAAGAAAGACTCCTTCTGTCAATCCAGTGAGGGGGATGAATCAAAGGCGCTTCTATATTTAGTCCTGATGCAGAATTAGTCGAAGGCTGCAGCCTCGTGGTTACTAAGCAACTGGTGCTAGGCAGCCATGTTTGTAAGCATCGATTGTGCTACGGGGAAGTTTAAGACCGATTGAGGGTGGAGTGTCTTCAAAGCCCCTTGCTTTGAATAATCTGGCTGTTTGTAGTCACTTTCAGGGGTAAAAATAGGCAGACTGAGCATTCATAGTAAGATCCTAATAGTTTTCTTTAAATATCTGATAAGATGTGGCATCTCTGACTGAAAATAACTTTTGAAAACAGGGTAATAAAAACTCTGCCTTTTTATCCGACTTGGGCTCTCTGCAGTTATCTGTTGTATTGTCATCCTTAGCGCATCTATGTTTTAAGTAAATGAATGATGTTTTGCAAATCAGTCAGTTTATGAACCATTATAAACTGACTGATTTGTCACGTGGAGCAAGACTGCTGTACATGTTTGTTTTAGAGTAAACCGAAATGTTGGGGAGCAAACCATTAGAACACCAATTAGTGTAAGTTGTAATATTGATTGATGACAGATTGAATCAGTTCTACTTTCTTGTAGATCGGAGGATCAATTAGTCTTGCAGCAGAAGAGGGTTGTTTATGATCACTTGTATTGATCAGAATGAAGACTCACAAAATAAAAACAGCAATTTTTTTTTTCTGCTGTTTATGATCATGCCAAACTGTTTAGGCCAGTGTTTCCCAAATTTGCAGTCAGAAACCCATGAAGAAATAAGGCTTTATAGATTATATTTAGATTTTTTGAAAATTGCTTTTCAAATGTGTATTTCCACAATGTTTGTTGTTGTGAATGTTTAATTACAGGTCTGGATTCCCACACCTTCACCTTTCTGATTAGGTAGACACGAAATACCGAGCAGTATCAAATATTTAAGCAGAAAACCGGATTGTTTTTCGACATCTGAGTTAAAGAATATTTTGAAACAGTAACAAGAACAAAACACCAGGCATGCTCCATGTACTTTAAGAAGTATTACTATTTAAGACTGAAAATTGAATATTAGGTGTTACTGACATTGTTTGGTCCCACATTTAACCTGCATCACAGCCCCTTCCTTATGTCACCAAACTGCTTTGTAGTGTCTTCTATGTACTGTCATATTAATGGTTTGAAATCACAGTGCGCACATCCATAAAGCAACATCCACAAATGAATCTTGTAATGAGCTTTTAAGCCAGATGTGTCCAAACAAGGAAGGTCAGAGGTCATTTGGATGCGGTGGGTTCTTACTTGGTGTTTTGAGGTGTTTGCTTTCGGTGTCATGTTGATCAATACAGTTCTTTGAAAATGGCAAATGGTGTATTTTAGACACTGAAGGAACCAAAAGCAGACAAGATGAGATAGATGATGTGAAAATGTGGAAAGAAAAAAAAGAGGGTTTGATTTAAAGAAGCCACTAAATTCAGAAACCCAGCACACAAAGCAATGTATAAAAGTATAACCATGGGATCTGCACAGGAGTGGTTATGACTGTGACATTAGCCTATCATTCCACATGAAATGGGCTATTTCCAGGATGCAGCCTGACACCTATGTTTGAGTTTCATAAAGTTAAGTACGTGCCTGTGTAAAGGTCACTCAGTGTTTTTTTTTTTGCAAGAACAACAGAATCAAGTGGGAGTTTGTTGTTAAGAGCAGCTGCTTTTGTAATCCAAAGCAACACATCAACGAACGAATGCCCATATTGCTCCTCTGTCGGTGCTGTTGACTACAAATTATTTGTTCCAAAGCATTTTCCTATCAAACTGTTGTGCATATCATTTGTATTTACCTGAGTAAGCTTATCTACACCTGTGGAACAATGTTTTGAAGAAAGTAGCTGATTCCCTTTAATTTCCTTTTTGCTATGACAAGGACAACATTTATTATTTAAATAAAAATACTTGACACAAAAAATATTTATTCAAGCATTAATTTTTCATACACTGATTACATCCCACTTAGGACCCCCAAGAAATTATAAAAATCTTAGTTTATGACTGTTATAAGCATTGTATGTAGCATCATCTATATTCATATCCTCTAGGATCATCTTTTTTCCTCTGAAAAAAAATCCCCACAGAGTAATGGTACCAGAACCCAGTTTTACCGTGAGGTGATGCGTAGTGTTTTTTTCCCTGACACACAAAGGATTTTGCATGTGAACCAGAAGGCTGCAGGAAACGTCAAAAGAAGTGTTTTGCTGTCAAGGAGGAAAATAAATGTTCGCACACTATCACGTTACAAAAAAATCTGATGATTGCTTGCATTTCAATTGGTGGGACTGTGGCAGGAGGGGCTTAAACAACTGCATGAATCTTTATATTTCAACCCTGCAAAGTTAGACACAGCAATTAACTGCAATTAATCAAAGTGCCAGAGTATGATTAATCCAATTGAATTTTTTTGATTGATTGACAGCACTTTCATACCATTTTATACCTTCAAAACCTATGTTTTTGAATATTCTGCAGAAAAAAGATCTCCAATGTGTAAATAATCCACTCCTTAAAATTACAAAAAAAAGAACAACTTTTCACAAAGAGTCAAATTTAGTTCTGATGCAGATCTCCAATGTGTAAATAAACATTGGTAGTGGCATTCGTTGCTGTGTTGCTTTTTTAAAGCAAAAAAAAAAAAACCTTTATCCAGAAGTTCTATGAAGATCAATAGACCTTCCTTTGAATCGCAAATAATCCTCAGCGTGAATGTGGCTTTTTTCTATCAAATGCAAATGGTGACAATTAATCATCTGACATCCCTCAGTGAAGGATTTGATTTATTTCTGCTTGTTTTCATGCCTAACGGTGCGACTGTTATTCATAGGGTCACCGTTTGCTGTGGAGCTTGACAGAAAACTATCTATCTTTGTTAGAACACTGGGATGTCTGCTCATTTTTCTGTTTGAGAAGTCTGCTACTCGTTGTTGTTGTTTTTTGGGGTGGGGTTTTTTGCTTTTTTTTTGTTGTAAAATTATTTGCTACTTCACTGAACAAAACACAATCAGTGTAAGCAATAAGCTTGTAATCCCATCAATAAAAAAGTTATTTCATGTCTGTCTGTATGTGATTAAACTGCAAAAAGCAACTATTAGCTAATTGTCTATGTGTAAAACCAAATTTGTATTTATAAAGATGATTTGATGAGCAGATTTCTTGATTGCAACAAAAATACTAAATGTTCCATTTACAAGTAAATAAGTTTTATGGATTTGCGGCGAGAGTGACAGATATCTGTCTAGAAATCTAGTGAATGTCAATTGGCCATTATCTCCAGCCTCAGATGGGGACAGAAGAGAGATGATTGTGGGATTAGGCTGCTGTGATATATCCCTCCCTACGCATACATGCACACTCTGCTGAAGATAAGCTGATTTAAAGTAAAACATTTCCTCTATCATCATATATCTTTCTTATATATCTCTAAAGGCTACCCTGGGATTTGCCCGTAAAATGACCTTAATTCATCATGCCATGGTCGATGCCATCAGAAGGCCTCTATAGATACAATCCATCAAATTCAAATTAAAAATAAAATCAAATGAAAAGGCATGCAGTAGATGGTTATCTGCCATATATTTAACATAACATTTAAGGAAAACAGATGATTTATAACCACATCAGAAGTGATCCAATTTTTGACGACTAATACCTTCATTAGTATCCTGTAATGAGTTTTTAGTTTCATGTCAGCTATCATTGTGTCAGAGAGGGTGTCACATTTGTCAAATGGTGGGTTTCTCATTTTGGAATAAGGCTCTTCTTCTGCCTACATTTAATTATCCTTCACCCTTCCATCAAGCAATGCACACAGACCCAGTTAAAAGTTAAATATTCATGCACAGTGACCATATAATGAGGCAAACTTGGTATACAGAGTTGCATCACCTTCTCTGCCTCCTCTTAGATTCGTGTTCACATGTGTTTCACGAAAATAAAACTTTCACCAAAAAAAAGTAATGACAATATTATTACTAACCTCCAGTCTCCTAAAAACAAATATGACTAAAGGCCATCTTTTCAAGATCTTGCTGTTGTAGTCCTAGGCAAAGATTAATAACTCTTGTTTTTCATGTACTGCATTGTCTTGATGATGCAGGGATTGTGCTTATGTCCTTTCTCTGAATGAATTCTTCTTGACATCTTCAGAAAGTTATTAGGAAGCCTGTATCTGATCTGTAACATCTTATTTAACAGACCTTTTATTGCCAGGGTGACCTGGTATTTGCCACCTAAAATCAATCACTGAGGCAGGAAAAAATAAGTTTACAGAATATCCATGGTAAAAAACAAAATCTAGAATCTTGTTCTAAATATATGTTTTTTTGGTTTTTGTTTCAATGTTTGCAAACGTAAGTGGGTCAGACTGAGGCATGAAACTCCCAGACTTAAAATGAGTCCCACTCTGGTCCTGCTTGTCACTGGGCAAGAGATAGAGCAAAAACCATTGACAGGTATATAGCCTAATACAGGTCTGACAAACAGACCTTTTTCGCACACACACCTTTTTATATATATATATATATATATATATATATATATATATATATATATATATGTCATATATGTACGTGTGCGTGTCTGTGGGTGCGTGCGTGCGTGTGTGTAACTATTTTGAGGGTCTGAAGGTTAATGAAAAGCAGTGGAAATTAACTTGATTTTAAACATAAAAATTATGCTTAAACTAAATCTCCCTTTCAAATCCCACTTCTTTCCAATCCCCCAATGGAGGCGTGAATGAAGACACTAATATTTTGGTTTAAATGTGTTGTGGGATTCTAATGGCTGATCTTAATTGTAATAGTTTTATTTTATTTATTTATTTATTTATTTATTTATTTATTTATTTTTGGCCATTTTAACATAGAAGAAATTTATTTTTTTGTCCTTAAAGAAACAGGACAAAAATTCACCCTGGATCCTTGCTAAATCGATGGCTACTGCCAAGCAGAAATGATACGGAACTAGACCAAAGCGAACTAGTTCTTTCCAACTGCCAGCACCTGTCAAAGGTGACTAGAAATGTCCTTCTTCGAATATAAAAGTACATGTTTCAACTAGTTACATCACATTTGTGACAACTCTTCTTGGGAGCTGTCCAGCAGAAGTTGTGTTTCAGTATAAAGAAGTGGTGTAATCAGAGACTCGACACATAAAAACCAAATGTGGAACAGGAGACCTTCTTGGAACTGGAAGCAGACTACAGTTATCAGCTGTAACTCATGGGTACACAATAAAAGTATTCAGCTACACAGCAAGAAAGTTTTGACTCACATTTGTACTCTACTATATAGGGTTTATTCTTCAAAGCCACAAGTCTTGGATTTTGCACATATGTAACATGTTTCAGGACTATCTATCCTAAATCTGTCTTCACACACAATGTCATCTATTTATTTATTGCAACACCACTTAGCTTCCTACCAGGACTCTTAGTGATCATTGAGTAATCCTGAGATCAGATTCAATATGGCTACACTTCATGAAGTATATGTTGAAGTAATTAAATTGTTCAATTTACAAGTCGTATAGTTGGTCTGAATAAATCAGTGATCAATGGAATCATTAATGAACATGTTTACTTCGGCATCTATTGTTAGAAGTAGGATACCAAAATTAAACATGTCCAACTGGCACACTCAGTCCAGACATGAAGTCATTCTCAGGCATCAGTCATATGTCTTGGTGGTATTCCTTTTTTTCTGTTTTGGCACAACAGTCAATTTCATTTTGGCTAAGTCTGGTGGTAATTATCACAAGCTCTTAATTTAAACGAAGTACAGAAACGTTTAAGAAACTTCTAGACAGAATTTGACTCATATTAGTCTTCCTGAAATATTTTTGTCTCTGAGAAGCATTACATGTCAGTATTGATGACATAGAGTGAAAGATTCTTCCTATTGAAGCTCGCTGTTCACAGAGTGATGTCTTCAATTTATTTAATGTTCAGCAGAGGACAAAAAGCATAAGGGCTGGGAAGATTGTCAAGTAAAGTGAAGTTAAGAGATTGGAAATTCACAAGGTGTGAAATTTGACTGTGGAATGTGACTGTGGTCAGTTTGTGAGCCGTAAGTGTCCTAATACTTGTGTGATTTTCCTGGGATTCTCAACTGGACAAAGGAGAAAACAGACTGAATTGTTGCTCAGGGGTCTAAAATTTTCTTTTTTGATTACTTTCCTCATTCATAAATCAGTGTCAATTAGAAACAGGAGAGGCACAGAACACCACTTCCTTAAGGATGAGAGTGAATTTTACAGTTGGTAATGATTTAGGGACTCATGTCATTTGATAGTGATGGTCAAATGTGTTTTCTTATATCCAAAATCAGCGAGGCATCTATCAGGATATTTTGGAGCACTCCATGGTTCCCTCAGCTAACAACATTTTTGGTCATGCTGATTTTATCTTCCAGCAGCACTTTACCTTTGCCAATCCTACAATCATACTGTTCCTAAACCCCACAGAGAATCTATGAGTTATGGTCAAAAGGGAGATGATGCCAGACCCAGCAATGCAGATAAACAGAAGGCCTCAGTTAAAAGCAATCTGGGTGTCCATTTTAATACCACCACAAACCGATGATCTCAAACGGATGATCTCAAAACGGATGATCTCAAACGGATGATCTCAAACGGATGATCTCAACGCAGTAATTCATGCAAAGAAAGCCCTGGTCAAGAGCTGAGTGCACAGCAGCAACAGTATACATAGCTTTCAGTTGGTATTTCTAAAAGTATTTAGAAATACCCAATTTAGCCCAATAAAAATATATTTTTATTGGGCTTATATTTTGTTAAGATTTTCTGAGAAACTGGATTTTGGGCCATAATTATTAAAATTGCCAGAAATAAAAACTTGAAATGTGTAACTGATCAATATCAGATTCATTACTCACAGGGGATTATACACACAGAATCCATATCCACAACAATTAGTTTTTCTAATTGATTTATAAAAAATGAATGTAATTTCTTATTAAATTGTAATGTAGAGAGATGTACCTGGACAGTATGTGATATCACCATTAGTAAAGTTAAGAACACAAGGAGAAACCGGCTTCACTCTCTATTTTTTTTTTTTTTTCATTTGTCGATTGGTTTGTGGTTATTGTATCTATTCATCTGAATTTTAATGCTTTAGTGGATAGTCCAGAAGTGTATTTTGTTGTATTAAAATCAGTGTGCACGTCGACAGGAATGTGTTAACCGGTGATCTTATTTAAGTGACAGCTGGACATCAGATCACATCATCTCCTTCGGTAAGCAGGGACTCAGGTGACACCTGTGCCAAAGAAGTATCTGATAAGCTTTTGGCAGGTCAAGCTGTCAGTGACAGAGTCTCTGATAGTTTTGTAGGTCAGGATCCTAACCAGTGTCAGTTCTGCTGTAATTTGATGCATGTTGAGGATTGCAATCAGGTTTCCTGTGCAACCTAGAAAAGTCTGAGATAGTATGGAATTGGACTTCAGTGAGTTCTAGGACTGAATTAGTTTGGAGGAACAAAAAGGAAAATATTTGTGTCTAGAATTTATTCTCCATCTTATTGTCTAAAAGTTATGTTCTCCATCATTATTTCTAGTGTACTTCAAATTTATTTCCCTTCCCATTAATTTCTTCCTTGTGTTCTTTCTCTTTTTGACTTTCTGTCCGATTCCTTTGTTTTCTTCCTTGTGTTGTCACTCCTTCCTTGGCTTTTTTCATTGTGTTTGTCCTTTCTTTTTTGGGGGGTCTTTCTTTTCTTTCCTTGTTTCTACTTTTAGTTAGACACAAACTAGTGTCCTTGTGTCTAGTGTCCTTCCTTCTGTTCTTGCCTTTGTCCTTGCAGTCTCAAAGTTTTTCAAATGACATATTTCAAGCCTAAACACTATAGGAAAAGTTGTCGCAAATGCATTTTTAAATTTTAAAACAGGTCTTAGAACTCTGGAATTTTTTTTTGTCTTTTTTACATGACAAATATGGGTGTCAATAAAAGCTTTTCTTGTCATGGGAAGGAAGTCACTGAAGGTGGCCTAGTTTAAACACATCACAAAAGAAATACTTTTTCCACTTGCTATCAGTATCAAGCATAAAGAAACAAAGATGTGCTCACTCATTGCAATTTAAACACTCATACATATGCATATCAACGCAGCCTTAGTCCAGACATCAAAGCAATGAAAGGAGGCCGCATTGGCTGTGTGCAGCAACGGGAGATAGGCTGTCAAATAAAACATTTAAAAATCTAGGTTACTGGCACACATGAATATCTTATGCAGCTCTTTTTATATGAGAGAATGACACAGTGATTTGAAGAGGGGCAGAGATGTTCAACGCCTGTGCATAGCATAACCTCGTTTCCCGCTTCTGTTCCATATTCACAGACAGAGATATCTAATTTATCTAAATTTCCGTGTTACCGCACTGTTTGCAAACATGAATATAAATGTAGCCTTACACCCAAAGAACACAGAAGATGTCCATGGGAACCAGCTACTCTACATATGCCCTTGCTAAGAAGTCATCCTTGATCTTAATGGAAAAAGAAGATTTAAATTGGAACCACAGCTTCCCTCAATTAGTCATCCAGCCCAGGAAGCAGTTGCTAACAACCCCGAGGGCAGATTTGAAATGGTAATGTTGTTTACCTGGCAATCGATCATGTACGAGTAAAAACACAGCCAATCATTTAAGGCTGATCTCACCTCGGAGATATCCACAGACATCATTTACTGCTGGGATATGAACACTGATTCAGGTTGTGTTCAGATTATGTGACCAAACAGTCTTCAAATTGTCTTCATATTGTCATATTAGGCACAGCATGATCACAAACTCATCCAACCAGACACATGCCACTGATAATTAGGAACTTCCATCTACGGAGTTCAAACAGAAGATTGGAGCTGCAAAAACCAGATAAAAAAAAAAAACTCCTAAAGAAACTGTGGATCAGACTGATCTAGATGGAGGTAGATTTTTAGTCTATTTTTAAAGAACAAATTAATCCAAAATCCATCAATAAATAATACAAAACTACTTTGTGCAATGGTGAAAACAGCTATTTTTCTAGTCTGTCTTTATATTTACTTTTATTCACAGGTATCAAGCATATACGCACAGATCATTTACCCCTAGGAAATTGTAAAGGCTGGAGATAATACAAAGTAAGAGAACTCTCATTGTCACAAAGTAATAAATGGACTATGCTGATGAAGTACTGGAGCGAACACAGCACTACACACGTTACCTCTCATTCAATGACACTCACTCTTACACACACACACACACCATTCTGGCCACACACAGGCATGGCTACAATGAAAACATTGGATTCAGTGTACCACTCAGGAATTCTGATATATGGACAAGAGTAAACTAAACTGCCAACTTTGATTAATTGGGTGGCCAGCACAACCTGCTTAGCAGTAATCACAGGTGTCTGCAGAGTTTCAAATGGGTGGACCAGTTAAGCTTTTGTATTCACACAAATGACATGGAAAGAGATCAATTTATAGCCAGTCACCCATTCTCTGAAAAACAATTAAGCCAAGAACATGGCAGCAACAGTTTAACCACTTTATGTGCTGTAGTTCACAGCAGTGGCAATCATCAGCCAATCGGTAGAAATAAACAAAAGCGGAAAATAGACACTCATCATCTTATTATAAGTTATCTTCAAAATAAAAACAGTAAAAGAAATATATCTGTCAAAGATGGTGCAGCGTGAAGATATTATGAAAGTCAAAACTCAATTTTAATTCAAATATACTCTATTACTTTCAAAGGGAAATTAAACATTGTTCTAACTCCTATTATACAAGAACTCAGCACCGACAGAATTCTTGTAGGTGCTCATGGCTATGGGCAGGAAGGTTCTCCTGTCGCTGTCTGTATTACATTAAATATGAAGAAGCCATCAACTGAAGATACTCTGTTTTGGTATGTCTAGATTTTCTTGATTTATGGACAATCCTTCTTTACACCATCTTCTCAATGTCCATTGGGCTGATTTTTAAGTTTCTATTGGTAGCATGGATACTGTATTTAAAGCCATAATTGTGTTGTTTTTAAAGAGGTGACTTAGTTTTACTTGCGTGTACAGAAATTTGCTACATGTGCTTGTTGATGTAGAAATGCACAAACCGTGTGACGCATAATGCTGTTTTATTGCAATTCTTTGCATTGTGTACACACTAAACCAGTCTCAGATTTCATTTTACATATTGCACAATTGATCAGCGTTTGCCTCTAATGCAGTCAATGAGCAGTTCTTTTGTCTTTTTACCTCCCTGTGCTGTGTTCTTAGTGTCTCTGCATGCATCAATGTCAGTCAACATCCCTACTGGCCTGTGATTTATGAATTCTGCCCTACTTTGTCATTACTGTCTACAGAAGGGAGCATTGATGGACCAATATGTCAAGTTTGTCACTGGCAGAATTGCCTTGTGTCCACAAGCATCATGAATATTCTTTTGACATCCTTTGGCCGGCAGCATCTCTGGCTGAGATGATGGTACATTAAGATGTTTGAAGCAGAGGAAGAAATGCTTTATTGGAAAGATGTCTCTGCTTGACTAAAGCCTGTCTTGCTTTCCTAATTTATCTTTTAGAACTGTTCAACAATTCAAGCGTAAGTGTCAGATATCTTTTTGTTTGCTGTTCGTGTTCATCAAATACAGCAAATTTGGCAGAACTTTATTTTCTAAACATGGTGCTTGATGTTTTAACACATGCTTATCAAACAGCTCTATAGAAAGTTTCCCCTCCCAGCTGCAGATCTAAATCATCATCCCCAGAGGGATGGGCATCAGGACAAAAGGGCAGCCTAAACTCTAAAAATACAGTGAGCTCCATCAGTCTCTGCTTCTTCTTTTCAAAAAATAAACCTTGGGTGTGATACAGTGTAATTATCACAGACACAGGCTTCAGGGCTGAACTCCAGACTGCGACACAAGGAAAGATTTAAATGTGGATAACTCACAAATATATCCGCTGTTCCACAGCCTAGTTTGCATACATTCATTGCTGCCAGGAATCTTACATTAATTTTAAGCTTTTAAAGTTTCAAAAGCACAACCATAAAGTTATTTGGGAGTTTTTCATAGTTGAATGTTGATTAAAAAACAACATCAGCAATTCAAAAAAGAAGAATTGATGACACGTTTGACTTTATAATTGATTCTATAGTCCAGCATTCTGACGAAAGAAAAGTAGTGTTAAACTTGGACATAATGAAGATTTAATTAAAAAACAAAAGTCTTTGAACAATGGCTACCCTAGCATACAAAATCAAAATATTGCCTTTAACATACAAAATCTATATTAAAATTTTCTGTGCAATAAGTCTATACTTACGTCCAATAGCAGCTGAAGTAGGCATGTTTTTACTAATGAAAGAAAAAAATAAATAAATACCACCACACTCAAATATAGTCAACTCAGTGTTGTATAATACTTCAGAATAAACACTTGGTAAACTCTCTTCTTGCAACTAAAACAACACTGGCAATGGACCGCTCTTTCCAATACAAGGCTGATACAACTTCTAATAATAACACACTGTTTTTAAAAGGTGCTTTTCAAGACGCACAAGATCATATTAAAAAAATAAAAGCAAAAAAACAAACAAACAAACAAAAAAAAAACTGCGTTGATCAATCAAAGTGAAAATGCTTCTTTGAACAGCTGAGTTTTCAGCTAGGATTTAAAATTGACAGCGCCAGAGCCTCTTTTAGAGTGAGTGGGAAATAATCAACATTGTGTTGAAGCCTATTCCACATGGAGGAATCATGTGTTGAACCAGGCCAACATCCCACTACATTCATACATTTGTTGTGCACAGATACAGAATGAAAGTGTTTTTTAGTCATTCATCTGCAGTCGGAGCCTTAATAGAAATATGGGGGCACTCAATAACTCCAATCACATTAGGAAATCGACTAATTGCTGCAAATTCCTATTTAATTTATGTCTTTTCAGCTGTATGAGGGAGTCTTATGAGAATGAGGAACATACAGATGAGTCCATTCCAAACTGCTGGCTGACAATGAGGGATGACAATGACATTCCCGACCTGAGAGCCAGCTCTGGGTGCAAGGAATCCCAGCATGCTCAAAACTTGAACTAGCACCAGTAATGCACTGTTCCAGACCTGCAACAATCTGAAGCTGCTAATAAGCCACAAATCATCATTTGCCAGCAAGTCAGTCTGATCTCTGAACACAAACTCCTGAATCTGGGCAATGTTCTCCAGCAAAGCCACAGGAGCCATTGTTCTACCATTGGGTGACACCTTTGCACAATTACGTATTGATGTCTGATTGGCCAAACCTTGTCCAACTTAAGAATCATCTAACCTGACCTGTTTGAAGTTAATATCATGATCCAATCCCATTTTTAGGGAGGATGGAAATTCCCCGCAGATCATTTACATCCATTCCATGTTTATTGACCCTATATTTTGATGTATTTATTTATTGTATAGCCTGATGCTTCTTTGGGTTGAGAGCCAAAACTTCACCTGGCCTAGAGAACCAAACTCTTGGCCAGGGTTAAGAGAGAGAAAGCAATAACTCTGGAGTCATCACAAGGCTTCACATTCCAGTGAAAGAAGAGAAATTACAAAACACACGATTCTCAGAACACCCAAATCTTGTCAATATTTAACATCATGCCCTCTCACAGTGTGATACTGGCTGTCATTTGGGGGGAAAAAATGTCTTAGATGTTCCTATACTTCTTGTTGTCTACATGTATTCATCACAGTGATGCAGATACAATGACTTCGACAATAGAACCAATGATATCTGTGCCGAGCGCCTATTTAGCCTCTGCCTGCTCCTCAAAGACTTGATAATGTGTAACCCTATGCCCATACAAACACCACATCATTGGTTTCATTTACTGCTGTTTCCGATAACCCAGAGGACCAAATTGCTATTCATCTGCAGGCTTATGGCTGCTTCTTTTTATCAACCAACCGTCATACCACTGATGGCATGGGGAAGATGGTGTAATTGATCTGTCAAAGCTCTCATGCCAGAGAATTGCATTTGGGAATCAGATCATCCCTCTCAGTTGCTCACAGCAGCACAGGTCCTGATCAGGATTCAGGCCAGCTATTATCTGCAAGAGCCGAGATAGAAATGCTCACAGCATCGTGTTGCTCACAGCACGAGTGTGGAGTTGCTGCTTTCCTCATGAGTAGCATCTTTACAGGAGAGATTAGACTGTAAATAGCAAGACAGGAAGAAACTTAGTCCAAATGTATTTGCTTCAAATATGAGAAAACAGCTTCAAACAGTCAATTGCTATTGGACTGCACATGAAAAGTACAAGTTATTTACTTGTTTTGTCTAGTGCACAAGACAAAATAAAGGGTAATGAAATGACTAATTAATGTAAAAATGATTACAATATCATGCATATGCAGAACATGTACAGAATATATCTGTTCTAAAAATCTGAATTTCTTTCTCCACCTCTAGTATTTGTTGGAACCTCTAAGACTGATCCACACACTGCACACATAATGCACTGTATATTTTATCTCTGAAAGTTGCTTCTTTTTTGTGCACAATGCCTTGAGGTGACTTTGTGGAGAAGTGGTGTTATTCAAGTAAATTGAACTGAATATGTCAAAGGGAATAAAGCAAGTTTTGTTCAAAAAATATGTACAATGTTGTTCAGTTTGATCAACCATACTTACCATTTGTAAATTTTAACTTGCTATAAATATTTATCATTGAAACACATTTTTTGTTCTGATTGAGTAAGGATTGTAAGTATTATTTAGATGTTGTGAAGGAGGCTTTAGTCAACTTTAAGATACTGGCGTTAAGAAGAGCAGAATAGCTTTAATGTTGAAATAGTTAAGCATATTTTGCCCTCGCAGAATTGCTAAGGCAATCGTTGAAGTTTGGTTGTTCAGCAAACATGTGCGGGTTATCTGGACTGCACAAAGGACAGAGTCAAAAGGCAAATTTGGGAAAAAAGAGGGGTTGTAGCAACACACAGCCTAAAGCAGAGCAACACCAAGATAAGAAAAAGGCTTTTATGAAACCACCAACATGCACACCTTTTGCCAACAGCACTAACATTAAGAAAGTACATGTCCAGCATGTCCATTATTTGTTTTCTGAACATAACTGAAGACAAACTTAGTTCCTTGTTCATGAATTCATTGTATGCAGGATGCGCTGTACGGTGACTTAACGTTCTGTTGTCCGTTGGCAAATAAGTGACTTTCTGTTAATGAAATATCGCTGCCTCAGAGCAGTCTGTAATG
Organism: Poeciliopsis prolifica; assembly: GCF_027474105.1. Lineage (NCBI taxonomy): Eukaryota > Metazoa > Chordata > Actinopteri > Cyprinodontiformes > Poeciliidae > Poeciliopsis > Poeciliopsis prolifica. The sequence goes on from NW_026562398.1 coordinate 343,129, forward strand.
CTTATCAGACTTACCGGTTTATTCTATTGTCAATTTGATGCTGCTTATCACCTTAAACAGACTTTTCAGAGTTTTCTGGGTGGGTGAGAAAATGCTCATTTCCTAATGTGAGCTTTATGAAAAACTAAACTCCCACAAAATTGGGTGCAGACAAATAAAACCACAAATGATTGTGTCATTTTAATGTCTCACATGAAATAAACAATACATAGAGACACATACTGTCCACACACTGCTTTGATTTACTGCAGAGTTTGAAATGGATGGAAAGAGAGACAACTCCTCTAAGATTGACGCTACAGTTCTTTAATTTAACAAGGTGAACTGCTCCTGAAGTGGAGAAGCTCTTGGATTTTGCCGTCCATTTCAGGTTTGACCATAGGGTTGAGAGAGAGATGATCCAGTGTATTGGAGGCTCATCTCTAATAGTGCAGGTGCTACTCTGGTTTGTTGTGGTGACAAAAAAGAGCAGAGTCAAAAAGCAAAAGTCCAAGTCTACGTTCTAACCCCGTCCAATCGTCATGAGATATGGGTCATAAGTAAAAGAGTGAGTTCCCAGGCAAAAGGGTCTGAAATGACTCCCCTGTAACCAATGGCCTTTAAATAAAGGTGAAGAGCCATGCTTTTCAGGCAAAATAAAGCTGCTGCTGCTCCTCCCCACCAAAATGAGTAATAAATTAGATAGTTTGGACATCTGACCAAGATCCTTGTTGGACGAATATCTCGGGAGCGTTTTCATTTACATTCCACGGCAAATAGTAATTACCAGCAATTATACTGACTTACTCATGAACTTTTTTCAGTTAATAAGTACAATTTACTGCAGTTAAACAAATCATAGTGTTGTCTTAACTATTCATCCTTTCATGGTGCTTATTTTGACCTTTCCTGAAATAGCTGATAAATGTTTCTCTCCTTGTTTTCACATGGCAGCACTTCTACGATAGGGCTCCAAAGCTATTAATTTAGATCTGTAGATCACTAAGATAAAAAAAAACTCTATATTTTGATATTTGCTGCAGCTAATTGATTCCTTATCAGGTTTTATCAGAATGTGCCTCCATTTGAACTGCTTTTTTTAATCTCCTTTCATCTTCCCATTTTGGTAGCTGGGCTTATCTTACTCTATTTGCATTTCAAGACACCGCCCTGGGATACATGTCCTGTAGCATTACAGTTAATATTCACTTAATTTTTATGTGAGGATTGAATGTCAAAGGACTTCTCAATCACCCGTTAAGCTTTATGAATAGATCATCCTTGGCAACTTATGAGAGAATAATTATGGCATTACATGATTTCAAAGTTGAGCTGCTGAGAAGAATTGACAGTGATGAGAATGATAGCTGCCATGTCATACCTTTCTGCCTCTTGAATAGTCTCTCTCTTTAACATTTGCTTTAACGCTGATGTTTGCCAGATTTACACATAGGGTCAAAGTAAACCAGCAGGAAGGTTTTAGCTCTATAATCTCACTTAATTCATGTAGGTTTTGCCAATTGAGAGTGCACATGCCCACGCATACACATGCACACACACACCCACCCACACACACACACACACACACACACCCACGCGCACACACACACACCCACGCACACACACACACACACACACACACACACACACACACACACACGAGCACACCTACACACATTGTAAACAAGGGTACGACAGTGACCTTGTGCTGCAGGAAACTGATTCCATTTTATAATTTGTGGAGTTCCTCTGGGTTTTGTTGTTAGATCTCTTCTTTTCTTTTATATTAATAAAATAGGTACTTATTAATGGTAAGATAATTGATCAGTGTTCTTTTTCCCAGCATGCTCTGTCTGATAAAGCCTGTGTGAAGATGTTTGACCCAAAGACGATCTGCAACCAGGAGGGTCTAATCACCACCTTCCTGGATGTTTATTTTGTCTCTGAGAGAGTTGAGGAGGCCAAGGAAAAGATGAGGTGAACAACAAAACACACAAGTAGAACCACACCGATGACAACGCTAAAGGAGTTCAGCATGAAATATCACTGAAAAAACCATAAAGTCTTAACATGAAAAAAATGTTTTGCTATAAGTTAAATAATCTGCCAGTGGAATGATTGCTATTTTTTAAATTAAGAAATCATTAACTTAAAACAAGCACCTATATCTCGCTGAAAAGTTACTTATAAGTTAGTTTCATTTTATTTAAGGTGAACTATTACATTTGCACTAGAAACTATACTATAAACACTTGGTAAGATTTTATGTTTTTGGAGTGTATAGCCAAAAAATCTAGTTTTAATTTCATCATAAAGAAATCCTTCACTCTAGCGTGCATCAAACTGTGAAATGAAACCGATGGTGTTTTTTTCAAATCTTTTTTATCTTGCTCTGAAACTGTAAATCCTGATTGTTGATTCAGGAGCAATAATCTGTGTGCGTTTTTTTTTTCTTTTAATCCTGCAGAGAATTTGCCAAATCCATAAAGAGGCAGTTCTCCGTGTACTACAACCAGTATATACAGATCTGCTAAGACACACGCAGCATCGAGAACGTGGAGGAGGACCTGCGCAGCAACTTCACCATGGTCTGCGACGCCTTTGGCAAGATGAACACATATTTGGGCATTTAAGGCCGAAGCAAACCCACTTACCAAGCATTTTTGATCTGGTTTCTAGTTCAAATGTCTTAGTACACTTGAAATAAGGCAAAATTAACTTATAAGTTACTTTTCAGCAAGATGTGTAAGCTTGTATTTATGGTGCACTGATCTGATAGATCAGTGATCTTATCAAGCTCAGAAAAGATGTAAAAATCAGCCGCTGTCCTCTTCTGCTCTGCAGTGAGAGGTTTGACTGGCAGACCGGCCCAGTCATGTCTGCAGTTAATAATAGTCAGCCCACTGTTGCCAGTTTAATGACTTATTGCTACATTTAGCAACATTTCAAGTAAAAATCATTATCGGGCAAACTTGGAATTGGAAGGTCAGGATTTTTACCGATAGGGGTGCAATCAGTGCACCCCTATCTGTATTACATATGTAATCCAGTGTTAAAAACAAAAGTGAAAAGTTAATTATGTTAATTTGATGTCTTTTTTTTTTACAAGATTGTAAAGTATAAATAGATTTTGTGTTTTGTTTTACTCAGAAATATGCATCAAAAAGTGCTAACAATCTTTAAAAATTGTGAAATAGGCCTTTAGTGAATGTTTTGCTGATAGATTGGACAACCAATGGCTGGCGTGGTCTGATATTACATCAGCCAATGGGGTTGATTGTCCCGCCCCTTTCACTACTGTGCTGTGATTCTGCTCAGAACGCGTCAGGCGCGGTTGAGAACTCACAGCTAACCGTTGTTTTCGTCAGAGCCTGAAAGAGCTTATAAAATCTGGACAAACGGTAAGAAAAACAATATTGATATAGTTTCTAAAAATATATAATTGAAAATAGTAAATTCGTTTTTTTTTTATCTCTGAAAGTTTCTTTTAAGAGCAACTGCGACTGGGAAAAAAGATCCCCGTTAGCGTCAGACACCATCACAGCATTGGCGAGTGATCGCACGGCAGCTGGCTCAGTAAATTGGTTGAAAATTGGCAAAAATACGTAATATCTGACCAAATTTAATAAAAATAAAATAGTACAGTAAGATTTTGCATTATTATTGTTGTGTATATTATATTTTTTTCTGTGTAGTTGTACTTACTTTTCTTTTAGTATGTGTCCTAATACTTCAACGGTTCAGTTAAGTGCTTTTTCCGTTGGGATTACAAGAAATTTATAGTGTTGTCGATGTACCGGCACTTTTAGAGTGAAATATATATTATTATTACTTTATTATATTATTTTTCTTTACCATATATTAAGCTAATTTCTTTAGTTTTACTGATGTGTAAGAAACATTGTATTCTGATAAACTGATGATTTTTGTACAACTTGAAAAGAAAAACTTGAGCAATGATGGAAGATCTCTGAATTCTAACAATTTGTTGATACATAGGTTGAATTGATATTGGCAACTTATATTCTAAGAAGTTTTACTTTGACCTTGTTCCAGGTCAGTTTTTTTTTTTTTTTTTTTTTTTTTTTTTATGGTGCACTTTTGACCTGGAGACTTCAAGACCCACTTCTTCTGAATTTGGATGGCGAGCCCCAGCCCAGAGAACCCAGTGATATGGTAGATAGTGACCCTACTTGTCACTATCCTTGAAATACTGAGAGAATTGACTGACACATTGAAAGAGACTGGACAAACACTCAATTGATTGATACATTGAAACGACTGTTATTTTATTTTCTGTTTTTAAAAAATCGCGCATATTGGCAACTGTCAAACAAAGTCGCCGAGCGGCAGAATAGGGGAATCCTTGTTGACGCGCCAGCTTATCAAAACGCAATCCAGGATGCATTTAGATGATTTATTTTTGTCAATATTCAAGCAGAACAATGTCCAAGCAGCATAAAAAATGGATCCGTACAATTAAACAGTGATTAGAGACAAAAACATACTAACTTAAGGCGGTCAGCAAAAAGTAGACCTTCACCCATCACCCACTCACTAAAGTCACCCAGGTGAGCAACAGATGATCTATAATCACTAACACCACATGATCCCACGCTACGCCTGTCCAGAACAGCGCACAATTTTGTTACAATTGTACATGTGGAGGCAGAATGAGCATTAAAACTATCGATTCAGCTCAGCTCCTCCCAGCATTTATTGTTTATTGTTCTCTCCCAAACACTGAAATTGAATTTCCGCTTGTGGCTTTAGTGAGTGGGTGATGGGTGAAGGCCTACCTTTTGCTGACCGCCTTAAATTTAAAACTAAGCTCTTAATGGTTTATGATCCCAAAAATAAGCAAGTCCAGCTATAGCATATATAAGAAATGCATAAATAAATCACAATGGTTTGAAAAATAATAACAAAGCAAAAAATATTAACAGCAATGGCTCCCATATGTTGTTTCCCAGCTGACAAAACACATTTTCTGTGTCTTTGGTGATAGTTTCTTCGGGCTCAAAAATAGTTTGTTCTAGCAGCAGGATCTATTGATGAAACTTCTCCAGAGTCAAACTCTTCGTTACCTGACGAAGGTAACGACGCGGATGGGTCAAAAACAAGAGTCAAACTCATTTTTTGAGTCGGGGATGGGTCAAAAAGAGAAGCAAACCTCCCCAGCCGGGAGGTTTGCCTCTCATTTGGGGATGGGTCAAAAAGAAAAGCGTCAAATTCGTCATAACCTGAGGAATTGCTCTTGTCCTGAGAGATATCTCAGGTATTTCTCTAACAGGAAATACCTTTTCACACACTTTCCTCATTCCAGTTGTTACTGCATAGCCAATGCCAAAACCAAGGGGGAAACACAAGCCAACTAACATTTCTGCCATGCTATCTTATATCTATCTATATAAGATAGTTTCAAATTAATAATTTGGCCATTTAGATTCCACTTACAGCGAATGATGGCATTCATAGTAACAAACTTTTTGTGCATAAGTGGGATGAGATGAAAGAAAAGCTGAGCTCAAAATTATACTGACAAAACTTACTCTAATATTTATGTTGCCCGTTCAGTTTAGTTTAGTCTTTCTTATTTTTTTGTGATCTTTTAAGTGCTCTTAAGATGAACTGGATGTTTCTCTCATTTCTTTTCCTTTTTATCTCCACTATCCAATTACATTCCAGTCTCTTTAAAGGAGGATGTAATGAACATACTGCATCACATCCTAAAGCCTACAGCTATGCAACTAGCAAATAAATAAACCTCAAGCAACTATCACCAAAGCCAAACGACTAAAGACTTTGTTCTAATCAATATATGCAACTTGGATAGCTTTTTACGGTTTCATGTTTCCTGGAAAGATGCATGGGCTCTTTTTCACTACATTTGATAAAATCTGTTACATAAAGGTTTTTGAGAAACACACTTCCCAACTGATAAAGTTACTCTGATGCTGAATGAAAGTGAAGAGCACCTGTGAGTAAACTGTATCAAGACGTCTGATGCAGAGGAAACTGCAGCTTTCATTCAGGGTGATGAAGTGATTTAATATCCAGTGTCTGGGCTGCTGCACTCGCTGGTGCCAGGAACAATTACAGTCATTAATAAATGATAAACGCCAGAACAGAAAAGAGGATATTTCACCACTGAGGAGTTTTAATCTCATTGCTGATGGATACAGGACTTTCACTGTAAGATAAGCGGAGGGCCGGCGAATGGAAAACTTATTAATTTGGAACAGCAGGAAGAAAAAGTGAACGCCGCAATGGCCACAGACACTGTGTTTGAATACTGATCAGTCTTGGAGCAATAATTGATTATATTCACCTTCATCTTCTACATTAAAAGATTTAACTTATGTAACAGTACACAAAGTAAAAAAAAAATATTTTGGTGTACATGCTAGTAGCTAGTGTTCAAAGCTGACCATCTTTTGCTCACTGCAGAAGATTTCACCGTATGAAAGTCGTGAAAGATCAATCCCTGTTATTTTTCCTGAAGTCAGTGGACATATTCATCCTCATCCTGAGTAACATTGATGCACAGTTTTGTCCCTGCTTGGTGCATTATGGTAGGATGGTGACTGTGAACTCAATTCTGCATTTAATGAGTTAATGCAACTCTGCAGCATCTACTGAAGTTCAAATACATCCTGTCAGTGAATAAAGATGAGTGATGTACCAAATCAAGTAGAAAACAACATAGATATTATCAATAGTACTTGAAAATCCAACATATAAGTCCACGTTTTTATACACCTGTTCACACACGAGTGCATGACTAAATGTTGCTGCTACGGTTCAGCAGAAGGATGGGTAATTACCGCCGTGCGCGGTCAGATGGAGGAAAAGAACAGCAATCATGGTGGCAGCTTGAGGGCTGCATATTGATGCAAGTTTATGAGACTGATAATGAAACATTTGTAAATTGCAATGGAATGGATTCAGTGTTGAAGGAAAGTTTTTTAGACTCTTTCAGGTTATACAATTTTCGTTATGCATCAGAGCCACGGGCGGAAATTCAATTTCAGTGTTTGGGAGGGAACAATAAACACAAAAATTTAAGACCAAATGCTGGGAGGAGCTGAGCTGAATCGATAGTTTTAATACTCATTCTGCCTCTATCCTCACTGCTGTCAGCGGAAGTCTTGATTTTTTCTTTTACCTTCTTCTATTTCTTACTGGATTTGAGCACTTTTTCCACATGATTGATTTGGAAAAAAATGTTGTCGATAAATAACTCTCCCACACAGCACAACTCTAAGTAAACTGTTTTGCATCTTTATCTTAATAAAAATGGAAAACCCTTTTTTTTTTTTTTTTTTTTTTTTTTACAAGGATCAAAGATAGGCCACACAACACACAAACTCTTTGAGCAAAAGTAAATAAATTTGTTTCATATTTAAAATGCTTCAATTTTTATATATATACATTTAAATTAGAAAGTTAGAAAACTAACCAAAGTGTTTCTCTTTTATACGCATCCTGTTTACCTAATGAGGTACATCTGTTCAATTGTTTGTCAATGTTAATAGAGAACCCATTGCATGGCAGCAGTTCAAGGCATGTCTATTTGTATAGTGCAGTTCAGCCACTAAACACCTGAAAGTGCTTTAAATGATAAAAACATAAAGACGTAATTCATTTCATCATGGTGAAAACCACACCAAGGCAACGACAGGAACAACTGGGAACCTTTGTACCAGATGAGTTATATTTAATCACCACTACCTCAGTATTGCTACTGATAATATCCATACTTTTATAAACAGAGAGTGCTCACACTCTGATGGTTCATTCCAGCAGGATAGTGGTCAGGATGTTAGGATCCACAAGTGGGGCCATGTTTTTGACTCTGTTCCCTGAACAGAGGATCGCTACTGGAGGCTCAGTCCACCTGCTGCACTCTCCACACTTATCTGCAATTCCCTATTTGGAGCCACCTTGGAACTGATGAATGACCAATCTGTGTCTAATAATTAGCCATTCCTGGTCAGACCAACAATATCTTATTTTCTCAGTTAGTGAAAGTTTTTGAAGATGTATTCTTCTTTGTGCCTCTCAGGTTGGACACTCTTATGGGTCCTACTCTTACAGTCAAAATTCTTTGGAAGTATCCAATTTGCCACCCACCATCTGGATCCTTCTTTCCCTTCAATATTGGATGTTCACTATAGACAATGTTATTACTCAACAAATCCAAACTGATTCATCTCAGGTTATCCTCACCTGCTCTAATCTCTATTCTCTTCCCTACAGACATCGCAGAAACCAGAACATATTGTTTTAATGGATATTCTTTAATGTGATAAAGTTCATGTACCGGAGATATTTCTGTGAACAAGGGCTGAGTCACCAGCGTATATACCAACAGATGCGAAATTGGTTAACAGCAGGATGTGAAATCTCATTAACAGCTGCATTTCCCTTTTAAAAAAAGAGATTTGTTTTTATCTAAAGTAACTCAAGAAAACTTTTGTACCATAAGGGACCTGATTATAAATCAACATCCAAAACATTGTAAGTGACTCTACAGGTGGTGCACATTTGGTCGACTAAAACAACAGATGTTCTGTTGCATTTTGAAGGATTTAGAAAACGGTAGCAAATGGTTTAACTCTGGATATGTAAGACATGTTGTGGAGGTTTATGAGGTAAATAATTTAGGCGTCCTTCAAAAATTATTCAACCCAGAAAGTAGAGTCTACAGTGGAAATGTATACTCTTCATAGTACCGCCAGAAAAAAAAAAAAAAAATCAATACTATGGTCTTCCGTTGTGGCTTCAATTCTTCAGAATTGAAATGTTAAAATTGGACTTAACACACCTGAATATTTGATGAAGCTCGCTTACTCCTCTGCTTGTTGACCTGTGCTCTCACACAACTGGAAGCTGGTAGCTTAATGAAAAACTTACTTTTGTTCTGCACTTGTTAAGCGATAAATCAACCACAGGACTGTCACATGCGTTTATTGACCATTTTTACTTTGTTTCATTAATTTCCAATGAGGCTTTTCTCACTTTAGAGCCTGCTTCGGGAGCCATGTAATATATTGTTCCCAACGTTTTCATATTCAGACGCAAGGGTTTCAACACACATTTGTCATCTTTAAGGCCAACTAGAGACACACACACACACAGCACCATATTTCCCAAACTACTTGTAGAGCTACATTTGCAACATATCCATTGTGCTTGTGTCAGATGCTGTATGGCAATTTCGTGTCATTTCCTGAGTGTGTGGATCGATTTAGAGCCTGGTTGAGCTTTACGGGTATTGAATATAATGTGAATCACCCTCACATAAAAGTGCCTGCCCTGCAGCTTTTCATCGCTGGTATATTTATAAGACCATTCACACAACACATCACATTGATATCTCAATCATCAGTTGCCAGTACTGTGCATTGCTTAAAACATTTTTCACCCTGTTACTGAAGTGGTACAAGAGCAAATCCCACGTCATTGAACAAAATGACAAAAAGTCCCAGTTTGCAGATGTAGTGTCACGAGGAGGTGCTTGGTAAGCAGAGATGTAACTATATCCAATTAAACTCAACATTATGTCACACCACTTTGCAAACTTTATGGAGACAAAAAAAAAAAGGCACTGTTTATCGCTACTTATCATGGTGCCATTGATGTGTTGTCTGGTTGGTATGATTCAGGATAAGTGGAGCCAGTCACAAAGCTTGGGTCTTCAGCAAAAAGTTTGATGGAAAAAGGAAAATCAAGATCTAGAAACAGACAACAACATGCAACCTTTTAAATGCAAAGGAGGGGGAAATGTGAATATAAAGGAAAACAAGAAAAAATTAAATAATGAGCCTTTATCCTGCAAGTTCCAAAATGTTAATTTTTTATTCATGTAGGTATCTCTTTTAAACAAAACATTTTCAAAAAATGGGGTTTGTAACTATAAGTGGAAGGTTACAGGACACTCACCGCAAAAACAGAAAACATTAACAGCATCATAAATGAATTAATTCAAAGATTCCTCAGTTAAAAACACATAGAAAGAGATCTTAAGGCAGTGGGTCTCGCAGTAGCCTTTGGCTCAACAAGCCAATTTAGGAGGTCAACAGCTGGAAGGATGAAGGGATTTAAATACCTGAAAGGTTTCCCAGAATGCTCCCCTGAAGGCATCAAAACAAATTGATCAAAAATTATGATTACTAATGATACCTTTTTTCTTCTTCTAGGAAAAGCCTGAATCATTTGCATGGCCACTCTTTATCCAATGCTGTAAACAATGGGTTATGCTTCACTGGCAAGCCACTACTCCACCATGAGAAAAGGTTAGACACTTCAGCAGGTTTCAAATGGGATTTTCTTCATAGACGTGCTGCAGTTCTTATCTTCAGTGAGCCTGACAATGTGCTACTGATAAAGAAACAAAGTTAGCCCAGTAAATACAGTTTATTCAATGTTGCACACAAAGTCATGGGTGCAGTAAAAACGCACAGGATTCTACATCAGAAAATGTCAAAACAGATGAGTAAATCCTTAAACAACCACCTGCAGTTAAAGTCTTAGAGATGCATTATTTAATTATTTCTAACTTGCCCAAACAATGCTTCAGGTCAAAAGTATTTTTGAAATATGGAGTTCAAAGAAGAAACAGTCTTCTATAATCTTAAACCACATTTTTAATGGAACCAGAGAAAATTTACTGTACAATCAGGCTTAGTTAGCAAAATGTTGAATGAAAGTTTCAGCAGAATATATTTTCTTCTGTTACTTCAAACAAAAATGTTTTTTTTCCCATTCATATAATTGCTCCTGCATCACCAGGAATTATTTCTCATGTCATTATCACTCTGAATTAACTCCAAACATAATGAGTTAAATTACTGTATGACAGTACCTAAAAGCATAAAACCAAGTAATGGCATATTTAGGAGAGATGCCAGTAGTTAATCCAGTGAGGATCATAATTTAATTTCCCAGTGGAATAAAGCAAAGTACTCTGGGATAGGTTTGATGTTCAAGTACGTGGCTGTTTTCATTTGAATGAATCTAGTTTGTTGTTAAATTAGATTTTGTTTCTCATGGAAGGCAAAATGATTGAGACCTGACTTTGTTTGCTTTGTGTGTGATGAAAATAAAATCTGAATATTCATGACGATACCTTTGACCTGTAAAATTAGATTAGTGTTCTGTTTTGCAGTTGGTGGTCTTGGAGTGACTATGTAAAGCAGAGTATGTAATTGCCTGCTGCTGAAAAGCTAACTGCAACTATTTCTTTCCAAATTATACAAAGAAAAAGTTAATTGTAAGCATGTTATTTCACATGACTTAAATATGTACTATCTAAAGAATAAACGCAAATTTAGAAGTGTTCTGGGTTAAGTGTTTGTTGGATGTGGAAAAGTGTAGATGTAAAAGGAAATGTGCTCAGTTTTTAAATAAGCACAATCGTCTACCGCTACACTGTTGGCACCATGCCTCCAAAGGCAAAGCATCTTCATTATCTAAACGTCTGGACTCACACTCACACACATACATGCACACGCAAATACTTTCCAATTTAGTGTGCTTTGCAAATGAAGAAAATGCATCTTATTTATTTAGCATTCACAATGACTGTGCACCAGCTTTAACTTAAACCAATAAAAAGTGAAGAATGACAATTTAATTTCACCTGCGCTACACATAACACATTGTGTCTCCGATGACATTTGTCCCATCTCTCGTTGAACAAATCTTACATATTTTTCGATTAAATAACAAAGCCACAATAGCTTGGAAGACCTGATTATACATCTTAAGCTAAGAGAAAAAGAACAAATAAACAGATGATGATTCATGCTGGTATAAATACCAGAGCTGAGTTTCAGGTTTTATTTATGGTGTTTGAAGAGGACCCAGGCACAGACAAAGTGGAGGCAGGAGATGAGGAGCAGAGAGTTTAATAAGTAATCAAAAGGAGAGCTTGCAAAAACACTCCAAAAAGAGAAGAAACAATGAACCGTGGGGTAGACTAGAACGCAGAAAAAGAACTGAGAGAAACCAACGTAGAGGGAAGCAGGAGCTCTCACTTAGAGTTACAAAGGAACCAGTGAAGAACCAAGAAAAGGAGATACATATACTGGAAAATGGGCGAAGAAATGACAGGAGAACCAGAGAGGCTAATCAGAGGTGAATGAATGCAGCAGAGAGAGACTAAAGGTGGAAGAGAGACAAGATGATAGAAAACAAAAAATAGAAAGACTTAAGGACATAAACAATAAAGAAATGATCAAAACAGTAACATAAATTAAACTAAAAGCCTGACCATCTACAGACCAAAATAGAAACATGTACAAGTTAGAAAATGCTACTTTTTTTTATTTTAACATTTTGTTAAAGTAGTTGTTCTTCAGTATTAACACATTTTCAAATATGTACAACATATATTTTTTCATATATTTATATATATTTAAAAACTCCTGAAACCATTTAATTTTTGTTTGTTTTAGAACGTAAATGTGTAACGACTGCCTCGAAAATTAGACGCTACATCAGTAGGAGTCATCCTTGAAACAAACACTTAAAAGTAAATAGTATGTTTCACAGAAAGAAAAGGAAAAAAATTGTTTGATTACCGTACACTTTTCCCTTCTAATAAAAAAAAATCACAATAACACACTTCTAACAATATAAAGAAATACTCCAAATTGCAGGAACTCTAGTTGATAGAATGATACTTATGGCATGTTTGGATATGGAAAATTCTTTTGTAGGTTTAACATGCAAAAGAAAGCCGAAGCTACAGCTAGTTGATGGGATTTTTAAAAGACAAGTAAGCTGAACTCCTGCTTGTTGATTTGTGATATTAAACTGAAAAAAAAAATCTAGACAACACGAGAAAGACAATTAAACAAGATCACAGCAAGGATCCATTTGGAGTTTCACCAATCTGGCAAGAGCAACTGATCTTGGCAGTGCGAGGAGAACGCCATGGTTGATATTTGGTAACAAGGAGTTGAGCAACAGCTGTCCTGGGTGTGCTGCCAGGAATCTGAAAAAGAAGCGCTTGCAGGAGACACATGCAGATAAGCTGACAGGAGGAGAAAAACGAAACAGGTGAAGAAGGAAAGAAAAAGAACAGAAGACAAGAAAGAGCAAAGAAAAACCAAGACCGCAGTGGTCACATTGATGTTCTCCTGGAAGAACCTGCATCCTGATGACGATACAGAACATGACTTCATAGTCAGATGTTTTCACACAGGCACACTGACCACCTTGATCTTTTCAGAATGTCAAAGTTTGTTGGGAAATTGAAGGGAATTGTCATTCTTTGTGACTGTTATTATAGTAATTTGGTTTAAAAAAATAAATAAATAAGTGGAGCAAGCATCTTTCAGAATCTGCACCAGACTGCATTTTAGTACCCAGAAACATATGCAAATTTTTTTGCTAAGCAGACATGTAGACTTTTATACATACCTCTGCTTAATGTAATGGATGGAAATAAATTGAGCTTACCTCTGTGGCTTAGAAACTTAATTCAGAGATGAATTGTGCCTTGATTTAACAGAGTAAGTCACTTACTAGCACAGTACTTCCTTATGAAAACCTGCTGTAACCAATTAAACCGATGTTAAACAGTGCTCACGAGGGTCAAATGGACTAAATTGCTGTACCTGTTATTAAGTTTTAGCTATTTCAGAGTGCAATAATAATGAAACCAGCTCCTTTCAGTTCACCCTCACACTGAAAAAAATAAGTCATTGGATGAACATAAAAAAATTATGGAAAGGATTTCCACCTGATTACTTTGCTTTATTTCAGCACCATGTACTTGTGTTACTCCTATTTAAAGCAAATGTGTTAGGTCAACCTAATTTATTAAGATTATTCCAATGTAAAGCAAATGTGTTTGGCTCAACTTGTTACAATGGTGATTCAATGGGTGATTCTAAATCAAACATGTTGGCTCAACGTAATATATTGTGGTTATTCTTATATAAATAAAATGAGTTTGGCGAAACATAATTCATTAAGGTTGTTCTAATTTAAACCAAATATGTTGGCTTAACCAGAATTATGGTAATGCAATGGATGATTGTAAATCAAATGAGTTGGCTCAACTCCATTCATTAAGGTTATTCAAATTCAAATGAAATGTGTTGGCTCAACATATTTTTTAAAGGTTCCTTTAACTCAGTTACTATAGCGTGACCCAGTGTAATGCAATACAGCCAGCCCAACTAATCTGCAATGTTTAGGACCAAATCATTGATGTAACTTCATTAAGATGAATGTAAATCTAGTTGAAACCACCTTATTTTACAGTGGTACCTTCACACTACCTGATTCAGTAGGTCCAACTCACTAAAAGCAAGTTAGCTCAACAAATATGCTTCATGCTAAAAGACAGCTAGTTAATCATGTGGAAATCCTTTTCATTATTTCATTACGTTAATTCAAAGACATATTTTCAAGCGTTAATCAAGCATTTTAAGATAGCACTAGGTGAAAGTGTAGGAAGAACACTCAACAATTAGAAAAGTACAACACAATTGTATTTTCAGAATTGCTATACATCGTTTTTTTACACAGCACAAAACACAGCTGAGTTGGACATTGAAATAAAAAAACAACTACAAAAAGGTTACAGTTTCATTTCCCAGCCAATTCTTTACAACATAAAACATGTCAGTATAGTTGCTCAACTTAGAGAACTGTAACAATATAAATCTTTTCTACTGCAGACTTTAAACACTCATTTTCCATATGAAACTTTACTCAACTTAGCAGCGAGTTTCATATTGAGAACTTGTGCTTTCTTTGATAAGTTCTTTCCATCCAATTTCATTATTATTTTCTGTATTACTTCAAAGGTATGCTTGAGTTACTGAGCAAGTTGAGTGCTGAACGCACTAAACTTGAGGGTAGCTCAAGTTTAGTGCGTAGATTAGTCCCAGCAGCATCACTATTGCAGAAGATACACTGCCCAAGCTGTTCATAACTTCCACCTCCTCCAGGACAATCCCAACATCCAGATGTGCATCGGCAGCCTCTGCACCCTCTGCTCAAATGACGATTCCGAGGACAGTCTCGGCTTTGGCCATTTCTGCACATTCATCAACGTCCTAAGGGAGTTATGGAAGGGTATTGGGGGGGGGGGGGGGAGACAATTCACATATAATTAAATAAATAAATTAGACTGACATTGATTGAGTCACTCATGGACCTTAGTTGGTGAAAGTATTTTAACAACTCTTAGGAGTTCTATTGTAAACACAAAGAGAATTTAACATACCATGTACTCCCTCACCAGCTTCTCTGGATCTTCATTTAGGTACACACACAGACCTTTGAGGATGCACTCTCGTCTGACCTCAGCAGTGTCTTCCTAAATATGCAGATCAAAAAACAATGAGAACAATCTCAAAACTCCAGCAGTATAGGTTCACACACTTGAAAACATAGCTACATTCAAAGGAAGTCACAACAAAAGTGATCAGTGGCTTGCAGTCTATTTGAAAGATATTTAAAATTGTTAGTATCCCTTCATTATGCCATGACTAAAATTGAGTTTAACATCTCATTTAAACATCTAACTGAAGCTGTTAGATGTTTAAATAAAGACATGAATATATCACCAAAGAAATATGTGAAAAGTACAGAATGGTCAACACAGTCTATATCCTTCTACTTAAATGAATATGCAAAGCATTCCATGTCTTACAAGTACATGGACAGTCTATGTGTGGGCATGGATAACGTCGCATATGCCGGTGTTTAAGTGTAAAATGTTTTAACAGGTCATATCTACGAGACAGAAAGAGACTACACTCCTTACATTTCCACATCCCCGCAAATAAAGACAAATAAAACAGACTGGCCAAATAAATGTTTAGCTGAACCCTAGCTTTATAAGCTCTCTACTACATTCAGTCACTTTAGATCTGGCAAAACTTACTATTAGCCACTGAAATCTATAACTTGATAGCCGATGAGCCCCTTGACCAGTACTTACGCAGGTGGATTACAGACAGGTGATGTTCTGAAAGAGATCAGATATATTTTCAGCCATTAAAATATGCAATTCATACTGAACTGAGTTGTATCTTTTAGTACAAGTCCCTTGAATGCCTCATGAATATAACCACTGGACACATGCAAGCACATATGTGCAGAACAATGGTGAATTGAACATGGCAGAAAGCAATAGTAACATAGGTCAAAATGAGCACAAACAATCAACACAAAAAACATCAACATTTCAAAATTAAACCAATGAACTTCAATATTGTTTCTGAGCTACAATTATTTGGGGACAACAAAGAAGAGTCCAAAAAACCCCAACATCTTTACAGCAGAGGAATATGTATTTTAAAGAAAAAAATAGAAAGCTCAAGTCTGTAATAATGGATAATCCATTGAGAGTTTTAGCCTGACAAAATATACTAGAAATCCATAACTAACAGGTATTTTAGGAACATTTAACAAAGCTCAGAAAGCAATGCTTTCTGCAGGTTTCACCGACTGAAATGTAGGACTTTTTATTACCATAATTAATTAAGAATCTCGATGATGATAGAAAGGTACCAAAGTGTGTGTGTGTATCTACATTTACCTCCATAGTAACATTACTGAAATAGAATTAAAATAGTTAGAAATAGACTGATGTTAGATCCGTGTGTTAAAAATCCTCTAAACCTCCAGGGAGCTCAGGAGGAACAAAACTGTGACATTTCTGGGGTCCATTTGTGTCACTGGCAGCAGCTTTGTACACTACATATGGCTCTGCAGACTTTTTTCGCACAAAATGTACCTAACATGGTGCGGCGATAAATGTAAACAAAATGCTATCTGCCTTAACCTAACCGACTTAATCTACAGAACATGAAATAATGTGACACAAGTATGGAACAAGTAGAAAATGGTGCAAATGGTAGAGAAATTTTAAGTTACATATTTTTATATGGACTTAGATGAAAATAGTTTGACTCTTACCTTCTTCAAATTAAGTAGATGCACGCCAGGAATCTCCCCTCTGCCCTTGAAAAAACCCAACAAGGTGCAAGCCAGTTATCTCGCGTGATTTTCCGTAATCTCTTGATGTCTCTGGATTCTCTTCAGCGGGAGATTAGTCTGACACTATAGCGCTTTGGAACTGACGTCACTGTGTTTTTTTTTATTAGATTAACTTTGACAAATATTGATATTGAATAAAATAAAAACACACACACACACACACACACACACACACACACACACA
This sequence comes from Poeciliopsis prolifica, assembly GCF_027474105.1. Taxonomy (NCBI): domain Eukaryota; kingdom Metazoa; phylum Chordata; class Actinopteri; order Cyprinodontiformes; family Poeciliidae; genus Poeciliopsis; species Poeciliopsis prolifica. The sequence continues at coordinate 360,326 of NW_026562398.1, forward strand.
CACACACACACACATATATATATATATATATATATATATATATATATATATATATATATATATATATATATATATATATATAAGATACTGCGCAGGACCCTCAAGCCTGGGAGCTTGAGGAATTAGATGTATTCAAGTTGAGATAACGTCATTCAATCACGTTAGTCCAGTTGAGAGAAAAAACCGATTGTCTCGCGTTTTCTCGCGTGATATCCCGTGATCTCACTCGTTGTCATCAGCACAATATCAGTCTAAATATAATGAATCATGTTAGCTCAACATGATTCAATTTTATAAATGTGAAGTCGTGGAATATCTTGTTTATCCAACATGATTTTATCACGTTTTCGTTTCAAACCCAACATTATTGTGTGAAAGGTACATGATATTTTTTTGTTAATGTAATACGCCCCGACGTTCTTTTTTTTTTTTGGCGGAAGATCTAGCTGACGTAATTGAATCACGTTATCTCACCTTGAATACATTTTATTCCATTTGCGAGAAAAAAACCGATTGTCTCGCGTATTCTCGCGTGATATCCCGTGATTTCTCGTAATCTTGCGTGAACTTGCGTGATATCGCGTGATCTCACTCGTGGTCTTCAGCATAGGATCGGTCTGACTATAATGAATCATGTTCGCTCAACATGATTACATTTTATAAACGTTGAAGTTGTGGAATATCTTATTTATGCAACATGATTGTATCATGTTTTTGGCTCAAACATGGAATTATTTAGTTAACAGTACATGATATTCTTTTGTTAATGTGATAACCCCTGAGGTTCCTTTTTTACAGTGCAGTGGTGCCTTCTGTTTGTTTTTCTCCTTGGATTCCATCCTAAATATGTTTAGCTGATGCTCCTGTCTTCCTAATTATCATTGTGTGGCGAAGAGTACTTTTGCAGTGACTGAGCAGAGTCAAGGGTGAGTGGCTGGGAAGAGATGTGGGGGTTTATTTGCATATTCATACACTGTAAAAAAGGAACCTCAGGGGTTATCACATTAACAAAAGAATATCATGTACTGTTAACTAAATAATTCCATGTTTGAGCCAAAAACATGATACAATCATGTTGCATAAATAAGATATTCCACAACTTCAACGTTTATAAAATGTAATCATGTTGAGCGAACATGATTCATTATAGTCAGACCGATCCTATGCTGAAGACCACGAGTGAGATCACGCGATATCACGCAAGTTCACGCAAGATTACGAGAAATCACGGGATATCACGCGAGAATACGCGAGACAATCGGTTTTTTCTCGCAAATGGAATAAAATGTATTCAAGGTGAGATAACGTGATTCAATTACGTCAGCTAGATCTTCCGCCAAAAAAAAAAAAGAACGTCGGGGCGTATTACATTAACAAAAAAATATCATGTACCTTTCACACAATAATGTTGGGTTTGAAACGAAAACGTGATAAAATCATGTTGGATAAACAAGATATTCCACGACTTCACATTTATAAAATTGAATCATGTTGAGCTAACATGATTCATTATATTTAGACTGATATTGTGCTGATGACAACGAGTGAGATCACGGGATATCACGCGAGAAAACGCGAGACAATCGGTTTTTTCTCTCAACTGGACTAACGTGATTGAATGACGTTATCTCAACTTGAATACATCTAATTCCTCAAGCTCCCAGGCTTGAGGGTCCTGCGCAGTATCTTATATATATATATATATATATATATATATATATATATATATATATATATATATATATATATATATATATGTGTGTGTGTGTGTGTGTGTGTGTGTGTGTGTGTGTGTGTGTGTGTGTGTGTGTTTTTATTTTATTCAATATCAATATTTGTCAAAGTTAATCTAATAAAAAAAAACACAGTGACGTCAGTTCCAAAGCGCTATAGTGTCAGACTAATCTCCCGCTGAAGAGAATCCAGAGACATCAAGAGATTACGGAAAATCACGCGAGATAACTGGCTTGCACCTTGTTGGGTTTTTTCAAGGGCAGAGGGGAGATTCCTGGCGTGCATCTACTTAATTTGAAGAAGGTAAGAGTCAAACTATTTTCATCTAAGTCCATATAAAAATATGTAACTTAAAATTTCTCTACCATCTGCACCATTTTCTACTTGTTCCATACTTGTGTCACATTATTTCATGTTCTGTAGATTAAGTCGGTTAGGTTAAGGCAGATAGCATTTTGTTTACATTTATCGCCGCACCATGTTAGGTACATTTTGTGCGAAAAAAGTCTGCAGAGCCATATGTAGTGTACAAAGCTGCTGCCAGTGACACAAATGGACCCAGAAATGTCACAGTTTTGTTCCTCCTGAGCTCCCTGGAGGTTTAGAGGATTTTTAACACACGGATCTAACATCAGTCTATTTCTAACTATTTTAATTCTATTTCAGTAATGTTACTATGGAGGTAAATGTAGATACACACACACACTTTGGTACCTTTCTATCATCATCGAGATTCTTAATTAATTATGGTAATAAAAAGTCCTACATTTCAGTCGGTGAAACCTGCAGAAAGCATTGCTTTCTGAGCTTTGTTAAATGTTCCTAAAATACCTGTTAGTTATGGATTTCTAGTATATTTTGTCAGGCTAAAACTCTCAATGGATTATCCATTATTACAGACTTGAGCTTTCTATTTTTTTCTTTAAAATACATATTCCTCTGCTGTAAAGATGTTGGGGTTTTTTGGACTCTTCTTTGTTGTCCCCAAATAATTGTAGCTCAGAAACAATATTGAAGTTCATTGGTTTAATTTTGAAATGTTGATGTTTTTTGTGTTGATTGTTTGTGCTCATTTTGACCTATGTTACTATTGCTTTCTGCCATGTTCAATTCACCATTGTTCTGCACATATGTGCTTGCATGTGTCCAGTGGTTATATTCATGAGGCATTCAAGGGACTTGTACTAAAAGATACAACTCAGTTCAGTATGAATTGCATATTTTAATGGCTGAAAATATATCTGATCTCTTTCAGAACATCACCTGTCTGTAATCCACCTGCGTAAGTACTGGTCAAGGGGCTCATCGGCTATCAAGTTATAGATTTCAGTGGCTAATAGTAAGTTTTGCCAGATCTAAAGTGACTGAATGTAGTAGAGAGCTTATAAAGCTAGGGTTCAGCTAAACATTTATTTGGCCAGTCTGTTTTATTTGTCTTTATTTGCGTGGGGATGTGGAAATGTAAGGAGTGTAGTCTCTTTCTGTCTCGTAGATATGACCTGTTAAAACATTTTACACTTAAACACCGGCATATGCGACGTTATCCATGCCCACACATAGACTGTCCATGTACTTGTAAGACATGGAATGCTTTGCATATTCATTTAAGTAGAAGGATATAGACTGTGTTGACCATTCTGTACTTTTCACATATTTCTTTGGTGATATATTCATGTCTTTATTTAAACATCTAACAGCTTCAGTTAGATGTTTAAATGAGATGTTAAACTCAATTTTAGTCATGGCATAATGAAGGGATACTAACAATTTTAAATATCTTTCAAATAGACTGCAAGCCACTGATCACTTTTGTTGTGACTTCCTTTGAATGTAGCTATGTTTTCAAGTGTGTGAACCTATACTGCTGGAGTTTTGAGATTGTTCTCATTGTTTTTTGATCTGCATATTTAGGAAGACACTGCTGAGGTCAGACGAGAGTGCATCCTCAAAGGTCTGTGTGTGTACCTAAATGAAGATCCAGAGAAGCTGGTGAGGGAGTACATGGTATGTTAAATTCTCTTTGTGTTTACAATAGAACTCCTAAGAGTTGTTAAAATACTTTCACCAACTAAGGTCCATGAGTGACTCAATCAATGTCAGTCTAATTTATTTATTTAATTATATGTGAATTGTCTCCCCCCCCCCCCCCCCCAATACCCTTCCATAACTCCCTTAGGACGTTGATGAATGTGCAGAAATGGCCAAAGCCGAGACTGTCCTCGGAATCGTCATTTGAGCAGAGGGTGCAGAGGCTGCCGATGCACATCTGGATGTTGGGATTGTCCTGGAGGAGGTGGAAGTTATGAACAGCTTGGGCAGTGTATCTTCTGCAATAGTGATGCTGCTGGGACTAATCTACGCACTAAACTTGAGCTACCCTCAAGTTTAGTGCGTTCAGCACTCAACTTGCTCAGTAACTCAAGCATACCTTTGAAGTAATACAGAAAATAATAATGAAATTGGATGGAAAGAACTTATCAAAGAAAGCACAAGTTCTCAATATGAAACTCGCTGCTAAGTTGAGTAAAGTTTCATATGGAAAATGAGTGTTTAAAGTCTGCAGTAGAAAAGATTTATATTGTTACAGTTCTCTAAGTTGAGCAACTATACTGACATGTTTTATGTTGTAAAGAATTGGCTGGGAAATGAAACTGTAACCTTTTTGTAGTTGTTTTTTTATTTCAATGTCCAACTCAGCTGTGTTTTGTGCTGTGTAAAAAAACGATGTATAGCAATTCTGAAAATACAATTGTGTTGTACCTTTTCTAATTGTTGAGTGTTCTTCCTACACTTTCACCTAGTGCTATCTTAAAATGCTTGATTAACGCTTGAAAATATGTCTTTGAATTAACGTAATGAAATAATGAAAAGGATTTCCACATGATTAACTAGCTGTCTTTTAGCATGAAGCATATTTGTTGAGCTAACTTGCTTTTAGTGAGTTGGACCTACTGAATCAGGTAGTGTGAAGGTACCACTGTAAAATAAGGTGGTTTCAACTAGATTTACATTCATCTTAATGAAGTTACATCAATGATTTGGTCCTAAACATTGCAGATTAGTTGGGCTGGCTGTATTGCATTACACTGGGTCACGCTATAGTAACTGAGTTAAAGGAACCTTTAAAAAATATGTTGAGCCAACACATTTCATTTGAATTTGAATAACCTTAATGAATGGAGTTGAGCCAACTCATTTGATTTACAATCATCCATTGCATTACCATAATTCTGGTTAAGCCAACATATTTGGTTTAAATTAGAACAACCTTAATGAATTATGTTTCGCCAACTCATTTTATTTATATAAAATAACCACAATATATTACGTTGAGCCAACATGTTTGATTTAGAATCACCCATTGAATCACCATTGTAACAAGTTGAGCCAACACATTTGCTTTACATTGGAATAATCTTAATAAATTAGGTTGACCTAACACATTTGCTTTAAATAGGAGTAACACAAGTACATGGTGCTGAAATAAAGCAAAGTAATCAGGTGGAAATCCTTTCCATAATTTTTTTATGTTCATCCAATGACTTATTTTTTTCAGTGTAGATGTGTGTGGATCAACCAGGGCAAACTATGTATAATCACTTTCAAGGTATTAAAAATAAGATTTTGATTAAAAAAAAAAAAGGTTCATTTCCAGGCTTTGTTCAAATGTGATTAAAAGAACGTGTTTTTCTTTATTTTAATCAAGCCATGCAAATCTAAGCTATTAAATCTAAACCAAATTTGGTTAATTTGAGAGAATGTCACATTAATGGCACAAAATTGTCTTCATTTCCCAAGCAGAACATTTTGTTATTGTTTGGATAAACAGCCCCTGCTGTCTTTTTATCAATAAAAATTAGAGTTTGGATAATCTTCCTATGTGAGTGGGAAAAGAACAATTCAGCTGAAAGAGAAAATTGGAGAAAGACATTTGCTGTCTACTTCATATTGCTAATACAGCACATTGCAAAAAAACATTTAATCTGTTCGCATGTTGTTATGAGGTAAATATTTTCAGTGCATTTTAAACATTTTTTTATGATATATTCCAACACAAAGCAGAACATAACAGTGAAGTTATTTCTTCTGTAAAGAACTACTCAAAATTTCTGAAATAGACAGAATACAAAGCGGATGTATTCACTTTGTGTGCATAGCCTGAGTCCACACCTCAGACTATTTTGCTGCTTGTCATTAGAGGTACACACATCGTTGTAATCAGAAATGATCAACAGCAAAATAGCCACTTTAGAAGAAAGGGGAACTCATTCTGGTTATTTCAGTTTGCTCGTTATGATGTGTAATACCTCACAAAATGGATGCACCTATTGTTGCTTGTCATTCATCTAGAATTACACAGAGCATCTCTGCAGAATGGCAGGCATTTAATGATAACACCCCTAAACAGCGGCATTTATCTACAGATGGTCTGAGATTCTCAGCATTTTTCCAACTGTGGCAAAGCTGGTGCATCACTCACATCAAGTGCTGTAACTTCCTCGCCGTTGGTATTCTCCGTGCCATTAACTGCAGCCACACTCGGCCGTCATGATGTATTTCTGCAGGAAGAGACTCAGTTCCTCTGCGAGCTCAGATCTGGGTTTCTAACTGCTCGTTTCACTTTAATATTCACCAAACATTTTGAATATACCATGAGACTTGTGCTGCGGCGCGAGTGCTCTAATTGCACAGATATAATGTTCCTCGTAAGATTTATGAGCTATTAATCTGTTCATGCAGAATGATTCATGAGTCTCAGAGTTGGGAGACATATGATTAGAGTTAATCATTTGTCATGGCTGGCGGAGACATAAGGCTTGAAGCTACAGATATTACATCCAAACTGCAGAGATCCAGCAGTACATTTGTTTTCACTCCTTAGCAGACAAAGTCATGACAAACTGGCATATGTAAATGTGTTTGTTCGCTGTACAACTTCATATGCCATTTCCTTTTTGATTGTGTGAGGATTTTTTCTCCTAATGAGGGCGTTTCTACAATGTAGGCTAAGGTAGCAATCACATATAGAGCCACTGAACTTCTTAGATCAGATAACACATTTAGTGAGACTTGAACTTCATAAAAGTACAGAGAATGCATCGGTGATGCATGTAAGTTGGCTCAGGGAGCCAAGCCATTAGTTAGATCATAGGTTCTTTAAACAGTCGACCCAAATTCAGCATCGTATCTCAGACTTGTTTAGAAATATTTATGTTTATACGGCTCCAAGAGGAACGGTGACAAAAATAACATCTGAAGCTCCATTTTGTTCATTTTCAAAGTGTCTATTAAAGGGGGATATTATGTATTTTCCAGGCACATTGTGCCAGTTTTATAGCACAGTCTGTTATAATTTTGCTTAAGTGCCTGACCCAGATGCATGATTGCTCTCTGGAGACCAGGAAAAGTTTTAAAAGGTTTATTGAAGAACAATAATAGTGAATGTAATGATGGCTGGAATCCAGATTGTTGGCAGTAGTGGTTGGATCTGAGTTCTGAGGAGGAGAGGAGAGTGTGAACAAGGATATTGATAGTGAAGGTTTGTCGGTAAATATGAGAAAGAGTCTTACTCTTTAAATATATTTTTAACGTGACATTCAGGTCATTAAAGTTTTGCTCAAATTCCACAATTCCTTCTTGCACCAGTTGCACAATATAAGTTAATGAACCACAAAGGAGATTTAAACACACTGAACAGAAGTTTGAGGGAACTTAATGATGCTGTGATGTCAGGCATGCTGGAAAAGCTGGAATAGTGACAGAAAGTGAGGAAGTTCTTAAAAGAATATGTGGGTTTGAATTTATAAAGGCAGTAAATTAAAACAAATTTCATGAAACACTTTGTCTAGACTCAGAGACATCAGTTACAAACAAAACCTATGTTCATACTGCAACACATTAATGGTTTAAAAACTAATAAGGAAAAAATGAGGAAAACCACCCTCAACTGGCCGTGGTAGTAATTAGCTACTATGGGGACTTAATACAGGCTGATAGAGATATATTGCTGATAAATAGTTTTTGACAAATCCCCCAGATACTTTTTGAAGAGATGTCCACCAACTCTTATTTGACAACGGTCCCCACATGGAGGTTCAGACCACTTTTTATGATACTTTCATCACTCAGATTTAGGTGTTCTTATTGTTTTTCTCAACAAACAATGTTGACTAGTTTTACTCTGAGAGATAAATTTGGTATCTAATATCTGTGTTTCATTTTAGAGTTGACCTGTTGACTTTTTTCAGATGTGACAACTCAAATGACATTGAAGACTTGCTTACTTTGGATATGGAGTATTATTAAAGATATGTTCAAAGTCAAAGTACAAATTTTAACCCAAGTGTTTTACCCCATATGTAAATATTTCTCATGTGTCACATAAACAAGATAATCTGACACAGTAAAAGAGACATATGTTTCACTTGTTGCTTGTTATGGTTTCCAAGGCACTTTAACTCATGGTTTGTCACATATTACCTTGGGGAACAGTAGGGAAGCAGTAATGTGTCATTTACATTTTGTTGAAGATGTGTGGTTTACACCACACAGGTAATGCTTTCATATCATTAAATCACAGAACTAATGTTTTCCTCATCATTTATCACATTTTAGCTTAATAATTTAATATGGTCAAATTAGAATGTATGTATCGGCTATGAATTAAACATGAGCTGTAATTGGAGCAGGAAATGGAGCCTGATTTGCCAAGGTGTGTAGTGACATCCAAATGTAAGACGAAGTGACTCGCCAAAGCGGGGTTTGAGAAATAGCTGTAAAAACACATGAAATATGCATGGCCAACGGGATATTATTAGATCATAGATGTTCTATTCAGTCTACACAAAGGTAACTAACTATAACCAGCAGAGAACTAGTGCCGGTGAGGGAAAGCAAAACTGTGGAAAAGAGAGGAATTTAAAGGAGTTATAATTAAAATGTAGCATAGTATCTATATTATTTTCATTTGTTAGGAAAATGCTGCATCTATCAAACATAGACTAAAAGAAATGTGATGTCTTGTAATTGGTCTCTGTCTCTTTAAGAAACTCCTTTTCTTCCCAATACTCTGCCTTCAGCACATCATCACGTTGATTGAGATGTAGTTCCTATGATGAACTCAGCAGACATACAGGTTCACCAGGTGTTTGCTAATTGCTATTGCCGCTAGTTTGAAGGAGCTGTGAGGGGAAGGCGCAGGAGATGGAAACTGCAGACACAAACCTCCATGATGACTGAATCAAGAAACATACATATTAATTAAGCCAGACTCAAAAGGTTTTTAATAAAAGTATAGTAGATCTACCGTGGTGGGAGTTTTTTTGAGAAACTATTGCTCCGGTTATGCCGTTCAGACAAAAACAGATACTTCAGTCTGAATTATTTAACATTATTTCCCTCTTCTATGGAGCTCCTCCAGTTGCCTTTTCAAATGAACCTTTCAAATCAGTGTTTAATAGCCTTCATAATTATGCAACCTCAGTATTAGATATTTCTTTTAACTGAAGCCTAGATAAACAGAAAACCTTCTAAATACAGATGTGCTTACCAGCCACCGAGCATACAGATAAATCAGCCATCATCAGTGCTTTCCTCATCCATAAACAGTGATCAGAGTGTTACCCCTCATGTTATCTACAGTTAGGGCCAGAAATATTTGGACAGTGACACAGGTTTTGTTATTTAGCTGTTGACAAAAATATGTTCAGAAATACAATTTATATATAATATGGGCTGAAAGTGCACACTCCCAGCTGCAATATGAGAGTTTCCACATCCAAATCGGAGAAAGGATTTAGGAATCATAGCTCTGTAATGCAGAGCCTCCTCTTTTTCAAGGGACCAAAAGTAATTGGACAATGGACTCTAAAGGCTGCAAGTAACTCAAAAGGCCTTTCCCTCGTTAACCTGTAATCAAGTAAGTAGTTAAAAGGTCTGGGGTTGTTTCCAGGTGTGTGGTTTTGCATTTGGAAGCTGTTGCTGTGACCAGACAACATGCGGTCAAAGGAGCTCTCAATTGAGGTGAAGCAGAACATCCTGAGGCTGAAAAAAAGGAAAAAATCCATCACAGAGATAGCAGACATGCTTGGAGTAGCAAAATCAACAGTCTGGTACATTCTGAGGAAAAAGGACTTGACTGGTGAGCTTGGGAACTCAAAAAGGCCTGGGCGTCCACGGAAGACAACAGTGGTGGATGATCACCGCATACTTTCTTTGGTGAAGAAGAACCCGTTCACAACATCAACTGAGGTCCAGAACACTCTCAGGGAAGTAGGTGTATCTGTCTCTAAGTCAACAGTAAAGAGAAGACTCCATGAAAGCAAATACAAAGGGTTCACATGTAGATGCAAACCATTCATCAATTCCATTCATCAAGGCCAGAGTTAAATTTGCCCAAAATCACCTCAAGAAGCCAGCCCAGTTCTGGAAAAGTATTCTATGGACAGATGAGACAAAGATCAACCTGTACCAGAATGATGGGAAGAAAAAAGTTTGGAGAAGAAAGGGAACGGCACATGATCCAAGGCACACCACATCCTCTGTAAAACATGGTGGAGGCAACGTGATGGCATGGGCATGCATGGCTTTCAAATGGCATTGGGTCACTTGTGTTTATTGATGACATAACAGCAGACAAGAGTAGCCGGATGAATTCTGAAGTGTACCGGGATATACTGTCAGCCCAGATTCAGCCAAATGCTGCAAAGTTGATTGGACGGCGCTTCACAGTACAGATGGATAATGACCCCAAGCATACAGCCAAAGCTACCCAGGAGTTCATGAGAGCAAAAAGGTGGAATATTATGCAATGGCCAAGTCAATCACCAGATCTTAACCCAATTGAGCATGCATTTCACTTGCTCAAATCCAGACTTCAGACGGAAAGACCCACTAACAAGCAAGACCTGAAGGCTGCGGCTGTAAAGGCCTGGCAAAGCATTAAAAAGGAGGAAACCCAGCGTTTGGTGATGTCCATGGGTTCCAGACTTAAGGCAGTGATTGCCTCCAAAGGATTCGCAACAAAATACTGACAAAAAACTTTTTTGTTTGGGTTATGTTTATATGTCCAATTACTTTTGAGCTCCTAAAATGTGGAGTGTTTGTAAACAAATGTGTACAATTCCTACATTTTCTATCAGATATTTTTGTTCAACCTTTAAATTAAACGTTACAATCTGCACTTGAATTCTGTTGTAGAGGTTTCATTTCAAATTCAATGCGGTGGCATGCAGAGCCCAACTCACGAAAATTGTGTTACGGTCCAAATATTTCTGGCCCTAACTGTATGTTGTTAGTTTGCACTGACGTTCGCAGGCACGACTAATGTGAACATTTTCAACCACACCATGTCCAGTATTAAAATATACACTGACAGTCCAAGCATTAACCATCTGCAGAACAGTTGCTGAAATCCCTGATGTATCTCGCAGATCTACAGATGGTATTGATGCTTTCTTTAAAAATGGAGGCCAGAAAAATATGTTACAGTACCACAGGTTATGCATGCATAAAAAGTGCGTCCATAAATCACGACTACAGGAAGAGGCCGAATTTAAACCATGTTAAAGTAACATAACTTTGATGTTTTGTTAAAGTTTTTACTTGTTAAGAATAATTTTTTAAGAGTAGGCTAGCAGTCTTGGGGCTATCTGGTGGAAGCTTTAGTTTGAATGTACAACATATGTTGTGTGTCAAATAAATTTTATTTGTAGAGTTGATTGTAGCAAATTTATTGTAGCAATTTATACACTGAAATATTGCTTATCGGAAGGGCTACTGTGCACCTGATACATTCCTAATAGTGCGATTAAATAGAGTATTAATCCACGATTACTCCTCCATGGTCATAAGAAGACAAACTCTTATTTTCTATTTATCCATTATGTTTTTCCTCATTACAACTAGGGTTTGACTATCATGAGCCTAACAAGAACACACTAAACCGCCTGATGTTGTTAGGCATTTCTGTTAGCTTGTGCTGGCAGGTGGTATGTCTCTGCTTCCCAAACCAACGAGGAAGGAAAATGTTTGAAAAAGACAAATATTACTTGCAAATCCTAATGAGTGTTGCTGGTGTTTGGAGCCTTTCATATCAATGCTTGCTGCATGCCCTCTTTACTTTTGAGGGAGGTGAGTTGATACAGACACAAAAAACCTAATTAGACATGTTGGGGACGTTCGCTGCTGTGGGAGATTGGTGACGGCTTTGAAGAGGGGTCAAAATATTTTTTAATAGAGATGAAACACAAACATCACAGCAGGTTGTACTTCTCTACCCCTAAAACCTGTGATCAATGTTACAATTCTCAAAGGAATTATCAGTAGTGATTACAATGTGCAAAAAGGAGAAATAGCTTCAGGTAAATTACATACAACTGAGTCTTGCATCATCCGTCTCCTACACCAGAAATGTAATTAATAACAACAGAAGTTGACATGTTTATAACCGGGGTTGGTTTTAGCCAGGAAGTGTTTGATTTTATTTTCATGTCTTTGTCCACAAATACGGACAGCATGCACTGATGTCAAGAATACAAGTATTGCTGTCAGGGCAATAAAACACACAAAGTCATATTTTGTTTAATGGCACTCCGCTAAGAATTTGAAACTTAAAATCACAGTTTCAAGCCTTAAGTGGAAAAACAAGAAGCATCTCATCTGTTCTGACATAATGCACGCCATTGTCATTAATAGCATTTATCCACTGGTTTATTGTATCATGCTGATGATCCTGGTGCACAAAGAATGAGCTAATATTCTTTCTCCTTGTTATTACATTACAGCGCCACAGCTCCAAACTACACTGCTGTGCCTTAATGTGCTGTACTGAACTCATAACAATGCAGTGTTTACCTCCCGCATCAAAGCACTGGCATTATTGCTTAAACACAAGTGATAAATTGACTGCCGAGGCAGTATTAGTGGATTGCTATCCAACCTTTTGTATGCTATTTTACTCATTGGCACACATTTTTTCATCCTATGAAAAAACAGAAAACAATCACTGATGATTATCACTTTTGCATGCATCTTTTTGGATCTATCTACAGATAACATCAGCATTGCGCCACAGCAAAAACAGCAGCCATCTGTTATTCTATTGCTAAATCGCACTTAATGAACAGTTGGTAAAGACTGGAACTGGGGCCCATTTATTAACATCGGCCCCTGCAGTGTAAGTGTGAAAAGTCAGGATAACATGCACCTATGGCTAATCTTTGTGTAATAGAGTCATAATCATGGCTTCTCTGTCCATAAATCTCAATCAGGCGATCTGGATGATATTGCCTCTTTACATGACACACTGTGAATAAAGGTGCATGTATAAATGTCATTATGAATCATGGAAAGAGGGTTATGCCTTACGAGCTGACAGTAAAGAGAATGATTATGATGAGCTTAGATGGATCTTACAGCACTGTATTTCAGATAAAGATGACAAGTTCCACAGGACATTGTTGAATGAGCTAAACTCACAGCCTACTTCATTTACATAGTAAAAACAGATTAAATCTGAGTCACTCTACTTTGTTTCCCTTTGCTTTGTTGTGAGTTTTGAAACTTGTGTTTCTCTAATGAAAAGTTGCACAAGGAAGGTGATTAAGATGATAGAATGACTGTGAGCAGATTTAGATTTTAATATTTTATCCCTACCAGTTTAATTCAGACAAACTGATCAATCTACTTTTAGTTAAGTGTCGTATAATCAAAATTGTGCCAATAACCTTTCAAAATAAAAGATTTTGGATGCTTTCACTTAGGAATGCTAGTCCTCTACAACAGGGTGCAAATAAACAAACAACAATTTTAGGTCAATGAAAGACTGTTGGTTTTACAAAAATATGCAATTTGATAAACTAATGTTTTATATTCTTTCAAAAGTTTTATCGTTTGAACATATTGGTTACAACATGCATTGATTAAAATGAAACAAATTATCCAGTCCAACAGTTTAAGGGGAATGAATCAACAAAAACTTTATCAGATGTCACTTACAAACTGATAAAACCAGACCCATTTGAAATTACATCATTTCTCTCCTTTACTGTCAGTGGAGACATGATCTAGTAAATAAGTCATTCAGATGCTGAAAACTGTAAATGTGTAAAAAAAAAAAAAAATCACTGTTCAACTGTTCATCCATCTGCTCAACAGATGAAAGCAGAACAGGATAAAGATTATATAGTAACTATATTTGTTATATTTTCAAATAGTAAACTAAGAATCTTTAACTTATCAGCAGAACAGAGAGTATCAGTGCATTAATAAGGCCAAATGTACAAATATTCAGAAACCATAAATTATTTTCGAAAAACATAAAATCTGTTTGCACAAAAAAAAAAAAAAACATTAGTACTTTCACAATCTGTCCAAAGAGAAAACATAGCATGGCTAGTATTTATTTTTTGTTCGCAACTCTACCTTTGGAGTTGGGGATGGTTGTTTACAATACATGCAGTTTCTAGTAGGCTTCATGACTAAGCTCCCTTCATGATCGAGATGGTACATGGTATATGCCTTAAAACAAGGGGCTGGTTTTAGGTAAGCCCCAAGAGAGTTCCAGAAAGTAAATGGTAAATTTCCAAAAGTACCTTTCTGGAGAAGCTCCACAGACTTCATTATTATTGCTTGCCTCGGTATGGTTTTATTTGTTCTGTCTTTTGCTCTCTTAGCATTCTTTCCTTCCTTCTAATTTTGTGTAGCATAATGTAAATTTTGAGAATTTTTTGTAACCCATAAGTTGATAAGTTTGAAATGTTCTCTCTGAAAACTCTTTCTCCACTCAAGTTGTTGCAGTTTTTGTGAAAATAAACCAAGTTGATATTATTCATTCTTTGCTCCCTTCTCTTTTAATTGTTAATCAACACTGTACAGTGATTTGACTTCGGGCATCTGGATGCTTACACTAATGAGACAGTTAAAAGGTTTCAATGAATTATTCTTTTCCTGATATGCCCTGCGGGCTGTATTGAATTTCATTCCTGTTAGACTTTTATTTGCTCTCTGCTTTCCACTGCAGCCCTCCTTCAAAACAAAAAAAACAAAAACAAAAAAAAACATAGGTCATTTTCTCTAGATGATATTCCCAGTCTCAGACCTCCTCCTGCAGACATTCTTTATGGGTCAATTCTTTTTACATGGTTGACAGTATAAGGCCCTCAGAGTGTTGTGAGACCTGGGACAGACTGCACTGTGACAGATAAGACTCCCACTTCCCTAATATCCAACTGGAGGCAACACCATCTCTGAATGTGCTTAATGAAAAACCTGTGTTTTGTCGCCAAACTGGCGCATATTGTAAAGAAAAAAAATTGTCTTCACTAGCCTTTGAAATCACACCCAGACAACATGGCTTGAGTGAGTTAGTCACTATAACTACTCTTGTGGTTTACATCAAAAGAGTAGTTATAATAGACTAACTCATGAGTCTATTGGGACTACAATGTTTTCTGTCTAACCTCATTCCCCAAAGTGTAAGGTGTCATCCAAACAAAGCATAAATAATGTATAAACTCAGAGTCAGCACAAATGTAGGGAGTCTGCAATCCCAGGGTTTCCCTTAATAACATGAGGAAAAATCTTTCTAAAATTTGCTCAGGTTTCCAAACTCATTCAAAAACTGTTTTGAAAATATTTTTTGCTCAAAGCAGCAAATTATTGGCTGTGTCCAAATAATCCCACATCATAACTCTCGCAGTGTAGAAGTGGCATATACACCAACTACGCAAATGTCATTATAATGGTTATAATGTATTTAATCTCAACCTGGTATTATGCAGATGATTTGAGTGGCTGTCACTGCATAAGTGTTTCACCTACTCTTTTGAAATTTTCATGAAAAAAGAAAAAATACTTAAGCACATTCATAGGCTGCATATAAAGTATCAATCTTTCAACCAAAGATTATCATTATATATGGAAAATAATAGTACATTTTTCATCTTTCAATTAAATTCACAGACTATCTATGAATATTATAAACCATACCCACACTCTATAGATATGACAGGGCCTTCAGAAAATGTGCTTCTGTTTGTCTGTATTTTAATTTGGACCCCTGAATAAAAGCATTCTCGATTTTCCAGACAGCATAAAAAAATGAGTAACTGCTGTTTAAACATTTACATTCCGTCAAGAGTGTCCAAAGTTTTGCCCTCAAAAAAGTTTTGGTTCCTGGGAGAATGCCCCAGAACAGTTTTCTGTTAGTTTCACAGGGTATATGGGTGCCCAACATATCATGTCTTACTTTTAGAAATCGTTTTCTGACTTAAGAAGAGAGGCAGAAGTTGCAACACGTCCAGCCTACATCAGAAGGCATTGCTTGATTGAACCACATATTCTGATACCTGCTGAACTCTTGCACAGCCCATCATTGGCTGTGAGGGAGCTTGATTCATGTTGGTGATTCTCAGCATATGCAGAGGTTCATCAAAAGAAGAAACTTTCTCTTAAGATCTCTCTCCTCTCAAACAACGTGTGTCTTACTGAACAGGCATCAAGGGAGAACAGAAGAACAAATTTATTAGATTTTTTTCTTAAGCTTCTGTATAAATAGAATATTATGCTCAGTGATGTAGAAGAACTTGTGTTGCTTCATGCTGCACAACACAGATCTGTGTTTTCCAGCTGAAGGCAGTAACAGCAATATCTCTATCTTTCCTGATCTTAAAGTCTCAGAGGACCGTCAGCACTGCTTTCTGCATTCTGACTTGGAGCATGCTCATGCTCGCATCAAGAAACTCTGAGGACTATTTTCAGCGCTTCCCTTCATGCACCACTTCCTCAATTCTAATGTTTACGAGTTTTTTTCTTTTTTTGTATGAAGATGCCTCAGGAAACAAAACATATAGTATGCTACATAATTTGTCAATGGTTGAGTGGAAGTGTGTTTTGTAAAAGATTCTTTTAGATCCCAGATCCATTAGACATCTGAATAGTGCAGCTCGAACAGCGATGAACCCAGGGTTATTGGGTATCTCTGCTCTTAAATCATCAAACACCGTCACCTGGGTGACCCAACCAAGGGTGATTAGTCCACTGCTTCATCAACTCTCAACTGGTATTCATGGACTGTGGCTAGTTGTCCCATCAACACTTTGTGTGCCACCTGAGCCTAGCTTTAGCCCGTTCAACTGCCTCCTTCCAGTTATAATGATCATTCCTTTGTTGTCAGCAAAGCCTCTGTAAAGCAGCACCTCTCTGGCTTTGGTTGAACTTCTGTGGGACTTATGTGGTTGATTACATCTACTGAATGGCAAAGATCAGAATACTACATTCAACATTCAATGACATACATTGCAATTGTTTTTCAGTAATTTGAACATAGAATTGCATCTTTAAAACCATTATTAGAGTCAGAGCTGAGCGAAACCTTTTGCTGTTTGAGCTGTTTTGCTCTGACTTGTCACTAATTGTCATTTTGTCTAAAGATCACTTGATACACTTGAAAAATGACGGTTACCCCCACCCATATATTTAATTATTTCCTACATGAATGCACAGCGAATATGAGTTTAATTAACTTAAACAAATTATTCTAATGACTTTATGTAATTTATTGGTCACATGGCCACAATATGTAACTGTCTTGTTTATTGTATCTACTATGAAAAGTGTTTTTAGTAGCATGAAGCTGAGATAAGTTGACATTTGGACATTATGGTCTATATACTTATGGATTACTGAATGATTATGAGCAAAGACCACACAAAACACTGTCAATGTCTAATTACAGAGAATGATTATAATATTGAGATTATTTATGGAACGCTGTAGTGAAGCAGATAAGTGATGGGGCTTAATCCAGTTATATCCAAGAAGTCTTCTGAATATCTAATCAAATACGATGTAGAGTGGGGCTCTGCAAAAAGCCTAAGCAGAGTATGAATCATGCTGCTTCACCTCATCAGCACCATGGAACGCCCTGTTCACTGTCTGACATAAAGATCTCTTTGTAGAAGTCATCGTTGTAAACTGCTGTCATCAAAGCACAGATGAGAACATGTTTTGAATTTTATCGTTCATGCTCAAATTATAAAGAACTTGCTCTTAAGTCTGATTCTGATTTTACATTTGATGTTTTGTTAAAGTCCAGGTGGTGCTGCATCCAAAGAGCGTCACCTGAGGGAAAACCATCAAGGTGGGGCTCCATTGTGCCATAAAATGTGACGTAAGAACACTGTGCTCTTCACAACCTGAAGCCATGCACTGTATTCCTAAAGGTCAAAAGTGTCTGAGGGCCTTTAAAGGTCTTGCTACAATGTATGCAATATTGCTTTAGTCGCTGAAGTAATATTCATAAAGTATCATACATGAATATAGTCTTAATATAAGATGCATCTCAAATTAAGTCATTATGCAAAACATACTCAATTTTTAGAAAAAAAGAATAAAAAAAAAACAGTAAATTAGTAAGTGGAATTTTATTTGTTTAAATAAGACCATAATGAATGGTATATGCTTTTGTGATATGTGTTGGCTTTAGCAGATCTTAGAACAGAGATTGACAAAGATCATAACACACTAATAGATGAATGGGTAGGATTTTCTGGTATTATTTTAAACTAGTACTGATCTTATTTGGCAGACACCTGAGTTACTTTATGTTATTTGATATTTTTAAATCTGAAAAATAAACATGTGGCTCATTTGTTTTGAATATCTAACTCTTACGTCTGTCTTAGCTCAAGCAATATCTTAACAATATCTATGCCAATCACATGCAACTTTTCTTTTGACTCCCCAGTTGAACATTGTCCACTACAATTTGGTTGAGAGAAAGCACAACAAAGTCTGACAAAAATAAGCTTATTGAAAACCTTCTCAGAAATGGAGGGTACAGTTTACTGAAATTGTTTTTGGCCGGTCTTTTACTTTATCAATGACCACATAATACTGTCCTTAAATAAATAATTGTGCTATCCAATGTGCATACTTTCATACTTTTTTCATGCTGCTTTTCTCTGCCAGTGTGATTACAGATACCAGCTGATTTGCAAGAACAACATTTGCCTATATATTGTAGTCAGGTGTAAATTCAAGCATTGATTTCAGGCTAACAATAGCAAGAAAACTCTGACACCAGGTAATATCAGAGAAGTCCTTAAATACTTTAGAGGAATACCTTGGATAAAGTAAAGTTTTTAATGAATAATTAAAGTGTCCCATGCATAATTAACAAAGTTGTCATTCTCATTAGTTTGTCTTAATGATGGGGCATAGAACAATAATTTAAAACAGAACTTGAAAGTCATCTGGCCATAGCAATGAAGACTTGAATCCACGACTTACCAAGTGTTAAAAGGGGGCTTTGTTGTAAGTAAAAGCATAACTGTGAAATAGTTGCTTTGCTTTCTGAGCTTATTGGAAGTCAACAGACTAATCTCCATTAATGAGAAGTTTTTCTGCAAGCTGTACAATTGTCAAACTCAAAATTTACAAAGTTCAGTGTCAAACAAAAATTATGGGTTACCAAAGGATAGTTAGGATTAATAAATGTGTCCTGTGCTAGATATATATATTTTAAACAGTCATCAGATGAAGTCACTGAAATCGGACAAGCAGGATGTGGCTGCTTCTCATCTTCCCATGTCCTTTACTGACATAGTAACATGAGAAGCAGCCACATCCTCCAGGACAAAAGGAAACAGGGCAAACTGTGAATAAATGATGTGGGTAAAATTCACCTGGGATTCTAGGTAAGAAAAACCCAGAGCAGCAATTAGCATTTTTTACATTTGAATTCTCCAGTCTGACCCAAGTGTCATATCGGTATAATCCTTGAAATAAAATTGACCTAATTTTAACAGGCAAGCTGATGGGCAAACATAGAACTTTTAAGCCCTTAATCTTTCCTAAATCCCCCTCCAGTACAATAGTGTGCCCATATACAGTTCTCAGTGCTTTATCTGTTGTAATAAAGCACAGAGTCATGCTGTCTTTTACTTAAAGTGCCATTCTGAGCCGAGATTAGTTTTCTCTCATCTAGACCTTCACACATAACTTTTTATAAGTTTAATTTGCAACTAAGAGCTCTGTTCTGCCAGGTAAGCCTTGCCTCTCACCAAGAGTGTCTCAGAGAGGAAACATAGAAAGCCAAAAGTCCAAACGGTGAACAGTGTCTTCTGTAAACCAGGGAGGTGCACAATGATAATAGCGAAATGTCCAGGGATGCATTGTCTACGTTGACTCAATGTGCTACGTTGACTCAATGGTCAATGAAACCAACACCTGTGCATGAGGTCCAGTCAAATGGAAAACGTGTCTTTCAGCTTTACATCACAGGAAATGGAACAGGCTGGAACTTTCCATCCTTGCATTAATGATAAAACTCTACTGCACATTATTCTCAACACAGCAGCTACACCGTGAAACTTATCAACAACATCATGCTGTGGGAATACTTTTCTTGCACAGCTTCACGGACGCTAGTCAGCGTTCAGTTGATGGGAAGGTGGATGGATTTAAATAGGTGGTAATCTTGGAAGAAAACCATTTAAAGGCTGCTGTGGAAATTAACCTTGCAATGACACTAATCCTACATTTAGTTACAAATGAATAGTTTTAGATGAAAATGTCCTCTCTATGACAATGCACGCACTGTTTTATGTTGGTCTATTACTCATAGTTTCCAAAAAAACTTGAGAAATAGATTTCTCAAGTTTTGTAACTTGAGAAATCTAAAATACTTCAAGAAACTGAATCAGTGTTTTAGCTGTGATTCAAGAAAAAAGTCAGAGGTGTAAAATATCCTACATAAACTTTCAACAAGGGAGTAAATAAGTTATGTTCATTACTAAAAAATAAATCAGAATTGCTTAATTTATTTTCTTTTTATAGGACTTCTACAAAATTATGAAAGACAAAGATGAACTGCTCCAGTCTTGTTTTAAATTTTTAATTCACTTATTGGTTTAATTTTCTGTACTCTTTTTACTTGAATGTCAAAGAAAATGTCGACATTTACATTTGCACGGGCAAATGTAAGTGTTTAATATTTTCTTCATCAATCAGTGTTCACTTTGTATAAAACAGAACAGTGCCACAGGGCATCAAAGGGGTTTCTGCTTTAAGTCATGCATAATTCATTCTGGTCGCCATTTAGATTGAATATCTAATCAGATTTCACTGTCCCAGAGGGGAATAAACACAATGACTTGGCAATTAATTTTATACTAAAAGACAACGAGCTGAAAAGCTAAGAACACATCTACCGCAAGCAGCTTGCAGTCAGCAGCCATCCTTGCATTTTTTCCATAGGCAGTTTGGTGAAGGATGGATGTTTGAAAAGAAAGAAAAAAAAGCACAGTCAAGGCATACACCTTGATAAAAGATTCATGCGACAGCAAACATGAATAAAATATGGTGGAATGATCCATGGGTCAAGCAACTGGTAAACGTGGCTTTGGCTGTGTGGCATTAGATGTAAATATTGTTAAAGCAGAGACTTTTTACAACTTTTTCCCAGCACGACAGAGATACATATTTGATCCTCGAGCAGAGAGAAGAAACATTATCCTGCAAGAGAAATAATCTGCACAGTTATTCCCTGAGACTCATTCTTTATGCAGCCATTGAGCGCTGACTGTATGACAGGTTTCAAATGATATACCCACAACCTGTCATATAAACCCATTATAAAAAGCTAGAGCCCTAAGGGAATGAGCAAAAAAAAAAATTGATGATCCTGAAGATAACATTAAAAGTGTATTAAAAGAAAAGTTCAAAGGCCTTTTTAAATGCATCATAACTCTGTACCACCCTATATTTTGAAATAGAAGGGTGCAAGGCACAGTTAAGCTTTCGTTAGATTAGTTATGTGTTCCCTTGAAGGGACTAGGAGTCAGAGTATTGACAAAAATGCTTGCTTTTATTTATTTTGAAGGCTTGTGAGAGCACTGAACACCACAATAAAAAAAAGAACCCATAAATCCGTCTGCACTTGTCAGGTTCTGTGTTTTTCTGTGTCCTGAGTTCTCTTCGTTGTCCTGTCTTCCCCTTGATTGTTCCCAGGTGTCTCTCGTTCCCTTGATTACCCTCTGTGTATTTAGTCCCTCCTGTGTCCTCTGTTCCTCGTCGGGTCCTTGTCAATTGTTGTTGCACGTCGTTGTCCTTTGTTTTTGTCAGCCGCCTGTATGACCAGTTGCTACCGGCGTTGAGCCCTGGCTTCCGCTCAGCCGTGCTGCCTGGCCGCGGACTCTGTTGACTGTGTTTTTTGTGGACTGTTTTCATTAAATTTCTTACCATTCACCTACCTGGGTCTCCAGCGTCTGCCTCACCACCTCACCACCACCATTTTATGACAGCACTACAAGTACACTTTCTGCTGAAAAGCTTCATCTTTTTTTGGACTCGGTGTTCAGCCAAGTATTTAGCTGAGAAACATTTTGTAAGCTCATTCTAGAAACTAGAAACAGAAATAAAACAAAATGTGTTTTTGGTTTTTAGCATTAACATTTTGCAGAAAATTTTTTGATCTATGCTGAAAGATCAAAAACTTGGAAAGAATAACTAACCACAGTGAATGGATCTTAATTGTAATGTTAAAGATAATCTGGTACCACTGCCTTGCAGAAAGAAGGTCCTGGGTTCACATCCCGACCTGGGATTGTTCTGCATCAGGTTTTAGTAATCAGATAGCGCCTACATTGACTAATCTAATCAAAACAAGAATAACAAAAGAGAACAAACAAGCTACAACCCCGAAAAACCCAAAACGTCCCAAAATCTTAACAGACACATTCAGCTGAGGTCAGCTTATTTTTTTACAGATTTCATCTCAAGGCACTTTTAAAGGCAAAGATGGAGACATTTGTTTTTGCCCTCTAGCAACACACATGAATATTACTACCATGTCGGATTTTACAACTAACACTATTCTGACGATGCATGCAAAGACACAAAGCCCGTCCCAAAATTCATAACACCACAGATTTGAAGTTACACTCAACACAAAACTATGTTGTTAATAGTAAAAATATCCATCTGGAAAAGGAAAGGTCCTACTGGGATGACAAAAAATTGTGAGAAAAGAAAATATATTGCTGGAGGAGTTTAGGCTGGCACATATTTTCTTTAAGCTTTTGTGAATATACAGCAGCTGCAATGCGGGACTTTCACTAAAGAAGCACAGTGGCTCAAAACTTATTTAATTTCCCCCCCTAGAGGGATTTGTTCTGGCAGGGCGATGGAGAAAAAAAAACAAAACTCAAATAACCAAAACAAACAAAATAGAATACAGTCATATTCGACATAGTCTCACAGAGAAAAAAATAATAATTTCTCTTTCTCTCCCAGGTTGAGTTTATTCTGATCCAGCAGAACACCAGGAACTCTCTCCAAGTTCCCTGACCTCTTGTGTACAATTTACACGAGACGATGATTAACAGCCCAGAAACTGCAATGTATTGCATTTTATTGCTGATTTTTTTTTAAATTAATTATTCAAGTTTTGTCTTTTACACAGACAGTTTGTTCTGCTCAAGGTTTTCAAAGCAGGAACCATTTCGGTTCATGGCCAGTTTATGCAGGCAGATACCTGGATGACTCCTTTTCAGATAATAGTGGCCAGAGGTTTCTTATGGCATTATTGCAATAAAATCTACCCTCCTTATTCATTCACTGTGACTAATGTTCAATATTCACAAGAAGATAAACAGATTGACCATTAGGTTTAAATAAAAAAGCCCCGATTTTCCTGCAGTCTACTTTCCCATTCAGTCTCACTTCCTTAATCTAATGCCCTTAAAAGTCATTATGCACGGAAAATTAACTTTTGTTGTCCTTCTAGACCTGGGGTCTACCACTTTTCAAATCCGAAAACATTTTTGCTCTCAGAGGCGGCTCAGTAGAAGTCTCTTAGAATCGCAAATATCACGATAGTTTGAAAAACAGCAGCTTGTATTGCTGATAAATTTCTACTTCAGAAAATGTGTTCTCATTTTCAAAGTAGGTCTCAAGGTTTTAAGATACAGAAATGTGTTTTACAAAAAGAGAAAAGTTTATGTGTGGGATGTTTTTTCTGAAAAAACTATTTCTAGAAAATGCTGTAAATAAAAAAGCAATTGGTTGCCAACAAGCTTGAATAAAAAAAAATTCTTATGCAATGACAGAAGAATTGGAACTAAAAATAATTGTATATATTTATACACCTACAGAGACATTGGGATGACTGTCCCTCTACCTTCTCCACCGGTCCACCTATGTATAAGAAGGTCACTGTTTGGTCCAGTGAAATATATATTTATATCAGACGCTGATAAGTTAAGCATTTCTTTATGAAGAAGATTTCAAGAGGAAATTTTAAATGGTGCAGTTTCTGAAAGGGTTGTTATACTTTACTAACTAATGTAAGAAAGTGATAGATATTTCTTGTTTCTCAGTCTATTGTGCCAAAGGTTTGTTATGGTATCAAACAACAAATTAAAAGCTCTTTCTTGTGGGTTTGGGGATTGGTTTAGAAACAGTTGAAGATTTTATTTTAGTTGAGCTACTAGCTTTTTTTTTTTATAAGAATCACCCTATTGAAAGTATAATGCACAAGTCCCACCCCCCCTCACAATATACCACCCTGAGCGGTTGCCTATGTCGCCCACAGAAACCGCCACTGCCTAAGCTGCTTTGAAACTGAACAGAACTGTAAGATGAATTACTATGAAGAAAAAGAACAGATTATGTTTTAACTTTGAAAACAAAGTAATTAGAGTGATGGGCCTTCAGATTTACAGCAACCAGTGAGGCTGGTGTTAATACAGCCCATGAATAAGAAATTAGGTCTGAACATCCAGAGAGGAGCCAGAACATTACCCCACAGAGCTATGCAGGTTTGTGCACAAGGAAAGGATGTCTCATTCATCATTAAGAGCAGCTTAAGGTGAATGAAGGCAGAGACACCACAGATGAAGAAGGGTTGAGACCATGCAGGAGAGGGAAGGTGACAGATGAAAGTGGAAATGGAGGAGGAATTCACATGGGGTTTTGAAACCAGATCAAACTGAAGAAAAAGGAAAGGAAAAGGAGAAATAAAAAACTGGTGGAAATGGCTAGCATCGTAAAAGAAACCCATTAATTAAACAGAGGAAAAACAGATGAGGAGGTAATGAGAAAAAGAGAATATATAAGGGTTTTATGTTGCTAGTACATGGATAACTACTGGACTTGATTATATGTTTTGCTCGTATCATTACTGTAATTTCGAGAACTGTGTGATTAGAAAATTAAACCACTCAGTGAATAGGTCATTGTTAATGTCAGTGATAGTAACTCTTTGTGAGCAGCGGAAGCGGAAAAGCCGAAACTATTAACAGAGTAAACACACGAGGGGAGTCAGAAATTCTAAATTCAAATTCAAAAATACTTTATAGATCCCAAAGGAAAGTTAAATGTTATTATCATTTTTCAAAGAATCTGACTGAAGATACTAGGTAAATTTTAGGCCCAGTAGATGATACTGTCACGTTACATAAGAATTTGCTGGTGATAATAATAACTGCTGATGGAGTTGGACAAGGAACATAGAACTGTGCAAGCTTACATCCTGGTAGGGGGAAGAGCAGGAAGACGTCAAATTGAGGTGAAGTGCTTTCAAGGGACACATTTTTCCCCATCTCTTCAACATAGTTCAACAGAAATGTTTATATACATAATATGTAATGCATCATTCTGAGCTCCACATTGTACTGTACAAACTTATGTTCACCTAGTTTTGCTTGATGACTTTTAAGTTGTCTCTTTTTGTATCAAGTTTCTTTCTTTATTTTTTTCTTTGACTTCCTCCCCGTTTAAATCGACAAACGATGACAGCTGTAGTGAAATCTGCTTCAAAGTAAATGGCCCATTCTGCTCACATGGGGTGCCTAACATTGATTTCTATTGAAATGTGAATTCAAAGGATATGCAGCGTGGGCTTTAAGCTTTGGGAGGAACTAATTAAGTCCCTGTTTCCCCAGTGCCATTTTGATGAGTGTCCCAGAATGGAAGCCTGTTTTGGCAGATCGAATTCCATGTTTACCTGTGAAGTCTGCTTGTGCCAGCAACAAAAATCATTGGGAAAATGAGTAGTACAAAATGTAAAACATGTAAAATGTGTACATGATTCAAAGAGAGTTATGCTGACATGCAGGAGGTGGTCATTTATTACAATAGAGGACTTGTTTGTGCAGGAGCAAGCATTCATTCTGAATATTGCTTTTCAAAAAGAGACTGCTATCTTAGTGTGTGTGTGTGTGTGTGTGCATTAATATATATATGTATATACACGTATGGATAGAGCCTACATATGAATTTCATATTTATACATACAGTGACCTATCGCAGTTCACCTTTCATTGCACACTGGGTAAGTTATATATATATATATATATATATATATATATATATATATATATATATATATATATATATATATATATATATATATATATATATATATATATATTGTTTACGTATTTTTTGTAATAATTTTCCATTTTCTCCGATTCTAATCCAACGACTCGGGTCGCGGTGCTGATCTCCGCAATTTTTGTTCTTTGGTTTCAATGTATTATGGAGTTTTTCATTGTACAACAATTGTAAAAAAAAATAAAATAAAAAAGCGATAGGCTTCACGGATTTTGCCTACGTTGGTTGTATTTGGAACGTAACCCTGCAAAAAGCGGGATTACGTAGATATTTATATTCATATACATACATATCCTAGAGGTCCTCCCTCCATGTCCTCGCCTCCTTGTGGTCTTCCCTCCGAGTCCTCCTGGTGGTCCTCCCTGTCCCATAAATGTTTGATCTTCTGGGATTTTTTCTTCTTTTGAATTTAATATTTTTGGCTTCTCTGCAAAGAAACCTTTATCTTCTTCCGGAGGAGTGGGCTGGAGAGATGATCACGTCAAACGTCACAATTTCATGATTTCTCGTACACAAAAATGAAGCCGTTTCTGGAGATGTCTTCACTGCAGTTGTTAAAGTCTACAGTAGAGACATTCTGGTTTTCTGCCTTCATGATTTGTCCGTCAGTCATTAAGTATGTATAGAAGTGGGTCAACTCTGATCTCCCACAGACAACAGAAGACAGGTGGTACCTTTCAGTACCACCTTCGCATTTGGCAGGCACATCTATGACCTGACTGGAAAGTATTCGGTGTTTCCTGGTCAGCCTGTGGAGAAAAAACACTAAAACCTTATTGTTAGTAAGGCAGTGCTTTCTCTCCAAGGCCGACCCGCATTCCGAACAACGGCGTTTTCCCCGCACAACCAACCAGTAATACACAAGAGTGGAAATACTGGTTGGAAATCTCACCGGTGGTAGGGAGAGCAGGGAGCCGTTATTCAGCAGCTCAAGAAACACAGTGCCACAGACAGAACAAGAGTTGTTGTTATACAACTCTCTATCTGTGGCACTGCCGAAAGAGTCCAGCCAGGCCATAGATGACTCCAGCAAACATTTCACGTAGAAGTCCCTTCCCAAGTCTGATGGCTGATACCTCTCCCTCAGCTCCATCAAAACAGGGGAAAGGTCTTCCTGACTAAAATGTCTGCCGGAGTGATGGACAGCAGACAGGATGAGACTCGCCCAACTGGGGATGGACGAAGCCTCCAGAAAGTCCCTTTCCTGAGCGAGACACCTCCGTGTGACGCCCAGGTTCAGGACGCTCTGGAGAGCAGCGTCCACCCAGCTGTAGCAGAGTCCGTCCTCGGCTAGTCCATGGCCTACCAATGCTGTCTTTGCTGTCTCTGGGAAATCTGAGGCGACTCCGTCTTCTTTTTTTATGTCCGGGGGACAATCAATCTCAAGCCCAACAGTTATCCTTGCAGTGAGAATACGCCTTTGAGCCAAAATACCTTCCTCGTCCAGGGAACTTCTTAAAAGAAACGTCCTTGTGTAAGAGGTGTGGAGAGGAGTATTGATCGGAAGGGCCAGAGATGGGACCAACGAAACCAAAGCTCTTTCTGTGACTTCAGCCACAGCTTTGGCTGCGAGGTCAGCCGCAGACAAATCTTCCCCAGCCAGGGGAGACTTTTCTGCGACTGGCCCTTCGCCCTCATGTTCCGGCATCTTTGAACAAACTTCCCTCGCTGGGTCAGTTTGTTCATAGAGAATCGGACTCCCCTCAGGACTGTCTCACACAGAGTCCGTCACACCCATGTCTGTGGTCCCACAGACATTGGTTTCTTGCTCTGAGCAAACCTCCCCAGCCGGGAAGGTTTGCTCAGAGTTAGTGGTGTCGTCCTCTGTACGGACGGTCCTTGTTGGGTCTGAGGTCGCGGTCCCACTCACACCTGTTGTTTTTCCAGAACACACCTCCCCCTCCGGGTTGGTTTGTTCTGTGAAAGCAAATCCTCCTCTCCACGTTGATCCATGTTTGCTTCAAAATCCTTCCTTTCTTCACAATCCTTCCCGGGAAAGTAATGATCGGTAAGTTTTTTCATCCCGGTGGTTACTGCATACCCGATGCCCCAGCGGAGGGGAATGAAGAAAGGGACAAGTCCAAACATGATTTTCCTGTGCAACTCTCACTCTCTACAAACTGTCTTGATCTGGCTGATGCTTTCAGATTCAATCATTTAAGCAACAGAACCTCTTTGATCTATTGTGATGTAAATAATGTCGTCTATGACCTCATCAGTGACCTCACTGGACTTCTGGCACGACATCTTGCTTCTGATCGTTTCCATAGCAACGATCAGTCTGCATAATTCAAGCTGACATAAATACTTAAATAAAAAGTAATATATTTTAATTTATTTAACATGAGATTAATAGATTTCTATATGATTTAATTTTTGCATTTGGTCTTAAGCTATTTATCCACTATTATTTTTAATTATTATTCATTTATCATGATTAGTCATGTATTATTCATTACACAGTGCTAGGATCAGTCTGTGACTTATTAAATGCACTTTATACATATATATATTTATTTTTATATGAATATATAAACATGTATTTATATAAAATATGTTTAAATAAATAAATAAACATATATATATATATATATATATATATATATATATATACATATATATATATATATATATATATATATGTACATATTTATATTTTGTTTATATATATGTGTGTGTGTGCGCACACATGTGTGCGCGTGTGTGTGTGTGTGTGTTCCTCTGTGATGAGGAACACATCATCGCATTGTTTCAGCCTTTCCTTTGATGTTGGAGAGAATAAGTTTGTCTGATGTCTGCTTAAAGGCAAATCAACCAATTAATAATCTACCCAGAATGCTCTAAACACTTTTGACAGAAATCATAATCACATTCTCCTTCCCAGCTTTTTTGACAAAGACAGCACATTAGAAGCATATAGGTTTAGAAAGTCTATTTAAAGGCTACACTGCCAGTTTCGTTACAGACTAACCTAACAAGATGTTCTTTTTTTAGAACGAGAAGAGCATCAGGTGTGTCTTGTAATTACTGTGTGACAGGGCAAAAGCACACAAACAAACACATACACACACATGTAAAAACAGAGACGCAAGTCTACATGCACACCCACACTCACAATCATTTCCTAGCAGGTCAAGTCACAGCTGTTTCATGGTCTGTAGCCCATTTCAGTTATCAAAATAGATATACCACAAATAGATCACCGTCTGTGTCAGTGATTCGGAGCATGTCTGTATAAAATGTCTTAATTTTCTAAGGACAAGCTGAGGCACATCACGTTTCGGAGTGGATGTCACCACCGTCAAGACTTTCCATCCAAATAACTGGCATCCGACGCTGTTTGACACATCTTAAACATTGGCGTAATGAAAGAAAGATATGATTTTGTGCATTTCAGCCTCAGTGTGACAGTGGTGATCAATAACTACATATCACACATTCTTGTTTTGGTTCTGTCTGGCTCGCTGAAATGAAGGCGTTTTTACAGCTTCTGACGCACCGTGTGTTTGTGGGTTGGCCATCGTTCACATTTTCTCCAAATAAACAGCCTTCACTTCACAAAGAAAGCTCTTATCTGACTTTTGAAGAGGCAGAAATGAAATGAGAGGAAATAATGATCAATGTGTTGTTGAATGCAGCTGAAAAGCTGCCAAAACACTTATTTTTGTCGTTTTCAATCAAACATCTTAGGAGTATGAACTTGGCAAAAATCAAGCAGTTGCTTGAAATTTTATTATATTGCCAGTCATTTTCTACATGGTGGCTATAAACCATTTTGCAGTGTTAGAATAATATTTTTTTCTAAATAAAAGTTTAGGATTTCAAGTAGAAAGCTTTGCCTCTTGTGTCCCTCAATCATGAATCTAATATGCAGACTTACTGAATCAGCAAACTGCATAAATTCAAGAATGCTTGGTCCCAATGTTGAATTGTTTTTGATGTATGTCTGATTTATGGTAATGAGGCCTCAAAAGAGCCTCTCCAACGCACAACTCATTTCTCTCTCTCTCTCTCTCTTTAAGTTTTGCACTGAAAGTGCATTTTCAGCAGGAAACAGAAGTAGAACCAGAAAAACAAACCCTATGCCTCAATGTGAATAAAATTACCTCTGATTGTAAATGGATTCATCCACCTTGAGTACTCAACCTGGGATGTTCAATTACCTGCCATTTCCAGGATTTTCAGCTACAACTTATATCTTGACTTTTCATTTGAAAATATAAGTAGTCAAGATGTAAAATATTATCCAAAAAAGCCAATGATGTTTAAATTCTTCATTTTTTTCAAAATCAATAGCAACAACAGTTCATTTCAGAAATAACTAGAGCTGTAATATTCATTTCATTGTTCAAATGCAAAGTTAATGGGTTTATATAAAGTTTTCGAATAAGTAATGGATCTAATCTATTATAGAACAGATGTTAAACTCGGCTCCCCTTCAGTCAGAAAAACAAATGAAAGCCCTGAATCTCCATTATAGTCACAGCTGACTGCTCATATATGCAGCTCAATAGAAAGATCATTCTAAATGTATGAAGCAGCAGAACCTAACCTGCAGCTGGAAATGTTTTGCTTTTATACAGGTCACAGTGTCTTGTCTCCATTGATCAGGTTAAGACTATTGAATGGTGTATCCCCTCTATGACTCGATTGTTTTCTACAAACATATTGGCTTTCTGGCATCCTCTTACTTTGGCTCAGATCCAGATCAATAAACATTTTCAAGCAATGTTTTTCTCAGTATTCTGCTTGGAGTGAGCCTTTGTTAGAGAGAGCATAAGCCCCAGAATGGAAAAAAAAGAAAGGTGAAGAGTCAAATTTGCAGCACAACTGTTTAAATCAAGTAAAGAGAGGTACCGCAAAAACAATATGAAAGGAGTAAATAAGTAAGTAAGAAGGATGACAAGGATTAAAGGAGGTAAAGGCGTCTGTGAAGAGGAGAAAAAGGACGAAGACAATGATATTCCATGTCCAACCTAAAGAAGCACTCATTTGTGGATGAAACCTTGCAATATGCATTCAACTTATATCCTTATCTTTTTTTTAAATCTGAAAATAAGCAGAAACTCAGAAGACCTCCATCTTTGAAGAATGACTTTTAAAAAATCAAAATAGGATTGCAGAAACACACCAACCAAAGAAAAATGATTTTAATTCAACTAAACTTATATTAAGTAAATACATATATATCCTCAACATTTATGTTCACATTGATTACCAACATTCCATTCCAAGGTTGACATGTTTGTTTTACAAAGTGCTTGATTTCATCTTAATTAAAATAAGCCATCTGAGAGCAAGAGGGTTGGGCTCATTCTCTTGATGAGCCAGGGGTAGTTTACCCTGTTCTCTTAATTAGACCCCACAAATCCCTAATGCTCCTGTCGGCAAAGTTTGTCCTAGCCTGGTGTAACTGATAACATGCCACGATGTGATAAAGTATATTTCCTGCAGGATAAAAGGATTAGGATGCTCTCCATGCACTGATCAGACCATAGGGGATGCGATGTAGGAAAATGGGAAATGTTTCTGTGCTTCAGGAAGGTATTTTGGAAAAAGGAGGAAGCTATTGTTGCTTATGTAAGTCAGCATCGAAAGTCATTAAGTAAGTTGTCCTTGGTGAGATTGGTAAAATCTGCCCTCAACTACAAAAATTAACTCATTTATTAATCTGAACAGCTATCTGACTTCTGTTTAAGTCTAGTCATGAAATAGTTTAACGCAGTAATTTCAGGTCAAGAGATCTTCAGTAAGTGAAGTAGATGCTGTCATATCCTTTTTTTTATCCACATAGAAAGAGAAACCAAATTAAAAAGTACACCTTTGTCCTCAGCTTTGAAGAAGGTCTACAATTAGAAATGATCCTCTGCTGAACTAATGTCACGTTAATACACATGAGACTGCCCTTAGCCAATCAGCAGACAGGACACAAGGCAATAGATGGCTGGACACAAAGAAAATTGGGCCATTGATCTGTCTGTCTGTCATCTGCAGTACATCCTTGAAGAGCTTCAAACCCTTTGATTTTAAAGCTGAATGTGTCTTTTCCACTGCAGCACAAAAGCCTTGGATGCAACACATTTATGTTGGTTTATGTTCTCGTTTGACTCAATTCCCACATGACTGAAGTATGACATACCACATTACCTAAGCTAATATGCTAGCTGTACTTTATATACATTAGAACTCACACAAAGTTGCCCATGTTCACATTACACAACATCCTTGTGCTAAACACAGTTAATGCAAGTGTTAGCTCTTTGGCTCATGTTGCCATTCTTTCTGTGTATGTTGTGGCATCTTCTCCATCTCCTCCTCTGCAAGTGACAGTGTGAGGTGCCAAGCCTTTCCCTCTCCGCCACCTTAGACCATTACTCTGTCTGCTGTAACACATAGGAGACAATATTATGTCTCCTCCACTACAAAGCAACAGCCAGCTCTGACTGAGTTACAGCAGATCCTGCCAAAGTCACTCCTTGCACAGCCAGAACTAGTCAGTGACTGTAAACCTATATCCAACATAAATCAGAAAACACTTTCTGTGTGAGCCAAATGGTGACTCTATGTATGTTTGTTCCAATTACTCATTCTAAACGTATAAAGGAGCAGTATTGTTGACAAAATACAACAATACTGCTCTTGTGTTCAAGCCCTTTTCTGTCATTACTGAAAGAGCAGAATAGCTTGAAATGTAACTGCTCAATAATTGGGGCCGTAGAAAACACAAAGAGTATACAAAATGTTTAATGTCTTTGTGCAATCTGTTAATCAAAACGAAAATGTCACATCCAAATCAAGAATCAATGATAAATATATTTCATTGTTATCACCAATAAAATAATGTCATCTTAGTCAGAATCTGAGAGGATTTTGCCAATTTAAAGTATTGGCAATGAGAGAAATTAGACAATACAATGTGTATAATGCATTGTTGACAAGATCCTCGTTTCAAATCTTACAGGCTGTGAATGGACTCAACATAATGCAATTAATGTCTGGCTCAGGCTGAGACTTTTTGTAAAAGTGAAATATTTTCCTTCCTGGATTTTAGCTGCTAAGCTGTTTTATATATATATAGGAAGGTATAAATACCTTCCTATATAAAACAGCTACTAAGCTGTTTTATATATGCTATTTTCAGGGGTATCTGCAGTACTCCTGAAAATAGCAATATTTTATGTGTTGTCCCCTTGCACTTTATTGCAGAATTTGGTTTCCATCCATCTTTCCTCACTCCCTTTATTTATAAAAGCCAAGGAAGCACCAACAAACCTGATTAGTACTGTACAACCTTATTAACCTTCAGTGATTACTTCTCATCATCAGCAGCCATTAAGATGCACTGCAGTCCCAACTACTTAAGCAATCATCATTCAAGAAAGTTCCCACACTCTTCACACCAATGAAAAGGGAGGATGACATCCTAGAAGAGAGATTAATTTGATTATGCATAAAGTAACTTGCAGTGTTGTTTTTTGTTCTTTTGCTCAGTAAGTTGTTACATGCACAATCAGTGACCTGAATCACTCTTTTCTGTCTTATTTTTGATAGATTTCCATTAATTGAACATCTGCAAAATGATTTGTGTGATCCTTGATTATGTAGCTTGATGGATATTGTATACGTAAAAGGAACATTGGTACAGAAAAGACGACTGAATACACCTAATTAATTCTTCCTTGAAATCTTTAAGATACGGCACAAATATAGGAGGAACTGAAAGTGAAGATTAAGGTGGCCAACCAAATTGTGTGCATCTGCATGGCAAGTTAAATCAGAAACTTAAATAGACAATTAAATCATTGTATAAAGGTTTGATTGTGGCCTATGCAAAATGCTGACCAAATGCATATAAACATCTAAATTTGAATTAAAAAAAAGAAGTTTGTTGTCATTTAGCAAATAATTTTAGTGATTCTAACTGGCCCATAATGAGATAAGTTTCCTCCAATTTAGCTTCAGACAGTGAGGAAAAAATTGATATGTCTTTTTTTGGGTGAATGTATGACTCATTTCAACTTTATACATGTGGGATAAGTAAAGATTCAACCACTTACACAGTCCTTAAACTTTAATCTAAATGTAAAAAGCAGAGTCTAGATTTACACTGATCTGTTTTGACATTAAACCTTTTGACAATGACATGAAAGAAATATTATTGTCCATCTGCATGGAAAGATTAGATTGTGGCATTCACTGGAAGATACTAAAGTTCTGCAAGAGAAAAGGAAATCCTGTGGTCTCATTCCTAACCTTGTAAAGTAAAAGCTGTGGTATGAATGTGCCTGTTCGTGTCCTGCACTGAAACCTACACTCAGTAGACACAGGCTGTGTCTCTCGCTCTCTGTTCAACTCTGACTGTGAAAGATTAAGGGAAAACTGTGTCTGTTCAATGTACAGCAAAGGTGTTGGGGTGACTGCAGCATGAAGCTGGTGCAAAGTGTATGTTTCTGCTGAAATGTCAGAAGTGTTTGAAACGACAGTAACTCCACTCATTTTTCTTTCCTGTCGACTTCTTCCAAAGAAAGAAAGGATGTCGTATCACCTTCTGTTCTGAGATGTTTCAGTTTGCTATGAAAATGTCAACCTCTTAAAATGTTATTACCTTTTTTTTTATTATTTATGCTTCACAGTGTGTAAAGTAATCTGAAATACATTGTTTTTGATTTTGAGTATATTATCCAGATTTAGTCATAAGGTTGTATTCAGGGAAAGCCCTTTATCCATTTTCATGTCTTACTCTGGCAGATAAATGCTGGTTCAGTTCTAGTCCAGTTGGGTGTGTCTCCATTGATAGTATGTTCCTCACTCTGCATTAATATGGGAAGGAAAATAAGGAGAATATCGGAACATGGATGGGCTTTCATCTGCATTGTTATGATATAATTTTGTTCATTTACCCTAGGGCAAAATCTCTGTATATTAATTCATTGCAGGTTACCCCAACCAGTTAATCTGATGTATGTGTTCGTTCACCATAGATAAAGAGGTAAAGAGGTTTGAACCTCAAGGTTTGACCGTGGGTCTTGCCAAGCTACTATTGTTTTTTTGAGGCTTGAAATTAGTGATTGATAACTTTCCAATGTGACTGAATCCAAATAACTACCAAATATTTCAGCGAGAGAAACAATCTCACATGTACAAATGACTCAACTGAAGTAAATGGTGTATTCTGAAATATCAATCAAGTCTTGGTATCTTTTAACCTGATTTAGTACAATTTAGAGTCATTGTACTTTACGGTGACCAGACTTGCTCTTTTCCCTGGACTTGTTCACTTTTCAAGTTCTGTGCATGGCGTCTGGGGGGTTTTCTTTGAATGTCCGAGTATTTCAGGATACCAGTAGGCATACTGAATTTGATTGGAATCAAGTATACTTGGTGGTTATTCATGGAATATGACACCTTTACATTCATATGACATCTTCCTTGTCCCAAGCTGGTCCCAAGTGACTGGTATTTATCTGTTCATAGACGAAACAGACAGAGCATACAGTGCAGGCTGCACTGCTGCTGATGTCTTAAAATATACTTATGGACAAGTCAGAAAATAAACATTCTTCATACCACCCCTTTTGCAACAATTGGGTGGTGGAGTGTGCTGTGCACAAGGCCTGTGTTTCTGTGACACAGGTGTCAAAGGTCCCATAGATGGTCACAAAAATTATAAAAAATTATGTACAAAGTGAGAGTTTACTTATTCAATTGACTGAATTGAATACTAAAACTGAAGACTGAAGTATTTTTTATGAGACTGCTTTTTGTTTTTACTACATTGAAAATAATTTCTAACTTTTGCGTAATTTTTGTGTAGATCGACTTTAAGAATGAGCTTTTATTATTACAGGTCAATTTTCCATACACACTTCTACTAATCAAGTGTAGTTTGTACGGTTGGTCAATTTCTATCCCATATGCTTAAAAATGACTAAATTTGCCCCATATCAATTTTGAATGTTTTATTGAATTATTTCTGGACTGGGACAAGCGTCCTATTTTTTGGAAATAAAAATATGGTCACGTTGTGGTACTATAGCTTAGGTAGGTCACCATGACTGAGAAACAGCCTTCTTTTGCACAAAACTTGTTTCTACGCTAATTCCCGGAATAGGTAAACAAAATGATGAAATTTTAAAGATTGGGAATAAGTGTAGGACCTATTGTCTTGGTCCCTTTGTTTGCTGGAGCGAGGCCAGGAGATCATCTTCAACCTCCCTGGTTGTCATTACCTGCCTTGCTTAACAGAAGACAGAAGGACTGTCGAATCAGTATTTGGCAAACCATAGATAAACTCTATTACAGTCACTGAGTTAATCCCCAAAAGAAGATTTTAGACATCTAATGGGGATTAGGTAAATGGTAAAATGCTTTTCATGAATAATTGATCTCAAAAAGTCAGCAAAAAACATTTATATAAAACGAGGGGAATGTCAAAACAAGACCTTTAGGATAAAGCCTGAGAGGTGTGTGTCATACCAAAAACTCTGAATGTTTTTTATATATCTGTGTCAGGGTGCGTGTGTGTGTGTGTATATTACTAAAAACAATCAAACTTAGAAATCACCTGAGTCTTACATTCTACTTCATGTTTCTGGTTCTTTGAAAGAAATGTATGACAAGTTGCTTTTTCAAAGTCAAAGCACTGTATAGTAGGAATTTGTTGGTTAAGGAGGCTCATACGTCACTGAGGATAAACTCTGAGATTCTTTGGTTGAATCAAAAATAAATTTACAAATTAAAATGATCTCTTGGATCAATAAGATGGAAATTGGTCTAGCAGTTGGCTAATATTAGACTGAATCATTCTTCAGTTATTCCCAGCATAGAAACAGTTTCATAAGGGTTTGAACTTGGATCAGTCTCAGAAATACCAAGAGACTTTTCATAAAATTCTAATATGAAACAATCTTAATACATTTATTCCAGGTTTAAGGGGTACATTAAAATACAAACATGAATTATACTTGTCGTACTGCCTCACACTCAGTTTTCACGTTGATCCTGAAATACACATTCAGGTCAAACTAATGCATTTTACTTTTACCTGTAGTAATACCTAGACATTACATTGGAACCTGAACGGATTCCAATGGTATAAACATGAGTGTTAACCAGCCAAGCTGTGGCAGGTTGACTCTCAGTCTGCAGACACACACTATCTTGCCAAAGGAGTTACGATTTTAATGTCTACAGATAATTACAGGGGGCAGTTGACCGTAAAATACAGCCCACCTTGTTATTCTATGACATTTAAGCTATTGGAACCTCTTACAGTTTCTTTGCAAAGGCCAATGTCTGTCCTGCATGTGACCTGATGTGTTTGAGGAGTGATCATTGTGTTTGTACGTTTTCAACTCCTCCTCTTGTGACATCCAGTTTGAGTTTAATGAGTTAATATATTTTTCTCTAGGAAGAGTAATTTTGTCCATTATCTATTTTTCCAAAAGGGCAGTTTACGGTCAGGGACTAGATTGAGTCGAAAGAAAAGAAGAAAAAGCTGCCTCTGAGGATAGTTATAGAGGACCACAGAAGCATAAACAAGAGCGTCTGAGTTTGTGTGGGCAAGGGAATGTGTGTTGTTGAGTGTCCAAGTAACAATGACTTGCAATTTGTCATTTTCAAACAAGGGTCTATAAACCATCTCTTAGTGATTTTATGGTGAAAAATACAATTTGGCCAGAAGTACTGATTTTTTCATATGGACTACATGCATTTCTGTGACCAAAATGATTTTGCTGCAGTCTGTATGTTAGCTGTTGAAATTCTGGTATGATCCCTGTTGGCTCAATTAAGACTGCACATTGCTTTAATTAATGTGTGAATGCAGACGTTAATATCAACTGCATCTGTATATGAATTGACTAGCTAGAGGCCTGAACTTGGAAAGCACTTGATCTATTCCAGAGGAACCCAAAGCTTTAGTTGAACGCTTATAGTTGCTTTCCTCCTGGTAAAGTTAGGCTCCTTCAATGTCTCTCAAATATATTATATTTGCTTCCATCCATCTTCTCATCACCTGTAATCAATTTCAATGCCACTGCTACATTAAAAATGTTCCACAGCCTGCTGAGGCCATGCAGGAGCCTTAACAAGACAAGCAAGCAAACAAAACGAGAAGAATAAACTGAACTAAGGCAGGAAATGAACGATATCTGAAAACAATAAAGATTGAAACAGAAAAGCTGAAATATCCAAAGGATTATGACAACAACAAAAAAAGCAAACAACTTATATACTGCTCAAAAAAATAAAGGGAACTCTCAAACAACACAATATAACTCCAAGTAAATCAAACTTCTTTGAAATCAAACTGTCCACTTAGAAAGCAACACTGATTGACAATCAATATCACCTGCTGTTGTGCAAAGGGAATAGACAACAGGTGGAAAATATTTTCATATTTATTTCATTCATTCAGATCTAGGATGTGTTATTTGAGTGTTCCCTTTATTTTTTTGAGCAGTGTATTTCCTGAACCAACTGTAGTTAGGTTTACAAACCTACCCTGCGCACAGAGGAGAGAGAGATGGGAGGAGAGAGAGGAAGGGCGCTCCTCCTCCTCCTCTTCCGTCTCTTCCTACCACTCATCCAGAAAAGCCAAGGTACCGCGGTCCTCACGGCGGACTCCGCTCCTCGTTTTTCCTCCCGCATCATGGAAACTGATAGAAAACGACTGTGGTAAATTGCTCAACGCCACTTTTCCGCTTTCCTTTCTTTCTAAGTAAAAACGTCCTTCTTTTAGCTTAATAACTTCTCTACTGTCTTTCTTTCTTCTTTTTTTTTTTCCAGACTCGTTTTCAGTAATTGGAAAAAAAAAAGAAAATCCTTATCTGGTTGAAACTTGACAGTTCGGAGAGGCTGCTCGTGTTTCTTTGGATGGAGAATTTTGAATCGGTGAGTTTGAAGCCTGACTGACCGAAAGCGGTCAACAAGAAGGCATTTTACTCTCTCCATCATCTTCTCTGTGTCTCTTTGACTCGTTGCAACCGGCAGATTCAGAAGCGAGGCTTACCGATCACTAACGTTCCGGGCGTCACATCGACGTGCTTTCATTCAATGTTCGCTAAACAGTTTGCTCGGTCAAGGTTTACGCTGCGTCCTGCGCTCTCTCTCTCTCTCACTCTCTCTCTCTCTCTCTCTACTTCTTCCAGCTGGAACTCAACAGGTTTGTTTGATCTGAAAAAAGTCAAAGTTTTAGAGATGCGAAGAAAAAAAAAAGATGCCAATTTAGTCATTTTAATTTGCTTCTGGATTCTTTTATCTGTGAGATGCAGTTAATTACAACCTGAGGAGGTTCTCTCTTATTGCATCTCCACAGGAAGGAGGAGAGAAAGATAACCTTGAAGTGAAAGCAGATGATTCTTATTGAAGGTGCAATCTGTCTCTGCTCTGAAACCCACTGTGCTAATCAAAACCCTGTCTTAGAATGTAGCTCTCAACTAGTTACTGATGGATGTCATTTCTGTTACTCCTTTAATAACTTATATATATTGACATAAATTGTTAAAATGTTGTATGTGTTGTTTGTTTTCCTAATAAGCTTGTGATTTTGTTTATTTTGCAATATCTCAATATCAAAATATCCAAATCACAGTTGAAACGTTGTTTGAGTAAGTGATTCCCACCCTCATCGACTTCTTCCATGTTTTTATCACAGATGGTGAAGAGGCTGAAGTCAAGCTGGTTGTGAAGGTGTTTGACCTGTTTCCCCCTGCGCCCCGAGCCGAAACCATCATGGCAGCGGGAGTAGCGGCATGGCTTCCGTTTGCTCGGGCAGCGGCGATCGGCTGGATGCCTGTGGCCAACTTGCCCATGCCGGTCGCCCCCACTGAAAAGAACAAGAGGCAGGACGAGCTCATAGTCCTTAATGTCAGTGGACGGCGCTTCCAGACCTGGAGGAACACCTTGGACCGCTATCCGGACACGCTGCTCGGCAGCTCGGAGAAGGAGTTCTTCTACAACGAGGACACCAAAGAGTACTTCTTTGACCGTGACCCTGATGTGTTCCGCAGTGTGCTAAACTTCTACCGCACTGGCAAGCTCCACTATCCACGATATGAGTGCATCTCCTCTTATGATGAGGAGCTAGCTTTCTTTGGCATTGTCCCAGAGATCATCGGGGACTGCTGCTATGAAGAGTACAAGGACAGGAAGAGAGAGAATGCAGAACGCCTCATGGACGACCAGGAGGACAACAAAGATGCCAAGTTGCCCAACATGACATTCAGGGAAACCATGTGGCGTGCATTTGAGAACCCTCACACTTCCACGATGGCCCTGGTCTTCTACTATGTCACTGGTTTCTTCATTGCTGTTT
This sequence comes from Poeciliopsis prolifica, assembly GCF_027474105.1. Classification (NCBI taxonomy): domain Eukaryota; kingdom Metazoa; phylum Chordata; class Actinopteri; order Cyprinodontiformes; family Poeciliidae; genus Poeciliopsis; species Poeciliopsis prolifica. The sequence goes on from NW_026562398.1 coordinate 400,776, forward strand.
CTGTCATCACCAACGTGGTAGAGACAGTTCCCTGCGGCTCAGCGCCCAACATGAAGGAAGTGCCATGTGGCGAGCGCTACACTGTGGCCTTTTTCTGCATGGACACTGCCTGCGTGATGATCTTCACGGTGGAGTACCTGATGCGCCTGTTCGCTGCGCCGAACCGCTACCGCTTCATGAGATCTGTCATGAGCATCATCGATGTGGTGGCCATCCTACCCTATTACATCGGACTGGTGATGACTGACAATGAGGACGTGAGCGGGGCTTTCGTGACGCTGCGGGTTTTCCGAGTGTTCCGTATCTTTAAGTTCTCCCGTCACTCGCAGGGCCTGCGCATCCTGGGCTACACGCTGAAGAGCTGTGCCTCGGAGCTGGGGTTTCTGCTCTTCTCCCTCACCATGGCCATAATTATCTTTGCCACTGTCATGTTCTACGCAGAGAAGGGTTCAACCTCCAGCAAATTCACCAGCATCCCAGCCTCCTTTTGGTACACCATCGTTACTATGACAACGCTCGGGTAAGAGCACACATGTCTTTTATCTGGTTGTGATTTGCTGTGTGTGTGTGTGCATGTATGCATGTTTCTGAGACTCGGCAAATGAATCTGGAAATGGATCCATTTCTATTTTTAGCTGTGTGGGTAAATGTTTGATTACAGCTTAACTTGAAACGTCTGATTCTGTGGACTTAAAACCTGCAAGCTCTTCTGAAAGCAGGTCCACTCAGTCCAAAGTATCTCTTCTAAACTTTTCATATTATGACTGCAGAAAAATAGCACTGTTTTCTCTGTAAATCTTTTTTTTATTCGTGACTACTCTTCTGGGAAGAGCACCCATCAAGATATTCTCTTCCAGTAATGACTGTGCCACTGCTCAGACTTCAAAACATCACTGAGAAAAAGAACATGGAGAAATGTGGAGAAAAAGAGGAAGTTGAAAGCGCCTTAGTGAAACAAAACATTAGAGAGGCGATGGAGAAACAGATTATGGCATTAGTGCTGTCTCTAACTGCCCTTGTGGTTAGCAGTAATACACTTCCAGAATCAACTGAAACAGTGACTCTGCATGTGGAGAGCACTCCTACTTACTTCAACTACTTCCCGCAAATAGACTTACTCTTTGTTGGATGGCGATAAAGTGCCTTGAGGTTAAGGCTATAAATGTGAAGGACGTAAATGCGCTTTATTCAAAATGAATCAAATATTTGCTCATTTGCAAATATCACCAACAATTAGGATTATTAGTACTAACAGATTTTAAAAAGCAGAAAGGCTGCCATTTACTAAGTTAATGATTGATCAATATGCGGCATTCAGATTGTTATTGTATCCTGTTTAAAAACTGTAAATTGTCATTAATTGACTGCTACAGAAAGAAGATTCTGAGCAGTTATGATGCACTGATTAGTTTTCATCATAAAATTCAGCAAGCTCTTTTTATAAGTGCATCGACTCAAACATGCATTCATTTAACAATGCACACAAACAAAGTTATGGGATGTAGCACTATTGGGCCTGATGCTTTCAATGACTTTGTGTGTATGTTTTTTGCGCATGAGTCAGACTGAGAAGCTGATAAATTGCAGCATCCTGCTAAATGTCAGAGTCATTGAGGCCATAAACGGCTCTGAGCTCATTGCTGTGACACACTTGGAACCCTATGACCATGCCCTGCCATTCACAACCTGCACAAATCTGTTGTTGTGGACATGTTTGTTTCTGGATTGCCTGTGCACTCCACCTGCAAACAAACATTTGTTAAACCGTAGACATTTTCTGCTCTGTTGGATGTTAATTTTCTGGACACGCAGCAGCTCCTAGCCCATACACAGCCACAGTGCTGGCCTCTCCACCTGAGCTGCTGAATCAGTCTCCTGTTGCTTTCAGAGGAGGATCAGCGTCTGTGTTTGTGTGTGTTAAGAGAGGGGTAGCTGTTGAGCTTGGTCTCATCAATAAAGCCAGGGCCAGAAGAGGGTGTCAGAGTGACTAATGAGGTGGTCCACTGGATCTGCTGACTAATGTAAACCTTCCTGACATTTTGCGTTCTGCATACAGGTGACGTCATAAATGCATGGAACCAGCACAAACACATTCAGAGAAAATAGGTGTTTGTTTGTTTAGGTATGCATAAACACAAATGTTTTCTTCTTAGGTTATGTTAGTTTTTCAAAGATCTTGTAAATACTTTTTTTACGCCCCTCCGCAAAAAGGTGTCAGGAAAGACTCATACTCTTCTAGCTACGGTGAAAGCCAGTTCCCTCAAACAGTGTTGTACTTAACTTTAGACTTTAGACTCCTTTATTGTCCATTGAACTTACATAAACTGGAAATGTATCTTTGGTAATGGCACAAAAACACACAACACTATTTTGGTTCCTAGGCCTCAAACTTGTGTCTTACTATTTGTATTAAAGGTCAGTTAAATTCAACTGAATTGTTAAGTCCCAGTTCACAACTAATTTCACTTCAATTTACTTTATAAGACAAATGGGTTCAGTTGATACATACTTATGCAGTCCCATTTAATTCAAGTTATTCCAAAGCAACTCAATGATAAAAGTGATACAGTTTGATTTGATTAAAATTGTAATGCCATGCAGACAGATGGAGTTGATTAAATAATTACAGCTGGTAAACAGTTATGCTTAATGAAGTGGATCAGATTGTATCTGTATCTTGTTGACTTTGCAACGCTACTTAAAATTCAGCGATGTGCTGACAGTGGAGAAAACCCACTTCTTCTACACTAGAAAGAAACTCCACACTGAACTGGGATCAGTGTGACTGGTCATTTGTCAGGTCTGGGACAAAGCTATTCCTGAAATTAATTCTGACAGAATAGCTCTATCAGTGCCTCTTTTCGGATACAAGCACAACTAAATAGAGCACTGAGCCAGGAGCACTTTCTGTAGGAGAAAAAAAAAAGAGTACTCTGCAAGGCACCAACAACTGTAAAGAACATACTTTAATTTCATCAACTAAAATGTCTTTACATAGACTGGGAGTCAAAATCTATCCGTCCATACATGCTTGATCTACCTTGAGAGGAAGTAAAAAATTGAAGCCACAAATTGATAACAAAAGAGAGCTTTAGGAGTGATGCAGAATTGAGGAACAAGGGTGACTTTCTGCGCTGTTATTTCTAGATGTCTATGCAGAACAAAAACACTGCAGGATCTTCTGGTCTCCATCTCATCTGAGCAAGACATTAATCAGCAGCTGGAGATTACTTCTTAAGAATGGACAATAACAAGTTTTATTTAAAGTGCATCATTTAAAGGGCATTTGGACAGCCAGTATTAGGACCGTAACAGGTTTTATTTAGATAGGGTGGAAATACCTGACATTTCTTATAAATGCCGCTCAGGTGAATGCTACAAGTTGTTAGCCACGTTCCCTTTAGTTCTGCAACCATGAATAGGTTATTGACCTACACACTGTTTGTTATCTCTTCATATCAGCTTCTGTGATGTGATATGTATTTAAGTACTGATTGTAGAATTATGATCTGAAAAGCTAGTGACCATTACCAAAATGGACAAATGACTATACAGAAAACCTCTGTTCTTTTGAGAAAACACCATGCAATCGAGAAAATTAAATTTTGTCTTTTTGCTCAGTTTGTATAATGTTGATATATTTACTGAAGTCTTTTGTTAGTTTGTGTTTATCTAGCCTTTCTTAAACACATTCTGGGTTCTTGGCTGGCCTGCTTTTTCTATTGAAATTCTAATAATTCATCCTGGCATAGATTCAACAAGGTGTAATTTTGGTCCAGACTGGCATGATGGCAACACATATTTTCCTGCAGATTTCTTGGTTGCACAACTATGATGTGAATATCTATCATCTCCTAGAGGTGCTCTGCTAGAGTTATTAAAGCTTTATGGCCTCACATTGCTAAAATATTATCCAAGTTCAGACAGAAAACCAATATGTTCATAATACGGTTATAGAATATTTCAGAGAATGGTTTTATAAAACCATTCAGCGGTTTTAATCAGAGACAATATGTATTTTCACTCCAGCAATGACTCAGACTCATTTGAATGCCTCATGCCTGGAATTACCTCACTCTCTTTCAAAATGGCATCATGCTCATCAGAATGCTAATTGAGTCATGGAAGAGTTAGATACTCCCATAGTATCTTTGTCTTATCTGATTCCTTTACCAACTGCACCTCTTGAGAAACACATTTCCCCCATGAAGGAAAATGAATTTGCATTATCTAGTTAAAAGACAGAATCCCATGGCTGTTTCTCTAAATCTCTTTAGCTGCACTTTTTCTGAAGATCCAATTTTTTTTTCTTTTTACTGCTTTCAAGTATGTATTTTATCATATTATGGAGGTTATGAGAAAGCCTATGCCCTAATGATATTGTGAATCTCTGGAGCATCTGACAGGATCATCAAATTGTTTAGTCTATTACTTGGTTTTCCCTAATAAGTTGAACAAAGTTTACTAACGTCCAGCAACACGTTCTGTCACTGAAATGGTTATGATAATCAAGAGTCATTGACAACCAAATAAGGTTGCCTAATTGACTAGCTGTTTGACTTTGGGGAAACTAATTATTTTTTATGTCTTCACCTTTTTTACGTTGGCTATCTGTTTCTGGGAATCCCTGCATCCCCCAGCATCACCACCTTTTGCTTTTGTTTATTTTTTTTATTTTTTATTTTTTTACAGTGAAACCAGCAGGTTTGTAAAATAAAACCACTGCCTTAATTACCAAAAAAGTTAATTATAGGCTACCCTAGAGCTCATACAAAAAGCTCCCTCAAGCAAACTTTCATTCAAAGGACCATTTATTCTTAACAATAGTGCTTAATAGTGAAGGATAAACATTCTGCCTCTTTAAGAAGTATTTGTGTCTAAACCTGGTTTTGTCAGGTAAACGTCTGACTTTTAAATTTAACACATTGAAAAAAATAAAATAATTTTCTACTACTAAATAAGAATAATGTGCAGAAATAGCCTAGACAAAAAGCTAATCAGCATTTTGATGAGTGACTAAAATCTATTATATTCATTGTGCCTGAGGCTGTTTACATTTCTGGCAGGAAAAGTGATAACTGTGGTAAAAATTCTCCATCCTGCCTAATTTTTTTGATATTAAGCATTTTGCATTTTGCAAGTACGTGAATAGTTTATCTGATACTCAAAGTGACAAGTACGGATTTACACAGCAGAAAAGGTGTGAATGTGTGTCTTCTTATCCGCTCTGTGTGTATTTAATTCTCATAACACAATATAACAAATTTGCACCTTAAGATACTAAGTACTTTCAGATTTGTGAGACACCAGCCTGACCTTTCACTCATCTGGTTTCACAGTATGCTTTTGTCAAGGGCCTCGATCATTTATGAGAAGCTGATCAAGTTCTGTACCTTTGTATTGGCTTTAATGTAATCTTATAATCTGTGCTAAAGAGCACGTCTCCGCCAACAAAACCTGCGATGAGCATTGCTGTTTTACGCTGTTGTTCACTTGAGCTCCTCTGTGATGATGATGCACAGAAGACTTGTCAAAATCAAATTTCTGAAGATGATGTTTGTTTCATTATTGGCTCAGGGAGCTTTTACGATTGTTAGTTTTAAGATGACTAGAACCATAATCCAGGAAAATACAGCTGAAGTGTGCATGTGGTAATCCACTGCATACCAAGAGAAATAACCTTTTCCCTTTTTTTATTCCTTTTGGGTCAGTTAGGATTATAGATTATGGATTTTATTTGCAATGTAAAATCGGATCACAAATTTTTGGAAAACATCTTGATTCAGTCGCTTTTCCTTTCCCAGACAACAGGGTCACATCTGCTCCCTCTTTCTGCGCGTATATATTACACCAAAACATGATTGTGTACAGAAAGAAAGACTGCAGATAAACTAAAGCTATCATTTCCACAAAAGGCCTTCTATCTATAAATTCAGCTGACAAGATAGGAAAAAGAATAACGGTGGTTCCTTATTGATGCTGTGGATTTGAAAAACATGTCTTAAGATTAATTCCAGTAACATTTAGTAGTTCTACTTTTGCATTTTATACACATAGCTATATAAACTTTGAATTTTGATCCATTTCTTCTCACAGAACTGGAATAATCGAGGCTTTCTTTGTTCATATGCAGCTTTTCAGCTTTAAATCTAGTTTTGTTTTTTTTTTTACTTAAATTGAAACCAAGGATTTGATATGAACACTCCAAGTAATTTATTTTGTTGTCTTTTGAAATAGAATTAGGTGGTCTTATTTCTTGGGTCACTGTGCTTATTTTGCTTATTTTTCCTTCTAAACTGTATTGATGGTTATTATGGCCAAATACTTCAATTTCAGTTCCATCAGAAAATAGTACATACATGCAAAAAGATCTTTGTTTCTCAGTTTAATTTGTAATCTGTAATATTTCTTTATGCTATAATGGCTTCCTCCTCACTGTATGTAATTTTACCTTTGGAAGTCCAGAAATATATTTCAGGGTTGAACCATACATGTTAATGTCCAAGTGCGTTTTATTTTATTTCTCCATGATACCACACAAGGAAGAAATGTCTTTGAGGTGTCAGACACACAGGGTAAAGCTGTGTGTCTGAATTGACCTTGTTGTGAATCATCAATTTACTATAATTTGATTTATTTTCTTCTGCAGATTTCTAAAATACCTGTGTGTAAAACATAGAGTACAACTGTGACTATGAAAAGGACAAAAATAAGACTATGCCAAATGTTTTTTCTTACTAATTTTTGTGGACCAATTAGGCTGCTTCAGGCAGTGAGATCTCGATAAGAGCTGGCGTGTTTGGTTGTGTTGTAGTCATTACTGTAGCTATGCCTGTATGTGATTTAATATGCTTATCAGAAGCCAGCTCCTTTTTTGATCACTAAGCCTTGAGGATCAATGTGCAGCTCGGTGTCTCCTTGACAACCACACAAAGCCTCCTGCACACGTTATTGTTGACTGGTGCACAGGTTTTATGTGCATATCATATCTGGTATGTCTCCTTGTGATGCAACAAACATGACTGTATTTCCTTGTTGAAAAGCTCATTTATATTCATCCAGTCATTAGTTTCCGCCCTCTTTGATGAGTCTTTGCCATTAAATTCGTAGAGCATTTACAGTATGTTCGAGGCAGCAGCTTGTGGAAAATAATGACAAATTGAAACGAGCGAGTATAGATTTGTGCAGCAGTGAGAGAAATGTGAGACAGCTGTTGTTAGGGCTATTAATTAGAATGGGTGATGAGATTATGACTTATTGTGATGTCGCTGACACATTGTCCTGGATTTATGAAAGCAGTTATCTGTTTGTAGCCTTTTCCTTTCAAGGTCAAAATTAGTGGTAACCTGACGCTATGTCCACCGAGTTGTTTGGAGTTTGATAAATGGGGAGGAGATCATTAGTGCAAAATATGCACACGCCACAGGGGTTTGGTGTAGGAATGATTTATAATCCTATGTCTTTGGTACATGTAAGAAATGAGAACATACATTTGATTTGATATGCAGTTCAGCATTAAAAACCTCTTCCTTGTATATTCAGTGCACTTCAGCATCCATATGCTGAATCAAATCAACTCCTCCACCCCCACAAGTATCTTTTAATTTCTTAATTAAATCAAGATTAATTTAAGAAAAAATTAATTATTCATTAAGAGGAAAAAAGTGATCATTACAGGGTTTCCAAGGGATTTATTCCAGGGGAAGATAAATGGAAATACTTGAGGCGACATTTGCATTCACAGCAATGTTAACCTGGCACCATTATATAGAACAAGTTACTATTCTGCACCTCAAGCTGTGATTTTTAGTCAAAAACAGATGGAAGTCAAAGCACGTTGATCAACACTAATTTCAGTTTAAATAGCTGTAAGGAAAGTTTCTTTACGTTAAGTAATGCTTTCTTTCACATCAAACTAAAGAGCAGGTTTGTGTGTGATGGAGCTCCTTCAGTAAAAACAGGTACTTATCACGATAAGAAAATCTAGGCAGTGTGAAGGAAATGAACATTAGTACGCGTCACACTTCCAATATGAACTTGCAATTGCTGCTCTGTGCATGAGACTGTGTTCCAATGCTATAATGTTTAAAGTCCATTGTTAAGGAACACTCAGTGCTTTAGCCTCAATCACCCATTCACACTCTAACATAGTCATACACCGATACGAAGATTGCCAGGAAACTTGGAGCTAAGTGCCTTGGCCAGGGGCAGCTCATCATGGAGGCTCAAATTAAATCCACAACTTTCCAAAAGGCAAAACAACTACCCACTGTGGGTACAGTGGAAGTCAAAGCAGTGGGTAGTTGTGATACTGTATTTATCTCCATGTTTAGGTGTAAATCCACTGCTGCCAGTGCTGATATAACACATGGCCTTACGAGATCTCAAGTCAATTTGTCTGATGGCCTTAAGTGTCTCAAGGAAAGAGAAATAAACTGGATAAATAAAGAAAAAAAAATTGTTCCTGAATTTGTGTGATAACCTTCATTTAACTGTTGTCTGGGAACATTTTGTTCTTGGTATCTGAAAGATATTTCAGTCACCTGACAGCTTGTGTTTGTCTTCTCTTTTCACTGAGCTAGTTTGCAAAATTTAAGTTTATTCATTCAGCTCTCTCTGCACTTACAAACAACTCTTAATAAAGGTTAAAAAAGACAGTAGTTTAATCTCACTTTAAAAAATCCAAGCTGTTAATTTATGTACTTTTAATAATTATAAAAAAAATAAAAAAAAACACAAGATGGAAAACATTTTCATTTGTTTATTTATTTTATATTGCACAGTCTCTGGTGCAATCTTTATTTGCTCATCACAACTTCCATAAATTAAATTGAAATGAAGCAGTTTTAATTTATACCTTTACTGGATCAGAGTATCTGGGAATTAGTAATGCATTGCTTTCCATTTCTCATATGAATATCATATGAGACTTTATTTTGAAGTATCTCCTAAAAGTCAAAAAGACAACTGAGCTTTCTCTTGATGGTCTTCAAGAATTAAGAAATGGCTACAAGAAAATACTTTCCAGTAACCATAGCTTGGGCAAGAAGTAAAAATTTATAATAAGTTATAACTGTGACAAACAAGGCTAAATGAGAGTCTATGAAGGAAAAGTGGCATCCTGGGATCACCAAGTCTTCATAACGACCATTATTGTTTCGGAAGCCTTTTCCATACTATCATCACAATCATAAACAGCTACAGTTTGAAAAACAATGCTGAACCTGTGCAGGGTGTTGTATATTTTAATCTGTTAGGATTAAAATTGGGAAACAAACCCTTTTATTTGGGTCAGGTACAAAAATGAAGCTGGACTATGTGGTAAAAAAAACATGTAATACTCATAGTTAGATATGGTGAATGATCTCTGACGCTGTGAGCCTGATGCTTTTCTAAGAGCACTTTAAGCATAAACCGATCTGCTTTGTATCCAGAAAGAAAAAAATAAAATTGGTTTATTATAAAAAGAAATACTGTATTTTTTTATTTTTTTGTTTTTTGGCTTTATGGAGTAAATATAAAAGATTGCGTACGTCCATGTTGAGCACCATCTTCTGTCATTAAGTTATTGAGAGGATGCATGCTGGGACAAATATACATGGCTTTCTTGTGGAGCTTTCTTTCACCTGGCTCTTCCATAGGTGCTGTTGATGTTTGACTTCTGTTGATTTTCCATCAGTGAGTTTACAGCATTCCTGTAGGTGAGCGAGCAGGAATCTGAAAAGAAATCCTAAGTACTTGTGTAGAAATGTGCAAAACTGGGTTTCAAACAGAATTGTCCCAGTCTGAAGCAGCAAATGGGGCGAGTAAAGCAGTGACAGTAATAAATTGGGTTGAGGCAACGTGTAAATTAATTGGCTCAATAAAACTGGGAAATATTTTGGTTAGAAAATGTAAACAAATTGAATTTAGTTGTAGATTTTTAAGTCGCCTTGCTCTGTAATCACAGAAATAATAATGATGAATCAATTTTTCTATTGGATATCGAAATTAGTTTAAAATTCAGAATGGGTTTTAATTACTGTCTCTGTTAGCAAACACTGTGAGCTTATTCTTGTCCCTAATAAATGATTTCTTTAATGATTTTTTTTTACAGTGGCAGCAGTAAAAAATAATATTTTCAAATATTTAAAATGAAAGTTAGAACTAACACATAAGAACAGTAATCTTATCTAAAAAAAACAACAACAGTGCAATAGGTTGTGGACTATAATGGACCTATTTTTCATCAATAGATCTGGATGTTTGCCCAATTGTTTTGACTGCCAAGCATTTCAAGCTTGTGTACAATGCATTTACCTGGCCACCTGTCAACCAAAAGGAATGGGTTTGATGAGAATGTGAAAGATAATCTATCATGAGAGTTTCTCTTAAAGCTCTTTCATACATGTACAATTGTTTTTTTTTTTTTATGTCTACTGTGCCATGCATGCAAACATTACAATTAATTTTCCCCTGCTTAATCCTGTTTAACTGGGCTAGAGTTAATGGAGTGATTGGATTAAAAGAAGAAAGAATGCTCTGTGTCTTTGAAACTGACCCCACCCCCATTATCCCAAACCTGCCTTTTAGTTCCTGGCAGTTGATTTCCTTCATCTATGATCCCTCCAAGCCGACTACACTCGCGTCGTGTCCATCTCAATTACCAGCAGGCTCTCAGCAAGGAGTCCCATAATGAGCTGTTGATTATCAGTTTCCAGTGTGTGGTGGTATTCTTCAGCTGATGACTCCTCCCCACAGAAAATCCCATGATAAGATTTATAATTCTTTTCTGTGATATTTCTACTTTAGTTTGTGACAGAGATCGGAGCTGAAATAATAGACTTCAGACCAATTTCTAATATCTGTTTTTTACTGCTCATACCGATTCCAGCAAGTTGTGATTTCTCTTTAAGAGCTGTGGCAAAAAGAAAAAAAGATCCTTTAATAGCATTGCATTTTTTTTTCTAGTCATTCTGCTACAAGGGCTCATTATTTATGAGTACAAGGAGCAAGGTCAACACCAATTTACGGAAGTGAAAGAGCAGTCACTGTAAAAGTTGCACCATTACTTTCAAATAAAGACAAAATTCTGATGGAGTTGGTATTTTATGTTTTGGTTTTTTGTTCTGAAATAATACCTCTTAGTTTGGTTAGCATAACTGTAACAACAGTGTGTATTCCCCAGAGGGGATAGCTCAGTCATGGTCATTAAATTGGTTTAACACAGAATATCTTTAAATAAAATGCAAATTGTTTATGCAGCCAAGAATATAAACTGGAATGGCTTTTCTTCCTTTAATCACTTAAAGAAATATTCACATTCAGCTGACAGCTGAGACTCAGCCCTAGACATATATTCATGCTCTTCATGTCAGTAATGTATTACAGCAATTAAATTGATTTTTGCTGTTCTAGATCTCTGATTTTAATGACATGGGTGAGATGCTAAAGCAAAGTGAGCTTTTCCCAGAAGCATATTTTCCCAATGTTGTGAAAAAGTAGAATAAATGCTAACTGCTTCTTTAGTTAGCAAAACACTGAATTGCATAAATAAGGGTTGATACACAAGGACAGTTACATCCTCACTTAGTAGAGTATTGTTGTTGTCATTTTACTGGAGTGGCCCTTGATTTAGCTTGCTTTGAGCAAACACCCAAATGTAAACAATCATGGATTAGGCCTTATTGTGTCCACTGGGCAGACACGCTCATTACTGTCTGGATAATAGAGGCTGAAGGGAATGTGAATGATACTTATCTATATATGTAGGCCAAGTTAGAGAAAGAAATTACCCCTTATTTCCCTGCAGAGTGTGTGACAAACCGTTTCTGAATGAGACGGAGTAATTTTCTGAGGCTTGCAGACGGGCTTTTTAACATGTTGACATCATTATTCCATTTTTATGCTCTCTCACTCATGCACTTGCAGGGTACACATTTGTTCTCACTTGCACGCTCACCGTCTCCCCGTTTGTTTTTTTAGTGGATGTACTGTAATTTATAAACTGTACTCTGGGCTGATTATCCAGGGTGACAAAAGCAATTGTTCTGCTACACTAAATCTGTGCGGATTAGTGCTTGTCCTGCTAGTTCTCCCCCCCCCTTTAGTGAACGTGTGCCTTTGTGAAAGTGTGCGTGTGTGTTGGGGGGGGGATGTCTTCATGGAAGATAATCTGACAGGATTTTATGTCGTGACATTTGATTTAGGTCAGTTTAATAAAAAAAAAGTGTTCTTTTCATTTGATGGTCAAAAATTTTGCTTGACCTCTGGTGTGCTTCACCATACTTATATGAGGATGCAGGATATGTCCTTCCCAAAGCTAGGAATCAACTTTTCTCTTTTATGCAGATGTCTTTGGGGGATTACCCATGCAGAGGGATTAAACCTGCTATGTGCCATCTGAAAACACCAAGCGCTGGGAAGAGCATAAAAGTCAAGTAATGGACTAAAACCATTAGCAGATTTCAGTAAGCCCTTCAAAGGTTGACTGGTGGTAATATTAATTCAATTTTCAAACTCCCGACTTGTACACATGACCCAACTTCTACTTCCATGCTCAGGGAGTAGCAAGGCCATGGTCCACTGCAGCTCAATAAAAGGATTTTCACCGGCTTCACTTCACACGAGACAGTCAGCATAAAGTTTTAATCTCATTAAGATTGAATTAAAGCTGCATAAATAACTTGTTCAAGAGCTCAGAAGTCCACCTAGCTGTCTCATTCGTGCGAAATAATTTCTGAGATGTGTCCTTAACCTACTGTGGGGAATGAAAGAGTATTATACTTAATACAGAAATCAATTAGGTTCTTTGGCGGTGGGGGGAGGTCGTCTGCAACCCTAATGTGGAATCCAAAAATAATTCCCTAAAATCCTGTCTGTGGGGGACAACTGAACACATGTAGAGTGAACAAATGACTTCTGTTCTGCTGAAAAGCAGTACGCTGTACAAAGAATATGCAATAAAAAACAGATACTGGTCATACAATTTTCAGGAAATGGGTTCATGACATTCAGTCTCAAGTGGCATGAAAAGGATATACATTTGTAAATGGCTACATGATGCAATCACATGAAATGCAAGTACTGCCGTTTCTGAGTCCTAAACTAAGAGCTATTTTTTATCCTCTTCTCTTTGTTGAGTTATATATTCAGTCATTATCATGTATTATCAGAGCTGCTAAAGACTTAAAACCAATGTTCAGAAACACCATTAGTTTCTACATCTCTACATACTTAAAAGGCTTCAGTTGGTCTTGGGAGTCAAGATGCCACATTAATTTAGGGTAATTTCTGGCCAATTTTGCCTTTTCTCAGTGTTAAATGTATCTTTAAATCTTTTACAGTACTCTGTGTGACAGCACAACGTGAATACAGTTCAGGTGGTGTAGTTTTTTTTCTTTTTCTTTATCTGTGGAGCTTCACATGCCCACCAGTTGATCAACAAGAAATACTGCCACCTCAATCAGATCAAACTTATTCTTCCAGCTTATTGCATTTTAAGTTCCTTCTCAATTTATTCATGGTTCTTACAATTTTACCCAACCTGCCAGTAAACATGGCTTAATCCAAGTATGACCTAGAATTTGATAAGATAAACATATATTAAGTTTTGATAAAAGGGTAATATGTTTTAACTTGAAACATTTATAGTTCAAAAATATAAATTTTGTGTTTGTACAAAATATAATAATATGCCTATGAAATATGGTATATCACAGCCATTGTTGATTACAATAAGAAATGGACAGAAAAATTACATACAAATTGTCATAAAAGTGGGATTTATTTACATGTCCAAAATATAATGTGACAAACTGATTTATATGGTGGTCAAACAGTTTTGCTACAGTGTCAGATATATAGTGAGATATATGGTAGCACTATTTTTCTTTGGCATCGAGTCTTCTTACACCATTGAAAATAAAAAGAGAAATATGAGGTACTGTAACTGGACTATGGAGAAATCACACAGATGTACTTTTGAGAAATTGATGTATTGCAAGTGTCCAGAGTGAAGATACTGTCTATATATCTACATCTTGCTGGAGACACCAGTACCCCTCCTGACCCCACTGGGACAAAGGTGTTAGAAAATGGATGGATGGATGGATGGATGGATGGATGGATGGATGGATGGATGGATGGATGGATGGGATGGATGATGGATGGATGGATGGATGGATGGATGGATGGATGGATGGATGGATGGATGGATGGATGGATGGATTGGATGGATGGATGGATGGATGGATGGATGGATGGATGGATGGATGGATGGATGGATGGATGGATGGATGGATGGATGGATGGATGGATGGATGGATGGATGGATGGATCATATGTTATGACATTTTTATTGACAATATCATGGATTAAATTGACTAATAGTTTCTCTCTGTAACATGCAGCTTAGCTTTATTTGTCAGTGTGCAGAAATTCTTTCTAAAATATCTTCCTAGTTTGTTTCTATTCTTTCTACTTACAACATAATGTGGCTGTGAAAGTAAGTAAAAAAAAAAAATCCCAAAAGACTTCAGAGTATTGTTTTGTAATGCAGTGCTCTACAGTCCATGAAATGTCTGCCTAAATCCTGCTCATTTCTCATTCTTCCTCCCCCTCTCTTCATTGCTCTCGTACAGACACTACTTTGAACCTGCAGTGCTGCAGTGCACAGGCATCTTTTAAAAAACAGTCTAAATTACAATTAATTTATCACAGTTTGTGCTCTATACATACTTGAATTGGGCATGTACACATACACACTGTGTGGAAATCTCATCTCCCCAGCATGTCGGTAATGTGAGGGAGGAAAGAAAAAACATCATTCTTTGCTATTTATATTACAAAGGAGGTGGGAGAGGTGATGATGCATAAGTATAAATAAAGCTATTGTTTTAATATATGCCTGATCCTGATCAAAAACAGAATACAATATGTCGTAATAACTGTAGCACAGCCTAACTGTATTTCAGTGTTGTCACATTTAAAAAAGAATGTCTTTTTAATGATGGTTAAAAAAATATGTATCTGTTGCATTGGTAGAATTAATGAGTTTATGTTTATCAAAAGATGCATTTAAAGAAGAACAGATGCACAGTTAGTGCCATAGTTTTAACCATTAAATAGTTTGTTGTACTTGATTATTTTTCATTCTGGATGTAAATACAGAACAAATTTTAACACCTGAATATGAAAAGACTAATTGTTCAACGGGGCTGAATAAAGCATATAAATGGACTAACCATTAGGATCTAACATTTGGCATGTAAAATATTGCAAAAATTTTTTTTGGTAAATTCTAACTGAAAATGTTTGCAAATTCTTAAAGTGGATAAGCCAGGGATCACAACGTTTGCTGTTTGACACCTTTTTCAGCATGATCCAGAATTTGAAACTACAAAAGGATCAAATCCAGCAATTCTACTTGATTATGTTAAGCCTTCCTGTTTTTGTTTTTATATCCTACAAATTAAATTAACTGCATGTTGCAGAGAATACATTATCTAAACTGCTTCTGTTCATCCCTTTGCTTCCTCAAACATTTTAGGATAAATTTCAGATAAAACTCAAGGAAAGTCTACGGTAGTCATAAGCTGTTTTCTTTTTGGATCTCTCATAAAAGTGATGTAAAGTATGTAAACCAAATTCACCCAGCCAAATTCACGCTATTAAGAGCCAACTGACTGTTTTTACTGCCAGCCCTTAAATGCACGGTTCACTTAATTATTGTTGTGATGCTGGCCAGCCTAATAGGTGGATTTAGGTCAAGCCCATGTGCTCTGGAGCATAATAAATATTTCATGGGCAGGTGGGCCAGGTCGGCAGCAGGTGGTTGAAAGGGGGATAACATCTTTCCATTTGTTCCATCCAACTAGGCATGACACAGTCAGATAAAGCTCTGGACACATTAGCCTCTGCGTTTTCATTAACTTCACTCAATTCATTCACAATTTAACAAAGTAAATGTCAAACTGCCTCGAGGAAAAAAAAACAATCAAAGGATTGAGTATAACGCACAAACTACGCACACCGCATTGCTGGAGAATAACATATGACTTAGGGTTGCACTCCGTCTGTATCATAGGAGACCTGTGACGTTTAGATAAATGCAGATGTGGCCTGATCTTCTGTAACTAACACAAGGTCAATTCCAGGTTACGTGTCTTTTTGCTTTTTCGTTTTAGCTGTAGTTCCGCTGATAAAGAGGTTCCATTTTCATCTGAGGTTTGTAATTAGTGCATAGTCTTATCTGTGTGACCTAATTGTATTTTCATTAAGAGTGTTGAGAAACAATAGGTCTTCCAATGTGCTCAGAGAGGACAGTTCCTTGGCTCTCTTTCTCAAGCTGAAAGTGATACACTGTAGCAAAGGGCCAAGAGATGGTCAGAGAGCAAATTGAAGTTTTTAAGGAAGACAGCAGAGGGATAGAGAAGTATCTCTGTGTTCCTCGTTCCCCTGTAGAGCAGCTCTTAGTGGTAAACTTGGCCTGTGCCCCATCCTCCAGCAGTGAGGTCACTGATGATGTGTGCTCTGTACAGAAGGCTTGCTGAGAAATGGTAACACATTTGAGCCAGACCCCACAGACAAGCAAACTAATGCCAAAAACCTGGCCAAATGTTTTTAGACATTCACAGATGGCTAATATTGAGAGTTTGCTGTTCCAAATGGGTGCGTTTTTGTGTGTATA
Organism: Poeciliopsis prolifica; assembly: GCF_027474105.1. NCBI lineage: Eukaryota > Metazoa > Chordata > Actinopteri > Cyprinodontiformes > Poeciliidae > Poeciliopsis > Poeciliopsis prolifica. Next base: position 417,445 of record NW_026562398.1, read on the forward strand.
CTCTTGTCTATGTTTGTCTGTTGCTGTTTACTCAGATTTGCATGTGTGCATGTGGCTATAAAGTGAGAAAAACAGACAAAAATGCAGTAGAAAAAACCCTGTATATTCCAAAGAAGTGAAAGTTGTTTTGCTTTGTAAATCAGAACCTCAACATGTATTAGTTTTCAGAATCCACAGTGAGAGAAGATGCAATGGCCTTGCTGGACAAGTGGAAGGGATGATATGATGTATTGTCCAGGCTCATAGAGCCACATTTATGTGACTGCCATATCCTCAGTTGTTATACAAATTATGTTTACATCAAACATAACTTCAGTTCATTTGGACTTCACAATTTGATGCTTTGAAATTGACCCCTGTCTCTTTAAGAAGCTTCTGCTCTTTCCAACACTCCACCTTCAAAAATGCTAAGGTATTTTGGTGTCTGTTAAAATAGGCAGTTAGAAGCATTTTAGTGGGTGTTTCAAGTAATAGTGGATTTTAGCTATTCACAGGTGATATAAAGTGAACACTGGTAGTTCACTCTGTATATTTTTGAATGGTGATATCACTTAATTTTAGTCTTTTAACCCTGACTCGTCCGCACTGCCTCCTCCAAACCTTCAGTTTGTAAAACATAGACAGGACCTCACTTATCTCCTCCTGAAAAGGATGTGATTATGATTTGACCAAAGTCAGAGGACATTGCAATTCATTAGCCCATTTATGAAAGCTCATCAGATAAATGCTTTAGTAAGTGGGGGCCAGTCGCAGAAGGAGTGATTGATAGAATACCCACATAATTCAATAAGTGGCTTTGGCCCTTGCACGGCAGCCTTATAAACAAAGATGTATCAGCCACACTGAAGCCACACTCAGAAAAACGTTGTAATATGCTCTCAGCAGATTTGGCTTTTCCTGTGCCATCACTACTGTTATTGTTCTACTCTAGAGCTCATTTAATGTCTTCAGGGTCTTTTTGGAGAAATTGTATCAATCTTTTACTTTGGGGATTTTATTTATAATGTTTCACAGTTGGTATCTGTTGATTGATGTCACTTTGTTCACGTGTGTGCTGGTGTTTTATCGTCTATGTCCTTCCTGTTTTTGCACAATCATTTTAAGAATAACCACTCTCTCGGTGACTTTATGAATATTATCCTGATCTGTTTTCTTCCTGCACTCAATTCAATTTCAGCTTGTTCAATTCACTCATTTTTAGAGGTTTTCAGCACCTTTGCCTTCTGGCAGGGAAAGTCATATTGGAGCCAATGGTTATCTTCAGTCATCCTTTTGAAAAATGGACTGTAATTTGATGTATTTGATGTAGATAAAATGCTGATTTTATCTACAAAGAAACGCAATTTGTCAGTGCCACACTAGGTTATAATATTATGGATTAGGTTCAAATGTGGCAGCAGACTGAATCCTTCCGTAATAGCCTGGTAAAGTCTGTCTCACTCACTGGTTTGAACATCTATTGGCATATAATCACACATGTGGGCTAAAAATAGAAACCATCCACACTCCCATCATCAGCTCCACCTTTACCATCGCCTCCCCTCCCCTCTTATTATCTCCCCTCTCTTAACACATCCCTCTCCTTCTGTCTCATCGCAGAACCTTTCTACTCACAAACGTCTCGCACAATGTGCAGAATATAAACTCGATGCATAACTGTGCCAGCAGCTATAATTAGATGTTTGGGGTACTTTAAAAAATAGCTTAAGTGTGAGACGTGAACTTTAATATTAAAGGTTATATTTTTGAATATGCCTTTCACTGCATTTATGTTTGTTTTTTTGTAACAACTTTTGCGAATATATTGAAATTCCTTCATTTCTGCATAATTTTAAAGATCAAGTTGTGGTATAATTACCACTGGTGGGACTGACATTAGAGGCATATAGATTATATTTTAGTAATAATTATTTGCATAAAGAAAATACTTATTTACCGAATTTTGCAATGTTAAAACCACATTTACTTTAGATATGTGTTTACCTTAAAATATATAATTTTGCTAAAAGACCATGGCAGGTTATATGTGCCGTGACAGTGACCTTTCCCGTTTTGAACTGAAAAGGATTCGTAAGCATAACCAAGCAGAGTAACAATCTGTTCCAGGAGCTATGCAGCGTGAAAGGCAAAAACATTATAGCAGTCATGGTGAATGCTATCCTATTGATTTTTACAATGTCTTCCTCTTCCATCAGCTCAAGCTCTTCCTCGACTTGCGCAGTACGAGTGGTTAAGATGCAGTGACTCACTCTGAGAGTGCCCTGTCTCTCATCAGACACCTGTTGGAGTTTTATTTGGTCAGTGGGATTCGTACAAATGCCTAAAACTTTAGAAAAAAATCAGCTGTAACTTTGAGCAATCTTAGAAAATATCCCTAGCTTTTTTTAATGTTTTGGTTTATGTGAACTTCTTGACCCCATTCATTGTGAGCTTTACCTTTTTTAGATGTATATTCTCCCTCGCCTCCTGTCCATTTTTATAAAGATGTGCCTATGTTTGTGCGCGAGTGCTTCCCTGCCGGCTCCTTGCTGGTAATGATTGCATTGGCCGTTTCCCTTTGAATCTCTCCCCGGATGACAAATTCGCACATCCGTTATCGGCCTCTTCTTTTTCACAAAATCAATAGTCTCTTCTAAGTCTTCCCTGCATACATAAGAGAATGTAACTGCAGTGTCTTTTTTTTGTACATGCACTCAAAGTTGTTGATGCCCACCACTTGCTGCACACGCTGCTATAAAGATGTAAACGTCCAGGGCAATGATAACACATTCTCTACATGGGGTGTACTAGTTTGTTATAGTAGGAGATAAAGCAGTTATTTTAGAGCAACTTAGTTTTCTCAAAGAGACAGTGTGACAGATTTTCTAAATGTCGCATTTGCCAATTAAATTATTGCCATACTAAACTGATGTATTTTTTTGTGAATATATTGATTATGTGGAGCAAAAGGAGAACGTGAGTGTCGAGAATGAGCCTCAACGCTCAAGTTACACAGGGCACTTACGAGTTGGTGAAAGCAGGAGGCAGGCTTGGACACATTGTTGACATTCCTATAAAGGACTAATGACAGCATGACACACTCATCTATCATTGCTGTGTCTCTGATTCTTACTGTACTGCCACCATCTGTTATTCATCAGCTCTGTGTATTTGAGCAACACACAAAGTGAAATGTTGGTGAAAGCAAAAAGGCAACTTTGTGTATTGATGCAGACATACCAAGCAGGGCCTTAAAAGTGTCAGGTATAAAATTTTTCTTCAGCTAGTCCCGTCTTTTTTTTTTTTTCAGCTGGATCTGCTCTGAATGGTGAGTACCGGATCAGAAAAGTCCGATCTTTCTTCCCACTTATTGAATAGATGGTTTGTAAGTGTTGCCTGGTTGCACTGACAATGATCTTCAGAGTGGATGCTGCCACCAAGAAAAGAAGGATTGACTGTAACTATTTTCTGTACCTGTAAAGTGTTGAACTCAGACGTAGCAAAAGGTTTTAGAAGGGACCAGAATTGAAGCTGTATTTTATAGACGTGTCAGTCGCTAAAAAAGCAAAAGACTTCAGGCAAGCAGCAGGTCTTAGGAGAAATATATTGTAGGACCGACAAAAATAATTCAAATTGTTCACTGAATTTATTTCTCTCTTTTAAGCTTTGGTGTGTATGTGCGCATAGGTTGTTTAGTTTTTTTTGTTTGGCTGTCTGGTTGAGTGTGGTGAGTTGTCGTTTCCTTCCATTAAAACCAAACCTCTGCTAATATCAGAAATAATTAATATCACAAGATTATCAAAGAAAAATGAATAATAGCTTGTGTCAAAGCTGGCTGGCTCAGTGTGAGCAATAAGTTAATGTGAAACCAAAGACTGATTATAACCAATATTTACTAATTTTCTGCTGGTTTTGAAAACTTAAAGCAATACTGAGCACAGCGGTCTGCAGCTGTGCAGAGTAATTTGTGTACGACATAATGGTTGAAATGAAATGAATTACCGTAAATAATGGTGCATCACTCATATTTTAGGCTATTTATAAAACCATAGTCTCAATGCATGTTCTCTGGAGAAAATAGACCCTTATCTCAACTTGGGAATTCCCAAAATGTTGACCGCATTTCCAAATCCAGTATCTGAAAATCTCAAAATGAATACAGTATTGTCAATACTTGTTTTAATGGTACATTTATATTTCTCTGAACCATCTGTTTGTAAAAAAAAATGTAATCATGAATTTAAAAACATTTTCCCTCCAACATATTATTTTATGAACATGCTATCCTATGCAGCCATTATCATCTCCTTATTTGGTGATCAGACCTTACGAAATAAAGGAGGAAGGAAAAGCAACTGTTATTTCTGTGAAACAACTTTGTGCAACACTGCAGATGATGATGATGTTTTTCATAGGTTTGAAATGGTTACTTTCTTAAAATTGTGATACATCATTAAAGTGTTCAGCGAGCTTATTTGCTGGGAAGAATGTGTTCCTCTTTTTCTGATAAACTGACACCAACAGTTTCTGACAGCTGGTAACAATGTATACAAGACTGTTATTAGGAGGGATTTGTGATATACAGATGTCATTTCTCGCTTAATTTAACACCAAGCTTTGAAACAATACATTTCAGTCCTTTTCCAGCCTTGTTTGTCCCAATTTAAATAATACTATGTTCTCTTGACATTTCCATTTCAAGGAGTGACTAGGGAAAAAAAGGGCTCTTAGTAAGGTTATAATTGTAGAATACTATGGATTAAGTAAAGTTTTTAGACATTTACCTATAAAACTGACCAGTTTACAAAGAAAATTATGCATGTAAGTGGCCGCTAATGAGAAAAACTTCAATGTTTGCAAATTTTTCTAAAATGTTGATTGTGAGCTGCTATAAAAGGTACATTTAATTCCTCTTTACTACAGCTGCTGATAACCTTAGAGGGTGCCATTTTTGTTTTTTGTATCCCTTTCACTCACATCTTTTCTCATCCTTTTTTCTTCCAGTTCATTTATGTTGGGTTCACAGCAGACTCAGACCACCTTTATTAACTTCCACTGTCTTGCAATCTCTTCTCTCCTTTTGAAGGGCATCTATGTTATTTACTGAAACAACATAGGGTCAGAGGCCTCACTGTTAGATAAAGGGTGTAAGAAAAGGCAAGGAGGAGAAAGATGAAGGGGCAGACAGGATTAGACAAGGCTATATAATGACCCAGTGACAGACTGTGTAATCAGTCTGTCTGTCTCTTATCTCCTCTGGTGCTCCAGGTAGATGGTAAGGTCAAAAGAACAGTCTTTGATTGGTGAAAGGTTGTCAAGGGGCAATCATTTTGAGAGTATTGCCAAAGAGGTTCTGCAAGCAACCTGCTGACAAATTTGACCCCTTTGTGCCCTTCCACGAAGTTTTGTGCAGATGAAGTGACGTAAACAACATAGTAAAGCCGCAGGGTGCAAAGAAAAATGTTTTTAAAAAGAGTCAGTTTGGACCCATGAAACAATTAAAGCTCTTTGAATAATTTTCTATGCACAATAACGAAATAAACGAGTGTGAAATGTTACAGTTTGCAGAACAAGCATTTGCTTCTGACTCATAAGGTGGATTACTCATAACTGTGGTAATGCTTCTTACTCATAAGAACCAGATGGCTATACATATATATATATATATATATATATATATATATATATATATAATATATATATATAGGGTTATATATGTGCATGCATATATATATATATATATATATATATATATATATATATATATATATATATATATATATATATATATATATATATATATATATATATATATATATATATATATTATATATATGCATGCACATATATAAATATATGTGTAATTTTTTTAGTGTAGCAGCTCTGCATCTCACACTTCCCTTTTTTGGCTTCATAAAAGATGCTGAGTGTTGTAGGTGGGAGAGTTGTGTAAGTGAGGAGGCGCTGAGAGAGGGATGAGGGATGGTAGGTCAAGCGTCCTCGATTATGTAAAAACAGTCAGAAATGGTTGAAAACTCATGATGCCTTTTGAATTATTTGATTATGGTAGGATCACAAAGAGTGGGATATTGCTGACTGCTTGCTTAAATGAGAAACTTAGCTTCATGACCTCCTTAAGCCTTGTAGTCTTTCTTTAAATATTCTCAGAATCTGTGAATAGGGGTACATGCATAGTTCTCCCGTATTAAGCTCCACATCTAATTTAGGATTTCATTGAATAAGATGTGTTGCTTGAACCCTAAGCTGGAAGCAGTGCTGAACATCAGCGTAAACAGCAGCTTTCCCCTGAGGGGTATAACCTGTTACACACACAGGTGTTTGTTTTGTTTTGGGTTTTTTAACTCCTGGAGCCAAGAGTTGTTACAGAGTCCACACAGTTTTATTTCGTTTTCAACTGTTTTTTTTCTAGATATAGGTTTACATTCCTACAGTTTAAAGTCCTTTTATTGAAATGTGTTGTACAGAAAATAGATTTTTCTCAGACTGTATGGAATGTAAAGCAATGCAAAACTGCTCCTCCCCCACCTGTTGCTGCACATTGTCAACTTGCTGGAAATGACTGCTGCAGAGAAGAGACATCCTCCCCAGAATACTTATTAAGTTACATTCTTTATTAATATTATAATACTGTTTTACTGAAGGTTATCATGAACATTGTCAAACTGGCCCATTCTTAGTGTGGTGCTATTTTTTTATTATTATTTTTGACATATATTATCAGGCAGGAAATATGTTGGCAACACTGAATGTGTTTGGTGTTAATTTAGAAAATCAATTATAGAATTATTTTTGTTGCTTTTTCATTGGTTTTATCCATCTGTGTTCCTTTCTGTATATTGCTGCTCTAAAGAAACTGATATTAAGTGTCCCTTGATGTATGGTTGTTCTATATATAGTCTTAGTAGTAAAAGTCTAGGACATAAATAACGGCCCCTTTTGACAATTTATTTCTCATCCCTCTTTGTTCATGACTTTTACAAATGTGGCACTTTTATCTCACATTGAAATTAAAGGACAATCAATTTCTCCTTTTAAATTGTTATAGTTTGATTTTTTACTTAAATACATAAGCTAAAAGCATCTAATGTAAGAGGGGAAATAACAAGGGCTAGATCCATATTGTATGGATCCATTTACTTGTGTGCATACCTCTTAGTCAGAATATGAGTGGGAAGTTGCAGGTGTATTTAGTATGTATAAATTGTTAGGGGGTGGCAGAGACGAGTTTAAGCCGCCAGCTTACATTTCTGTTTACCCACCGTATTCTTGACTTTGATCCAGTACTTAAAAGAGCACTCCAACAGAGCTGAGTGTAGGAATAAACAAATGTGTACATTTTTTTTAAGGGGGCTTGTTAAAAGACATGGCGTAGAAAAAAGGGAATGGGGTCATGTTGCGGAGAGAAAACAGGGTTGCATTTAGATTTATCGATCAGTAAAGACAAGATTGCTAATTGATAACCACATGATTGATTGGGAGTTGTCCATTGTGGCTTAAAGGGATGAAGAGAATAGACAAATGTGGAAGGGGAGTTAAAGGCATGGGTATTCAATAGAGGCAAGGATCAGCTGTGATTTCCCAGGAGGCAAGAAGTAGGAACTGGCTGAGGAGCAAATTATGGATGTAGCAGACAGTAAAGGGGAAAGGAAAAGACTTAATTAAATCTTCTTTGGAGAAAAAATGTTTTACATGTCTTCCCAAGGGATAAATTGTCGATTTTGGTATTTTAGTGACCATCTCGGACCTTGTATGAACAGTTAGACTTTCATTTTAACCCCAAAACAATGTTAATTATTGTTGTGTAATAGATACTTTTCTCATGCTTAAACTTAACCTCATTATGTACATCTTGCCAATACCGGGTTTGACAAGATGTACGTTCATAGCCTAAATTCTACAAGATGTTGGAACCACTGGAAGACTCTGTATAGGCAGAGAAGAATAGATATGGCCAGCAACACAGTGGCCTGAAATAATAGCCATTCTTCACTATTTCTAGGTCACTGAATGCTTTGAATTAGTACAATGTAATTGCCTAATTAGCTAATAGATATTAAGATACTCATTCATTAAATATTTTAAGACTACTTTGAAATTAAAATCATGATTATCCAATTCAAATAAAAAAAATCTAAATTCCTACACTTTCAAAAATGTAAGTTTTTCTTTTGTTCAGATACACTACTCTGTTCCCTATGTTTCACTTTTCCTGTTTACTTTTCCTTGCATGGACGAGTGAATGAACAGCACACCTAGAGCCGAGAACATTTCCTTAGCTAGCAGATGGGGCATGCAATGACAGAAGCAAGCAACTCCAAGAGCTCTCAGTCTGACACCTTCCAAATCTTGAGGTGTCTGGAAAATCTCCTTATTCATCAGCATGCAGCTCAAAGAAAATGCAGATGTTTTTTAATGATTTGTCGAAACGTACATGATTGACGAGCACTCGGTTGAACTCAGAACTTTCTCCAAACCCGGATTTTGAAATGCAGTCAAACCTGTCTTCAGAATAGAAAGCACACCTGTTCTTTTATTGGTTTTGTACCAAAGTTGCCACATTTGCAGTTTTGATACTTTATAAGAAAACTTTAAAGATTGCTCCTTTCCTTTCAAAAAAAAAAAAAAAAATCTGTTGAGGTAAGCATATGAGCCTCAAGGTAACAGTACAGCAAAAGTGGACTTGTGGAGAGATGGTAAGAACGATGAAGAGAAGGAGTAAGCATTGCGTGGATAGAATAAGAACTTTGCTTTTCATTTGTCTCCCAGTGGAAACCAGCGAGGAGGTGTCCAAGTCTGCTTGATCTGAGATTTGATGATTGTGGTTTCCCACTGAGCTTCTTGGCATAGCATGGCTCTGCACACTTATTATAAAACATACACACATGCACATGGCCTAAATATAAAGGAGCTTGGCTTTAGAGTGAAATCTTTAAGCCTCATATTGGCGCCCTTATTTAATTTATTTGGAACAGTAACACTTTGGAGGATTTAATAGTTTCATTACTTCAGAAGAAAATATAATTGGCTTCAATGTTGGTATCTTTAAGTCTACAAGTTATTTTCATTTCCAGCTTGCAGCTTTAGATTCACATGCAATTCAGTTGTTGGTGTATTAAACAAACGTGACAGTTTCAGCTGTCATAGCGCTTTCATCAGTGTGAAGATCTGGCAAGCATTTGTGTGACAGATGGACAGCAGACCCGATACTGTCCCAGGAGGTCTGAACCACTGATTTTTACCAGTGGGGTTCATAAAATTTGAGGATTGGATCACACCAGGAGAAAGTCATCGGAAAACAAGAATGGCTAGCTTCATGCTAAGTCACATAATGAACCACATTTGGGTGCCGTTTTCTGAGGTCATAAGGTACATGTTCAGCAAGAAAGAAAATGGTGGAATAAAATAGTAAAACAGCACAGTCAAAGTTAAAATGCTATCAGCATTCAATACCAATGGAACGTCCTAGTTTAAATAATTTAGGTGAACATGTACAATAAAGCTCGGACATTGTATAAAAGAAAGTGATTGTGCAATTTCAGATTTTTGTCTGGATTTTGGTTTATCACTTTTACATATTTCAGCTCACCAAATAATTATAACTTTTACAGTAAATCTGAGTAAATAGCCTAAGCACTTTTCAAATACTGATTCTGTGGTGGAAAAATTACATTAAGGTCACATTGCCTAGTTGTATTGTTATATGTTTTTTATTATTTCTTTTATGGTCCCACCATTTTTTTAGAAACACAAAAAAGCAATACAAACCAACCTGGCCAAATATGAAAAGTCATTAATCACCTTAATAAATTAGGAGCTGTGATCAACAACGCTTTTAGTTTAGTGTCACTAGCGATCAACACAGTTACTGCCTAACTTGTACAATCAATAAATCATTTAAGTAGAACCTGTCTGACAACATGAAGTAGGGTTAGAGATCTGAAAAGAAACACACTATGTCATGATCCATAGAAAATTAAAGAGCAGATAAGAAACAGTCACTAATATTTAAATCTTGAAAGGGTCACAAAGACATATCTGCTCAAGGCATTGGGATTTAGCTGTCATCTACAAATGTAGACATGTGAAACTTCTGCACAATACACCAGAATATTCCTAGACCTCATCCATGACTCATCTTGAAGGTCACAAAAACTATTAAGGAACTGATTTAACCATAAAAAAGAAGAGTTCTACGGTCAGAACCACTTCTCACCAAAAGGTGATGTCAAACTCTTGATTGCCAATCATCACAAATGCATCATGGGAGTTCTTTTCTGCCATAAGTGGCAAAACCATTTTACGTTAAGGGTGAAATTACTCTTTCAAAGGTTTAGCTTAGAAAACTTTTTTCCTTATTAAATGAAGTCAGACTTTGAAAATTTGTACTTTTTTGGTCTTGGCCCAATGAATTAAGTTTTAAATTTTCATGTAAGGCTTGAGAAATTTTAAGATTTGAAAATCTACATAATTTGTGATACATATTCATCTAACATGACAAACAAAAACGTACTGTTAGGCAGTTGTAATCACATTGGGTTGAAACATTTTGCTAATGGTGTCAAAATGGAGGAAGAAAGGAACAAAATGACAATGTGTGGGCGCAAATTGGCGAAAGGGGAGAAAAGGGCATGGAGTCTTTTGTGAATTTGCTGCTTGGGGGAAATGCTTGTTGTCTGTATGAATAGACGAAGTAAAAGGGACAAAACAACTTCAGTTTTTCAGAAATTATGAGGCAAAAGGAAGCCGGTTCCTCTCCAGCAGTTTCATGACCTTGGCGCTACAACACAATGAAGCATAACAAAAACTGATTGTTTAAATCGGCCCCACGAACACATTCAAAGCAAATACAAATTTAGGGCTACAGCTATAGATTCAACTTTGGGAATTCAGGTGATGCACAATGATTTCACAACTACTTCTTATGTTCATCTATATTTTCAAAGTCCTGTCTTCTTCTAACCCGACTTCAATCAGTGGATAATAAACTATTTCAAAATTCATTCATTTAATTTAATTTTGTAAGTATTCCAACGCTTTTTTTCATATTAACAATCCATATTTTTTTACCAGTTGCTCAGATCTTTTATGAGCGTTGTTGAAAACTTGCCTTCGCAAAAAGACAGAGACTCCAGTTAGCCTGACTTTTCTGTAGACCCCTGGTGTTTTGTCTTTACTTATTTAGAGCCTATTGCTTTAAATGTTGTTAGTGAACAGTTTTGCTTTCTGTGCATTGCCACATGTTTCAGAGCGTTCCTGGTTTCCGTCAAAATCTGTCGTTAAACCCATCAGATTCCTGCCTGCTCAAAATCAACAGCTCAGATTCCAGAGGAAGCCACTAAAGATGGACAGAGAAAAGGAGAAAACAGAGGGCTGGACAGGCATGAGTGAAAGAGTTAGAGGGGAGCCTTGTGAAGTAAACACTGTCACAGGCTAATGTTGGGCCCAGTGATGTGCGGTAATCTGTCAGCGCTAACAGATTGTGTGTTAGGACAAATAGAGGTTCTGGTGGTGGCTGGCTGGCTGGCTGCATCCTTCTTTGCTTCTTCAATCTGTTTATTCATGGCCTGTGGAATAATGAAGATGATGAATTATCCAGAATCTGTTGCCCGTGGTTGTGGGTCGCAGCAGTGCGGATGGACAGAGCCATCTCTCTGAAGAGTTTTCTCTTGCGCGTGGCGAAATGTTCACACACACCCACGTATGCAAACTGAACAAATTAACCCTGTAGCCAGAGGGCGTTCGCAGGATGCTTCTGACAGATTTGGGATTTTTATCTTTTTCCATTTGCCCAATTGGTATTCAGGGCTTTGGGTTTATGTGTTTGCGTGTCTATGCCTGTTTGTATGCTTACTCATGCACTCTCCCACTTCTTCACCAGTCCTCTGCTTTGATATTCAGACCGTAAAGCCCTCTGCGTCTTCTGTTTTTCATCAGTTGAACATGTTTTGTTTAAGTGAGGAACAAGATTGAACATCAAGCCCATTTGTATGGCCCTGCATGCTTTGTCCTCTGCTGGCAGGGAGGATCACAATGTATGCTGAGAGTGTGTCATTTTCAACAGAATACGTTCCATTTGAAACTGGATGTCATATTTCTGCTTTCAAGCTCTTTTGTGCTGCTTCCATTTGTGTTTGGCCATTTTGTCACAAAAGAATGTCCTTTCTTTTATTATGTTCACCACGTATCTCATTCCTACAGAAGGAAATCATCACTTTTCTTCGAAGACAGAAATAATGAACCTGCATATAAGATAAAAATGTTGTGATTGCATGAAGTCACAGTCCATAATTTCTCTTCTTTTATTTTAAACATCTGCAGCTGTAATAAAGACATGAAGCAATCTGAAAGTAGTATTTTCTTTATCACTTCATTGGTGGATACAGATAATTCTGCATTTTCTGGTTTGCTAAAGTTATAATAACACAAGCTTTTGCAGGTTTTTGTGTTGAAGATAGAATTACAGAGTTTAAAGGAAACAACATTTTAAAATATCTGAATGGTTATGACCCTGGCTAATGTTAAAAATGACATGCACTGATAAGACATGCACTGATAAGACATAACATTAGCGCCACTTGTTTGATTCTTATTTTCCTGCTAATTATCCCTAAACCATCAAGTATTGATTATTACTTAAGAAGTTGAAGCTTTTTAAACAATGGATTTCACTTGAATGTAGTTGAGAATGCTTTATTGGACAGATCAGTTACCCTTAGTAGTAAAAGTCTAACTGATTTAGACTTCATTGAAGTCCTTCAGTTAAATCCCACTTAAGTCACTCCATAATAAAGTCTGAACGCTGCAGTTTTGTCTTTTTCTGTACAGCAACAAATTTGGTTCTTTCTGCAACAGCATTCAGTAAACTCAGTCCTTGCTCCTGCTGCTGATTTCTTTTTTGCAAAGGTGCTTGCAGAAATGCTAGGCTAATGCTGGGATGACATCAATACACATAAAGTGTGTCTTTACCCAAAGGAATAGTGACTCATACTGCCTCAGCTGGGAACTGCCTAAGTTTTCTCTACCTTCCTCCAACAGCTCAAAAACAAGCGTGTTCAGTGAATAGGTGATTCCAAAATGACATGTTAGTATGAGTGTGCATGTTTTAAAAAGGTTTGTTTTTGTGCTGCTGCCACTCTGGTTACAGTAATTGTTAGTCTATATTTCTTAAGGACCCCTGATCCTGCAACTTCTTGCTTTAAAAAAACATTTACAGATTATATCATTCCTGTACTTGTATATCGAGGGACGCTGCCCTCCTGTGTCCTGTAGTAGTCACTTATGCACTCCTTCTTGTTAATATCCCTATAATGTGCTGTCAGCACCCTGGATAGCCATGGTGTTGCGGTCAGTAATGATGCCCGCATGGACCTGTACCCTATTTAATTAATAATGTACACTCAAACCAGACAGCGGACAACTACAGCTGTGCTCTCTGTGGTTATTAGCCCTTGTTGTAATCCATCAAATACAGTTTCCAACTGTGTTTCTATGTTATGAATTTGAATCAGTGATAAAAAATGTATGTATTTTGTCTTCTCTGAGAAAAGCTTTTAGATTTTAATTGCACTATGTTTGCATGAATCATCATTTCAATATTTCTGCAAGCAATTTAGGAATTTCCTTTGACTATTTGAAAGAAATTTAGACAGTCAAAGGAATTTGGGTGAATTCACAGTGAACCAGGAAAATGGACACAACAATCCATAATTGATAAATGAAAAAAAAAAGGTTTGAGAAGTGCACAAGTAAGAGAGCTGTCCTAAGCAACATAGAAATGTGATTTGTTGCAGATTTTGGCATATATTAAAAGTAAAATTGTCCTATGCAGTCATACAGGAAAAAGGACAGAGAAATTATATGTTGCCCTAACTTTAACTAACATTAATTACTTTTTTGTTCAAAAGCCATACCTGGATATGCACTGATGTTAAACTACGTTAAATGTAAAAGCTATTTTTAACCACCTTTAGTGCATTATCTGTTTGACTGATCAAGCCTAGACAGATTTCCTTAAAGATTCTTAAAGATTAAGTTTTTTTTCTAATCTTTTTTTCCTATTAATCAAACTTCAGACAGTACTGACCCTACGACCTCCACATATTTTGTCAAGAATAAAATCTACATTAGTTGAACTAGATTCTTTGAAATACAATGAATGTGATTTGTTAAACCCTCAATGTATTTATTTAAAAAGAATTCCAGAAAAATTTCCAACTGACTTTTGTTACTTTTGCTGTTTTTCCATCAATTTTTTTTTCTTTCAGGAACGATTTCTTCCTATAACACAGCAGTTTAACCACAAAATTATAACTGAGAAGAAGAAAAAAAGCCTCTTCTGTTTAGTTCAGTTATTTATTACTCATGCATGAAGGCTGATTAATTACTCCAGGGGAAATCAGTTTGTTCAAAGCCTTTTAGATGAACTGATTTATTTCGAATCTGAGCAGATTGCTTGTGTTAATTGTGATTCAGCAGAAGTCTCAACTCAGCGCTTCTAACCAGGGAACAGTTCTACTTGTGTGGAACTATATCATGTGGAGAGACTGTTGCTAGAATCTGAACCAGGCATCTCCCGTCATCCCAGAGCAATTCATCACAGTGTCTCTTCCTCTAACGTGAGCACAGTTAAAAAGGGGGTCTTGATGGTGGCTGCAATTTTAATATCTGAGTCAATCAATAAAAAAAAAGCTGCTTTACTTAATAGCTTTTGCACTGGGGGCTATTTGGCCTTGTTTAGGTTCCTTTCCGTTTTCCTGTGTAAACATAAATTAGCAGTAATTGAACAAACAGTCGCATTTGCACGGCTGACTGCCTGCTGCTGTGTGCCCCACACCAGTCAACTCTGGTAGACAGATATTTTTAGAAGTTTTTTTATTTTTCTGTTGATCAAACAGTCATTTAATGTCTTGCTGTCATTAATTAAAACCTCTGACCTCAGGCATTTGCATCTCTCTTTTATTGGAATTAATTAGCCATTGTAGTTAATTACCTGCCTGCTTTAGCAAAATGGCATCAGCCTCATAGATTTGTGTTTGTTCATTTATTTATTAATTTTGCTTTTTTTGGGGGGTGGGGAGGAGAAACTTAGACAGCCATCATTAACCTTCAGTCTATACTGACTCACTCCAATTCTCCCTGCTTCATTTACTGGCTTTTATTTATTGTTGCTTTGCGCAGTCATGTCAGCTTTATTTGACTTTTTAAAACATATCTCTGTTCTGATTGACTTGGACAAAAGAATAATTCCTTGTATTTTAGTAATACAAAGGATTAATCCTTTGTAGTAACTCCTTATATGTTTTTTAGACATCTTTTGGTGTTGTTTACTCTGACACATTTTAATCTTCCATTTTAATTAAGCCAATCTTGTTGCATTGATTGCTTTATACAACTCAATCTGTGCTCCTTTGTGATCGGCTCTCCATCAGGCCAAGTCTTATTTTTACTCTTCTGACTAATTTTTGCTCTCATGGTGAGTGTTGATGACTCCTTGTTATTGTGTATGTCTGTTCTCGTCTGCCTCTGTCTCACCGTGTTTGTCTCTCTAAATGCCCGCTGTTGTCTGGATGACGCAGGGTCCGCTGTTCCCAGGTGTGTGTGTGTGTGTGCATATATGTAATTATCAGTACAGAGAGCTTGTCTCCATTCATTTTTAATGAGCAATGAGGCTGCGTTCCCTCCATTAATAGAGAATTAGGCCGTCCATCAAGCACAGCACATAAAAGACCTGCTCTCTGCATTTGGGGTGCAGACTGCTGCGAGAGACGGTTAATGATGTGCTGTGGCTCCCTCTGTGTGCTGACTGCAACTCCGAGAGCTGGAGATGAACAGAATGAGGTACGAAAGCGGAGAAAGAAAGAGGGGCAACACAAGAAACCCTTCAGCACTCACAACACTGTCAGTGTGAGGCAATGAGGTTTAACTATAACTGTCTGGTTTCAGTGGGATTCATTAGCATGAGACCATAGTCTAGAACCTGGTAGTATCATAGTTTCACATCTGTTCATGGATATGCTGTAACACAAAATGGTGAATATACATTCACTCACCACGACATTTTCATCTGGTCTGCATGAAAACATATATGTCTCCAGATGATGAGGAGAATAACGAGCTTAAGGAATCATTGAAGCTGTAAACTATATATATATTTTGCAGTGCATAGAAAGCCTTGTAGGTTTTCAAAGTGCTAGAATCACTTATGTGATTGGATGAAATTACTGACTGATGAAAAAGTAACTTCTTCTAACTGATCTCTGAGAAGACCGTTATACGGTTCCTCTGGTCAAAGTACAAACTAAACATCTGAACTTGTCCTTCGAGTCAAACTTTGGCTTCGTTTTCAACCATTTTGAGTTTCTTGAAGGACAACCAAACAACTTGTTCAAAAGTGTTTTTCATCATTATTGTTTCTAAACGGTTGCGTCAAAATAGGAACTTGAGACCAGATGTTTCAAACTCATTTTCTATTTTCTGTTCAAGATCATTCATTTCCTCTCAGGGCTGATTGTGGTCAAATGTAAAGATAAAACTACCAATTGACAAACATTTAAAATACAGATTTCTCTACATTTGATTCATACTTCATAAAGATTTGATAATATTTTCAAACTGTAATTTACTGTTTTACATACACCTGTATATGGTGTTACAATATATTGCACAACCCTAATGAGACAGAACGAATACAATTATATTTAGCTTTTTGTTTGCAAGTTCCACTTTCTTCACTTTTGGTCTTGAAAGGCAGACTCACACGATGCTTAAAGCTGTGACTGTGCTCCTCCTTTTAACTATGCGATAAAAACAACTTTCTTTAATGTGAATTGTAAGATACTTTGTAATTTTATTGGGATAAATGCAGTACAAATTCATTCTTTCATTCTTTTACTCATAATTCCATATTAAAAAAAACCTTTGTAAAACAATGTGCGTTTTTGTAATTTTCTATGTGCGGGAATAAAAAGATTCTTTGTGCCAATTCAACACTGTCACTTAAGTCCCTTTGGGACCACTATTCTTACACTCATTGCGTACACTCTAATTACAGGCAGCTGAGACCACTGAGTAGAGCCAAACATGCTGACGCACTTGGATCAGATAATACATATATGTATACTCTCAGCACATTCCTATATAGATGTTACATAATAACTGGTCTTTTTATGGATTTTCAGTTTTGTCTCACGACCAATTCAGCTGGGAAAAGAAAGTCTTTGGTTTTAGGATTTCATCTCTGCTATTAACAGTGATCCTCACTTTAAAAAAAAAAGCAAAGTTAGCTGCTTTAGCTGCGTTACCTTCAGCTCTCACTCTTGGGAATCACTTTCCAAAAAGGATTTGGGGCTTAAACATGCACTACTGATCTCAAAATACACTACTTTATGATGTCTGTCATGCATGTTGTGACACATGCGGCACTTATCCTTGTGTCCTAGATTGTCACACAGCCCAATCTCGTTCTGTGGTTGCAGACAGACAGATCAATAACAGCTCTTAAAATAGTTCTATACAAAAATAAATCTTTAGCAGTGTTGGCACCACGCATGTCTGCAACATTCAACACCAGTTTTGTGTACAATTTTATGCTTCAGGATATAAATGCCGTATATTTAGTATTATTAATTATGTTTTCTATCAAAGCGTAATTTTCTTGTACATTATGGAATAAGCTAAGCATTCATTAATAACATGCAATAAGTGATGCTCATTCTGTTTACGACTTATAACAGGGTTGTTATTTCCTGCCCTTTTTATGTCTGGGTGAATTTACTCTGCCCCAGAAAGTCACCCAATATGTGTGTTTGCGTGTATGCGTGTGTGTGTGTTATCCATGCTCCACTGACTTACATTACAGTCCAGTCCTTTTCTGTGCCTACATTAGCAGACACAGGGACCAATCTAGCTTTCCTAACACACTAACACAGAGGCTATTTGGCTGCCAAAAAAATAGCACTGCGATAATGTTCTTTATTACGTGACTTAACTTTTGTTGTCTGCCTGAAATGTGTTTCATTGCTGCAGCAAACAGAAGCTAGATTCAGTAATACATAATGAGCCCAGTTATGTGTTTCAAGTTACCAAAGATACATGACAGAAGTTTGTCCAAGCATCCAGATGTTTTCTTGTGGTTGATCAAGTGTTGCGTTAAGGTGCGTTTGGACATCGTGGACAAGCGTGCATTTCTATTCAAAGTATTTTTAGCTCCGCTGAACAGCAGCGTTCCACTCAGACATAAACACTTTTTGCTAAAGCTTCGTAGGGAGCAATGATGCACTTCTCTATTCATTGTGTACTCAGTCATTGAAACAGCAAAGAAAGAACTAAGTGGTGTTTCACTAGACTATCAATACAGGTTTGTCTCCTTGTTGTCCCTGAGAGATAAATTATCCACTCTGGGAAAACAAACCTTGTTGGGTTTTTTGTAGCCCATGATCGCACTCTTTATGTTCTTTACTTGTTGTTTGTTTGGCACCATTTCTTGAAGGGGAGTGTTAATGTCCCAGTCCGTAGAGATCGTTAAACCCAGTCACACAAATCTGGGCACTACACTGAGGTAAGCAGAGAGAGTCTCATTGAACTCTTTTGAGTGGGTACAAATGATAACATTTACATAACATTAGGCTGATCAACTTTAATTAGGAAGCTTTTAGATTAGATTAGGTTTATTTCAGATCCTTCACAAGAATAAAGCAAGCAGATGGAAAGACAAAGCAAAATAAATAAATTGATACTTTTTTCTCCGAGGATCTTGTTGGCTCTAGTGGCCCATATTTTCCGAAAGTAGGCTGACGGAAAAAAGGGGATGAAGAGAGAGGAAGACGTGCGGCAAATGTCGCCAGGACTGGGAGTCAAATCTAACCCACTTGGGGTGGGTTAGAGTTACCCTAACCCACTTGACTAAAAACAAATGGATAAAAGTAAACACCTTTTTTCCCTTTTAACTTCGTTCCTCTTATAGAAATAAAGGTAACGTCAGTGTTATATGTCTTGCTTTTTCCTAAGTGAATTCACACAAATATAACTAAACAAAAAAAAATTTCCCTTAGAAATAATGATACTGATTGGTATGCTATTTATGTTTCATGGTTAATCTTTGCTGTATCTGTATGTGATTCCCCCTCTTAATTTTCCTCATAATATATCATTTTGTTTCTTTTAGCATAAGAAAACATATTCTTCAACTTTGTTATAAATTTTTGGTAATGATCCCATTGATTTAGCTGGCAAATTAGAGAAGCTTTGATTAAGCGTAGTCTGAGGTTGCATTATAAATTCTACAAATGAAGAGTTTCTGCAATTATCTTTAATTGATTAAATGACTTACGAAAAGAAACCTGGTTCAAGTCAAGTTTTTGGAAATTATCTTCCGTAGTTTGCTACTGGTTCTTAGACTTTGGACCTAGAAGATTTCTGGCATGATGCAACAGGATCAAAACGTAGCAAGTGCAAATTAAGTCCCTTAAACCTCTCCAGAGTTCATTCTGTATTTCATTGTAGATGTTTCTGGTTACTTGGTTCATGACCTACTTTAAGAAATACATTTCTTAAAGTACAAATGAATCAGCCCCAACTTTGTAACGGATTGATTTCCTTCAGGGGGATGCACAATGAAATAAATTTGACCCTGACATGTTTGCTGCACAACTCTAAAATGATCCATTACCAAGTTTTTCCTGAAGCTTGGTAGCCACAAAGACACTCTGGTTCTTTAAACAGCTTTTAAAGAATATTTGCAAATATCACTCAACATTTTGTTTTTGACATTACTGACTATGGAAACCCCAAGCCACTTGTATAAAAGCTTGTGCAAAAAACAAACAAACAAAAAAAATATATTTTTGGGGAGATTAATGTGGAATTACAATTATTTTAGTCTGATATGAGTATGTATGGTGGTGCTGCTGGTCAGCTTGATTTTCAAATGATTACAATCATTAAACTTTATGTATCTAAATACATAAAGTGGAAGATGTGGAAAAAAATAATGAGTCAAAAAATAATGAGTCATGCAGCTGCTTTATAGGGCTTTTTTGTGAACAATATCCTGTTAAATATAACAAACTAGACAAGTTGGCAGATGTGCTGTAATTTGTTTACTAAATTTCATAATCATTTTTGGCTTTTATCGTAATAGAAAACAATGACTTTGTGCTTCACTTCTAACACATTTATGAAACTGGCAGGTGTTGCATATTTTGGGGTTCTGCATGTAACTTTGCACACTACATCAGCACTTTGCTGAATAAAGTGCAAAAGTGGACGCGTTTTAGAAATAATGAGCAGATAATGACTACATTTTAGAAGTTAAAACCTGTCCTATTAGCTTTGATGATGCATGCCTCTAATCCCAAAAACTGACAGGTTGTGATGAGACGATATTCACATTAACTATCTACTTTTGACTTGTCTAGTGGCCATTTGTTGGATTTCTTAAGCCTATTAGATGTGCGGCCATGTGTTGCTGGTAACTGAGATCAAATTTAAACCAAATAGAATATGAAAATGACTGCAGTCTCGCCAAGCTTTGCCCCAAGCTGTTATTGAGCTTTGCTTAGTGCCAAACTGCGGTGCATATAATAAAAACGGATGGGCTTCAGAGGATGGTACAGACTGTGCTTTTGCTTGGTCAATGGTTTACTTGGCTGCGGGTTCTCATACAACATCTTCAAAGTGTTTTATATGATAAGAACAAAATACAGTGACTAATTATGAAATAAATAACTAACATTACATGTTGTCAAGTGTCATCATCAAAATAATCAAGAATAATTATTGGTGCTAGATTCTTTGAAACTAAGTGCACCTCTGTTTAAAAAAAAGTTCTGCTTGAAGGCCAGATACTGGGGGATGAAACACACTTTGTGCGTCTGATTAAGAAAAAAAGTGGGATAACTTCGCTGAAATACAATGTTTGAACTTTCACGGTGTCCGTAGTTCTCTAGATTAGAGCATTTAACAAGCACACGTGTATTTTGCCACCTGGGCTGAAGAACTGGAGGAACCGTATCTGATGGGGAAAAACAAATTTTTGTAACACCAGCATTGTCAATAATTTCTTCTTCTTCTGTGGATTGTAGGAATCAGCTATATTTTGTGTCATACTATGCATGAGCTCGGGATTCCCTGACAGAAAAGATCCATTTACACTGTTTACAAGACAACAAACTCCGGCACATTTTAGAACCAATCCGTTTTCAATCTGTACTGTTGTCAGAGAAAAGTTTGTACTCTAAATGTACAGTACAAACACATCAAAACTCTTCCATTTTCACCAGAAATTATTGTTGTGGAAACAGGGCTTTAAGATTGATTTATTCCATTTGCTGTATTTGTCACAGTCTCACATGGACAAACAGCAGTACGTGTAAATATGAATCATGACTAAGCTGTGAAGGTGCATGTGACACAAACAATGAAAATTTTCAGTCACTCAATAAACCTTTCTCTGTCTGTCCAGTCTTATTTTAAATCTTCTTTTCCAAATGGTCCAGTAAGCTTGTGGACATAATGCGCGCTCAACATGAAACAGACATACTGCACACAAATTATTTCATTCGACAGAGCCATTTGTGAAACCTGGACTAATATTTGTACGGATTACTGCCCTTTGTGCTTATCGGCAGAACCATATTACCAGACTTAAACCCGATCACTGGCCTTTTGAATGAGGGGAAAAATGAAGGTTTCAACTTGCACACATTGTCATGCCAACTGCCACTCATCACATGAACAGTGGTGGGATTTTTATGCAAAATGTGCTACAGTTTCCCTTACAAATTTTTTATATATCTTAAGCTTTTATATTAATGTATAACAATAGTTGGTATTTTGACCAAAAAATGTGACCTCTTTCCATTCTTGACCAGTGAAAGGTGTGATGCTATGCCATGCCTTCTCTGGTTGGTGGTAGTAGAGGTTAGTGCTGCACAATATTAGACAAATTGTAAAGATTGTGATTACAATTTCAGGCGCGATGCATGACTGTGTTTTGTTTTCTTCTCTTTCAAACTTGCACTTCCAACTTTATATGACGACATTAATATTGTGCACACTGATATTGTGATAACACATACTGCAGCCATATTAGAGTTGTCTCCACATGTTACTGCTATCCCCAGTGTCCCGTGCTATAATAGTTAGATATTTCCCTTGTTTTTATGCAAGGTCAAACTGCTAATAGTGTTACTTAGAATAGATTGAGGCTACGCTAGTTGTTGGGTTTTTTTTTTTTTCTTCAACACTTGAAAGGTGTCGTAACATTTTGTAAGATGGATGTACCCTTTTCGGTAGGAGTCACTTTCCACCGTCTGACTGATCTCATGGGGTCACTGCTGCTTCTCTCTTATCAATCTTTGGCGTCTACTCTATTGTATATCTGTCCAGATGTCTGGACCCCGCTTCACTCCTTCACCTCCACATGTTTTCAGGCCCCTGCAGACACATACAAGGTAAATGGTTGGGTGCATGTTTCGGGAGACAGACAAGCATGCATGCGTGTGTGTGTGTGTGTGTGAAGGTGCTACTGCTGGGCTTCAATGAGTAATGACTGGCCTTATCACGGGCAAATCTGGTCGGCTCCACTGTGACAGAGATGAACAAGCTATATGTCCTCTTTAACTTCTGCACCATTCTTCTGTCTCTTCAGCCCTCGCCCTCCTCCTTCACTGCTCTTTGTTTTTGACACTTGGGTTCAGAACACTCAGTCTGCTCCTGTACTTTTTTTTTTTTTTTTGCTCTCCATTCTTTTACAGGCTGCATTTCAGACTTTTCAATATCATGCAGACCTCTTGTATTGTGCCGATAAGAGTTCCCATAGCAACTTTCTAAAAGAAATGAGAGCCTTTACAGTGGAGCAGAAAGACCAAACTTCATAAACTATAACCAAAAATGGAACATCCAGTGAATTGTATGGACGTTTCTATAGGTGCAATTCAGTAAAGTAATGTTCAAAAAGTTAATTTCTTTCTTTAATACAGATTTCAAACATGATATATCACTTAAAGCACATCTAGTGGGCTTCAAGTGACGTATTTCAATAATTTCTAATAGCTGACAGATAATAAAAATTTTAAGTTTCGAGGAATGTGCTGCATAATGTATGTATTTAATACTTGGTCGGAGCTCCTTTTGCATGAATTGCTGCATCAATTCTGTATGACAGAAGAAATGTCAGATTAGAAATTAGAATCGAACAAAGTTGCACAGGAATTCAATTGTCAGTCTAGAGAGATTGTAAAACAGAGAATATTTGGCATATGTTGCTTAGTTGCAATCAGCATTGTTGTTGTATTATTTCACAATATTATCACAGTTGTATGTTTATCCTAATACTACTGTGCGTATATACCTATTGTGGTGTTTCTTATCTTTCTCTGGATGAAATACAATTTGGTTTAAGATAGATGAAGTTGTTTTTTTCTCCACTTTTTCCTTCCATTTAACTTTCTAACCCTCTTATCACCCACTTAAGATTGGCAAGTCCAAAGAAATATGTTTTTTTTCCTTTTTTAGGTCAGAAGTCCTGACTAGACATTATCTAAGCAGACATTTTTAAGTGTAATCCCCCATCCAACACTTAACCACATTACTATAAGTCTTTATGTGAACATCTTTTCACCTTTTACTTTGCAACCACAATTTCAACTTGTTCATGCAAAAGGTTTTTCTCTGTCTATTCAATAAATATTTTCTTGAGGCGAATATGCTTGGATGCAACATTCTGTGAACTGCCAGTTTCTTTAGCCATAACCTGCTGTAGCTTATCCTGCTTGTGTCGTGACTGTCTGCTGGACAACTGCCAAGTCAGCAGTCTGTGTAGGCTTTAGTACAATCATAACATTGTTGCTATAAAATTTCTGTTCTTTTATTTTTCTTTCTGAATTTGGGTTTGCGCACGCTGTAAACCATGATCATAAAAATGTATCCAAATACATGACTTGCTGTTTCATAAGCGTATGCACAAGTTTCACTTTTTGCAATGAATTGCCAAAACAGATGAACTTTTCAGTGATGTTCCAATTCACTGCGATGTCCATTTAGCCCTTACTAATGAACCGCCTCTGAAGTATGTGATAGAATTGCGAATTAGTGTTTCCGTGTCAACATAAAGTGACAGATTTGCATTTTAGTGTGACTGACGACGTGTCAGGATGAGCTATAAGTGGTTGAGGATCGACATCATACCTGATGCTAAGCCTGTCTGTGTGTGTTCATTCCTCTTCCTGGCAGCTAATGAAAAAACTGTTTTTGATATGTCACTTTTACTCTTTTCTGGTACAAGGAATCCTGGGAAGGATTATATGGGGAAGTGACTGACAAGCATACTTATACGTGCGTCTACATATGTTTTAGAGAGACAAGGTAATTGACAAGTGGGTTAGACGCAGAGAAGAGAGTCTACTGGAAGACTGGAGAGAGCATGAGGAAAAGGAGGAGGACATAGGAATTGGCAGCATGTGTTCAAGCATCAGACACATCTTGCAGAAAACACAGCGAGATTCAGTGGTACTCCATGTTCAAATGTCAGGCCCCAGGTTATTTATAGCCACTCTAATTAAACCATGCACCGTGCCTTTCATGCTGTCTCTCTTTCTGGTATCTTTTTTTAGAAATCTCCCATGAGCTTCGTTTTTAACCTTGGTTCATCCTATTTCTCTCTTTTAACGCGCTCTTCTTCTCTTGCCCCTTTCCTCCCCTCATCTTGAGTTACTATCATGCTGTCCTCCTCTGACTAGTCATTTGTGTTTTGAGGTGAAAAAAAGAAAGAAAAAGAAATCCCTTAAATCCTGTTTCATTTTGATCCTCTGCTGTCTTTTATGGCAGTCTCACAATAAACACAGACACTCTTAATCTGCTGAGATTAATCTGTGTCTCGCCTTGTCAGCCCGGTGACAGAAAACATGCACAAATACAAACTCTCACTCACATCATTTCCACACTTGATTGTCAGCTGGCCTACTCCTGGGAAGCGGTTGCCTTGGCAACCCCAGATGTCGCATCCGAGGGTCTCATTGAGATGTATTTTCAGGTCTGTGCCGCCTTCCCTGGTGGAAATCAACGCCCTCCATCAGTCAAAGCACAGCTTTACAGAGGGGCCTTAACCCAGATTAAGCATATTCTCTCGATTGTAAATCCATTATGAGAGAGCCTTAGTGGTTGACTGTGATTTTATAAATGATGCTGGGCTTCCTCGGGGTTGTTTTCTAAAGTGAATGAAAGAGGTAGCAGATAAATCAGGGCCCGCTCACAGTCAAATTTCTGCTCCAATGTCCACTTGTCTGAAAAAGTTAGAAGCTTTTAAGGGTTAGGCCGAGAGTCCTTTTACATCAAGCAGTTGCAGCGAGGATTTAATGACCCCAAGGAAAGGATTGACAATAAAACCTTATTCAAAATGTAGCACCGTACTATCTTCACCATAACCACCGTACTATCTTCACCATAACCACTAAATTCTACAGTGAACACCATGACACAAGATATGAGTAGGACAATAAAAACAGGGATATGAGTGAGTCAGTTTTCAACTCTGTTACTCTGGTCAAAATACATTAATATTCTGGTGAGATGACAATTTTTTTGTTTGATTAAGCTATTTACAAAGTAGATTAGAATCACTTACTAATAGCACTGGGCAAACTTCCACTGATGCACTAACAGTGGAGCTAATTTTTTTGTTTAGCCTTTTGGCCAGCGTTTAGCGTTTTTGGCTTTGAAAACATTTAGCACATTTATCTTCTGGTGAATTCGTTTTTTACGGATAAATTATAAGGCATTAATTTACTTGGCTGCTCTGTAAACATTTAGTTGCACAAAGTTCAACATCTGTGTTGAAGTTTCGTTTATCGAATTCTTCAAGCAGTGAGACGTTTCTGTTCATGCACGTATATTTTCAAGTGAATGAATACTGTTTGCACAACAGTTCCCTTTTCCTCTCTTCAAATTCGCCATCCGTGATGCGGTGCAGTAACTGGGTATTGTATTCTCAGTACAGTTTATTCATCACCCAGAATGCATTGCTGTGCAACAACAGTAAACAGCTTCAATTCTACTGATGTCCTCTGTGCTTTCTGTTTGAAGCCTTATTGTGGTCAATTAGGTCAAGTCAGCAACAGAGTTGGCAATATTCAACATCTATAAAAGTGAAACCATTAGTGAAAGGCCTGTTCCAAAGAATCAATTTGTGAAGCACAAGTGTACAAAAACAAATTTTGGCCCTGTAGTAATAGTGTTGTTGTGTCCATTGATACAGTATATGGTGGATTTCAACATGTATTTCCATA
Source organism: Poeciliopsis prolifica (assembly GCF_027474105.1). Lineage (NCBI taxonomy): Eukaryota > Metazoa > Chordata > Actinopteri > Cyprinodontiformes > Poeciliidae > Poeciliopsis > Poeciliopsis prolifica. The sequence continues at coordinate 443,727 of NW_026562398.1, forward strand.
TTTAGTGTCTAAAGAAGTTTCTTCTTCAGCCAGGTTCAGACATAAGCTGTAAAACATTTGTCCAGTTATACATTGTAGCATTTATTTTCACAGTAACCAAATCATCTGTGTGCAATATTATCACATTGATTATTAAAATTTTTAAAAGGCTGGAATTATTGAATTTTGTAAATCAGTTACAGAGGAAACTAGATTAAAGCTGTATTTTATCACAAAGCCTCAGAAATAATTGATTAGTTTTAGCTGGATCTCCTTTTTGTTCCAGGTATATTCTTGCTCCTTCTCTTTAATTCTTCTGTCAGGCTTCAACCTGAGGGCAGCCACAGGAACATGCAGGAAAATGCAGGAATTGCCTCCTAATGTAATATATACATTATTTTACTTTTATCAATCACAGTCTGTCTTTTTACAGTTAATGTGTTTCCCTGCATTTTCCTTATGGTAATTACAGAATTCAAAGTGTTTACTAAGGCTGGGCATTAGCATCATGACATGTTATGTGATGCAGAAAATTAATCTGAGATGTGAAAATTCATGCTAAAGTTACAGTTTTATATTTAAATGCTATTGTTGGTGATTTATGCAAGGCTGTGTTTTTGCTATCCTCTTCAGTTACTATCATTAATTTCTAAATACAACCCTCAGTCAAAGTATGTGATACATCTTTTCACTGTTAGACTTCTTTGTTTTGTTTTAAGGAATTAAAAATCTCCTCTTTAATGTGTAGATGATGTCTACAGTTATTGGCAGCCCTTTTGCTAACAGGACAGTGGTTGTTTTCCTTCCATAAAATGTCACTAAGTTGATTATGCAGAGAAATTTATTTTTGACCAAGACAAAAACATCCTGGTGCTTTTTGATGTTTCCCTGCTCAAAAACGGGTAAATGAAATAGGTCAGTAATAGGATTCTTTTCAGTTTGATGGCAAGTCAGAAGGCAATTCTTTTATTTGACACAGATATTTTGGAAAAGGGGCACATCAAAAGGTCAAAGGACATCTGACCTTTGACCTAAAATATAAGACTCCTAATTTAAAACTCCTAATTTAGCAATTTAGCATTTGCCCAGTGAGCCATTTTGCAGCTTATTTGACTAAATGTCTTCAACTTTTAAACTGTTGCTTTGTTTGCGGTCAAGAGGAAGTTAGGAGAAGTACATATTTTTTTGAAGCCAAGATTCTACTTTTAATCATCAACTCACATCTGCCTTGCTTGATTTGAGTTGAATATGTTCTCTAGTCTTTCCCATTCTAAAGACTAAGACAACATGAGGTCAGCAATTGCTGATCAAAACTTCACAGTCTTATCAACTTGAGCAAAATAAAGCAGAAAATAAACAATTACTTAAGCTAGATTTATTTCATATGGTTAGTGGTGCCACTAAGTGTTGCCCTAGATTTTTACCAACCCATTTATTTCTTAAAATAATCTTTCCCTGCTGAATAACTGCTTAAGTAAGTACTTAAATCAAAGGTTTTATGTAAAAACAAAAATATTAAAAAACGTGTTTATTATTATCCTTCTTCAATAAAATATGTATTCGTGTTAAGACTTTTCACACATCTTTATCTGTGGAGTGTGCGATGTGAATATTCATGTGCTGGATGTTTCTTTATGTAGGTTGCTGTTGTCATTTATATACTTTCTCAAGCATATATGATTCATCTTTTCCACATGGATGGACATGGAATGCTGTTATTTTGAAGCAGGGTGTAAAAATAGGGTGTCCAGCAATGATGTTCCTTCTTGTTTGAATAGAAATATTTGCTCGTTGTGTTTGCCTGTGTGAGAGCCTCTGTATTTCTGTCCACATTTCTCCTTTGTCTAGCATGACAGATCTTGCCTCCTCAGACCAATTAAGACTTGTTGCAGTGACACTTGCATCCACTGCAGGCGACTGTAAATCAGAAACCCGTGTTCCTCCCATCCTGAGTGTCTCAGCTGTCTTGTTTATATTGAAATCTCTAATAGTTTTCCATTTTTGTTTTGTTTGTCATTTGTGTGCAAAATATTTTTCATCTAAAAGTGCTAACAAATATGGCAATTAGCTCGATGTGAAGAGAGCAGGAGCTCAGTTTGCATCCACAATAGCAGGCGACTTCAGGCAGGAAATGGCTTGACTTCATTTCTATTATCACTTTGTTTCATACACACTCTGCTAATGCTTTCGGAAGTCCGCTATGAGTTCTCATTGTACACGGGCCTCATTACAGCGTTTCAGAGGCAGTTAGAGTTGCACTTTGTCACAGAGAAATGCCATCACAGTCATCAGTGCAGCCATCGAAGGCTCCGTTCATAGTTATATGGGCAGGAGGCAATTTCATATGCAGAGTCAGAGGCAATCAAAGGATCAATATGTCAGAGGTTATAAATAAGATTGGAAGTTCTGACACCCACTTGCTGGTATTTGCCAGCGGTGGCAGGAGCACGCCCACTGCATTAATGGACATTATGCGGCAGGCTTTGTGAAGTTGCACCAGCTGTGACTTTTTAGGAGAGGTTGGGGGGGATGAGAGATAGAAATGAGAAAGTGACAAGGGATTACTTTTTTGCCAAGAGGCAACATGCTTTGAAGTAATCCTAAACGGTCTTCTTTTGGGATGTGGGATTATGTTTATATGTGTTAGTGCATGGCTGTCTTATTACTCCTTTATCTTTTTAACCCCATGACTCATTGGTATGTACCTGCGAGAAAAACTGCAAGTAATCACTCGATTAAATTTTAGTGTTTGACGTTTATTGTCACAAATTTACTCTTTTCCACTGGTGACTTCATGTAGAACCTCTGATAAGCCATCAAATTATTTTGTCCTTTATCATAACATCATGTTCACGGAGAGGTACAGCCACTCTTCCTTTAAAAGATGTCATGCAATTTAAAAGTAGACTAACACATACTTATTAAATCTAAGCTATTTCGCTGGATATTTAACAGAGACTTGCTGAGCTCATTCTGCAAGTTTTTTTGTGTGTGTGTTTTACTGGATGAATTTTAAGTAATAACTGCTTAACCTCAGCTTCAAATGAGCAGTGATTTTTTTTTGTGCCTTTCACCACTATTCTGGAGAGTGATGAAGTCATTTATTGCTCCTGTGATTTATTTCTACACTGTAAATCATCATCCGTCTTCCTGCCAACTGCCCAGGGCAGTGACCATAGATTTTACACTGATCCCTAAAGTGCCAAAGAACAGCTGTCAGTGGTGCATTTTTTTAAATGGGGTGTGTGTGGGAGGTTTTGGATAAGAAAGGATACCCAGAATATACAACCTGAACAATAACACTCATGTGCAATATAGAATATAGTTTGTGTGAGTATTTAGCACTAGTACATTAAGTGTGTCCTGTTCTTATTTATTTATTTTTTTCATATTTCATATATTTTCTGGGGGCGAACTGAATTTCATATTTGTAAACTTCTGTGAAATTATTTTTGTTTATATAGCCATAAATAAAATTACTGAGACGTTTGTAGGTCTCATTGTGGTAATAATTATTTCCCATCAACTCTCAGTAGATTTTATGTTGCATTTGCTTGCTTTGTGATAGTTTATATTTGTACCCCTTAATCCTAATCAGCTTTCTTTGTGTTTCATTGAGCTGAACATGTGAAGCAATGCTTTTACCAAGAGATGGGCTGATGAACCCAGAGAAATCTGGGAGTGCTGGGTGAAATATAAATGATGAAAGAATTTCAAGAAAGCATAATATTCACATTATATTAGGTTATGTAATCTCCAGAATAATGTTCCTGTTTGTTTGTTTTGCATGCATGGAGGACCATGGATCAAAAAGACAGAGTGTCTAATTGGGTTTAGGAAGAGATGGTATGTGTGCAGGTTTTCATGCATGCTCGGGCTGATACATGTATCCTGAAATTAGCCCAAACATATATTGCAACTCATTACTTTTTTTTCTGAAATTGTACAAATAAATAGTAGCATATATTTCTTGGGTTTTACACACTGAATTTCACACTCTTACTTTGTTACATAATTTAATGCACAGCTTCTCATGCAAAACTTGTCTAACTTTTGGAGATCTGTTTCGTAGTCTTCAGTTTACAGGCCATATAATGCCAGTTTTACTCGTTTAGAAACGTTCTGATTTATGATGCTCTGGTATTAGTTGTTTTTTTTTTTTGTCTTAGATCAGGGTTTTAATATAGTACGTTTATGAAAAACTTTTTCATTGCACCTTCTTCATAATGTTATAATAAGATTAATAGTTGGACTGGGGCCTTGCTTGGTTTAAGATAGGTGTTCTTCTGGTCTGTCAAGATGTACAAAGAGGTAATCCAAGAAATGAATCTCATGATTTACTGTTCTGTGTGCAGAAACACATACATTGTCAGTGCTTTTGGTTCACTGTAAAAAACAGAATGATGTTCCAGAAAAAAAAAAAAAAAACAGGTGACGTGAGCTTTCTCAGTAGAGCAGCTGGAATCATGTTCTGTCATTCATGCAAGCTTTTATTGCGATTATAATCATCTTACAGTTTGTTTTTCATATGATTGGGATTCCTCCCTGGTGAATCCCTTTGGAGGTTTTTCAAGCATGTCCCACCAGGATTAGACTATAGGACAGACCAAGAACTGAGTTCAGTCCCGAGCTCAAAAAGTATTATCACCTGTTATTATTAGTCAACAAGTTTAATTGGTCACAAAAAAGCTTGATAAGCCACAACCCAATTACAAAAAAATTTAAAAAATCATTTACGGGCTTTTAACAGAAGTTAAAAGTAATTTATAACAAGCTTGGACAAAAACTTAAGACTATATTCTCATCCTCGGTGAGAGTTTCAGGAGCTGCCGTCTTTTAACCGTCCACTGTTCACCGATAGGCTGGATGGTGTAGTGGCTCTTTGAGACAAAATGAGGTCTGACACATGCGCAGATCAGGTCATGAAGAGCAGGGAAACTGTTTCGAAATGGCAAATGGCTTATACTTGTAGAGCATTTTGTCTATTCCAGAAGACCCCAAAGCGCTTTGCACTACACTCAGTTATTCATCCATTCATGGACACAGTACATTAATGGTGGTAAGCTGCATTGAAGCCACGACTGCCCTGAGGCAGTCTGACAGGAAAGTGAAGCTGCCATGCACCAGCATCACTAGGTCCTCTGACCACCAGCAGCTTCTCCTCTTAGGTCCATGCTTGTACATTTGATTTTAGTTGAACTAGAAATGACATGTGAACTGCAATGTTAACCATCAGCTCAAATGTGAATATAGTCTATCTTGTAACATAAACTGGCAAGCAACATTGAGTGTTTTTTTAAAGCGTTTTGGTGCTCGTGGTCTTAATCCATTAGTAGTTTGATAGGAAGAAGGATATAGAGAGAACATGCAGTAAATGGCGTGGGGTCGGGAATCGAATCTGGGATATTTTTGTCAAGGATTGTTGTTACTGTATGTGAGGCATTTGCCCTGCCACTGAGCCACCTGGTGACCCCACAACATTGAATTTTATCAAAAATTTAAACCCTTTGTCTTAAATTTAAAATGTCCACCTGGTTATTTTTGCTTATTTTAGTTGTACGCAGTTCTTTAAAAGTCCTGTGAGTAAATACATTTGTCCATTTATCCATAACTGGAAATTTAAAAATCTAGTGTAATTTACCATCTATTAAAAGAATGCCCCTAAGATTAATTTCATTCCCTGCTATGGTGGGGGTGAAATTCCCATAATAACCAGATATTGGCTGGAAAGTGCAACGTCTCTCCTTTCAGAAATTTGGAATTTTTCAGATAGCGCAACGTTCGGCAGAATAACGGTACTGCAAATTTGGCTGGATTGCCAGCTCTCCGTTTAGGACTTGAAGCTTTAACTGACAAGACAGTGATTTGGATAGGGAACACATACTCTGATGAGAGCCACATAGAACTTTTATGCGCTTTGCACGGTCGGTCGAGCACCAGTGGGATCTCTGCCAGTTCAGGTTGTATTTAAGTCCTTCATGGCTGAACGTCCCACATTGTTTAGGATTCTTTTCTTTTTCCAGTGTCTGGACTGTAAATTATAACAGTGTTAAAGGCATAAAAAATGTACATCCTGTCTGTCCCTGCAGGTTAGATCACACCACATGTTCCACAGCATTCAGCATGGATTATGTTTTCTTGGAATATTTCTCATTATTTTTGAGGGAAATATTATAAGGTGAATGGTATTATCTGATGACATCCTGACCCGGAGTAAAATGAGCATCATTACTTTGCAACACTCGATCCGGTCACAAACAGTGCAGTCAGAGATATAATGATCTGAATTCTTGGAAAGAAGACAGCTGCTAGTGGTATGTTTTTAATGTGTAACAATTTTTCACACTTGAAATTGTTGGTGCTTACAATTTAATGTAAACACTAGTCCCCGAGTCAAAATTGTTTGTGGCTAAATTTGTGCAAGCAAATCCACTTGCAATAATTAATTGTTTAGGGAAAATACCCAAGAAATGTTCTTAGCTATTTAATATTACTTCTAATTACACAATGGTTTATTGCCATAGTTATCAAACTGTGGTACAAGTTCACCTGTTGAAAGCTGGGCCACAATAGACAGCACACAGAGTAAGGACTTTTGGATTATTTTTGGGACAATCGGGGATCAAATAATTTTGAAATCGAGCTTATAAGCAGCAAAAGTTGGATATGTGAACTATTACAGTACATTAAGTCTTTCTTCGTCATACACGTCTCAAAAAATAAGTCCAGAATTTCAAATATAAACCAACAAAAAACAAAACAAATTCGGAACAAGTGGCTGGCGCTGCATATGCTTTTATTTTTCAGCAAAGTAAAAGTCTGCTCGTAAAATATGTCAGTGGTGTTGTCCCCCTGATCATTATATGTTTTGCATTGAAAATGAAAGCAGTTTTGGACATATTGCTCATGCAAAATTCATATCGGTTTCACCTCTTGTAACTTGATGGTGTTTTTAAACAAGGGTTGAAACTTTTCTCCTACAGCACATCATTAGAAAGAGGGACGTCTTGGTAGGAAAAATGCAGATATGACTGCATAAACAGATTCCCACAAGAAGCGCAACACGTAAACACATGCCTCCAATTACTCTTCGCTGTAGCTGCATTGGACTTTATTTACATTATGCTGCTTATACGCATAGGGGGAAAAAAAAACGATGCATGATGAGAGAGAAAAACTGTGTCTGACTCTCACACACAAATACACACACATTCACAGAGAGAGAGAGTTGGGCAGCATTGCGGGATGCTGAACAGAGAAAGCAGTGTGCCCCCAGGCTCTTGCCCCGCAAAGAGCGGGATGAGTGGAGGATAAAAGCATGGCTGCAGCGGTCTCAGGGGGGGAGCGGTGAATGCATAACCAAACCTAGACAGCAATCCAGGCCTTGACGACAAGAAATAATAAGAAACAGAATGGTAAATACATTTTACATGTTTTGTTTCCGTTAAGATATACAGTTAAATCAAGTGGCGTGTTTTTTTTTTTTGGAAGATAAAACTTTTTATGACAAGTTTGTGATGCAGCTCAAAGATGTATTAGTTGGTAATGATTGTGTTTTCATTGGTATTTACATATTAACTAATATTAGCTTGGTTTGCTTATTTTAACAGAACATTTTCTAAATCACAGGTCAGCTCTATGAGTATACAGAATCCCTGTTAGTTGAACACATAAGGACAATTGTCAGCAATAGTAATCGCAGAACTCTTTTTGCTTAGGACCTCTGGGGGAGCATCTGCTTCACTAGATGTAAGGGTGCTATGGGTTAACTGTCTGAGGACTTAAGCGGCTAAAAATAGCTCAGAGCGCAGAGGTGCAACTCCTCAGACCTGAAAAGACATTGGTCTTGTCTGCACCTTCCCTGTTGTGAACGTCATGCACCCGGATGTATTTCTGTGCATGTTCAGCATTCTGTCATGTGTTTTTCTTCCCGGGTTTACATCTGTACAATCCAATTTGTAATATGGACAGAGTGTTTGGCCTTGCCGTCAACCTGAATCATCTCACGTTCCTGGCCTTTGTAATGAGACAGTTGGAGAAAGCACAAGAAACCCTAAAGTAGGGAGGATTGTTAAACAGTTTATAACCCTCCCAACCCAAGATCGGAGGATAAATCATCATCATCAGATTTTTTTTTTTTTTTTTTTTTTTTTACTGAGGTGAGTTAAAACGGAATAGGTGATTATAGGTGCACTATTTAGGGACATAAAAAGGGGAGTAAGAAAAGAAGAGTGGGAAAGACAGAAAGGGCTGTATGATGGGACGAGCAGGAATTCTCTTTGTTCCAACTTCAAAGCCCACTGAAGTCACCCAAAGCCTTTCAGTCATACTTCATTTTAGATATCATGCAGGGACATAAAAGCATGTCTTTACTCTGTGAACAATAGCTGCAGTGTGCATGTTAAGTTGTGATAGAGGATGCAAGGGGAAGAAACACAGTTGCTCAGGTGATAATGAATTATAACCAAGTGAGAACCGGAGATGTGGCTGACGGCAGCGCAGCGTCGGGGTTGCATTCGTCTCAATTTTAAGCATTCTGTCAGATTCCACATGCAGTTAAATGTCAATTTCAGTGTACATGTTTGCCTGCGTGTGTGTGTGTGCTGTCGCAGGTAGTTGAGAAATAGTTCCAAGGAGTAGACCTCCTGGGAACAGAGCCATCTCCACGGGGATTTCAGGGCTGCCATTCCCAACACAAGAAAATGTCCCCACAGGTGGAATCCCTGATGTGTAGCTGTTATCTTACTCCCTGCAGGACTGAAGAGTTTTTCTATTGACTTCTTAGGGCACCGAGTATGTTGAGGGTTTTTTTTCCCCTTCTGCAGCTCAATATAGAAACAGGATTTGGAGCATTGATTCATTTGCAGAATTTTATTTATTTATTTTCACTTCACAAAATGTCCCATTATGGCTGTTTAAACCGAACTGTTACTGAAGAAACTGTTCATAGAAAGAGACACTCTCTCCTCTCATGACTGAAGAAAAAGAATAATTACACCAATCTTCCACCATGTGAACCCAAGAATTGTTGCTTTGCAGATTCCTGTTGGTCTTCTGATTAGTTTATAGAGTTAAAAATGTTTCAGCTGTGATCATAAGAAAGTCACTGCCACAGTTCCTATGGCTCACTGGTCTGAAAGGATGATCTGTTGGCTAGCTAAGATGAAACAGTTTCTAACATTTAACGACAGATTTATGACTGGAGGTGCATGAAATACAGTGCTTACAATTCAGGGCACCTGTTATAGCGAAAGGCCATGGAAGCTGGAGGATCTCAATGCTCCTCGCCGGTAAGCTATCTTTAGCCCTTGCCCTAAATGGCTTGGCATGAATCTCAAAATTCGTACTTCTTAAGTTCATTTTTTACTCTTATTTTCTCTTATGAAGTGCATTTCCCCATTGAGGGTTACCAAATGATATTCTTTGTTTTGAAGTGGACATTTTGTGCCTTGGGAAACTATTGATACCACTCAAAACCTTCTACATTTTGTTATGTTGCAACCAAAAGATCAAAGATGGACATGCATGTATTGTTGTACATGCATCGCTCTTGTAGCAAATTAATACAAAGTAGTGCTTTATGTATTACTAATTATTACTGTAATACTAATTGTGCTATATTTAAAAGCACGAGTCATCTTCCCCCAAAAAAAACCCTCGGCACAGCATGATGCTAACTGCTGCATAGGTTTCCATTCAACACTTGCAAAGCTTGTTGACATTTTTTTACAATTCAGATCATTTGGAGTTGCACACATTTTTGACTGACTTCTCTTTCTTTGGCTTTGAACAAATTTACAGCTTCAGTTTCAGAGCTTTTGTCACTAATTCACCAGTTTATGTAATTTTACTCTTCATTTCTTCCGTCTCTCTTTGGCTCGTCACTCATGTTTCAAGGATTAAAAAAAGACAATGAGATAAACTATTTTCACCGTAGAAGACAAAGATCGCAATTAGATTCTGGAAGCATATCCGAAATAACATTCATCCAAGCACTGGCTCAACAACATCAATCAAAAAGTATAGCAATTTGAGGCCTAATGTTTGTATCCAAGTAAAGAGAGTTTATAATGTAATGAGAATGGAAAACCACAGCACAAAACAACCGCTGAGTACTAATAACAAAAAAAAATGCAAGACGATTATCAATGAATTGTAGTTTTGTTGTCTAGATTGGTCATCATTTACATCTTGGAATTAAAATTGCAATATTTAGATATCTATATTTTGCAGGAATTGCCTGCAATGAGTTAATGATTTAAAGAAGCAAAAAACTGTTTTTTTTTTGTAAATTGAGGAAGTTTGTCACTTTAATGATTGCCTTTAAGTGACAAACTTCCTCAATTGCTTGTTTTAAGCCAAATAATTACCATGTATGAGGAGATGTTTAAGTGTTTTGCTCCGGGGGTTCCTCATTTTATTGTGGTAATTACAGGTGACGTAATCCTCAGTAATCGTTAGTCTTGCAACCACACATCTCTTTCACTACTCTGTGCTCAAACAGCAGCATAGAGAATATTTTATCTTGAATTATGTAGGTGGGGGGGTTGGAGATTTTGTTCAACCCGGTTGGATAAAATACTCTTTTGTCCAAATTCAAAATGCAATTTCAATTTAACTTAATCCTGACCCAATAGTGAGAAATAATAAAGAAATTTCTGTAGGAAGTTTCATTCCAGTAGACTAATTTCATCAACACCTCATGGTTGCTTTTATTCTGCTACAGTTCAGCACCCCTGCATCCTTTTGACGTTCCTCGTATTCCTTCTCCTTAGCGTTTGTCTGTTTATCCTCTCTTCACCACAGGTCTATGTAGCTCTAACACACACACGCACGCACGCATGCACATACACTTCCCAGCAGCCCCTTGAGCTCCACGTGAAACACCACAGTGCTGCTCTGCAGCCAGCTGGTGCCTGCTGCTTCAGAGTCCAAGCAGCACACTGACAGTCAGTAAAGCCTTACAAGGCTATTCTCAGCAGCTGTTGTTGTTACTGCTGATGACCCACTGGACCTTTGCTGTGGTTTACTGATGTAGTTCAATATGCAGTGTGGGCTGTGTAGGCGTCACAATACTTGTTTAAACACTCACTTGTTCTGGTTCACAGGAACTCAGCATGTGTGCTGAATTTAGCTCCCTGCGTTCACATAATAGGTGCTACTATTCTGGCTGCGTTATATTTTGGATTTGTGTTGTCATTTAGCTTTGTTTATTTGCAGCGCAAGGTATCACACATAAATCATGTTATAATATAGGTTTTATAATATAGTTTATACACTTTTCAGATTTCATGACCAGGGAATCCCAAGGGTTCAATGATTCATTCAGATATTCATCTAAAAGTACTTTTTCACAATCCAAAAGTGTTCATTTATTTGGCATTTTCTTCAAAATGCACAGGGTTGGCATTAAAGTATATATACAAGTTTGCATGTGTACATGCCCCAGTAACGTTAAGTTTAAATAAGCAGATTTGTAGACATTAACCAGCTTCTGGCATAATTCTGACTGGAGATTTTAGTTAACTAAACCAGTGAAGTTCGTTTCAAATTGTTCATTCTTGTCATAGTGGCCAAATAGCATAATTTTTATTATAACCATAAATCTTTTCTACAGGGGGTATTCGATTCATCCATGATGAACTTGAAGGCGTTAAGTTTTAAACATAGATTTTTTTTTTCCTTTCATTTCTCCTAGCCTGCTGATTTAACCAATTAACTTTTATCCTAGAGTGAACATGTGGTTTTCACCAGTCTTAATTATATGTGAGAGTCTTTGAAGTAACGGCCTTGGACTGTGCAGTTGTTACAAATGGCTCCAAAAGATTGTTCCATCTTTTATTACTACAATGTTTTGATCCAGACTGAGTTATTTGAGATTTCCCATTGTCAACTCAGTAAAATCTGCTAAAGTATTGTATGCTGTTGGAAATCACGATTACAAGTTACCAGTTACTGATTCTAAGCCTTTGTCCCCCCTAATTAGACTTTGCTTTCTGTGTAAAACTGAGGATGTATGCATAATTTTGAATCCGAGTGGATTAGAGAAAGTTTTGCGTTAAATTAGAGAGAATCACAGTTCAAATGCATGACGAAAATCCAAAAGTTGACATTCATAGCTCCCTTTAAAATTTTCTCTAGCAGACTCCATCAGCGTAATAAACGATGATTTAATTTTTTTGCTTCCCAACCCAGGAAACGTTGAAGCTGATACGAATACGGCCATCATAGCCCCAGGACAGCTGCGGCCTTGAACCTTGCTGGAGGGGGATATTAGTTGAAAGCAAATCAGATTAAATTATGTAGCAGCCACGGGAGCCCTACAGTAATTTTGTGTCAGTTTTTCAGCATGACAGTGCGACGGAAACAGAAAAGTACGTGACTACTGGACGCTTTTCCCACACTTGTTTAACTTTTTCTTCCTTACTGCAGAGTTTCCCTTCCGGCCTGAAGCTTCATGCACTCTCAGGCCACTGGGGAGGCGGCTCTTGCTTTAAACTTGCACCTCCTGCTGACTTTGAGGTTAATTTAAAACAAACTGGATTCAGTACGTTGATTACATTGAAGCCAATTACGAGTGTTCCTGGAACAGTGCTTGAATGCTGTGTAATGAAGCAAAGCCTCTGGCTATGCGGGACCAGAGGGGCTTTGGGGTTGTTGTGAACTTAATTGTGCAGAACTAAACAACGGAGCATCATCTACACAGACAGCCGGTGGGTAGGCCACCACATCCATACACTGTCTGAATGTGACTTTATTGCATGCATGTACCGATATAATGCCGCCCTATGGAAAAATAAATCGTCAAGCTGATATGGTGAGACGCTTTCTGACAGACAGACTGTTGGCTGAGTGACAGAAGTAGTGACTGGCTTGTTTTGGCTGATGTAACGGTTTGAATAGTAGGATTCGTGACACCATTTAAAAAGGTTAAAACACTTTGACTTAAAAGAATTTCATGCCATCATCACTGCAAGCTCCTAGTTCTATTGGCTTGATTTGTGGTGAAATATGAATCATGAAATCTTCAGCTGAAGTTACCCTTCAGTGGTAAAACATGTGAAAATGCGTCAGTTTGTCAAGTTCAATACTGCACTGCATGAAAAAATGATAATTGCAGATCCAAAACAACTTTCTTGCCACAGGCAATGTTGAAAAGATGCAAACTTCGCCTAAGTACTTGGCCAAAGGGTGTTTCTGTGCTGCAGGCTTACATGCATTCAACTGAGCGCAGGGTCTCGCCTGGAAAACAGCACAAACACATTCTATAAATACTGCATGCTCTCTACACATATACAAGTAAGGAGTGCAAATGCCTTGTGCCTCAGCTGCCTCCAGTCATAATAAATGCTAATATGGATAGTCATGCTCAGTTCCGTGCTTGCATCTACACGATTCTCTTCTGCAAGTTTGAAGTGTTTGAAATGGAAATGCTGTCCGCTGAGCTTCAAATGTTTAGCAACAGAAGAAGATTGTCCATCTGTTCTTCTTGCTGAAGAATCTGTAAAATATTTCTTGCATGTAAATGAGTAACATATTCAATGGACTGTTGTGAAATAAAAATGTGGGTAATACTATATTTTATTATTTCTTAATCAAATTTGTCTTTAACTTCATTGCTTACTTAGGAGAGTGAACACCCTTAAAGGGGGAAATACTGACACTTGTTGAACTTCATAACGTTTCATGGCTGCGAACTTTGGTGTAATTTATGTAGCATAAATAGAGAAGCTTTTATTTCTAGCAAATTTACAAAAGCATATCCACTCTTCTATTCACCTCACAACTGCGTACTGCTGTGAAAATCCCACTTACTTTGAAGTTGTGTTTAACACAACAAAACTGCAAAAAAGTTTATACTTTAATGTTTTTGCAAGATCTTGTAAAGTTTATCTTCGCAAAAGCATTGTGTATATGAAAATGCACTCGGTGTTTCTAAGCTTGTTATTATTTTAGCCCCAAAAATAGTAACTACTCCAACTTTCAGTTTTACTATGTTTTTCCCGTGTGTGTGGTTTCTGTCCTTAAACACATTTCCAAAAACAGATGGTGATGCGTATCTGAGTGTCTTTGCACTTGTGTCTTTTTGTGTGCAATCACGTTTTAGCATTGCACAGGAGTTCTGAAATGTTTTGACGGATCGACTGGACTCAACGTACACAGCTCAATGGAAAGAATGTCAGGCTATGAAATTACACATTAGCCAGTGTGCTTAAGTCTGCAGATATGTGTATGCAAATCTCATGTGTTTCTCTGTGTGTGGGTTTGTTTTTTGTGCATCTTTCTCTGCTGCTGTGTTTGCACGAACACAGAACCAGGCCTGCAGCAAGCAAAACAGCACTAAAAATAACATTCTGTTTCTTACTGTTTGCTTGCAGTATTGGCATCGATGACGGCTTGAATAAGGGCATAAAAGTTTGAATGAAGATTGTTTATGTTAAATTTAAGAGGTGCAGTGCTTTTTTTGTCTTGTCTTTTAATTTTGGGGTAAAATACTTAAGGAGTAAATTTACTAGGAAGCTGTCCTTTGCTGTTTGTATCAGGTGATTTGGATATAACATATTTGGCAGGAGAAGGAATGAACTAAAAAAAAGATAATTACAGAAAGTAGGGTTAGAGTTAAAGTGGTAAAGGGAAAAAAAAATGTTTGTTCTTAGGTGGTCAAGGAGAGAATGCACTGGTGAGGGACCAGAGACTGGCTGGCACACCAGCTGCTTGGGCGCGTAGATGGCACTGATTTGAGTAAAAGGCAAGAACAGCCAGATGGAGGGTGCAAAGAACAGGTCAGAGTGATGGGTAGAAAGGACCAGGCAGACCAGCTGTCAGCCAGTCTGTGGAAGCTTCGAATACAGGTGTGTTGTGACATTTAACTACCTTTGTGAGGACTTGCATTTGCCTGAGAGAATACAAGACCGTCACAGATGAGGAAATGAAATGAGGCTTGGTGATTGCACACGTGTCTCAGTTAGCATCTGTCATGTCTGGAGAGCGTATGCAAGTCATTGTGAAATCTCCTCGTTCTTCTTGAGTCTATCAGTTGTACATGTGGCGAAGCATTTTCAAAAAGACCTTAAAGGAGTAGCTCTTTGAAGAGTATTTCTGTAAAGTTAGTAATTTACAAAGATGTAACACTGCAAAAAATATATATATACTGTCAGTCAAACCTCCACCTTCTCTTTCTAACCTGAAACAACTCAAAATAAAGGTATTTATGCTACATTGGCAAATAATGAACATTTCTCAATTTATTTATTTATTTTTTCCAGCCAAAAAACAGCACAGTAGTTACACTGGTGGCTACTGGCTAAATAAATCATCCTCATGTTGATGTCTGTCAGTTACAACCCTGCCAAATATAGAGTTAGCTCTTTCATTTTGGTTCAGAATGTCAGATGTTAGAAGACATGGAAGATGGTTAATCTTCTGATATTCTTGGTTTCTAGTTGTTTGGAAAGTGTCAGATAAGGGCGTCTGAACAGCCGAGGAGCCGGATTGACACAGCAACTAGCGAAACTTCATGTAATCACAGTGATGTTGTTAAAGTGAAAAAACATAGAATCTTAAAGATTGTTGGTTATTATAGTGAATATATGATCCTGAATAGTCAGAATAAATTTGTAATAAGTTGCATTGTGGGAAAAAAAAACCCCAAAAAACATCAAATTGCGTCAAGTCATTAACTTTCCAACAATCTCTCCCCCTGAATAAGCACGCGGTGACATTTAAAAGAAACAACTCCATTTTGAAAGGAAGAAACCTGCGACAGAGCCACATTCATAGTGTACGGTCATCTTCTATGATCAACTGGGGGTTTGAGCAGACAGGACGTAAGCACAGACAGCCCAACCAAAGATTGAAGAGTTTAATACAGTGCACATCTGAAAGGGGGTAAAATGGTAGCTGATCTAACAATGTGGATCTTCAGAGGCAACCAGGACAAGCAGAGAGCAAATAAATTATCTGTTGCAGCACATTTTCACTGTATCCCTCTTTTGTCACGACAGACACGTGTTTAAAATGCCTCCTTCTTTGCGAAGTTTTCATGCAGCTTGTATCTACAAGCTCATCGCTTTTTCACCCACGTAAAATTGTTCTAGTGAAACTGTTAAAATATAACATTTGTATGATCTTAACTTGAAACCCATTCAGTTATTTTACGTAGCAGGGGAAAGAGAAACCATAAAAAAGTACATTATGTCTTGTGACGTTTTTTTATTCGAAGTGCTTTTGTGGATGTGGTGAATGGGGTTCACCAGGGCATCTGAGGGACACAAAACACTGGTTATGTACAACATTAAAAACTGTGTCCAGTGGATTAATGTAGATGCAGTGGATTTCCTAGATGATCCCACTACAGCACAGAGGATTCATGCCAACCTGCACTAGTATGTTTGTGTCTAACATATTTAGGCTCTGTGTGAGTAGGTGTAATGCACCACAAACTTGAATCTGAAAGCCTTTGTCTGCCAAAGGGGGCATATTGCCTTTGTCGTCCATTCATTGCCATGGTTACTAATTGGCTTATGGTGCATGTTAACAGGCGTCCTTTTCATACTGCTCCTTCCTCTCAGTGTGGAATACGTAGCTTTTCTGTTCGACGGGTTAATCCCCAGCAGTCCTACAGAGAGTGGCTTTTTCAGGCTCCCTTCCTTTGAAGATTATTTTTGCGTTTGACCTTGAGGAAAAACTGACCTTTCTGAAATTAAAATTTAATAGTGCCTGCATGTAGCTTGGCCTCTTTTCTGCTCTTCCACCCACTGACCGCTCACTCTGTCTCGCTCATACACACACTCGTGCTCCCAGATCAGTCAAGATGCATTCAGACAGAATCGATAGATGAAATGTAAGTAAGCCGAGACACCCACTGCTCTCCACACTACATCACAGGACCTCACCTGACGGTCTGGTCCCTGTTTTGACAGGTGTTACTGCTCACTCACTGTTTTACTAAAAAAACAAACAACAACTTATTTCCAGGGTTTATTTGCTACATAAGGCAGTATTGTGTGGGTCAAGTGTTACGAAAAAGAGATTATTGAAGAATATTTGTCTCCAGGCTATTGCACTCCTTTTCATTTCAGAAAGATGAACTTCAGCGTCAACTGAAAAAGTGGAGCCAAACAAGAGCAGGTGGTACTGAAGTCCAAATTCAAGATGATCTGTCATGAATACAAAACATTCTGACTTTAAGCAGAAGTCTAGAAAGAAGCCAATCTTAAACACAGACGAAATGACAAAGGGAGAGAAAATGACAAAGCCAGATATACAAAACGAGGCTGATGGGTCGCAGAAGGAAACAGTGAAGATGATCACATTGTCAGAACAGCAGAGAAAGGGAGTCAAGAAATATAGTGCCTTGAAAAAGTACTAATACCCTTTAAGTTTCCACATTTTGTCCTGTTGCAACAATAAACTTTAATGTATTTTCTTAGGATGTTATGAATTAATACCAAGTACAACATAATTGTAAAGTAGAAGGAAAATAATGTACATTTGTGTATTTAATTTCCAATAAATATCTAAAAAGCATCCTGTTTATTGTCTTCACCACAAATACATCCTTCTAAAATCACCTACTTAGTGAATTTATCTCATCTATTATCCCATTTCCTCTATCTAAATCCAGTTACTCCATCAACGTCTCAGAGGTTTTTCAGAGAATGTCAGAGCACAAACTGCACCGTCATTTAGTCAGGCCCAAGTAAAACCGCGGTTTTATTCACAGTTGCCGCAACATAAAACCAGCTCTCATTGCTTCTCAAGATAACAAAACCAACTAATTAAACCACTGAAAACTGAACCTGGCAACCCAACACTACATTGTCACACTCCTCCACTTGTCAAGCTGCCCGTGACCTGCAGAGTCAAAGATCAAATAGCTGTGCACCATTCACACATGAACCCACATTTTTATTCAGATCTGATTACAAGAGTCAGTGATTGGAGGGTAGAGTTGCAGCGTGGGGATGAGTCCATCCTGGATATAGGCTTACAGAAAGAGCCAGAATATAAGTTGGCGCAGCTGTAAAGGCCCAGAGTTTCCGTTCAAATTTAACAGAGGGGATGAATTAGTGATGCCTCTGAAAGCTCCAGACGAGTGGAAAATGGGGACTGGTGTATAAATAATGCCTATCAGAGATGGAGTAAACATTCAGTGGATTCATGTACTGATGGGGACTTTGTTACACTGTAACTCGTACATGTGTGGAAGAAGAATTATAACTTAAAATATTTGCTCCTTTTTAAAAATGTTGTGGCTGATTAAGGGGCATTCACAATGTCAGATAAGAAAATTTAACTACATTTTAACTTGTGTCCAGCCTCCCTCCATCTGTTAGTTGATCCTTCATCTGGCAGATGAAGGATCATCGAGACACACGCTCATAGGCAAGTGCATGTATACACAGGTGACAAATTTCAATAAAACTCTGAGCCCTTTTCCAGTGCATGTGCATAGTCTGACATTTGCTCCATGCCCTTGGAGGGTGAGGGGGGGCTTCAGCACATCTTTTCCACCCCAGCAAAGAGGCATGTCACTGAGCCCCTTCTCTCCCACAAGGAGCCTACCTGGTGCCCGCCTGTTATCTAACTGCCTCCTCCTGCCTAAAGCTTTCTCTTGACTGCCCAGGGTGCTCCCTCTGTTGAGTCACACACATGCATACACACACACACATGCCAGTCTCGCCATGCAGTGAAATAGGACAGGATGCTGGGATGGAGACACCTCTCCTGAGTCTTGGTGATGCCCCAGTTTTTCCTGCAACCTACTTTTCTCCACTCACACTGGCAGCCAGACAGCTACCTTCTTCCTCACTGATCCATGCTGACAGGTTGACCGTTGTGAGCTACTCCCAGTGTTGGTTCAGGCTCATCTTTCTTGTTAAAGAAGCGGCAATCATCAGCCGATGACTGTGATCGGACAGGTATCAGCTTGATAAGCCGTGATCAGTGACCAGCATTCAGTCAGATACACCTGGTATCAGTCATATTTATACACATCAGTCTGAGCTGTGTGAGTTGTGAAGCCAGAAAGACATGCTGAAGAATACAGGCCTTTCAACACATCTATGATTAATGTTCCTAATCAGTAGATATCTTTAAAAAAATATAAAAACTGAGTTTCTTTTAAACTAAATCAGCTCCTGTTGTCTTATGTTGACAAACTACCTGTTTTCCTACATATGCTCTATATGCACAGCTTGAAACATTGTATTTTATGCCAAAACAATAACTAACTCTGGCACAGTGGAAAAGCAGTCGTTTTAAAGTCACTGGTTAATTCTAGCATCTTCATCTGTCACATACTGTTGGGCATATCACTTATGCTCAAGTTGCTCGCTGATCTTCTTATCAGTGCATAATGTGAACTCTTTTGAGTGAATGTGGCTCTTGTGTAAATGCACTTTAAGTGGTCAGTGTGAAAGACATGCAGCATAGCAGTTCAGTCTGACTGTTCTCCTGAGAATAGACTGGTTTACCTGCTTTGATTAGGACTGTGGTGCATTTTATCCAAAGCCAGAAACTTGTGTGTCTAGATGGTGTCTTTTTAGAACATAAAGCACATTTTAAAGCAAATATTTTAACAACTTTAAATGTCTTGATCTGGCCTTTCGTAATATTAACACATTATGAGACCAACAGGCAAGAGCAGAGTCACCCAAACAACCCTGTATATGTTCTGATACTCCACTGTGTATTGGTGGAGATGCTACATAGCTCTACATTACTTCATTCAAGTGTTGAAACTAGAGATCAGACTTGAAATCTGGGTGTAGTGATGAATTCAGAACTGAACCTTCAGAGTCACATAAATACAATTAAATGTCAGTGTTTTTTTTATTTTGTAGTTAATTTAGCTGTTTTCAAGACAATTTACAGTGAAAACAAAAGATCAGTTTTAGAAGAGTAAGGGGCTGTTGAGCAGTACACCGATGTGCTTAAACCTCCTATTTATGGTTATTTTAATTTCTCAAAAAAAAACTTCACAACCGTCTGCTTCACATTTCACAACTCCCCCCTGAACAGAGGAAAAGATGAGAGTAACTTTCAAATAGCTGGTATGAATAAACTAACAAAAAATGGTAAATTAGTGGCTTATTTTTTTCAGTTGGTGTATGCAAATGTAATCTGCATGTGAAAGTGAATTTCAAGGGGAAAAAAAGGCTGAGACTCATCGCTGTAATTCACTGAGGTTATAAAGTGTTGCTCTTAATTACACTGATGTCTATTTTGTCATGAGTTTATAATAATCTTTCCGGGTCCGTAATTCATTCTCTGCATTTAAAATTGAAAACAGTATTTGAAAAGGATTTCTTCGAGCCCTCTTTAAGTATTCTTCTTTTCGCATATGAAGAAGTCAATTTCTGATGACATATTTTTTCAGACTTGGGAGGATTGAAGAGCATGAAGCAGATTTGGAAACGCCAGCCAGCTCTCGTTAGCTGCATTGACTGGCCCTCCGTCAGACTTGGTCATAGATCAGTACAGTCGATGCTGCTGTTGAGTCGGACACTGATGAGAGGAGCCATGTTGGCTGTGTTCATAGTCAATACGTCAGGCTTTGCAAAACAGTGTGTGATAAGCTCAGCCTGTTGTGAGCCAATATTGCTGGCCGCAGATAAACAATCTGACAAGAAAACTTTGATTCAAGGAGTGGTGAGCAGCAAACTGTGCGTATCGCCTCCTGCATCCGCTATCAGTGCCAGAGAGAGATGCAGGCTTATTGGATGTTTCTCTGTTTTATTCTGTTCATATTTCTTTTTTGATATCTTCAGTCCTGCAAATAAAAATTCGGACGTTGAGAGCTGAAGTTCTGACTCTCAGAAACTTGTCAAGTATAAATTACACTTAAATCAAATAGGTTGAATGCTTAGCCCTGTTAAGTTGGCGCTAAATGCTAATGGCGCTGGCCTTGCTGCCACAAATGTGTTTTGCTACCTCTAATGGGTAATGTAGCCGCTCTCTAATGTAACCTGCTGCTGTTGTTAATGTAACCCTTTTAACCGCAGCAACACGGCACTCTGTATGCTGCTCAGCATTGCAGCACTCGCGATGTCCCCATGACAACAGGCAACATCAAAGAATTGAGAGGAAGAGCTGGCTTTGGTGTTAAAATGAGGACAGATGAAAAAGCTGCATGTTTCCAGTGTGAAATTCTCCAAATTATTGACAAATACCTGAGAGGATTTACAAGAAGATTTGCCTTTGACGTAAAGTCGGGGTGGAAAACCTAACCATAAACTCTACTCAGTTCAAACTCTTCCTCTGAACTTGGTTTTTGGCTGTCGGGTCAGATTAAAATCAAGTTCTTACTTTTGCGGCACAAAAAAAAACTCACTGCTGCTCTAATATTGAGGGTAAAAACAGCTGATCTGAACTTTAATAAATTCCCTGCCCATATTTAAAAACGTTAACAGGTTTAAGATTTAAGTCATTATTTCCAGGCTTGCCTGAAAGCTTCTGATACCGTTTCTTATATTGACTTTGTTCGCACATTAGACTCCAAATTGACATACTGACATTGAATTGGATTGTTGAATTGTGGCTGCAGTTACAGGACAAAGCCAAGGCAGGAAAACAATAAAAGAAAATTGCATCACCTCTGATAATAACATGAGTTTCATGCTATTGTGTCGCAGCCACTCGCAGTGCAAGAAATGAAACATGGCAACACCTGTTGACGGTAACTGCTACTCCTGTGGCTACGTCAGACCGACCCACATTTGCAAACAGATCCAGTCAGAGGCACTTGGCGAGCTAGCTGGTCCTCACAAACACAAAAATCACACAGAGGAATGAGTTCAGCTATCACAACAGAAGGAAATTGTCTCACAAAGTTAAACAAATGCAGTCCGATTTCTGAATGGGAGGCAGAGGCAATCCGACGGCCGAAATGTGCTTTACAATTCTCTCTGTGTTTATCTGTCACTCTATCTCTCCTCTCACCCACTATCTCATTTAGTGTTTGTCACTCTCTGGGTCACCCTCCAAACCCACTTTCTTTTTTTAGTTTGCTTTTCAGCGGACCCCATCTTCTGCATTTACATCCCTTCAGCCCTCTCCTGCTTTAATGTACTTTTTATCATCTGCTTTTGTTTCTTCCTTCTGTGAGTTCTGCACTAGATCAGACATGGTCACCTTTTTCTATTACTGTGGGGAGTTCTTGTTTAACCTCTAACCTTTCCTTTCCCAGTTGCTTTTTTTTTTTTTTAATCTCACCACACTGTTTCATCTTTTAATCTCTGGATATCAGCTCTATCAGGAATAAAGTATGGCCAGAGAAGGAGGGAGAACAAAATAATTATTTTTCTTCTAAACTTTCTTTGAACTGAGTGACCTTACAAACTGATAATGGAGTCTGCAGATACTTTTAACAAACCCAATAAAATCTTTTTTTTTTTCAACATATCTGTTGAAGTGCAGTCTGATGACAAGTATATTAAAAATATATATATATTGTCTAAGAGAGCTCATGCTTAAGTAAACTTAAGCATAAGTTTACTGTAACTGATTAGTCAGTTAGTCTGGATGGTGTTATTTTTGCAAGCAGAGAGCACCAGAACCATTTACAGTTAATTGGACCCATCAGCAGGATGCAATATTACAGCTCTCATATATTTAAGAAATAAAGATGCTCTGGGGGTGAAAGAAACCCTAAATGTACCCTTTCTATCCTGCAAAAGAGCTATTTTCACGCAAACCCTGAAGCTGAACTTATCTTTTGGATGTGCACAAGACAAACTGGATTTTATGGGTCGTGCTGACCTGAAAAAAACATATAAGAAAGAGATCATCCTCTTGACAGAGGTGTCGCATTTATTGTGGATGCTCTGAATTGCATTCTGCAGTCTCTGCTGTTTTTCTTCATGTAATAGAAACCTTAATCACAGCACTGACAGCAGAACATATCTCATTAGCAGAATCAAAGGCACAACACAAACAGAATTGCTCATCAGAAGCATGCAGACTGGCTAGATGGAGTAGCATCAGATGTATGATTTGTATTAAAGATTTATAGAATATTTCTTAGTTGGCTCACTAAAGTCCCTGTTGTGACACTGCATCAAAAATATCAATGCTTTTTTTTTTTTACGTTTTATTATCTTGTAAAAGCAAGCAGCCAAGCAAAGTGGTAAACTGTGGATTTCACAGCACTTGAGGATGGAGGATCTAACGTTTGTTGTGTCACGACTTCAAACAGGTCAAATGACTCCTAATTAATAACAGCAGCAATTAAAGCTTCATCATTTATTTATTTATTTTATTACAGCTAAATAAACTAGAAAGCTCCTCCCTATGTTGTATTTTGCTGGTGGATTACAAAGCAAAAAGAGTGATTATTAGTACAAATTACACAATAATTATCACTGCGATCAAATGCACCAATATCTCCATCTTTATTTGCTACTAGAACAACAGTCTACAATTACAAGTGTCTGGTCTCTGATCAGTGCTTAGCAGCAGTGTTGCAAACTGGAGTCACTCACAGTCTTTAGAGCAAGATTTACTGACTCCAGTCGATAGCTTTAAAAGCCCAAATGTTAAGGAGCGCCGTGTTTTTATGAGTGTTTGAACGTCTACAGTGCATCGCTCAGTGAATTTCTATTAATTTTATTATGCCTCCACATATAAGGACAATAAAGACCAGTCTGTTTATTTCTATTTTATATAAATGAAAAATATTAAATGAAGAGACTTTGCACACTTAGTTTTTCATTCTCAGAGACGGTGCTTGTAGTGGGGGAAACTAGGAGTGAGCATAAATAGCATAAGAGAAACACAGTAACCAGTCCAGCGGAAGAAAATAAAAATCAAGAAATTTTATGAAAGAATATGGCCATATCTGGTATTTTTACTTTAATATCTTTCTTTTTTCTTACACGAAATTCAAGACAGAAAGGGCTCATGCCCTACAGCCACTCTGCTTCCAAGTTTCTTGATGAAAAAATTTCAGTTTTACTTTTTTGCTTCACAGCTAAGAAAAATCTGCACAATAGTTGAGGGCCCCCTTTATCATACATTCCACTTTTTAAATGTGTCATGTTTTCAGCACCAGGTAGGCAGGTTTCTCTATTTGTTCTACTGAATATAAGATGTGCATTAGCTTATGAAATAAGCTAGACCGTCCATGAAAGTCTGATTCACAACCCTCCCTGCTATACTATGGCATGACGTGGTCTGAGAAACTGGATGGGCTCCAAACTGTTTTCGAGATGATGCAAGAAAGGGAGGAACGTGTGCTTCTGAATTATGAGTCCATCAGGGTTTCTGAACTCATTAAATGGTTTCAGTTTCTCAAATCCTTTGGCTTCTAACATGATATTACCTCGAGACAGGATATAGTAGTCTTTTAGGATTGGTTTTCAGTCTTCATTCATTCAAAACTTAAGTGGATTTCAATCAGATCATGTAAAATATAATTGTACTTATTTAATATTTTTAGTCTTACATTGTGAAGAATTGTGTTTGTGCTATTTTTATGGTTTTAATGGTCTATTTGAATTGTTTGAATGATGTTTATGTATGTTTATTGTACAACATAGGTTAAAAAACTGGGAGACTAATTTATTACAGATTTTTTTCTGTTAATTTTGGTGAATGCAATGGAAACATGACATTTAAAATTAGAAAACTACTTTATACCATTCCAAGAAACATAATTAATACAGAAATAATGAAAAGTATGTATAATATCTGCTTAAAAGTTAATTTGCCAATGACTACATTGTAGTGTAGTCATTGCCAATGACTACTTTGTAGTCATTGGCAAATGGCTGCAAAATCTTTGTGGACTTTTGTAACTTTCCCAGTGATATTTAACAAAGTTGTAGTGATAGTGCATGACAGACAATAATTGAGTCTGTATGGATATTTTTTCCTTTTGTGGATTGGAGAAAATTTACAATATTTTCAAACTTTTGAAAATATTGTAAATTGAATTTTAAGTTTATTAATCCATACAGAAAATAATCACTCAAACAAAGAATATCTGTCCTATTGTAAGAGGTGTAAATATCTGCTGTAAATAAACGTTTTGATAAATACTGAAATGGGTAAATTGCTCTCTTAAAATTAATTAACCACTTTTCACATCTAATTAACAATATAGTAGTAAGCAAATGGGACTCTGATTTATTTAAAACATGTTGCGCTGCCTGACATGATCTATCATTGAGCATATTGTTGGGGCTCTGTTGTAGACTTCATCTCTTTAAATTGCCAAGTTCATTCTCGACATGAACTGTGGTGCCTTACCCACCCCTTGTGTTTGATAACTAAGGAAAAGAAGTCCCCTGTGCATGCCTAAATTCCATTTTGTTGTTGAATTGCCTCCGGTAGCGGGGATCCATCACAGAAACCAAACATTTCTCCAGAGATGCAGGTTTCAACCGAGGGTCGTTAGTTCTTGTTTGAAGCTTAATTGAACCACATATCAAGGTAATTGTTCCTCAGCTCCTCGACCGCCCTCCTCCTTACCTCAGCCATGGTGGTTCACTGCTCAGCACAGTCACTTCTGCAGAGATAAAGGGCTTCCTCTTTCAATTATCAGCAGACATTACTGGTTTTATCTCTGAACGAGCTTCTATCAGCTCTCCAAACCTTTAGAGCATTTTTCCTGTTATGTTGATATACCCATATTGAAAGTGTGCACCTAACCACACGGACTGAGAATTACCATAGCTTGTTGATATGCATGCAGTATGAAAATGTGTTAATAGCTGAATGGATTTTCATCATCAGTGCGCAGGCAGTCAGTGGTGCAGGCTTTAGGGACTCTTTCTATCTCATGTGTGATTCATATTTAAATGTTGTTCTGCTCAACTCTTCTGGTAATTGTGTTTGAACTTCCTTGTTTTGCTTGGAAGTGGATTCACTGAAGCGTTTTGTTGAAAACAGTCTGGTAATCGCTTATTACAAAGACAGGCACAAACACAGTCGCGCACGATTACTCATACACGCATTTTCTCACACAAATGAGCAAAGCCTGTGACAGGGCCTTGTTATTTGGTGCATCCTGACAAATAAGTCTATCACAGGATTTAAAGACAGTCTCCTCCAGGCATCAAACATCATTTTTTTAGGGATATGTAGAAACTTGGAGTTGCGAGGAGTCAAAGGTTTTAGGCTTTAAAAGCGAAGAAGTGTGCTGAGGTGAAGAAAAAACGCTTGTTAACTCTGTTCCTCACAAATGTAACATTTATATCACCATAACACATTCATTGACATTTAGCTTCAATAGACTTTAAAAAGCTGCCTCATTTCCTTCAACAAAAGCATAGTGGCTCTCTTTTTAGTTGTTTTATTTTATTATTTTTTTTCTGTTTAAAATCTACAGTCGAAGTAGATCTTAAAAAATGTGGATATCATAAAAAAGTTTGTTGCTTTTATTCCTTCTTTCAGAAAGATAACCTCGTACATTATATAGAACAATTATACATAGTGGGACATAAGCTATTATTTCTTGTAATTGTGATGATCATACACAATTACAACCTACAATTCAGTGTCTCAGAAAATTATAATGTTATACATATTAAGCTAATTAAATGAAACAACTGAATGGTCTCTCCAGACTCAGAGACCATCTGAGTCTATAAATGGTCTCTGAGTCTGGGTCAATAGGTCAAGTCAGCGGTCATTGGAAAGACTGCTGACTTGACACATGTCCAGCATCCAGTCATCAACACCATTCACAGAGAAAGGAAACTACAAAAGTTTCCTCGCTCTAGAGAAGGTCTTTCGATAGACCTTCTCTATCAAAAATTCTTTTGATAGAAGCTAGTGATTTACCGAGTGCTATAACCAAATATATTCACTGAAAGTTGAGTATGTCACATCCATTTGACTGGCTGTCCATTTCCTACCGGTGCTCCTTTTGCACCAATGAGAAATGGTGCAAAAGGAGCAAAGAAAGCTGCAAGCTTGAGAAGACAGGGAAGCAAAATCTAGTCATAAATTTGTTGGAGCCTCACAAGGAATGGGCTGAGGTCTGAGTCGAAACATCTGGACTCACTACGCACTGATGAAGCTTGCACATGTCGGCCAAAGAGAACCTGAAATGGACTGTTGTTGATGGTGGCGAGCTGCTGGGTTTTATCCACAGCTTCGCTGCAAGACCCTGACAAAAGTGAGCCTACCAGGAAGCCCATCAATTATGGGAGGATCTCCCACCAACGTCACCCCAGAAATCAAAAATTGTTGAATATAAATAAGAAGTGTGCTGTTATTAAAAATATAAACATCATACTCACAATCCAAAGGATCTCCAACTGAGTATAATGGCCTTTAAAAAAGTGGAATGTGATTGTATATTTAACATTACGATGTCAACAGACTACAGTTGCTATATAGTATATCAGTGCAGTGCAGAAAAACAAATGTGCAATTACTGCAGAAATTTTATTTAAAAATGAGCAAAACTGTTTTACATAATCTGATATCTAATATCCTGCATGTCATGGTGGGACATGGCCTCTACCCCTAAAATTAGAAATGAATGACAGAAAGTCTAGAAAACATTATTTTCAGAGTTTATCTACCATATCTCTCCAGCCCCAAATTTAGCAATATTGATACTCAACTCACCCACTCAAAACTAAAAGAAACACAGTTGTTGAAATCTGATCATAACATGGGGATCAGTAGGTTTTCAAAGGCAGTCAAGTTAGAATGTGGCCCAAAGTGTGCGTGTGTGTGTGCGTGGGGGTGTGTGTGTGCATTAAAAAAAGATGGTGGCGATTCCTCAGTGTGATTCAGTGTGAGATTGGTTGTGAAGTGAGTGATGATAATGACCTTTCGTCCGCCTGCAGTGCAGGGTGAGAGTAATTCCCTTTACTTTATCAATTTATCTGTGTTTCTTTCCCCATTCCCTTCTCATCACTTGATAAATGTAAATGAGGAAATAACCTATATGCCATTCTTTTAGTGAGTTCTGAAAAGCTGAAACTGGAAATTGGATTTTACACCAAGTTTCTGGTTTGACAAAGTGAAAAACCTTGTGTGAGGCAGTGAAGAGGAAATGTGGCCCTAGATGACCGCAGATGTCAGGATTCAGCCGCAAGCCTCATTGTGTTTGGCAACACAATGGTTCATTTCTGCTTTGTGATAATCTCACTTGTGCCAGTGACCCACCCCATAGTACATAAGTACATTGAACCCGCTAGATTGCTGCAGTTTTTTCTTCTTGTAGATAAAACAGGTGGCAACAGGAACTGACTGACTGACAGACAATAAATGCAACAGAGAAGTTATCAGAGGACCCAGGACAGCTGGCAGGGACAGTTATCTATCATTTTCACACGGCACGTTCTAGATTTCAGCTTGTTGGCATGGTTTCACAGTACCCAGGTTTCTATTGTGCAGTTTTTCAAAACAAGGTCACCGCTGCAATTAACATGCTATTCAGAGAGCTGCCATTCACATAAGGGCTGCAGCTTCCATTGAATCCAAGGTTAGCGTTTTTATGTGGTCTATTCAAAAAGTCACTATTTGTCCAGCTGGAAGTCGTGATGTGTCTCTTTGTTTAGAGCATTCTCAAACTAGAGTCAGCATTTTTGAAACTCGTTGAATTTTCTAACAAGTAAAATTCTTGAAATATTATTTATATTTTACTTTAAACTCTCTCGAAGCAGTGGTGAATAATATTGTCAAATTCTTATATTTCCTCTTTAAAATGTCCTTGAAGGCTGGTTTATAGCAAACATTGACGCAGTCTGGATTTCAGTATTTCAAGTCATTTTCCTCTCAGTATATTCTCACACAGTGAATTTTCTTTCTCTGTGCCCGTCTGTCTCAGTACCTGTTGTTCCTCCCCTGCTTATTTCTTGCTTTCCTGTGGTGACATTTGTGGAGGTGATTATAGATGTTTGGCCCATCCGTGAAGAGCTGTATGTTATCTGAGTTACTTCCATTTGACTGGCTGTCCATGAAATGTCAGACAGGACTACAGATGGATGGATGGTTAAGGGTTAGAGGCCTACAGAGGAGATTCTTTCTGTCTGGTTAACTCAATACAGCCAAGCCACACAAGCCCATGACATGTTTCCTACCAAATAAAATAAAATAAAATAAATATTTCCACCACCACTGTAAATCTACAAGGCATACATGGAGCTATTTATGGTCAGGCTTTTCCACAAACAACTTACTTACAAAATATTCTTAAGCAATATAGTGTTAATGAATAATTTGATAGAAGTCAGACTGCATATACAACTACATGCTACTTGGCTTTGAAGTAGCACAACCTGAAATGGACATACAGTAAATCCCTGGTATTCTCTGGAAATAGGAATCGCAGTATTCTGAAAAGAGCTAAATCCACAAATGTTTGAGACCGCCTCCAAAATGCCTCCTTTAATAATTACAAACACCCACAAAATACACATTAATATCAATTAATACGCACATTAGAAACTGTCTTAGTACTACCCCAGAAAATAATAGTCTTCTTAATCTGCTCTTTTGTGGTTACAGCCTATCAGCATTAAGGAAAATGATTAGTGCTTATGGATTACCTGCTTTTCAAACACTAAACAAGGTATACTTTGTAAGCTGCATTTTCTTTTGAATGTGTTTGATATTCAGAAAATTATTTGGGGTCTTGTTCCACAGAAACATTTGGTGAATCTGTGAATGCATAATTGTAACTTGGTGGGGTCCATTGGATGAGCTTTGATGCTTTGACATATAGTATTTTAAGTGATTTTTTTATGCACCTAATAAAAATACAAAATGTAATTTATTAAAAACATGCCCGACATGGTGGTCTTTCACACGTAGGATTCCTGATTGAACATTTCAGCTAATTGACATCCTCCACAATGGAGGTAAGTCACAAAAGCCCATTGCTAAAATGTATTTATTTTTATCAGAGTGCTGTATCCCAATGTATATAAAAATATATATATTGGAAAAATAAAAAAACAGTGGTAGAATAGAGCACACAAGAAAAGTATTAGACTTGTCTTAAGATTATTGTGAAGCAGGATCCATAAGGAGTTTTCAGCAGTTCACAAGGCAGTGACTCCATCTGAAGTCAGTGCCTTAAGAGCAGCTGCACACAGACGTCTCGGTACGACATCAGAAGTATCCAACTTAACTAAGGAGAAAATGAGCTGAACTCTTGCTCAGTGATCAAATTTTCTTTCCTCAGGTGAAAGTGAATTTTACATTTTCAATAAAAAACTTATCACAATCAGAGATTTATTCGGGGGGCTATTTTATCTGCTCTTGTTGGTCTGTCAGGTACAAAGTTTACCTGGGAGCTTTAGGGCACCTCGTGTTTTCTTCTGCTGGCAAACTTTATGGAGATGCTGACTTTGTTTTGTGTTCAGATTTGGCCCTTCCGACATTACCAAATATACCAACCTGATTTAATGACTACAGCATCACTGTGGGTGATTGGCATCCAAAGTTGCCTGACCTGAAAGAAGGAAATTGGAAGCCTGATGCAATAATGCAGTCGAGCTGAAAGCTGCTGTTAAGCATCCTGGGCTTCCTTATTAACCCCCCAGGTGAGCTACAGGCCGATCACCTCAATGCCACGCTGGATTGATGCAGTAATTCATGCAGAAGGTGCACCAAGAAAGTACTACGTGCATTTCCTGTTCAGGACATCAACATATTTTTCAGAACGTCAAAATTTCTGTAATAAAAATACATATTGTTATTGGTCCCATATAACATTATAATTTTCGAACTGCAAATTTTTGACATGGATCAAACTTTTCTAATAAGTCTATATATGTATATGTGAGTTTTATTTTAAATGTAGTTTAAAAAATAACCCAAAATGTTCAGAAATTAGCTAAACATTTTGTTTAAAACAATAATTACTGTCCGTGTTGCTGAAACTGCCCTGCATCTGATGCAAAAGATCAAATGCAAAAATCTCCTGTGGATTTTTATTAAACTTGGGTTTTTTATGAATCTATGGTTCACAGTGAGTGGTCTGTACCTGAAGTTATCCTCACAAGGTAAAAATATGCATGAATATATAAGGAAATTAAACTCTCAGCTTCTGGGTGCAGCAGTGTTGTCATTCTTAAAGAAAGGAGTTGGAATTTGTTTGTATTCTCGTTCAATAACTCTTTCAAATGAGCAGAGCTCCGATTGCTGAGTAAATTTACAGCTGAGTGCAACTTGAGAATGTGTTGACATACATCAAGATGTTGCTTGTGTGTGGGAAGGCAGTGGAAACAAAGACTGTGGGTGTTTTGATCCATGTCAAATGCTGCCATTCTTATATTATTCTATAAAGCAGTTGTAAAAGCACAGTCAGCCACTGAAAGGACTTTGAGCTTCGAGTTTTGCTCCATGAATTTTGTCTGACTTTATCTTTTAAATATTGCAGCAAGCAACTACCAACTAAGAAACTTTATCCATTTTAATTAAACATGTAACACTTAAAGTTGTGTCTTTATTTGTGTGATTCCAAGCCACCGTAAGACGGCTGTGATAGAAACTCCTATCTGGAGACATCTAAGGAGAATTAGAAAGGAATCGGGTGGGAGACATTTTGTAAAAGGTGATCCACCCATTAACACTTACCATGTCAGTCAACCATCTCTTGTTCTCGCTCTCTTGTTTTAAGTCTCCTCTTAAAAAGAACTCAGAAAGAAACAATTATCAATGTGACAATATGTTTCTGCAGCACATGTGCAGAAAAGGTTCTGACTCACAAAGAGAAGCCGGCTCCAGTTGTGAAGCTGCATTTCACTGCTGTTTGGTTTAATGAGTTTGTCTCATAGATTTAAACAACAAATCATTTGACGTTCTGCCATAGGTCAGTGTTTGTCTGTTATCTTGAGCAGCCATAATCACACTGTATGTGTTTATGTTTAGACCATTCATCACACACACCTTCACTTTGTTCCCAGCAGTTATCTCACCATCTATCTATATGAGATATTATAAATGCACCTTGCCGAGTCATGGCACTTCAGTGATGGGATGCGACAACGCTGACCGAACACTGACCTCCCCACCTGACCTTAGCGTTTGTGTGCAGGATTTGCAGAAGCACGGGCTAACAGTACACAGGGTAAAAAAAGATAGTTGTGCGTGTTTGAAAGCAGACAGATGGAGAAATGATAAAAAAAAAAATAAAAAAACTTCTGGCTGCTCTACATCTGCTGAGAAAATCTTCTAGCCCTCCCTCTGTTTATCCGTCTTTTTCATCTCTGCCGAACATTGACTTCTACAACAGCGGCTGCGTCTGCATTCAGAGCAGAGGAAATTACATTTAACTTATCAGACGCGTGCACACATATATGTACAGCCTTACACTACGTAGCGCCGGCTTTTTCTTTCTTCCACTGTACTCAAGCCCAGCTTTATTTCTGTGCAGCTTACAATGACTCAAAGATGGTATCATCAGAGACAGACCAGCT
This sequence comes from Poeciliopsis prolifica, assembly GCF_027474105.1. NCBI lineage: Eukaryota > Metazoa > Chordata > Actinopteri > Cyprinodontiformes > Poeciliidae > Poeciliopsis > Poeciliopsis prolifica. The sequence continues at coordinate 476,099 of NW_026562398.1, forward strand.
TGACTAAATGGGAGCGGCAAATTGACTGTAGTATTAGCAGAGAGGGGCCTCCATCAGGTCCTCTGATAGGATCCCATTAAGGAAAGCTTGCAGATGAATATGATTAGCTTTTCATTCCCCCTAATGGAAACATCTTCTGAAAAGGGGAGAAGATAAAATGTTGTGTAGTGATAGGACCTTTTTCCCAGTGATGGGATTGGTATATCCTAATTTGGGTGGAAAGGCCATTAAAGACGTTGGAAGGGGGAATAAATGTTCTCTGTAAATATGCTCTCAGTTATGGTTGTGGACCGAAGTGTCTCTCTGTGTGTGGGCAGGGCTTTTGCTTTGTTGTTGCAAAAATGAAAACACCCTCCACTCAAACAGCCATATACTGGGCTTGTTTTTATGCTGGAAACTGTGACTAATGAGCATGAGGTTTCATCTCCCCTACCAAAATAAACCAAATGGGGTTTTGTATGAGTTTGTGTGTGTGTTGTTTTTCTTTCTTTCTTTTTTTTTTTTTTTGTTATTTGTTTTTTTATTCATGCATGTATGTGTGGCTGTCCTGGGTTTTTACTTTCTCTAACAAACAGCAAGAGCAGTGCCTCATTAAATTATAAATCAGCACAACTTCTAAAGCAGATTATTGTTATGTTTTGGAAAGCATCTTTAGTGCTTTTTTGCCAAGTACTCAAACAATCAGCTTTTGCACTAGATGCTTTGTGTACCAGCTTAATCTTTTGTAATTTAGTTGCAAGTTTGAGAACTAAAAAGACTTCTGAAGTATTGACATGTATATTTTTTTTAAAACCTGGTTATTTTTAGGTTTTGTTGCAGAAGGTGTGATGCTTTTGAAAGACTCACAGCTTCTTGTGCACAAGTATTATCTTGCAGCAGTAACCAGCTGATTTAGTAGATCTGGACTCTGCTAAATCTTTAGACACCTATAATGGGTCTGATGCATCCAACCACAGCCAACTACCTCTCTGTACTTTGCTGGTAGTGTTTCTGTGAATGTGTCTGTAAATGGTAATAGTGTTGATAAGACTTCTAAGAAAACATTTGTCCACAAAAGAATTACATAATTTCACAAGAAGATGGTAAGGCAAGTTCATTTTAACCTATTTTACATCCAATATAAAAGTTTTTTTTTTTTTTTTCAAGTTACAAGGTGAAAACAATATTCAAAAAATTAAGATATATTACATCATTTACTACTACTCCTTAAAAAGGTTTGGCTTTTATGTTTTAGCTAATTATATCAAACGAAAGGCGCTATGCTAAAAAAAAAAAAATTGCACTTTTACATAGAGCTGCATTGTGATATATCCGCATTTTTCTCACTCTTTTTTCATTCTGTCTCTGACCTTTAGCATGTTAGGTTTTATTATCTGTGTGGGTATGTACTGTAGGGACAATCCATCCAACAGGAGTAATTAGACATGGGCCACATCAGATCCAATGCTGGTTCTGAATTCTGATATTCTGTTGTTGTTGTTATTGCAGTAATGATGTCAGTGATGACACAAAGTCCAATTTCAGCAGCCCAGCAAAATCTACCAGATCTCCTCAAATCCTGTCTCTGAACTGCGTAAGAGCTCTGTGATCAGGAAGGATCCATCTTACCTCATGCATCATTCATTCTAGCTGCTCCCATCTGACAGAACGTGTACGGCTCTTTTCTCCAGGAAAGACAACCACAAGAAATTATGCAATATCTGCTTTAAAGTCTCTGTGTAATTATGTGAGAATGCTTGTTGGTGAAGATCACCTGTTGGGAGAGAAAATACATGTTTTTCTATTCTGTCCTATTAAAACTAAAGGTGATCCAACAAAATATTAGATTGTTACCCTTTTTTGCCCAATCATTGCATATATGTGTCTCCATACTTACATAATATAATGCAAACCCACTTGAGCTATATGAATTAATAAACACCCCTTTAAGTACCGTTTTCCTTCTTATGCACATGTGCAAAACTCTTTACTGTGTATAATTTCCTTGACAAACCCATAATCTTTGTGTGGCACACTGAGTTCAGTTTTGACAACATGACGTCTACATCAACTTACTGTAATCTCTGTGTTACAGGACTTGTCTGTCATGTACTCTGTGGCTCAGTGGAAAACGGTATCACTCGGTTTTCCCTGTTTCTGACACTCTGCGTTCACTTCTGCCACAGCTAATGTGAAAAGACACCATGGAGCCAGACTCATGTGCAACAAGCTGCTTCTGTCTTCCTCGCTTTGCCTCTGCGACTTTTACTTTCTGCTCGTCTCGAAAGCCAAAGTGTTTCAGTGACTCATTGTCTCAGTGGTTTAGTGTGTTTAAAAAAAAAAAAACTGGCTTTTGAATGTGTCAACATGTGCTTAACATGTGTTTGCCGCAGGTGTTCTGATACTGACATCATTCAAAAAGCGATATAAAATGAAGTCATTTGCAGCTCTTATTTTTTTTCCAACTGAATAACAACATCTTACAGTTCCCTTTAAAAGGAAACATTTGTCTTTTTGACATCAAGTCTTTACATATTTACTGCCCTGTTTGTTAGTGCTCCATTTGTTTGCTTATTTGTAACTATCTTAAGTTTAGTCCAGTCCATTCAGTTGACCTTCTGCCTCTGAGAAAAAAAAGAAAAGTTTTTTTATTCATGAATAAAAAATGAGCACTGTTAAGAATACGTTTTTTTATTATTATTCTTCAACTTTACTGGTGCTATCTTAGCTTTTGGATTTCTCCTCTTTTGTCTTCTCCACTGTCATGCCAGCACCCTGAGCATCTCCCCTGGGGAAATGAAAGATTGTAAGATATGTTTCATAATTGAGTTGTCTCTTTTTGAGCATGGGCAAAAACAGAAAATTGCTTTTGACTTGCAAATATTTTCGAAATAATTGGAATAAATGTCTTTTGGGAAATGTGCCTGGCATTCACAGTGTCCTCGTCCTTCTCTGTAAAGGTTAATAGTATCAGATCTCAGTGAGTGAGTCAGTTGACATAACTGTGTCATTTGGTGATGGAAAAGGTTTGGTTCCAGTCGCCTTTTTAAGATAAGAGAGATGCAGTCAACAGGTTGGCTTTTATTCTTGTGAGAATTGATGCATGCGGCACAAGCAGCTAAAAAGATGAACGTCAGATGTAAGGAGAGTGACTTTGCAGAAATATTTCAATGATTCTTTTAGCGGGGTTAGCTATGCATATCTCCATTGCAAGATTTTTGCTAAATTTATTTATTTATTTTCTCCCCTCCCCTGTGTCTCACAGATATGGCGACATGGTCCCAAAGACGATTGCAGGAAAGATCTTCGGCTCGATCTGCTCTCTGAGTGGGGTGCTGGTAATTGCCCTTCCTGTTCCTGTCATCGTGTCCAACTTTAGCCGCATCTATCACCAGAATCAGAGAGCAGACAAGCGGAGGGCGCAGAAGGTTCAGGTGAACAAAGTTTTATTTCTCTTCAGACGGGCCTCAGAGGTTTGGGCCTACAGTCTTCCAGGCCAGTAGGGGGCTCTGACAGTTTTATACATCAAACATAGAAGCTCCAGTTTTGTGTCCAGTATCACCCCTTGAAGCCACTTATTAAAATGGCATGGTTCATTGTTACTTGAGATTATTATATTCTGATTTTAATGTCAAAGTTTACATTTATGGTCCAATATTGCACAGCTATATAGTAAAATACTCGGTACTTTCAGAAACTGTTTGTAAAACAAATATTTCAAATATATCTGCAAGTGTATTTTCTAGATTTTGGCTAATTAACTAAAAGGTCAAACAAACAAGTGGAGTGTGTTGTGAAAACTTGCTGTCACTGAACAGCTTTTAGAGATATTTTACTCCTGAAAACAGAGAAAATGTAACAGGGAATGTTAACTGTTTTAAAATCATACATATTTAAAACCTTGTTGCACCTTCAGATCAGTAACTGCTCTCGTTTTTTTTCCCGGGACAGTGTAGAATCATGGTTTTTCACCAGCTCAACCCCAGCGTTGGGGCACTAGTTTGTCATTCTGCTGTTTTGCTTGAAGTATTACTATAATTTGCTATTTATTATTAAAGCTGCAAAGAGTCTGAGCTACAAATATTTTTTCTTTCCTTCATGCAAATCAAGAGAGGCAAAAGTGCGAAATAAAATCAAATAAAATGAATATCATGTAAATAAAATTTTACATGATATTCAGAATGCGTCATCGTTCGGTTTTATGTCAAATAATGATGATCAAGTTAAAATTCTTTCATTTTAAAAAGATGAACAGCAAGTTTTCTTCTGCATCTCCAGACACATGAATGTTTTCTGCTTCTTCAGGAGAAGTTTATTCGTTTCCAGGCCAACGAAGATATGTAATCCCTGAAGTTATCTCTTGGTCTGCCCCAAGGCACTCATTAGATCCTCAAAATACCTCAGCTGCTATGTTTCAGCATGAAGAAACTGCAGCTTTGCTTCCCGTCTTTCATCTCTCCATACAAGGGAACTTCAGTTCAGCGTCTTGTACGTTCTCTCACTTCGTCTGTCCACACATTTCTTACGGCTGTGCTGTCAACATGAGATTGTCATAAAATTCAAAAGCCTTACATTGGACCACACAGCTTCTCACAAAATCTGTGAGAGAAGGAAAATGGTGTTGCACTTATTTATTAAAGGATTATCTACATTTAAAATTCCATTTTCATCAAGTAGGAAAGATAAACGTGCCAAAGGGATTTTCCACAGAGCGGTAATCCATAGCCCATTCGTTACAAAGGGATTTATTAACATTATTGAAGTCTTTTGCTACGCATTCTAAAGCCAGACAAATGATCTCCAAATCACATGATATATGAATAAGAATCTGAAAATCATTGGGTTGCATAAACACTTGAATCAAGCACACAGGCAGAATTTCATTTTGTGTGTATTTGGGCCATCAGTATTAATAATTCAGATATAAACAAAGTGATTTATTAACTTTCAGCTGATTTAATTCTATAAAATTAAACTAGTTTTGCCCTACATACAGAAACATCCAGTGTTTTGCTAATTTTGCTGACTGTTAATGAAGACTTTTATTATTATAAACATTCCAGACCCTTAATTACCCGTGCTCTTTAAAATCTAAACTCTTTACCAAAACTTAATGCTTTCAATTCAGTAATTCCCCCTCTTTGCATTATTTCCACATTTTGTTCTTTAGGTGTTTTATTACTGCAACTTCAGCAATATAGTACAGTTGATTTTATACACTGTACAAAAATAAAGTTGTTCTGTCTCTGTTTGACATTGAATCTAACCAGACCTTATGGATTTTAGCTCCGTTATGATTACTAAATATTTTATTGCTAAAAAAAATAAAGCAGGATAATGAGATTAATGAGACAACCACGTGGATTTTTTGCATTTAAAGAAAAAAGGTAGAAGCATTCAAGCCTGAAAGCATTATAAATGGAAAATGACTCTAATATTATCACCAAATTAGCTAAAAATGTTGCTTGAAGACAGTAAAGTCGATCAGGAAACCCTGATTAGTCCCATTGAAAAACTGTGGGAATTGCTGAAAAAGCAAACCTGACTCAGTTTTACTGCTTTTGTCAAGAGGAATTAGCCAAATCTGCACCAAGTTTGTGGAAGGCAACATCAGTTTAAATGCAGATCTACCCAGTACGATAAACTTTCTTTTGAAACAGTTTGGGATTTAATGATTCAGTCCTCCTTCTGGTACATATTGCTGCCTTTAAATCTTTGAAAAAGTCACTTTTTTGCTGCACCCAAAAGCCAAAGCGACTGTAGTAGCATCAGCTGGCTCTCATACAAAACTGAGCTGGTAATCATAGTTTGAGGGCAAGCCTGACAGTTTTTGTTCGCCGTAGATGGATCGTGTGTTTGCTCAGAGCTGGCAGACGTGCACACGCGGACACATATTTTCAGAGTCCATCCCTCTCTCTCATCACTGCCATTCACGGCTCTTCAAAGCAAGGCTGTTTTTTTTTTTCTCACTCGCTCATCTCCTTCCTTCATCCATGCTCCTCCATCCGCCACTGCAATTCTCCCCGATTCACACTTGCTTTTCTGTCTCACCTTCCTTGTGATTAATGCCATCCATCTCTGGACATGTTCTCTGGTTGCCATTTAAGTCTGCTTAAAGTCCTGCAACTGTGACCTGACTGCTGCCCGAGTCTTAACTAAGTGTAACCTTGTCTGACGAACAAGACTTCTTTGTTACACAGCCGACTGCTCAGGGAGAAAAAGGAGGATTGGGAAGTTGAGGGAATTATCTAGATGGGGAAATGGGTTGAAATGAGATATGAAGAACTAAATGGTGATAAAGGAGGGGAAGAGGAGTGGGACAAGAAAGGCCAGAGGGAAGGAGTGAGCAGAGGGAGCAGAGACACGGGATAGAGCTGGAGGCGATGCGTGTCCTGATGTTGTGTTCTTTCCTGAAATAACCATCACCCAGATGAGGTGCTGGCTGGAAGGAAAGTTTATGTCTGTAGGCCTGTTTATGTGTGCATATGCATCTGCTGAGTGAAAATCCCCATCTGCATCTGATGGAGGGGTGCATCTGTGCAGCAGCGGCACTTCTGTATTTGGTTCCACCTCACTTTCCGTCAGGTTCAGTCTTGACCTTCTCCGAAGCAGCTTCCCGTGTGTGTTCACTGAGTCGCAGTGTTGCGCAGTGTCCTGAAACACCGCCACGCCACCAAACACCCACACCTTCGCCCACCGCCAATGAAGCACTGTAGCATGGTGCTGCAGATCTCATTAGCCAGCACTAAACGACTCTTCAGGCACTCTGATGTCTCGTTGGTTTGCCCCGCGGTGAGGTCAGTGATTTGCTTCAAGCACCAGGATATCCAGTGGATTGCTTTTCTCTCTTTCATAACACCCCGACTGAAACACCTTATCTCCGCTTTCGTGGTGATGTTGCACCTGGATGCTTTGGTCTTCAAAACGACGTACTGCGATGGCAATTGAAGGTCTAAGTGCCATGGATGATGGGAGATTTGCAAATGTGATATTTGAGATCGTTTAGATTTAATCGGTGTCATTTCCGACTTTAATTATCCAACATGATTAGGTGTTGCCGCTATCCTCACAGTCCTGGTATCTGTTTGGTGTGCTCCAAACATATTTTTGCCCTCTAGTAAAAACAGGCTTTGGGAATTGGTTTTATGGATATTTCCAACTGCTAAATATCTAAAGTATCACTGTTTAAATCAGTGGTTTTTCATTTGACTGTTTTAAAAAATGATAAGTAACTTAACTTTTATTGCATCTCTACTAAAATGTTCTACTTTTCTTAGTTTTGTTCCACATCTTGTTGAGGATATTTGAAAGTTTGAAAAATTTTATTGGCTTACCGTGTCATGCCATAATCAGGTTCAAAACTGCTATATATATTTTAAGAATTTATAGAGAAGAAACAACAAGAAATCAGTTCGTCCTTTAGGAAAACTCAACAGGACAATGTAGCTGCGTTTTAATATCTCATCCTGTTCATTATAAATGAGAAGCGACTGAATAAGATTGTGCAAATCCTTTTTGACATGAGTCCTGCTCATTAGATGCTACATAATTTAATATTTATTTATTTATTATGTGCTGTTTTAACCTCTGAATAAGACAGAGCCCTCATCGTTGCATTGTCTATTTTTTTCACTGCTAATGACAGCTGTGATTCTTAATGCCCCTCCAGACTCATGAATCACTCAGGCATGCCACGGTCTTCAACACCCCATTACTGCCTTCAGCAGAACACATAGTGTTTTTAATGCTCAACAACCTAAATGACATACGACCTTCCCTGTCATTAAACTAACCATTTGCAAGTGCCACTAGTCATTTGCCATTGCGAAAACATCATTTTCTCCACACTTCTCCCCAACAAGTGGTTATGTTTCACAGAAAATTCATTCCTCCTGAGGTCATTTCTTAGAATAAGGCTAGGTTCAACTGAGAGCTAAATCAGAAAGCAATTTTTAGATTGCCTTTCACTTTATTGAAATGACGAAAGGAGAACAGATGGGACGAAAGGGAGGAGGAGTTATTGAGGGGAGGACGTGCAGCGTTAGTCCCCAAGCATTTTCCAGCCTCCTCTTCATCTCTCTCACATCCCTCTTTTTTTTTTTTTGGCCTCCTCATCATACGAGTCCTACTACCTTCCTAACCGCCCCCCGCTCACATCAATCTTCATTCAGGTCTAATTGTTAGCTGTGAGCCGAGCTCCCCTTACAATTAACCATCCATCTGGGTGGCGGTGAAGAGACAGCCCCTGATCTATCTCACTGCACAGAGAGCAGCTACATGAGGATGCCACCAGTTGCTGAATGTAGCAAGAGGACAAAAAAAACCCACCAGAGGCTCAACGCTGGATGCCATAGTCTGTAGAGCAACAAAACGTTTCCCCCTCCTTGTTAATTGAAATATATTTTCTGTATTTACTGTAGGTCGCTTTTTTTCTTAGTCCATGTCGTTTAAACATGCTGTAAGTATATTGGATCATTATTTCACTAAACCTAAAGAAAAAGAAAGAGAGAAAGAGAAAGTGCCTTGTTCCATTTCTTGTTCTTTTCTCTAAATCATGTGACAGTTTTTTTTTTTCCACCTTTGCTCGGAAGGCTGAAGTCAAAAGTTGAAATGACCTTTGTCTGAGAGTGTTTTGGCCTTCTAGACAATCAATACAGTTGTCTGTGAGTTGCAATGAGATAGACCAAAAAAGGAGGCAGAGAAGTGTTGATGGGCTACTTTGTTGAGCATGGGGTCAAGAGAAAGGACACAAAGAGAAAACAGGACCATTTTGCAGACAGAGGCGCGCTTTCATCTTCAAAGAAGAGACAAACCCTCGACCAAGGTTAGTCCAAAGCAGCTTGTCAACAGGCCACTTGTGTCGCCAGACACAATTTCCTTAAAATCAATTTTACCAAAGTTCAGGGCTTCCCGTCTGCTTCCCCAATGGATTTTCGAAAAGTCACAACTTTTCTTTCCTACTCCCTAAAGCTCTGATACTGTATTCCTCTTTTTCTTCCTTTTATGTGTATTGTCACACTGCAACTCACCTAAAGCGGTTCAGACTTATTTCCTTGTGGCAGAACTGTCATTCTGTATAAAAGCAACTCTTAAGATGAGTGACAGCTGCCAAACAAAATAAGTCTTCTCACAGTTATTTATGTGTGGGTGTGGAGGTGCTCTTCCTCATCAGATGGTCTAATCTGTCATTTGCAGGGTTCAGAGGAAGGCCTGAGGCAGAACCTAAACCCGTCTCAAAGCTTGATTGCTCTGCTTTTCAGGAAGCCAGATCTTACACACAAATCAAACCACCGCAATCCACTATGTGTTATGATTTTCTTAGCTTTCCCTTTGGACCCAAAAATAGTTGCATCTCATAAAACTTAAAACTGCTCTCAAAGATGTGTGATATCGGTGTATACAGCGCTTTATTAATTTGTTTTAGAATATTTCAGATTAGAGTCCTCGGCTGGCAGCAAATAAAATAAAGTATTTGCTCTGGCGGGACTCTTAGATATGAGCTTCAAAGAGTTATTGACCACATAAAACAGAAAAATAAAAACAAACTTGGCGCTAAGCGATTTGTTTATTTGCAGTTTTCACATGGAAATATTTGGGCAGATTCACTTGCTCATACTGAGATCGCCACTATCACAATTTGTTGACAGTATGTTGTAACAGTTTATTTTCTTTAAAATCTTGCTTTTCTAACATTGATCAATTTAAAGTTTTACAAGAGCCAAAATATGTTTACACCGAGCCACACATCTGCTGTTTGCTACTTTTGATTTTTCACGGCAGGGATTGAGTTTATTTTTAGTTTGTTATTTTTCACTGTAACTGAGATAATCAGGTTTTTAAAAGTGTGTAAATAGAGTTGTTTTACCAAGCAAGCCTCAGCGTTGGATAAATTTAAACGAGATGTTAATGGTATTCATTCAAAACTCATTCTGAATGAATATGATTATTTATTAGCATTTAAATTATGGCCAAGGTCAATATAATACCACTCTCACAGAAGTGAGAGTTTGGGGACTTTAAAATCACAACATTAATATGATCATAAATGTGAAAGTTGGAGCAATTTTTTATCAGGGGAAAAAAATATTTTCTGCACTGCTGGCCTTAGAAAAAAGCAGACCATATACAAACCTCCCTATCTTCCAATAAATTATGCCAGCATAGGATTTCATGAAATAAATTGTCTAAATTGTGTTTTAAATCTGGTTTTTTGGTTTTCCCTTATTCAGCATGTATAAACCCTGTCATTTGGAACATTCTGGTTTCTCATGAAGAAAACGAATAAACAAATCTGAAATCTGTAAACAATGTGCAATCAAGGTAACAGGCACTTACAATCTTTCCCCTTGTGTACAGTTGTTAAATGAAAATAACAGGATATTTGGACTATTTGGAAGCACAAGTTTTTATTTTATTTAGCAAACATATTAGAACAGTGCATAGTCTTATTATCCAGATGTTACAACTTTACATAGATTATTTTCTAACTTCATTCAGTGTTTTTTTATTTTCAAAAACACTGAAAATAAAAAGTGAATAATTTAAAGTCCCAGAAATAGGAACATGTAAAAGAAACTAAAGTCAAAAAGGACAGCTTTGTGAATTAACTCATTTTATTCATCAGCAATATGTACTGTAAAAGTACTTTGTAGTTTTAGGTTACTAAGTTTCTTTCCTTCTGCAGAGGAATATATTTTTTCTGCACTAAGCTTTCTTCATATTGACCGCGGGTCGTCATTCACTAACAATTAAGAGGTTACTGGAGAAAGTTTTCAGACTAATTAGTTTCAGGTCATAAAGCAATATTTAAACATCCCTGACTCTTTTTGAAGGCTGGTGCTGTCCTTACTCTTCAACGCTTCGGTTAACAACGCTCCCTCCTTCCGTACTTAAAACGTGTTGCACAAGGTTGTCTGCTTGGTCCCCAGCTGGTGGGCTGTTCGCCAGCTGGGGACCAATCAAATACAGAAACTTGATGTTGGCCTCCAGGCAAAAAAGAAGATCAGAATAACATTTTGATTTTTTTTTCTTAAATATGTTATGTCCTTTGTACTACAAAGAAAAAGATGTGAACTATATTTCTACATTTTGATAGCAGTAATGACATTTTTTCTTTCTTCATTACAGCAGACTATCAAAGAATGTATAATTAAAACCATTTAATTTATTCAACAATTAGTATGATATTTACTGTTTCTCAATGGTCCTGCAGTCATGGATCCATCCATTCGTCCATCCAGCTGACTTAAAACCTAAAATGTAAAATATATATATATATATATTATGGTGTTTTGCATAAAAATTTTGCTGCAATACATTTAGAACTTTTTGCTATCCTGAAATTTTTCTGAAACTTTTAAATTTCAGAATTCTTTTGCGCAGTAACTCAATTTGTCAGAAAAAATATATTTCAATTATATTACGTATAATCCAACTCAAAAGTGGCATAAAGCAGCAAAAATAGGTGAGAATTTTCAGCGAATATGTCATATTGAAACATTAACAGGTTCTACTAGTATTAATGTTACTAATACTAATACTAATACTAAGGACTGATAACAGGATGACCTCTGACTGAACACCAAGGAGTAAATGGGGTGTAATTTCCTTAATAAATTGATTGTTTCTCTACATGGCAGAGATACTTAAATGAACATACAATAAACTCCAAAATTAATCAGTCATGCTGTTGAAACTGATATGGTTTGTTTTTTAATAATTTTTTTTATGACGTATCTCTATTCAGAAGGAATGCTTCTGAAAAAAAAAGACACCTAACAAAACCCTATTTTGTTTCAAAAAAAGTTTTCAGATGTTTCAGTTTGGGGGTATTTCATTGCACATATCAGAATTATCATGTGTTACTGTTCATAAATTAGCTTCTTGAATGTAGCGCTTCAGAGGACAAGTCTGGAATTTCCATGTGAAATGTATCAATCATGATGATGGATTTAAGATGAAGGACAGACTTTTGCATTGAAGAATATGGGGATGTGTTTGAAAACAATTCATAAACATTAAAGACCATCTCTTGTACTTTTTACAGTTTGCAAATGGTTTTCCATTTGAAGCCTCAGTATGTTTCCATGTCTAAGCAGGGGCGAATACACTATCTGTTGTTTATTTCTTCTCTCGTGCAAGTTGCACAAGACAGTTATTTTTGCCTGTTTACCCTCCTTCTGATAACATCCATATGTTGGTGTTCAGTATAACTCTCCTTGCTCTTAACAATGCTTCAGCAAGAGTACATCCTCAGTTTGGCGTGTTGTGGTCTGAGACGGGAGTGCCCCCGTCCCTGAGGTCCCGGGAATCAATCAGAACTGTGAAAGTGGATCTTCTCTGGCAGGACATGTTTTAAACGTCCCCTCTATTACCTCTGTGCTGCCTAGCAACTATTGCCACAGTCATAGGCTGCTGTTTGCATGGTGACCCCGGCTGAAACAATCCTATTGGCTGAGCAGGCAGGAAGGTTATTCCAAAGTCCTTTGGGAATGCTGTGCCAAAGTGAATGTTCGTAGCGTGTGAGGGCACAGAGAGAGGAAAGAAACCTGTCAAGGACTGAAGGCAGATGACATAATGATTCAGGAGAAGTAGAGATAAATAATTTCAAGAAAGGTGGTATAGGTGTATGTGTTTAGATATATGGACACATGTCCGCCTGTTTGTCTTTGTTCACTTGTGATGATTCTGCCATTACCTTGTTTTTAATAGAAGTCGTGAGAGGATATAATCTTTGATTGCCATTTACCGCCATGTCATCTTGCATCTTTTGTGCATTTATAAAAATTTCAGTCCACAATCTGCAAGAGTGGACTGCAGTCCTTGACAGGTTTTCTATTGCTGAAATAATCATGCTTGGGGAAATTTTGTGTGCAACTTGCTACAACCTACATAATAGACTCTGAAAATATGGAGAAGGTTGCTTTGGTCAAATGAGACATAATTTGAATTCTACTCTTAACGTAATAGCCAGAACTTGACAGGAAAAGTTTGGATCAAAGCAAATCATTATGCTAGAATGGATTTGTCAAAATCCAGACCCAAATTATTAAAACTTTGAAAAGTTCAAAGGGGTGGGAATGCTTTTAGAAACCTCTGTAGAACACATCCAAACCACCTGTCAATCCTCAGAAGTGCATTAGTTGGATCCACCCATCCAATCTCATAACATCTTGAATTTTATTCAGCAATTTTTCTTCAGTACAGCCATCTTTATGAATCAATGCATGAAAAAGGTAACAGACAACTTTTAAAAAAAATTTTTTGTGGACACAGATTGGCAAAGTTCATTCATGGAGGGACAATTCAAAGGTAAATTTTTCTCACTTCACATTTCTTGATTGGGAGGTCGACACACTAACATGGTTCTCATTAGTATGAATCAACAGGGAGCAAACAGCATGGAGTCTAAATTTTCACGACTGTGCGGATGGAAGATTTTGACTACCTTGCCCTATAAATAACTCCCTACATGACATAACAAGATTCATAGAAGTTAGCTTCAAATGAGGCCAGATGCCTTGGCACAGTCATAAAGCGCACATGGACACAGGAATCACTAAGTCAGCAGTTTGGGTGCTTAGCACCTGCACAACAATGCTACCTGAAAGCAGTGCCCTGCAAAAGTTTTTTTCTGCAAGACTGCAAATCTTACAACAATAAATAATTTTTATCTACTTGCCTAATATCTTTAATAAATTACTTGCAAGTATTGTGCACAACATATAACTACAGTAGTGAATGGTAGATCCAAACTTCAAAATCCCGATGCAGTTTTTTAAAGCTTATGCTTAAGTTTTATTTTGCAGAAGATTGTGAATGTTTTTGTATTCAAATGGAAATAAATCTCTTTGTCAAAAAAAAAAAAAAGTTTATTCAAACCATAAAACATTAACTCTCTGGGTTACTGTTAGAAGCAGAGCATATTAAAACATGGAGCTCTGATCCAATGTAATCTGAATTTAAAAATGAATAAGGTGTTGCAATACATTTGCAGAAGTGTGCAAACCCTTAAAAAACTCTTGGTTAAAGCAGTCTTTAACCCATTTTCAGCATTCGGTCTTGTTCAGTAGAACTCTGTCAGAATGATAAATCTCGACTGAGCCACTTTTTTTCCCTACGTCACCGTGCAAAGATCCATCAAATTTGTCCGCCTGGGAGGATGTATCATGTCCACAGCCCTTTTCTTGTTCAACAGATTTTCTGTCAGGTTTTGTTCTTTAGTTCTGGACTCTTCAATTTTCCTCTGACAAAGTGGTTATTTTTTTATTATTATTATTTTGATGTATTGTTGGACTCACTGTGATTGATAAGAAATTGAATCCTTCTTCATCATCAGCTTTCTCACAGACACCTGCTGGTTTTGGGTCAAAAGGAGAAATTTATTCCTAGAGCACGATGCGGTCATCACTGTCTTTCACTTTGGGCATTGTGATTTTGGGAATTTCGGTTGTTTTTATGATATGTAGAGCTGCTTTTGTGCCAAATAATTGTTGGACTCATAACATATGACCAAGTTTAACTGTGTAAAACCATAACATTTTGAATTGGAACAGTGGAAGTATTTCTTCTCAAGAAAGTACTACCTGTGCTGTGGTATATCCATCATGCATTTTTAACCTATTAGCAAAAGGAGCAAATGTCAGAAAAATCATAAAAGAACAGCAGAACTTAAGAATCAACATGTGCTTCAACATAGTATTTGGTGTGTGGTGTGCACAGGTATGCTTTTTTAATCTTTTTTTTTTTTTTACTTTTTTTGCAAAAAATATGTTTTTGAAATGGCACATATTTACTGCAGCCCTTCTTCAAACAGTTCTGGATTGTTCAGTGCTATGCAGCACACCCTTAGTCGGTTGTTTTTTGTTTTTTAGCTGTGTGTTATTCTGAGACTTTGGCAGCAATAAAAAGATGAGCCCAGTGGAAGCTGTCATGAACATCACACCTGATATCTCATCCTAGAACCAGCTTGAGTCGGCCTTTGTTGTTTTTTGGGAAAGAAAAATGCTCTTTAACAGCTTTCCAATAAATATTACAGGTTGTTCCAGCTTGGCTACATTTTAAATGTAGAACTGTGAAAAACAAGTGTGTGGGATTTCTAATTTGAGAAAGTCGCAACAATATTTTTACTTGTGATGTTGGTCTTTTCATTCTCAAATTTCATCTGTTTCATCTTTTCTCTCTCTTAATTAATAAAAAAAAACATAAACACATGCAACACTTCATTCTGTGATACTGAATCAAACACTATTTTATTAAAGAAGTACTTTCTATACAGATTTTAAAATAGCTCCTCCTGAAGGATCATTTTACTGTCTGCTGCTCTTGCATAAGAACTTTCCTGTCCAAGTTCTTCCTTGTCTCTTCTCTGTCTGGTTTATATCTGTTGCAATGTGCCTAACAAGAGAGCTGACAGCCTGAGACAAGGGGCTTTTTCACAAACCGTAACTAGTTAGCTTGATGACTAACCCTGCACTTCAGACAGTTCTCACTTTGAGCTGAAAGTGGAGGACCGTGGCATTGAACTCTTACAAATTTTTTCATTTAGCTGGAGAAAAGCTGCTAACATGGTCCAAGTCAATTGAATTTGTTGTTTTAAATGGTGCAAATTACCGTATGACACTTAGGTGCCTGATTTATGTCGGATTTGTCTGCTCTAACAGCTGCCGCTCTAACTGCTTCTCAACCCAAGGACTGTGTGAGTGTATGATTCCCATAAATAATGAATACGTATATTTGAGGATCAGAGCGAATTTATCACCGGAGATCAGAGAGAATGCAGTAGCACCGCGTGGTGCGATCAATGAGTTCACAACTGCAATATCAAGCACGTTGAAGCTTAAATCAGTGCAATGTCAGAGATCCCCAATCATCTTGTTATAGGATGTGGTATATGCCCTCACTAACAGGTGATTTTTATGCTCTTTGCAGAAAGCTCGCCTGGCCAGGATACGGCTCTCAAAAACAGAAAGCTCGAGTGCCTTCCTCCACAGCAAGCGCAACGGCCTGTTCAACGAAGCTCTCGAGCTCACGGTAAGACTCGCCTCAGCGCCACATCGTTTATTATTCCAAGAAACAACCAGCCACACAGGATGTAGTTAAAAGTGTACATATTTTAAGCAGTGACACATGAAACCTGACCCGTGCTCTATCTGAGATTCTAAATTCAAGCCTTGCTCCCTAATATCCATTAATTATCCCAGCATCCCTTCGGAGGAACTAACTGTGCTTGCGAGCGGCACATTTAATGTGAGCATCTCTGAGCCCAGCTGCCCAGCTGAGGAACAGGCTTGGGGCGATGTAGCACGAAATGTAAACACAACACAAGGATGTTCGCTGCCTCTCCAAAATCCAGTGGTTTACAAGCAAGCACTATAGTGGCCCCGGGGGCTGACACAGCACAAAAACAAGTGTTTGTTCCACTTTTATAACTCGGTCTTCCAGTGTCTTCTTTGCTGTATCTCTCTCCAGCAGAACTGGTGAGAACACAATCAGATTGGCACCAGTGAGACTTGTTGGCTGAGAAACACACAACACATTTACAGCAAGGCTTTGGAAACTATAGACCTGTGACTGTATTTGTGGAAAAATGTTGTAGTGTTTTACTATTAATTAGGAGAAAGTGTCACATGGTTCCAGTTATATACAAGTAAGAATTTCTATTTTTACAGATTAAGTCAAAGAAAATACCTCCTGTTCTCATTGTATACAGAACTCCATGTCCCAAAAGTTGAGTTTTTATGCACTGTGGCAAAAAAAAAAACATTATTTTTGTGCACTTTAAGTAAATAACATACCAGCACCACTTCCAACACATAAAAAAAATGTTCCATAAACACTTTTATTATCAATAAAGTCAGTCCCAACATAAAGACTTTGTTCAAGTAATGTGGCATAATTATTGTTTTCTTAAAACAAAATGGTTGCCTAGGGTGTGTGTTCTAACTTTTTAAAACTCCTCATTTATATATTTTTCAAGTGCCGCCAAACTGAGATGTTCTGATCCAATGTCATACAGACTAACACAGAAATATGTTAAGTCAGAGGTTTCTCACAAGCCCAGGCCTCACAGTCCAATGCAGTCGACAGAGATATGACATTTTGTGATCACTGCTGTGTGTGCATTTATGTATGTGGCTCATTAAATATTTCCCTCAGACAATACAATAATAACTCCTTGTTGAATATTTTTCTCACTGTTTTTTAAAATTTTGAATGAAAGAGAGTTAATTTTGTTTGATGTCATTATCAAGATTTAACATCAGCGTTAAATCTAACGGAACAAGTAGCAAACAGCACTTGGTCCTGGTTACTTGTTACCTTTTCCTTTGTGAAGCTTCTGATCAAGCAAAGAAGAAAAGAAAAAAAAAACGTCTTGTTGGTTCTTATTGATCACATTTTGTGTTTCTCTTAATATTATCTGAGGTTTCTGTGACAAACCGCTTTACTATACCGCTTACCTCAGCAGTTCAGGGTGGTTTGAGAAGCAAGGTCAGACAGATGGTTTTTACTGTCGTTTCTGATGACTGCATGAAAGTTAAACAAAATGTTAACGGCTGTCAACTGTTTAATCGTTAGGAGGTTTTTTTTATTCACAGTACGCCCGGCACCACGCGGAGCGACACAATGTGTTTTGTCACCCGGCAGCTCAAGCTGTTTCCACTCTACAGTATGGTGGCCACCTGGGTAGTGAGGCATGGCCGCCTCCAGATAGATAGACTGCTGATACGGACCTGTAGTCATATGTATGGAGGGCGGTGGGGGGGACAGAAATAGCTTACACCTAAACACCTGTGCTCTTCTGCTGCTTTAGCTACAGATAAGCAACCGCGATACGAGCGAGTCGAGGAACACCGAGTCAATGTACCGTCTCAGCACAGAAAGCCTCTGTTTTCAACACCAGCTCAACAAGCAGAAAGATCCTACTACAATTCTTCCTAATGCGGCATTTTGCTTGCTTATCGCTGTTATGAGGGATGACAGCAGTACTTTTCACTGAACTACAGGTACTTCTGGGCAGCATAGAGGGAACTTATTACAAGACTGTGAGTAAATCATAACAGGAAAGAGATAACAGGAAAAGAACACTGATGAGGCATCTCAAAAAGGATCAATGTGACAATATTTCCAGCCTTTACTGGGTCATTTTTTTTTAGATTATTTTGTGTTAATTTAAGGTTGAGCTAAATTATTACCCCAAATCTCACCAGCACCAGCACCATGTGAACTCACAAAAAGGTATATTGCGGTTTTACATTTGTTCACATCTTGTTCATCAGTGTTTCTCGCTCAGCTTAGTTATAACCAGAACTTCCTTCAAATATCTGCAGAGTTGGAAGTACCACCGACATTTCATGCAAACTTTTTTTTATGCAAGTCAACACATAAATGTCAGTTCAGTGGTATAAAGCATAAGGAATATGGTAAACAAGTCATTAGATAGTTCCCTTTAGCGAACACAGACAAGTAGGCAAAATGTCATAATGGAAATTTTATGTGAACTGTTTACTGTGTACACTGCAAAAAATGAAATCTTAGTAAGATTAAATAGCTTAAATTAAGGAGATTTATGCTTGTTTTTTTTTCTGACAAGATATTTTTCTCACCAAGAAATGTCAATATTTACAAAGCAAACTTCAAGTCTGGAACTTATTTTATCTAAATGAAATTTTTTCATTTCAAGGACAAATAATACTTAACAAAATCTCTTCACATAATTAAAACAGACTGTCCAAATGGAAGCCCTTGTGTTATTGTCAACATGGATAAAGATGGAAGACCTTTTTCGTGTATAGATCCTACAACTGTGGTACTGAGAGGTAAGCTTCATTTGCAGCTGTCTGTCTTTGTAAAATAAGCTGATTCTGAAGCTAGTCAGCATGTAATGGTTGCCCATTTCCACCCACAGGTTAAAGAGCTGCTCTGAGCAGACATTAACTACAATAGCTATTGCTTAAAATTAATATCGACATGAGTTTTTGGTAGTTTCCTTTTTCTTTTTTTTTTTTTTTATATAGATTGGGTGGCTTCCCATTCGTAGTTTCTGATTTAGAAATGGCTAAAGGGCAATTCTGCCTAATATTTCACTAATATTAGGTTTGAGGATGTTAATTTGCTGTAATTTAAAAATCAAAATGCAATTAGACTTAAAGCCTATATTACACTATTCCACACTGTTTTCAGGATATTTCAAACACTATGTTTGATTTATGAATTTAAGTAGTCCCAGTTTGAAGAATAATCAATAATATGGCAATTTATTTCACAAATCAGAAAAAAGTTTCAGAAATAACAAAGGGTTTGAATGATGTTACTTTTAGCGTAATAATCTAGTCCAGGTTTGAACAGCGTAGGTATTGTTTGTTTATTACTCAAGTAGAGCAGATTTGACACATGCAATGTAGTTAAAAACACACTTTCAAACAATGAAGTAATTTTTAAGTAATTATAGTGACTTTAATTATTTGGCATCTTGAATTCCTGTATTATTGTATTTGAGCAAATGGTCAAAAATAAGACGTGTTTTATTTTTCAAGTAATCCAAGCCATTGCCAGACACATCTCCATCACATATTGGACCAGCAACAAGAAACTTTGGGAGTTGCAAGTGATGCTGTCCTTCACATCCTTGAGGTAAGAAATTTATATTTATTCATCATAGCACTGATCACAGTCACTAAAAAGTGATTTGTTTTGTGATTGTTTTTCTGACTGTGTTCTAATTAGCAGATGACCCAAGAACTTCGATCAAACAAGGCCACTTTTCAGCTCTGTGATGATCGTGAAACCAACTCCCTGCCAGCCGTTGGAACTGATAGCGTGATGCACGTCATAGTGTGCTGTTACACCTTTCAGCACTTGTGTATGGAGCCATTCCTTTCTGTGCTGCTGACAGAGAACGTCATGCGTGAATGAGACAAGACTCCACATATAAAAGGCTATGGTTGATTGGAAGAAGTTTATTGTGGACTAAGCTCCTATTTTAATATTGTTGATGTCTAATCCCGAGATTTTTTTGCATTGGACAGTTTGGTTTGCGTGACTTACGGCATCTTATGAGTGTGGCAGATGAGTTAGATCTTCATTGTTCTGTCTTTTTACGGGATTGTTTCAGAATCAGATGCATCCAGCCTTTAAATCTGCACAAGTAGTCATGTTTTGTTCTACTGTGTTTATGTGAAACTTAAACATAATAAAGAAGTGAAAAGTAATTGAGCTCATGTCTTCATTCCAACAAGCCGATAACATCTCTTGTTTCAGTCAATTAGATTGTGGATTTTTGCCTTACAATAAGAACCTTGAGTAAAATATGCAATGACAAAATATATATTTTAATCCTTTTGTAACAATGAAAGTAAACTAGTTTTAGATGTTTCAAGAAATTCTATATCAAGTAACATTTTATTTGAGAATATTTTTCTTACAGTAAGATTGTACATCTTACTTATACAAGTAAAATTGGCTTTTTTTAAAGTTAAAATACAACAATGTTACGATATTTGTAGATTCATCTTGGTTAGATATTTTTTTTTCTTGTTTTGGACAATCTTGACAAGATCAATTTTCTTGTTCTGTTGACAGATAGTTTTTCTTATTTTAAGAAATGTATGCCCTATTTCTGTACATTTTCTTTCTTGTTTTTAAAGGGGATTTTTTGCAGTGTATCTATTATGTGCCAGAAATGCTAGACGTTCCACCCTCCCCACACAGGTTGGTGCCCTAGAAGTCAGAAGACTTTCCTCTTGGGGTTTGGAATAGTAAACATTCTTTGTCTGAATGGCATGACTGCAAACGCTGACGGCTGTCTTTTCTCAGCGCCGAACTGTGAACACGAGTAAAACTCTACCTGTCTTGTTCTCCTTTTGTCTCCTTCTTCAACTCAAGCAACTTCCATACAAGATGAACCTTTCAGATCAGGTACTGAGACGGCATTCGGCAGCACACCTCCCACGTCACCTGGGCGCCTTCCAGAAGAGAGAGAGTGAAGCCTAACGTTCGTTTTGTGTTTGTGTGTGAATTCTTATCTTCCAGGGTTCCACTGAGGATGAGAAGCATTTGAGCAAATCTACCTCTCTAATAGAGAGCCAGCACCACCATCTGCTGCACTGTCTGGAGAAAACCACAGTGAGTGCATGGCTGCTGGAGCTTCTGGAACTGAGTACTGTCTTCTATCTGTCATGAATTTCCTTTTTTTTTTTTTTTTTTCCTCATCGCACTAAAATCCATCATCCCTGACTGTAAAATACGTCTAAAAGCTGAGTGTAAAACCTCAGCTGAGCTAATAAGAACTGAGCTTTGCACAGTACAGTACATTTCATTCTGACTCGCTTCATTTAGCTTTTGATACACATTTTCCACTTTATATCTCACTTAGCCAAGCACAAGCAGTTGTTCTGCCATGCTCTGATCCGTGAGGACCCAGACTCATATTTAGCAGCTTTCTTATCTGTGAAAACAAAAACACCACGCAGTAATCAATACGAATGATTTCTTTGTGTGTTTATCTTGTAGGGGGCAAACATTAGCATGAAAACAATTATATTGGTTTCATTAAAAATCAAAATGAATTTGTTTAAAATCCTTTTTGTTTTCATTTGGCGCGCAAGTCAGAAGTTTTATATACTCTCATGTCATATTTTAAATTTTTTTGGACTAATTTGCACAACTTGAAACGTTAATTACTTTTAAATTTTAGAGTTTTTTTTTCAGCAAACCTAAGAGAAAACCCATCAGCAACATCCTAGCATCATTCTATTTAAATATTTGTCCAGTTTTCTCATCACAAATGCCAGAGCTCATTTTAATTGCTCAGGACTCGTCTTTTAATAAGTTCTTTTCAGCTTTTACAAAGACATTGAGAACAACAGTTTAAAAAAGAAAACTAAAATAATTCAAACAGGCCATCACAGCAAGTGTATGCATTGTGAGAGAACTCCTTGACCTTACACATAGATGATGTTTTCTTTCTACTTTTGCCCCATAGAACCACGAGTTTGTAGATGAGCAGTATTATCAGCAGAGTTACCTGGAAGCAGGGCTGCAGAACTATCCGTCTCGAAGCCCTTCGTTGTCCAGCCAAGATGGTGTGACGGGGACGTGCTGCACCCGGAGAAGCAAGAAGCAACACCACACCCCTTTACCGAACGCCAGCGCTCCAGCACACATGCAGCCTTTGACACACACGCACACACACCCACAAGGCTTGCAGGAGCTCAGCACCATCCACATCCAGCCCCTAAGTACCAGGTAAGGTCAGAGGTCCTAAAGGACTTGACTATACCTTGCCTTATCCTGATCCACATGTGTGAAGATGCCATGTTTATCTGCTCAAAGAAGCAATAAGCAAGTATAAGCAGAATCCAGATTCTGCTTTTAAATCTGTGTCCTTGAGCTTTAATGATTTGCAGACCACGAGCAAAGAGTTTCATGTTGAAATGTTGAAGCAATAACTCCAGACATCCACAAGGAAGTTACAATTTGGGGATGAATAGGTTTTGCGAGTGGACAATAATTATAAACATGCTGCCAAATTAGTTAGGTTGCAAAGTCGATAGTTAGAAGAGACCTTCACCTAGCTCTGATCTTTTCCCTCCAGAAAAATCCATGAAGAAAACCTTTACAGGTTTTCTCCATGGAAAACCAAAGTGGCACACATAACTTCCTCAGTTGGAACAGTTCTGTTAGGAGGTTTGGGTGAAAGTATTTCCCTGGGGTCGTTCTAATCAATTTGCTGTTTTTCCTCCCCACAGCCGCTCCAGTTTAAACATGCGCGTAGAAGAGCCAGCTCCTCTGAACTGCCAGGGCAGCCAGATCACAACAGCAATCATCAGCATTCCCACACCGCCAGTGACGACTCCGGAAGGCGATGCTCACCTGCCCGCCGCTCCCACCCTGCAAAATGTGGTGAAGGTGTCTGCTCTGTGAAAACTGGACTGCAGCAACGCCGCACAAACAGACAGAGAACGACTCACAGGAACAGACCGAGAAGGACTAACTATGGTGGAAAGGGCTTTCAGAGACGTATTCTGGCCCTGGTGGAGCCTGCCCCCTGCTGGTGATGCGTTGCATTGGCACGGACTCCCTGTACACATGGAGGATGGACTTCTGACGCAGTATCTTCATGTTAGTGGTCGGCAAACATGTGTTCATATGTGAATGTGTGCGTAAAAGAACAAGAGGGATGGATAGGGAATCATTTAGGAAGAGGACTGTGTGCCTCTAGGTGTCAGAGGTAAGTTCCCAGAGTTAGTTGTGTGTCACTGTGCACAAAAGCACCTTTTTATAATTTATGCTTGAGTTAAGGGGGAATGAGGACAACTCAAAGAAAAAGGGAAATAAAAATAAAAAATAAAAAAAATCACGCCCCTCTGATTAATGCCTTTGAAATAGAGTACTGCCCGTTTCAGCCATTTTGGTCTACAAACCCCCTTTTCAGGTCAAACATTATTCCACCTTAGCATAATTTATTTAAAACCCAAAAAGCAGTAGGTGTCCGTGTGATGGCATTACCAGTGATTGTGAATGAGTGTTTGATAGATTGTAAGTTGTTCTGTTTCTGAAAGGAGGTGCGTCTGCGTGTGTTTGCGTGTGTTCCTCTCGGTTGATTGAAAACTTGTATTTCAGTTCTTCTGGAAGTATCTATGGCTCAGTATATGATATATATAACTAGCTGCCACTTCGAAGGGTTCTTTGCACATATTTCTGTCAAAAATTCTCAGCAGCAAGGGTTTCACTCAGTTTGTGCATAGTTTGCAGGACTAAATATTGGTTTTTTTAGTTATTACTTTGAATCACTACCCATCTGTTTTGGCACCAGAAGCCCAAATGGCCACAAGAAACACAATTTATTTTGCAAAAAAAAAAAAAAAAAAACTTACTATAAATCCAAATCTACACAAAGAAAAGCACAAAACATTTGCTGAGAATTTGCTGACAAAAATCTGCCCTGAGCCTGTGATCTTTGTGAATATTGTTAATAGAATATTTTGTAATATTTGACCATCGTTTGGCAGAAGCAGTGAGTCTGTCCTCTTGTTCTTGCTCTCCTCTCTACATCCTTCTCTCTCTTGTTGTTGTCCTGTTGTATCCCTGACATCTATGTGAACAACAGTATGCTTTCAGTAGTTTTTATAGCCGTCAACATTTTTTTTTTCCTTCCCTTAACTCAGCGAGCATTTTTCAGAGTTGTTGAATATATGTACGTATTCTGTGTGGTTAGCAAACTTGGTGTTTGTACTTTTTGTCCTCCTTGATGTTTCAAAGGTTTTTTGTTTCACTTTATCTTCTGGAGACTTTACAGTAGGCAAATCTGTTGTAAAAACTGACCACAGGGACATTAAAAAAATAGTAGATGAACCATTTTTTGGCCTTTTTCCATATTGAATGTAATTTGTAGGTTTCAGCAACGTTACAAGCACTCGGTTGTGTCTTAGATCATTACAACAGGGAACACCAGCTGACTAAACGCCCACCTCTGTAGATTAAAGGCTCATATCACATTTTGACTTTTCAATTTTGTTTGTACTTGTAGGTGCCACTGACTCTGTCAGTGGCACCTTGCTTGTGTGATTAGAAAATAGCCCTCTTTACATATTTACTTTTACCCACTTTTCTTGCACAGCAAACAAAGATCAAACGACGCTCACTCAGTTATGATTCAATTAAACAATGCCACTAATATGTGATACATATATTACTTTTTTTTTTGTCAAGAAAGAAGTTGTTTTTCTGAGGATCCAGGTGAAACATTATTGTCCAAAATGAGTCACACCTTTAAGAGAGGTGTGGCTCCAAAAGTTCATCTGTGCTAAAATGTTTGCTTTGAAATGTCTTTCACTACTTTAAAAAGCTGGTGAAAAAAAAAAAAACAAA
This sequence comes from Poeciliopsis prolifica, assembly GCF_027474105.1. NCBI lineage: Eukaryota > Metazoa > Chordata > Actinopteri > Cyprinodontiformes > Poeciliidae > Poeciliopsis > Poeciliopsis prolifica. The sequence goes on from NW_026562398.1 coordinate 500,948, forward strand.
ATAACTGATTGTGATTTTGTTATGTTTCAGATTTTCTTGATTTTTAGGTTTGGGACATAGAAATTTTGCTATTTGCCCTTTAAACGTGGTGATTAAGAGCACACACACTAAGCAACAGATTCATGTCTGACTTTTAAAAAGCAATACTAGAACTGCTGGAGTATCTGCACTCCTCCTGTATGTTGTATTTACTTCTGCAGAGATTAACTCTTTTATAGCACCAAGTGTTGTATTAGAACATTATTTTTTTGAAACTTTAGATCAACTTGTCTCTTCTGCTGTATGTCAGTTCTAACTCCTCCAGAAATTAGTAACAACCCAAAAAAAAAGCAAACTAATTCTACAAAACCGCAATCAAATGTGTTTTATTTCTACTTATTAATATTGACCTTGCCCTGAGATTGGTAACTTAGGGCACAAAGATAACAGTCTAGATCCACTATTTGCATTTAGTCAAAATGGCCATATAAAAAAAAATTTACAAGCACAGACACAAAGCTTTTTTGTTATATTTAAAAAAACAAAAAACAATGAAATCAAGAAATTGAATTTACATTAAGAAGCTTAGAGTCTACTGGAATTGAGCAGAACGGGGGAGGCAGAAGCAAAACTCCCTGTTTTTGCCGCTGGGGATATTTTTTAAAACTTGATTCATTTCCTGCTGCTTGTTAGAGGAACAGGTTATTTTATACCAGCTCTACTATCAATTGACACCAGTTGACATTCCATGTAAGCATATGATGCACTGGACATGTCGAAGGGTCACATTTTTATTAAAAAGCAACAAAGATAGGTTCGTGGTTGTGTCCGTCTCTGTTTCGTACTCCTCTCTCTTTCTCTCCCCTTACTCTTTGCTTTGCCCTCCACCTGTTGTTGTTGAGACTACTGCTGTGCGTAACTTGTCATGTGTTGGATATTATTTATGACCTTGTCTTGTGTCCCAACTGTGAAACGCCTGATAAAACATCTATATCTGCCACAAAAACGTGTAGTCTGTGGACTTTTTTCGTCACCTTCTAACCCTTTCTATAAGTCCAAGTGTGTAAATAGCAGGAAATGGCAAGAAGACAGAGCTTCACTGCTTTTTTTTCTGCTCTTCCATAAGTGCCAAATGGTAATTTGCATAAGCTAAAAGCATAAGCTATTAGTTTTAAGAGGTTTCTTTGAATGGAGCAGAAGGGTCACTGAGAATTCAGCCAAAAGTTTGGGTCATGCTTGAGTTACTGCACAAATTGAGTCCCATATGCACAGTGTGGATGAGCAAAATTTGTGTAAAGTGAAATGTTCATTGGTTTTCCTGGTGAAGATGTGCAGAAGCAAGAAAATAAATTAATCCTTGACTGCAGTGCCATAATGTCACTCTAGAAGAAATCTAAATGTCAGCTAAATATGAGCTTTTTCTGTCCTTACATCACAAGCGCTTCTGGGTGGAGATTGCTACATGTCAGCTGGAACATGTTATGTTAAAATGAACCCATGATTGAGCTTTTCAACGGCAAACACTTCAGCTTGGTTTGGCAAATAAATATATGGAAAAGTGCAAGTGAAGGAGCTATGATGCTGTGGGCCAGTTTCTCTCCTAAAGGGAATAGAATCGTTCAGAGTACGGATTAAGCGTCACAGACTCTTTACCAGCACATTTGTCTGTCAAAAATCTGAAATTGGTTGAAATTGGGTTCTTATCTAAAAACATTTGGCTGAATCTATACAGACTGACCAAACTACCTTCTACTAACATCTCAGCTTTGGGGTCAGAACATAGATCAGCTTCAACAACTTTGCATGGTCCAGAGAGATTGTGCAAAGTGAACTAATCAAAAATCCACCTGTATGTATGATCTAGGTTAAAAACAAAGAGCAAATGCTCCTCTTTGCAGCTGGGGCAGCAAATGGTGTCAGTAATTTTATCTAAAGTTATTTGATAATTAAATGTAATATTTTTCTGAATTGTTCAGTCTCAGATAAGGTTTCTGCAATTTTTTTTTATTACTTTTTCACTAGAGTCCAATCAGGAGGTTTCTGTTTTTATTCTAAATGCTCCTGTTCAACTAGGAAATTTATTGGCAGAACATTTTGCAGCTGCAGCCCTCAGCATGATTGCGATCTACATTAAATGATAAAGCATTTATGAATCACTGTTGGTAATGACTCAGATCAGGTAATGACAGTGACCAGTCGTTTTCAGGTTCACCAATATATTGGAAAAACTGCTAGGTTTGCAATTATAAAACTGAGAAGTTTGCAATTGTGGTGACTCGTGTTTGATTTATGTGAGAAAATATGCTTAATGTTTCCTGATTTTGTGGGAAGACCATTGGCTTTTTCACAACGTCCAGCGCACAACTGCATGGAAACATTCCAGAACAAGATCACAAGGCCATTATGTGGACAGGAAGTCGTTGTCCAGCATGGAGGCAGTGGCCTGCTGAGAAGGAGCAGGGACACTGCCGGCCTCAGCTGGACCCCAGACTGTCGATGTTTCCTTAAACCTTTGATTATGAGCAGAATGGACAATACAAACAAACCAGCACTCTGCATGCTCCCTGCCTTACTGTTATCTACATGTCTCAGTGCGTAAATGACATATTCAGTTACAATTTATTTCTGCCACAATAAATTATTTTTAAATTAGCTCCTAAATTTCTTCCAGTTTGCCTCCCGCTCTTGTTCAGGCAGCTTAAGCAAGTAACCCAAATTCTGAAAATAAAACTCAAAACTCTGCTTCTTCTGCTCTGTTTTACAGTAAAAGGCAGTTGTTTTCAATCACCTCATGCCGATATTTACCGTAAAGCATTTTGACACGCCTACATGGATGAACGATGCCGGGTGTACAGCAACAGCTGCCGTTCTCTCCCACAGAGCAGAACAGAGAAAAGCAGCAGCGCGCCTGCAGAGCGCTTCAGGAAGTCCACAGCGGCCGAGACGAACAGCAGGAACTTTTGACTCTGCATCCTCAACTATCCTCTTCATCATCAACACCCCGAGGATCTTTTAGAAGCTCAACAATCCTGTCTCATTAAAAAATAAAAATAAAATCAAAACGGAAAATCCTTTTTGCCTTCACAAGGAGGGGTCAGTGATGAAATGTTTATGCAGATTTAGATTTTTTTAAGGCTATTGATGTGTTGAAAAGCAGCTTTGCTTGTTTTTTTTATATATATATTTTATTTCCCATGGCTCAGATTAGGTAAGATATTACAGACATCTCTTTCACATATTTCTAAGAAATCCTGCCGCAGTTACTGTTTATTCTTCTGCTTAAATCAGAAACACAAAATGCTTCAGGTGAAGAAAAGATCTACCACTGACTGGATGAATCGGTAGAAAGGTTCCCCTGTAATCAGGGGAAGGAGGAGAGGAGCCACGGGTTAAACGTCTTCTGGCCATGTACACCATGCAAACACAGCATACACTGATACGACTTCAAGTCAAAAACAAAAAGCCTGACTGTACAGAATGGGATTTGAAATACTGTAAATAGTTAGTCAGGACGATTTATTACAAAAAATAATTGAAAATATAGATGTGGTATGAATTAACGAAGGAATACAGAATTGGAGTGCATCATTTCGACCCAAACCTTCTTGTTGGGTTTGCAGACATTTTCTACCGTAAATGACTGGAAATGCTGAATTAGTGTTTCATGAGTTCCTGCATGTAGATTGCATTCATGCGATACGCTGCCATCCAGTTGTGAGCGACGCTGTAGTAGCTCTGGTAGCCCTGCTCTGGAAAAGCGGACAGAGCAGAGTAGTAATCGCTCCAGGCCTCATAGCAGGCTTTCCAGTACGCCTCAGAACTCCAGTCCTCCTCGACCTCCATGCACTCCTCTTCATCAGTCTCCGTCTTCGACTCTCTTTTAATCTTCTCCGGCAACTTTTTGTCGTCTTTTACTTTTGCTGGCTTTTCCCTGCGATTCTGCCCCGACGTGTTCTGACTGGGTTGCTTCCTTCTTACAGACTCGTTGCTCTCAGGCTGAGTTGGAGCTCTGGTGTTTGTTGTGCAGGTTTCTTGCTCATAGACTCCGGTTGTAGAGGATTTGGGCACGGTAGATGCAGATCCAGTCACATGCTTAAAAACTGTCTTTTGCACAGTCACTGTGGTCTCATGCAAACCTTCGGGTCTGACACCAACATCTGAGCTGCAGGAATCAGAAAGCGACCATAAACGTTCACTGCTTCGGGTCAAAGTCGCGGCCCCGTCGTCCTGCAGTGTGACATACTCATTGTAGCCAGTCTCGTCACCAGACTCTCTGCCTCTGAACTCCCTGATGACCTCCACTGTCCTCCCCAAACCTGCAGTGATGAAGGTGTGGAAGTCCAGCTCAGCCTCCTCCATCGTCACAAACTTTGAGCGGCTGGTCTTGAATGAGCTGAGGGGCGGGATCTTCGGCAGGGCGTCTTGTAGTTCTTTCCGGGTTGGCGCCACTTCAGAAGGATGCTGCTGCTGCTGACTCTTCATCCCAGTAGAAGTCACCTGGCTTTCACTTTGTTCTTCATGCTGTGGTGTCCAGGTTGCCGTTTGGGTTTTATCTGGCCTTTGATTGCTGGACTCTACAGATTTATTCCCGGTGACGTCAGACGCTGGGGCTCCGACCTTTGTACGCTTTTTCTTTACAGTTCTGGAAATCAGCAGCGAGATCGTGTCCGGAGCGGCAGCATCGGCGCACACGTCCCAGTCGCATGGCTCGTCCATCAAACCAGGCTCCAAGACGGCTGTCATGACACCAGACGAGAATCACTTTACTTGATCTGCTTTCAATTAAAAGTCTTAAAAAGTAAGACCAAGTTTCTTACGAACTCACAAGGTAAAGCAGACAAACTGAGGCCACACTTCTGAGCAATGGCCATCATCTTGTTCTCCTCTTCCCCATGGCAGCAGTAGGTCACAGCCATCCCCTGAGTGCCTACAATCACAGGCAGATCATGAAGAGGACCCCCATGCTAGCAGGAGAGGGTCAAAGAATGAGTGAAGGTTGTGTAACGAGGGACACTGACAGCGCATGTAAGCTAAGATTAAATAATGCTTCCCTTTGCAGCACCGTGGTTGGGTCAATGTAATTCTAATCAGATGCAGATTACCCAGAACCCTTTGAATAAGGCCAGTGTTTAAAAGCTGCTGATACAAAGGGGATACAAAGCTCATCTCCAGAACGATGTTTAATGCAGTAACTGTCGGGCAAATTAAATTTGTGGTTCGGTGGAAATTTTGCTTTGTCAAAAAAAAGAAAGCAACATCACTTGCTAAAGATCTGGATCAGTGAATAAATAAAGCAGGGATGAGGAAAATCTTTTTCTTAACATCTAACCAAAAAATGGTTTCTATTGGGGTTTTGTATGAAAAACAAACACACAGTGGACGACTGTGAAGTGGGAGAATAATATAGTTTCACAAATCTGTATTCATTTGTTCATTTACTCCAGTAGCACTAAATGAAACCTAAAACACTGGAACCTCACACAGCTCTCTTCAATCCACCAGTGAATATCTTTAAAACAATGTTTTATTTTTATTCCACTTGACAACGATTTTGTGTTGATCTATTACACAAAATCATAATGAGATATAACATTTGGGATTTTTGTTTGCAATGTTTTGTAATTGTTCTGTTTCCATCCTGCAGGTCTGCAACATGACTGTTAGTTTCCTGGGAAATGTGAAGCACACAGAGTTGATGCTGCAAGGATGATGCAACCTCTCTGCAAACAGCCATTTCTCCTAAAACATCATCAGCCGCCTGGGCCATTTCTCCTAAAACATCATCAGCCGCCTGGGCCAATATAATAGCTGAAGGTCAAGCAGCACACATTTCTGTTTCCCTTCAATTGATGGAGACCTACCAAACCGCCCAGCGCGTCCGATTCGGTGCATGTAGGTTTCCCAGTCTTGTGGCACATCTAGGTTGATCACCAGGTTCACTTTCTCTGCATCTATTCCCCTGGAAGTCTGCCTCAGATGAAAGGGGGCCAGAACCAAATTTATTCACGTAGAAAGGCAGAGGACAGCTAACAAACACATGCAGCTCCAAGATGAGAGTGACTCGTGGAAAACCTCTCGTCTCACCAGGTCGGTGGAGATGAGAACTCTGCACTGATACTGCTTCAGCTTGGACATCGCCTCGAGCCTCTGGTCCTGACTCAAACCACCTGCAAGGATCAGAACTTATGTTATAAGTCACTGCAGTTCACATCACAACTATTATTTCCACCTATGTTGATTTTCACTACATGAAGAATGTGATGAAGAAGCATATTTTTGATTATCCTGCTGAGACAGTAAATTGTGTGGCCCGATGAGCCCAACTACACGTTCTGGGACATCTGTGTGTCGTTTTAAACGTCAGAGCCAATTTGACTTAACTGTTGACTTCTTGAGAGAAAGTGGTCAACGCTTGCGCAATCATCAAATGGCGGATGTCTTAGTCAGCAGCAACACTCCTGACCACAAGGTGGTGTTTAGAAAACTTGATGGCAAATTAATAAATAGGTGCCTCCTTTATTAATTCTACATTTTTATTGCTCTACTTTTTTTGTTTTTAAATCAAACCTTAGACATCTTATTTGTTGGGGGGGTTGAAATGGAAATCCTGAATTTTTACTTGATTTACTTTCTTTTTCATTTGGTTAAATCTTTTTTTTTTTTTTTTTTTACCATGAAAGTACCACTTTACAGGCTTATTATTACAGAAGTATCACAATATTTTCCTCATAATATACTAGTAAACAGTAAACTATGGTCCATCCACAGTTGACAGGTATGTACTGTGAATCCTAAAGCTACAGTAAAGCACTGGCTAATGTCAGTTTTTCCTTTCCGAAAGGATTTTTCATTTATCCGGTTGCTGCATCTTTATGATAATAAACTGAACCGCGGACTGGAGCAGATTTACTAAACAAACAAAAATATAAAGTGACATTAAGGTCTTTAGACTGAAGGAATAAATACAGATTATGGACAATAAAACAAACATAAATGTAGATTTTAATCTTAGTTCGAACAGACTGTGTATCATATTTAGACTACATTTATTTTCATTGCCAAATTTAACTCCAGCGCTCGGAAACACAGAAATCTTTTTCGCATTTATTAACAAAGATCGTTTGTTTGGACCTCAGGACCAATTTCGGCTAATAATATTCTCCCCCCTTGCTTTAATTTATTTCATATCACAGTATTAACCTCACCTGAAATACAAACTGCAGGTAAGCCTTTGGAGGACAGGATGTCTGCCAGGTGCTGAGCCCTGAGGGAGAAATCCAGCATGTCAAGAATATATCTTGATGTCTCTTTTCTTCATTGTGATAAAGATATCCAACAGCAAATGTAAAAAAGAATATTAAAATTAAAATTGTTATTACCTGGTGTGGAGGTTAGAAAACACCAAGGCTTGGTTAAATGGGATTTTACTGAACAGCTCGAGTAGATGCTGCACCTTCTCCTCAAAGACTTTGTGAGGCAGCGGATGGGACTGGAGCAGCTTGTAATACTGCTTCAGACCTGAGCAAAGAGCAGATCATCGTCATTTCAAAGTTAACAGCTGATTTCAAGTGTCGGAATCTGAGCTTTACTGTCAAAAGCGTCTTACCTTTCAGGCCCATGTCGCTCGGATTGAGTCTAACAAAAGTGGGCTCGTTCATGTAGCGGGTCAGGTGTTGAGCAAGGGATTCTGGATAGGTGGCAGAGAGTGCAAGCATTTGCTTGTTGACAGGCAGGGACGAGAAGATCCAGCTGAGAAAGAGAGCGAGCACAGAGATGGGTGAATTTATGAAATGGGTTTTGAATTCTAGCAACAATCTGCGCCGAACTGTTCTGACTTTATCTGCTCCTGGAAGCTGCCCTCCTCCAGCAGCTTGTCCGCCTCGTCCAGGACAAACAGCCTGACACTGCCGGTGGACAACATGCCCAGCTCAATCAGCTGCTTGATGCGACCTGAGAAAGCGAGCCAAGAACAATATCATCAGAAACAAACGTCACCACAACAACAACATGAGGAGTTTATGTCCACCAGCAACCCTCAGGCTCCTTACCAGGGGAGCCCACAGCGACGTGACACTTCTTAAGGTGGGCTTTGTCTTGGCTCACAGGTCGGCCACCGATGAAAACATGACACTCCAGGCCCTCTATGGCGCAGCCGATGGCCATCACCACCGAGTGGATCTGCACGGCGATCTCACGTGTCGGAGCCAAAACGAGAACCTAAAGTAGACGAGAAATTATTGTTGGGGGGAAAAAAAAATAAGAGGATGCTTCCAAGGCAGTGAGACAAGAGCTTACAAGGTTGGAAGAAAGTAATGCAGGTTCATGTAAACTAGACAGGCTTTCAGATGATTAAAAACGCTTCTCTTACATGGTCAGGGGCTTACAGTCATCAGATTAAAGAGACCTCTTAGAGTGTGCAGCGCTAACCATGCGTCTGTGGTCTGTTATACCTGGAGCGGTGACTCTGTTTCTTGTTTTGTGTGCATACCGTGTATTCTCAAAAAAAAAAAAAACGCCAGTCCTGGCAGAGGCGGACGGCTGTTCACACTGAGGCAGGTCCCACTGGAGGTTTCTTTCTCTTAAACGGTGTCATTACATGCATCCTTAGCATGAGGGACACGCCCATTCAGGAGGAATGAACGCTTCCAGACTTCGAGACAGGTTTTCTTACATAGAAAACTTTTCATCTAATTTGAATGCTGACCTGAACTTAATGCACAGTTTGACAACTAAGATCAATTGCAATCAGCTGAGGTGAACTGACTTTTATTGTAAACTGTTTCGAGATCACACGTTGCGAAATGATGCTATGTGAATAGCCTGAATTGAATCAGAGTGGATTTAACCAAAGATGCACAAAAATTAGTGTCAGCTTATTTCCACTCACCTGAGTGGAGGGATTCTCCAAGATGAGAGACTCTAGGGCGATGGTGACGAACACGCATGTCTTTCCTGTCCCAGACTTGGCTTGTACAATCAAATCTGAAACGAGGTGAACAAAAAAAATCTCATGCAATGTAAGACGAAAACAGGTGCAGCAGCTGCTGATCTGCCGATCTATCTATCTATCTATCTATCTATCTATCTATCTATCTATCTATCTGTCTATCTATCTATCTGAAGCAGCCTTTTTATAATCTTTAGAGATTTAATAATTTCGGACTGCAATCATGCTCAGACATGCTTACGCTCAAATATCATTCGCACACATGAAGACAGAGTCACTGACTGACACTGATCTTCGCCTACCGAGTCCGCAGCGGCCCAGCGGGATCGCCTTGAGCTGGATCGGGGACGGTTTCTGAAACCCCGCGGAGGACAGTCCGTCCAGCACTGGCTGAGACAACAGCAGAGAGCCGAAGTCAATCCCCTCCGCCAGAAGCACATCGTCGGTCCTCTTTCGCGTTTCTATGTCGTGAGCTGCTCTCCTCATGGAGGCAGCCATGTTTGCTGTTTACCACCGGCGATTCCAACGAGTTCAAAGCGCCGGGAGAGCACTGACTTAGCGCCCTCTAGTGCCGCGGCGGAGGGATGGTACGTTATTTTTTCTTTTTTGTAGCTCCGTCCCAATCAGCTATTAATTACCACAAGATTAAAAGTTGTTACAAATATGTAATGGCAGTTACTCATAAAGCACAGAAATCTAATAACTCACGTTAAGAGAGTATTGTTTAAATTATTGTCTGTATGTCATATTTTATCTGCCCGTTCATCAAAACATGTTTGATTGGACACAAAGGTGTAAAGAGAGGATGAATTATAATTATGATAGGTCAATTATAACATTGACCTATAAATTTATTGTATTCAGGTATCTCATATGTTTCTGTTGGACTTTCCGGGGTTGATAAAGTTTAGATTAAAAAAATTCCAATGGTTTGGAAAGAACAGCAAATTATCAAAACCAAACCTCTGCGTAATGTTTTTGCAAGCTGTTATTGCCATCAAACTCAGCAATAATTCCAAAGTGCAGTCTAAGAGGATATGATTAGCACTATCTTTATAATCTGGATTTACAGATTTAAGCATCAAGAGTTAGAGATGATTTTATTGAATCATTATTTTTCAGTGTCTTTTCTGTTCCAGATCACCCATCGTGTGGAAGATGGTGTAACAAATAAAGCGCAAATGCTGTTGTTTCTTGTGTTGTCATGTTTTGAGAGCCTGCTTGATAAAAAAAAAAACACGCACATCTTGGAAGTTCTGGATTTGAGTTACATTTATCTGCTTTTTTTTTCATGGTTGAGTTCATCACCCAATTGAAACATTGGATTTAAAATTGAAGCAAGTTACCCTCACTGGAAACATCTCATCTAACAGTTTAACCCACAAAGACCTCCTGTCTCAAAGGGGATACACAATACTGGCCATGATCATGGGTGTGTTTCTCTTTGACGGGGATCATCTTCAACATCGTTGTGATTGTGGTGACAGTGAGACATCTAAAGTTAAGGCAGCCCCTGACCTATGCCCTGGTTAACCTCACTGTGCTGTGTTTGGAGGCCTGCCCACCACTTTCCACAGTATCATGGGACGCTTCAGCCTGGGACGTTTGGGCTGCATCCTTTGGGGCTTTGCTGTTTCCTTTTTTGGTGAGCCAGTTCTACTTCATTTGAAATCCGAAAATCAAACTTAAACTTTTAAGGTTGATTTACTTTTACATGAATCCTTCGTTTGAACCGCACATTTTGATAAATAAACTTCTTTTTCAAAGATATGAAGACAGATTTTGGTGTTTCACACAGCTTTGTTCCCAGTAACATACATAACTGTGTTATATTTTTATGACTGATTCAATGTGTTGAGCTGGAAAAACATATATTTATCAAGTATTACGGTTTGATCAGAAAGTCATGCCACCTTCTCAAATAAACACATGTGCAATCAAACAATTTCCATGGCTTTTTATTGATTACAGAAATATTGCTAGGACTTTAAAGAAAGCAAAAAAAGGGAAAAAAAATCTAGAATGTGAATAGCTGTATCAAACCTGTACATTTCTATATATACAGAGTGAGGGATCATCTATGTACATGCTACATACTGTCACACTCTAGGAAAATAAGTAGTCCTTATAACAGGCAAGGGCATGGGATCGCTTGACTTTGTTCGAAATCCATTTCAGAGAAAATGCAGAAACAACCCAAGGTCAGTGTCTGAAGCAGATGAAACTCGGGCCTTCTGACAGAAACAGTACTAGTTGACAAGTCAGCTAACTGGTGTGTAAAAACAGTTGTGTGCTTGAACACCTGGTGCTTGGGAAGAGCGGTGTTGGTCGTCCAGTTCTGGCAGCCTGGAATACCAAAATGGATGAATGAACACTGCAGTGCCATCCACACTCACTGACACACCAAGTAAAAAGTACGGAGGAACTAAAATGATTCAAATTACTTTTTTTTTTTTTATTGCAGTGACATAATCTCACATAGAAACTTCTGCAGAAGTTCTCAAACAATGACTTGTAGAATACTTTTTTACCTCCCTTAATGTCCCTGGAAACAAAATTAACTTGTGTTCTTGTTTGTCTGTTTCAGTTGTTTTTAAATTTAATTGTTGTTCTAACTAAAGATTTTATGACTTAGGCATATAAAGTCATAACAAAAAGATTAAAAAAAATTGAATGAAAAACCGAAAGTAATTGCTATATTTAGGTTAAAATCTAAATTCAAAATAACTTCTGTTACAATTAATTAATTGAAAAAGCTAGTAATTTTGTAAAAGGAGTACATATGAATACAATTTTTTTGCTGAATATGTTAAAATTAAATCAGTTCTACAACGTCAAATGCACTTCAGATTAGATCACTGCAATAAAATAAAATGTTTTTGTATTTTAATCTTTTTTTTCACTTGATTTTGCTATTCCCGTCTTTTTACAAGGACGTGGCAGGACATATGGAGGACGCTGCATGTCTGAGTGCCTAAATCCTGTGTCTCAGCTGACTTAGGTTTGTTGTATAACCTCTCTGGTCTCAGGTAGCACTTCACACTCTTACACTACACTGTGTTGTCATTGTCTTTGCTATGTTTTTGGTACAGTCTTCTGGTTCATTCTATGTGCTGTAGGGTGTAATATTCATGTGATAAAATCATTTCCCATGCAACACGTCCTGCAGCAGCTACTCCACATACCAACATAAAAACGCGTGTTTAATACAGAAACATGCTGAAAAAGATGATGGGAAAGGACACAATATCAGGTAGTCTCTGAACAGCAACGTTACAGTGGATCTAACAGAGAATGAGTGACAACACAGACTGAAATTCTTTACATACAGTTTAAACCAGCATTGCAAAGGACTTCGGACCATGATTTGCTCTCCTGGGGAAACACGCGATCACCTGCACCTCACAGCATCCACAGAATAAACACGAGCAAAAAGTCCTGAGCTCAAGGAATGTGCAACATGTCCCCAGCTTATCGCCCACTGTTAAGACTGAGAACAGCATCCTGGAATAATCATTGCTTCTTCTGAAAAAGTAAATCTCATGATCATATATACAGATTTATTTCCCCCCCCAAAAAAGGAAAAGAAAAGTAAAACAGTAAAAAAAAAAAAGCACATAAGGTTTGACAAAATAATTTTTTTAAGGGTCTATTCATGAGTTAGAGGTAAAATCAGATACAAAGAAGACAGTTTGACATTAACACCTGAACATGAGACAACGAATAACTTCTCGGTCAAGGCAAAAAGGACGAGGGAGAGAGGTGTCTTGGAATCAGCAGGTGTGGATTTGTACACTTCCTTCACCTCTTCAGTTATCCTTCTCAAAGAAACGGATCAACAGCATCCTGCAGTGTAGTGTTTTTTTTTCTTTTGTTTGTGTTTTTTTACAGCATTGCAGGAATGCAAAGTTCTTCAAATATAAAGTATGGAAGTAGTGCAAAAGAAAAAGATCTTATCCATGTCCTATCGTTTCAATGGGCTCATTTTTGGTTTCTCAATTGATTCTTGTTCAGTCGTGTACTTGGCATCCTACTCTGCTGGAGTGACTGATGAGGTAACAGAAAGACAGCCGCCCTGACCTCTGTTGGGCAATAAGGTGCAAATGTTTATCTCTGTAAACTCCAATTATCCACACACTCTCCATTTTCCAGTGAGCCGTTAGTGTAAGTCAGTGTGTTTTAAGAGAGATGTATAAAAAAAAGACAGAAAAAAACATCATTTAAGGAGTTTGGTAAAGGTTTAGGATTGAGGTGCAATGCTTTAGAGTTTGGATTCAGGCTGAGGTGTGCTATGAAAAAAAGCAAGAGGTCTACAGCTTAATCTATATATGTACAGCAATAATTCAGGCAGAAAGTCTGAGTGCACACCTCTTACTCTCTTTGCCTTTGATTCGTGTTCACTTCGACTCCTTCTTCCTCACAGCTCACTGATACAGCAAGTTCTGTTTCAAATCTGAGTCAGCTCACATCATAATGCTACCCTCTTCTGGACAGCAGTGGTAGTAGCAGCAAGGAGAAAAATATATTCTCCCACTTTTCTTCCAGCTTCACTTTTTTCTTTATTAATTTCATCTTTAGGGTTGAATGGAGTCTTTTATCTATAAGTTAGAATTCTTCAGCCATGGATTTGTGTGATTTTATTGTCACATTTCCTGCATGAATGTGAATGTGCGTGTGTTTGTCTTTGTTTTCCTCTGGTAGGAGTGTATGACTTTGTGTGGCAGGGTGTGCGTTGCTCCTTCAGTTTGTGTGTGGCAGAGGTGGTAAATGTTCGTCTCGATGAGACGGCTCCGTGTGTCACTTTCCTCTGCATCTCACCTAACCGCCAGCACTAAAACAACACACTCTGTCTCCTGTTCTTCCCCTGGCCTGGGAGAAAGAGAGAGAGAGAGAAGGAGAAGAGAGAGAGGAAGAAAGACAGTTTGGATTCATTTCTGAGCACAAATGTTTGCAAATTTCCCTTCAAGAAGCCAGCAGTAACACCACTACAACACATGCAAAACTGCAACAATTGCTTGGTTCCATGTTCAGACACAATTTATCAATCAGTTAATTTAGCAAATCATTCCAATATAAAACTTTGTAATTTTAAGCTTCACAGGAACGTCAGTGAGGCTGATTTAAGTAGTGATTTAATTTCCTAGTTCCAGTTTTTAAATTACAATTTGTATTTTCCCAGACAACCCTCATATATTACACTATAATAGAGAAACATAATTCATGCTGTATATAAATGTATAAACTCATTAAACTGAACCAGTAATTGTTGCGATTTTGAAGGTACACATTCAGTGAAAGTTCTCTTTTTCCACACCTGCTAATCTCCACACAATTCCTTTCTTGAACCATTTTGTTTTATTGGAACTGTTGCTACTTTTTGTGAAATATTGCAAGATTTACTTTCTACTCTACTTTTCTGCTGACTACATCGGGAAACAGATGATGCTTAAATTTAAAAAGAAAAAAAAACTGAAGTCATGCTGTTAGGCCAACTGCACCAATACTCAAATTTGAGTGAAAGAATGGACCATTTTCCTAAAGGTGAAAGCTAGGTCAGCACAGTGGTAATTTTTACTCTTTTCAGTTAGGTGGTAAAAACAAATTAAGCTTAGTCTTTCGAAAAAAAAAATAATAAAGTGACATGGTAAAAGAGAAATATATGTGAATTAATTATTTTACAAATATATTTTAGAAATGGATTACGTCAGTGTCTTACAGAGTCAATAAATAATAAAAAATAAAAAAGGAATCATACTATAAATGTAAATTGATGCCATCCAAATCATAAATACGAAATTAATAAAGTTATATGCAGAATAGTGTCAAATGAAAAACATTGGTAAATATATTGATTGGTTTCTTCAAATTAAGTGTACCTTGCAAACTGGTATCTTTGTACTTCTGTTTGTTAAACATTTTAGTTATAAAACAACAGTAATAGTGTGAATTTATTCTCTAACATCTAGACTTTCAATCAGAATTTGTTCAACAGCAAAGAAAATTCCCTGTTATTTGTGTCATAGAGTTTCTCTAACAGTTGTCCATACTTACCAGTGCTTGCAAAACACAACAATAAAGCATCAAAACACACATTTCCATGCTAATAAAGGCAAAAAACAAATCCACTCTCCATAAAATCTAAACTTACAGACTCATGAAAATGCTAATTCTCCCGCTGAAGAAACCTAAACAGGACTGCAAATGAAAACAGTCAAGCAATAACCAGACTTCTGATTACTCCTTTTGTACCACAGCTTTATTGAATCCTGAAATAAGCACTGCCAGTGGCTCACTAAGAAAAAGGAAGCAGAGATGACGCTTCTAGGTTCTGGGCTTTAAAGTGTGGCAAAGTACAGTAGATGAGAGAAGGGATATAAAACAGCAGAGAAAATCACTTTCTGGAAAACAATTAAAACGGCGAAACCTCAAGGTGACAAACATCTCAGAGAATGGAATAAGAGAACAAAATGTGATGGGAAACAATAATGTAGTGTGATGTAAGGTGCACATAAAGTCAGTTTGCAACAAAGACAAGGTGCTGAAAGAAGAAGAAATGCCAAACAGCAACAGGAGAAGGATAAGTGAATAGAAGACAGTCTGAGAGGAAGAGACAGTATTTACCAGATTGTTAGGGCCCAGTCAGCCAGTGGAAGTGGAGGAGAGATTGTGACTCTGAACCCTGGGATTGGCTGCCTCTCTCGGGAAGTACTGCGAGGGTGCAGAGCCTAGCTTATGGGCCACCGCTTTTTTAAGGGTCAGGGAATGGGGAAGGTTGGGAATATTGAGGAGTTATGGAGGAGTTTAAAGCAGGAACACAAGGGAGGTTAGAGAAAGGATTAAGGCAAAGATGAGCAGAGCAGAAGAAGAGCGCATGGGTACCAAAGAGAAAACACGGTTTACTTGAACAGGACAAAACGACAACAAAAAGTAAAACAAGATGCACAAACACAGACTGTGACTAAAAGACAAGAACATTAGAAAAATGTTGGAACCGTTGAAACAGTATGTATTATCAGCGTTTTACTTTTTTGTTTGGTTTTGAACCAAATTTAGAAACTAAAGATGACTACAAAATGCCGTACATATAAAACTGAATTGCTAATGTTCATAGCAAAAATTGTGTTTGAAAGATTAATGAAGAAAGTACAGTTGAGGTTGTGAAACAAGCCTTTAAAGTTACTCACAGTCAGTCAAAATTCTAGAAAGCCAATGTTTTTTCTATACACTTTGAGCCTCTTCATAATTGATAAATATTGATATTTAGGGTTTAGAGGATGAACCTTATGAAGAAGAACTGTTTTGTGACGAGACCACATAGTGTTATGACACGCAACATCAAGGCAACACTTACAGAGAAAAAGAAAAGTGAAGAGGAGAGAGACAGGGAACAAGTCCTGTTGTCCTAATTCAGTAAAGATGTCCTAAATGTTGGCCTTTCCTTCCTCTGTTTGTTATCTGGGACTTACTTGATTCTGGGTGAAGTGAGGATCTCTTCCCTGGATCTTTATGCAGTTGGATGCCTTTTATGGAGAAGATGGAAGCAGCTAAAAACACAAAGACACAGAAAAGCACGATGAGACAGTTTTTGTTGAAAGGTGAACATTCAGTTCATAATATTAGCACTCACTGTCAGGCAACGATTGAACGTGCTCTCCCAGAGTTCTGAAATACAGGTGTCTTAGCGCCTCCTCAGCTGATATACGATTCTTTGCTTCAAACTGGTGATGAAGAGACAGAAATATTAATTACTTATCCTTACTTTTCTTAGTGTCTTCATAAATAAAAAGAAAGGTACTTCACATGTAAGAGCTTTAACAGCAAGTCAAGACCATCGCTGTCTATCCTGTGACGGAGAAAGAAGAAAAAGGGGATGAGACGAAGGTATGTGAGCTCCTAATGAAATCTACCAAAATACTTTCAAACAAATCTAATACTTCAGCTTTTCATATCTCAAATATCACAAGAACGTTAACAAGAAGCACACAGGCTGTCTTAGACACAGTACCTGGGTGCGTGGTTGACAATGGGTTCAGCATGGTAGCGGGGGAAATTGTACGTTTTAAACTGTTCACTTGTCGTTATTCCGGGCCATGTTGCTTCTGTGGGAGTACCTATTGGAGGGAAAAATAATAGTTAACATGGAGTGTACGCAATCAAAAACATAAAATGACAAGGAAAAAACAAAACATCAGGATCTGATGGATTTCCCACCAAGAATACGAAATATGAGGTGCAGCTCATCCTCCACAGTCGACCCAGGGAACAGAGGTCTGCCTGTGATCATTTCATAGAAGATGCAGCCAACACCCCTGGAAGAGTAAGATAAAATACGGTTCAGGTAAGAATTAGAGCATGCAAGACAAAACACATGGAACGTCACACAGCAGTCAGCATGAAAGTGTTAGGTGAGAGGCTTTAATCCGGAGCATTATGGATCTTACATGATTCAACTAAATGCAGAGCATAACATTCTGATAACTTTTGTACGCTTTGTCTTTTAGTGAACACTATGTTTTTCAACAGTGCATCCTCTGGGAAAATAAAACAGAACACCAACAGGAAGAGTAATAAAACCATACATTTTGACACCAAATATGTCTACATGTGCAGAAAACATTTGATCATTTGAAAAATTTTGTTTAAGGCAACCACAATTTACAGTACCTATTACCTTGAAACTAACCACACCTGTGTCAGAAAGGAAAAGTGAACAGTAGCATGTTCTTTTTCTGACTACATTTCAACTTTTGAAATCTTAAAATCTAGCTGTAACGGAGGAAAAAGACTCCCTGACCCTCCCTCCCATAAATAAGCAGTAAATATCTCAGTGTTTGTTGAGCTGGTATGTTTTCTCACCACATATCAATGGGTGTGGAGTACTCAGTTGAGCCCAGGAGAACATCTGGGGGTCGGTACCATAACGTCACAACTTCATTTGAGTACGTCTTTGTGGGGACAGACTTGGCCCGAGCCAAACCTAAATGGAAACACAATTTTTTCATAAAATATTTTCACAATTTACAAAAACAATATTGCTTAAAAATGTATTGACCTTTATGTAACTTTATGACTACATAAATATGTTTTACATTTTAAGTTTTGGAGATTGAACAGATTTTAAGTCAGTTGGTCATCTTCCATGTTTTACCAGATGAGGGCAGTGTTGGGTAGATTTCTACAACCAGTTCACCCTGAATGTGGAGGAGGTGAGCATACTATAGTAGGTTGCTGGGTCTGAGAAATAGTCTCAATTTAAGAAGCAAAAATTGTGGCTTTTACAATAATAGTCTCATTGTTAATCTTCAACACAACAAAATAATTTTTCTTTAGTACTAATAAAGGATTATTTGTTCTGATTTATGTAATACAGCCACTTAACATAACAAAGATAAAAGTATTTTTTTCTTAAGAAAAAGTATTGTAATTACTTCTGGGAATTCAGCAAATTTAAATGTTGACTCCTCAAACTTAATTTGAGGATTTGGGGGGTTTTTTTAGAAGTAAAAGGTCAGTGAGTTCAAATGCCAGCAGACCACATTCTGCTTGTAGATAGTTAAATGAAGCTTTACCAAAATCTGCCAGCTTGAGCTCTCCTTTCTCATTGATTAGCAAGTTCTGGGGTTTGAGGTCTCTGTGAAGAACCTTCCTTCTGTGGCAGTAGGCTAGACCTCTTAGAAGCTGGAATAAGAAGATCTGAAGAGGCAAAAGGAGTATATGACTTAATGTATTTACACAAAATAGGTGGTATGAGTTGAGATATCATTCCCTCCTTCGTAACCTAAAATACTACTATTAAAACAATATATACCACTAGTTATAACTGCCCAATGGCAGTTATACCTAGTGATATTAATTGCTTCTTATTAATCAAGAAGCAATTAATAATTAAAGTACAATTTAACCACATTAATTAAGAGTCCTAATTGATTTCACTGTATTAGTTTCCTGATTTTCATTGTAATGGAAAACCCATGCAAGCATTTTTGGCCCATTTTTTCCTCAGACAAAAAAGAAGCTCTCTTCCTTCAGTAACAGAAATGGATTTTCTTTTTAAATCATGCTTTTCTGTACCCAACAGATGCAAAACCTGAAAGCTACCTTGACGTTGTGAATACTCATGATGCTCCCACAGTCATCCATATATTGCTTGAGATCTTTTTCCTGTTAAAGGTGGAAGGAAAACGCATTAAGGTTATGAACGTTGCTGTCCTTAAAACACTCTGTGTGATTTAGTAGGTACCTACCAGATATTCAAAGACCAGAGTGAGGCACTTGTCAGTGTGGATGATGTCATGGAGGGTGACAATATTGGCGTGTTTCAAGTCTTTCAGCAGAGACACTTAAAGGAAGAAACAAAATGAGCCATAAGAACTTACTCTTTTACAACAATTAAGTCAATTATTCTTCTTTGTATGTATTGTGTTATGTTTATGTGACGGGTAGCATGAATGTTTTGATTAGAGTACCTTCTCTTATGGCGGTGCATGGTGCTCCTTCCTCATGCTCCAGGCGTATCTCTTTCAGAGCGACCAAATTGTCTGTCAGCTTGCTTCGGCCTTTAAACACTGTAGCATAGGTGCCCTGCACACATGGAAAGTGTGAGAGCATTTGTGAAATCTAAAATCTGAGAGCTGAATATTGATTGAACTCATTTTCATTATTGATCTAACCTCGCCCAGCTTGTCCAGTTTGATGTACGTCTCAAGTTTCCCAAAGCCAATTTCAGACTACAGGAGGACAGAAAAGATGGGTTAAGTCAGGCTGATTCACTGGATCTTGTCACACTGTCACTGTGCCAGTTTGGATCCGTTTTCAGTGCATCTTATTTGCACGTAAAGCAAACCCTTAGCAGTTCATTATGCTAATTGTCTCTTGAAATCCTCTGTGTCACGGTTCTTGGAAGTAAAATCCAGCTTCAGAATCACCAAGCCCAATTTCAATACATAGGTATATTTGTGCCTAGTTAAAAGTGCAACATCTCCCAGACCTGCCATCAGCACAAATCTTCATAAAGTTAAACCGTTTTTATTAAGAAAAATATACACTCAGTGACAACTTTTTCCAACAACTTTCCGAGAACTCAACTGAAACTCAACATTGCACAAAAGCTGTCCTAATTCTTCATGGCATGCATAAAATCTGGTATCTATGCTGGCCTTTGGGAACATGTTCATGATACCAGTTAGGAATGACCTTAGCTTCATTACATGGTGCACTGACCTGCTACAATCAAAAGATAAGTATATAGCAGTCATAAAAATGTTGAACATGATCAGCAACTATGCTCAAGTAAACAGTGGCACTTAAACTATGATTAACTTTCATTAACCAGACAAAATGTGCCAACAATATATCTTCTCCATATGGCTCCACCAACCTGAATTGGTGATAGAAAACAGGACGCTTTCCTAACAAAAACATTCTTGCCCTACCACCTGAATGTCACAGCTAAAATCAAAACTCATCAGACAAGACAAAGTTTTCCAATTTGTTATTTTCCACAGAACTGCCGATACTACTAAATGTTACTGCAGTTTACTTTCTCTGTAAACTGTAGTAATGGTTGTGTGTGAAAGTCTCAATAAATCGTCAGTCTTTCCATTGTAAGACTGACCATCAGGTTTGCCACTTTCAATGTCTTTTTAATTCCCTTTCTTCACCATTCTGATGCTTGCACTTCAGCAAATCATCTTTACCAACTGCAGGTCAGGAAGACATGTGACTGGCTGATTTGCTATTTGTCTGAACAAGCAATTGAACAGCTGTACCAAAAAAAAAAAATTTGATGAGTGTAATTATTTATTGTAACATGTATGTTATCAGCTTTCTACATATTTAAAGAAACTAG
Organism: Poeciliopsis prolifica; assembly: GCF_027474105.1. Classification (NCBI taxonomy): domain Eukaryota; kingdom Metazoa; phylum Chordata; class Actinopteri; order Cyprinodontiformes; family Poeciliidae; genus Poeciliopsis; species Poeciliopsis prolifica. The sequence continues at coordinate 521,722 of NW_026562398.1, forward strand.
ACTAAATAGAGATAAATATGTGAAAATGGTTACTGTATGTTTTTAACAATTTCTATAAGATCCACAGGGTATTTTTTTCTCAGCAGAGTAAACTCTAGATGAATCCTGTCTTGAGTTAATATCCAACAGGTTTGACTCTCACTGTATGTCACCCCGGGTTTCCATGGCATGAATTATTAATAGAAAAAGCTATGTCAAGCCGCGACAGCCACAGGCCTGTCAGGGCGTATCCTTCTGCCTCTTGTCTATCAAACATATACAAAAACAAGTTTTAATTGTCTGTGCAACAAACCCCACTATCCTATCATACCATGCATATGAATGCCAGGAGTGCATGTTTTTGTACTTATGCAGGGGGAGGGATATCCTTTGACCAACTTAGCTGATGAAGCATGTGATCTCTGTAAGGGAAGTGTCAACATTTCAGCAAGTTCAGAAACAGTAACAGAATGAACAAATGATTGCGACTGTGGGGATTCGTGCATAGTGCCATGCATAATTTAGCTATTTTAATCAAATTTACAATAGAATACACTGCTTTTGTACCTCTTGGCAATGACTATGATTTTGTGAACCAATGTCTTGATATCTGACCTAAATATAATCCTATTGTGTATGAATGCACAAAACAATGTCTATGAAGTTATAGATGATAACATTTGGTGTGGAAATACTTGACTGGTCTGTAAAAGGTCTTGACTTCAATTAGAAGATCTTCGAGCTAAATTACAGCTCAGGCTCTGAGCCAGACCTTCTCCTCCGACAGCAGTGTCTGACCTCACAAATGCACTATTCAAATATCACTCTTCCATAAACACACTAATAAATCTTGTGGAAAGGTTTTCTAGAAGAGCTGGAAGGTGTTTTCAGGTGGGTCGACTTCATATAAAACTTTATGAATTATGAATTAGACATACTTCAAGCTCCAATGTGAGATAGTGACTCTCCTCTGACTGAGAGTCATTTTCATGAGCAAAATTCAACCTATAAGGGAAAAAATTGACATTATTACCACGTTGTTTCAGTCTAATTCTATTCCAATCCAACAATACAAGATATAGTAGCATTTTTAAAATCCATAATGGCTCTTGTCTACTTAAAGTATCCCTAAAGCCAAGACAGACTAAGCTTTTTGCATCAAACCTACTTTCTTCAAGTGGTTTGCCCTCTGAGTACTTAATGCTTTGTGCACTTGCAAGCAGTATGTGAGTGAGTGAGTGAGTGAGTGAGTGAGTGAGTGAGTGAGTGAGTGAGTGAGTGAGTGAGTGAGTGAGTGAGTGAGTGAGTGAGTGAGTGAGTGAGTGAGTGAGTGAGTGAGTGAGTGAGTGAGTGAGTGAGTGAGTGAGTGAGTGAGTGAGTGAGTGAGTGAGTGAGTGAGTGAGTGAGTGAGTGAGTGAGTGAGTGAGTGAGTGAGTGAGTGAGTGAGTTGAGTGTGTATTTGCTTGCATATGCTTCGATGGCATTGGGTTCATTTCTTTCCTAACGCTTCAGTGAGCTTACTCAGCAGAACTAGGTCAGAACAAGTTTTAGAGACAAAATTAAACTAACGGGACAATATGAGCATGAGCTTTGCATGAGTCTGTGCAGGGACAGTGAAGGCTGATGTATAGAGAGGAACCTCAAGCAGGAAACACAAAAGCTGAAATGTCTGCAGCTGTGATGAAAACGTGTACTAAGAAGAAAACTCCATTACTTTAACAACATTTCATTTGCAATTACGATTCTTTTATGTGCTGCTTGTAAGAAAGCTTAATGCTGTGAGAGAGATGGATCGAGAGTGTTTGAGTGGGAGAGAGAAAATGACAGCTTTCTGCAAAGAGAAGTGGAGGATGGCAATGAGAGGGGAGAGTAAAGAAAAGCCCTTTTATTAACATGATGAGCCCAGGTCATGTTAGAATATATCTATAAACAAGTTGCAAACCCCCTAATACCACAGAGCAGTTTAAGAAATAAAAATAAGCTTTTCTATCCAACCTACATCTTCATTGTGTAAAGCTGTATTTTACTGGCAGACTGTTTACATTCAATGAAATAAAAATGGCTATCATTTTTGCTGAAAAAGAAAAAAAAAAATATATATATATATATATATATATATATATAAATCTTCAATCAACTCTAGATTTGATCTCACACAATCTTCAGTGTGAAATCAAATACACAAATGAAACATGATTTTTTTTCTTTTTTTATGCTTTTCATACATCTTAACCAGTTCCAATGGCTATGGAAGTGTTGTGCTTTGAAATAAAACACCAAGTTATCACACAGCATTGTGTAATCTCAATGCCCTGCTTTAAATTATTGATTATCTACGGCCAACAGCTACGACCGAAAACTGATACCAACCAAATTCACTTGCATTACTCAGGAGAAGGCTCGGTGATCAAAATACAGGGTTTCAAATAAGGGTATCTGCTATGTGACACCAGACACATGCCGTCTACATTACAGTAACAACTTGCAAACACACCAGCAGCACAGAGAAAAACACACCGATACTTGAAAACAGAATATAGGCTTGATTTAGCAGGAGTATCTGTGCATGTAAAAAAGAAAACGAAAAATTCATAAACAGAAACGTGTAAAATGTTACAATAAAAAAGCCATATTTACATAAATCTAGCTGTGATCTTGCTTTCTAAGGATAAGGCATACAGTGGATGAAACTTTTTTAACCAGGGCCATTCTGTTTGTAAGACCATTATTCCTTCTCATCCCCTTGCTGTATTTTGCTTCTTCTCATCTTCACTCAGTGGCTCACTTCAAGGTGTCCTGGAGTGAAATCCTATTCAGGAAAGGAGCTGCAGCAGATGAGTCTGACACTGCTGCTGAATTATTGATTGATCTATTACATCACATACATTTAACAACCCAGAGGATCCACAGCTACACACACAGGTCGACAGACCCAAAAAACTCCACATGAGCACAGCCTAATTTTATAGCAAACTATAATCTTTCTCTGCTTCACCTTTACACCTTCTACTTTCCTGCAGACATCTGAGCAACTGTTCTTTGTTTTCATCTTTGCAAGAGTCCTGCAGAAAAACTGCAAACCTCTTAAAGGAGGAAGTATGAGGCAGTGTACTGGCCCTGTTCAATAATTACAGCAAATATGATCGATGGAGGTCAAATCATCTTGAATTTCAAGGCATTTGGTAATCTGGTTTGAAGATGTGTATCGGTGGAGCAAGCTAAATTTGATTTCAAACACAGCAAATGTGGGATGAACTTGGTGAAACACAGAGCAGCGAGGAAGGGAAACCTGAAAATCGAAGACGGAAGAAACATTATCTAATAGAAGAACCAAGATGAGTATTAGAGGGATAAAAAGTCAAATATGTAGGAACATTTTGCATATGAATAAAGATTTTTCTATTCTTCCCATCATCCATTGCTCTGTGATGTCCTCCCCTCTCCAGCACCCCTCCCTTTATACCCACAATGCTCTTGTCCTCAATACATAATGCAGAATATCTTATTCGTCCTCCTGCTGAGGCATTGTACATCCTGTAGCATAACTCAGTGTGTGTTTGAAACTGGGCTGAGCCTCTCTGTTGGCTCTCTGTGGTTATAGTACAATAACATTAATCAACCATTACAGTGGCTCAAAAAGCCCTGGATAGCTCATCTTGCTTTTATTTCCAACAATACACAATCACATGAAGCAGGTGGCACCCAGGGATATTGGCTAGTATGTCTAAAGATAACACATGGGAGTGAAGCAGACTCTCTTTACATAAACACACACTAAAATATGCAGTTTATACTGACCAGTGATGCGCGGCGAAGTCTGCGGCTCATGGGTTTGTCAAAAGGTGGGCTGTTCATGGCAAACTTCTCCAAGTAGCCCTCTGGCAGTCGGATATCAGCAGGGAGAGACAACCGCTTGTTTATGTCCTGAGTAAGAAAGTAAGAGAGGAACACTAAATACGTGCATTTAAATTACCGATTTAAAACTCTAGACAGGAGAAATTCCATAAGAACTTGAAACAACCATCCAATTAAACATTAAAACCAAAACTATGAAAGCTTGAAATAAATATTCAAGAATCCGTATTTCCATAACAAGCAACTGGTTACTATGTACACCATAGTAAAATACAAAAAGAATAGCTATAAATTGCACAAAGTTGCTTTAAAAAACATTTTCAAGCTATTAAAATTAGAATAGAAATATTCTTTATTGTCCCTCAGAAGGCTTTAAAATTATTTTACATTCAAAGTTTAAAATGTTTAATCTTTTTTTAAATGTGAACAGGACAAATATAACTGTGTCTATTGTTCTGTCTTTGAATTAATACGTTTCTATTATTAGTATATCCTGAAGAATGTGTTTTCATCAAATTAGGGTCATAATTAGGATTCATAAAAACTTAAAACACTTTAAAAAAAGTCTTTCTGAAGTAAAGAAAAGAAGCATTTCAATATTCATGGAAAAGAAAATGCTGACCAGATCCCAAAGACTGCAACTCACCACAAACACAAAGTAGTAATATTCATCAGTTACGGCAGACCACAAGTATCGGAGCAGAATGACAATAATATCTTTAAAGGGATTAGAGACAAAGAATCTTTATTTAAAGGTTATCTTAGGTTTATAATTTTATATGAATTGAACTCCACTTTGAGGCATTATTAAAAAGTTTGCCATCCAAACAGCAAGAAATCACAGAATCTGATGTAGCCCACAGCAGTATAGATTACCTGTAAATGTCTCTGGCTGCTTAACAGTCCTGCCTCTGGACGCCTGACAGAAAATATTTAGTGTATTATGTAACTGTATTAAGATAAAGGAGATGATGCACACTTGTGCTGTACAGTATCAACCAATAATAGAACCAGTTATCAGTTTTTATGTTTCCGTTCTTTATTACTTTATTCCTATCAAGAAAAAGTGTAACAATTGTGATCTCAAATCAATAATTGTTTTGTTGTTGTTTAACAAATAGTAATTAATCACTGCAGCACCTGAACATTTGAATATTTTAGCTAAAGGTAAATTATATTGTTGTATATTGTAATACTCTTGTCTCTGTAGCACTTTGAGATTTCTTTGAAATATAAGGTGCATTACAAATAAAATTTATTATTATTATTATTAATTAAATTTGGACGATAACATTTTTTTAACATAGTCTTCCATTATAAAGCAGGTCACCATAAAAATGCTCTTGAGTAGTTCTTGCATGCAGCTGAAGCTAAAACAACTGGAACAACTCGTCATTCCCTGCAATAAATTGCCTCTTATATGTTATCCATGTAAAATATTTTCACCAGTGCCAGTCACAATTTGTTTCCATGGCAGCTGCAGCTGATTGGCCAAGCCTCAACACCCCCACAGTGTGACTTCTTGATATGAGCGTTCAAATTAATCTGTGTAAATTTACATGAGAACATTGGCTTCAGGCTACATGAGTGTTTGTGTATCTTTTGGGATAAATTAATAATATTAATAGATGGATTTCGGTGCTGGTAGAAGTTTTATCTGAGCTGAAACTGCATCAACCAGATTAACAGCAGGCATCTCATATAAAATGCATAACAAACGTGAAATGGCGTGCCTGATGCGTTAGCAAATGGTTAATAATTTCAAGCAATAAAAAACAACAAACAAGAAATGGTAAATATACTTTTTAACTTCAACACACATTTTAATGAAAAACGGGAATGGAAAGATATTACAATGTCTTTAATAATAAGAGGAGCCTTCATTCATGTGCTCTGTTTGAGGGGCAAAAATGGTATGAGTCACAAGTTCACAAAGGCACTGGGACGCATACACGCTCATTCACTACTACAGATTCAATAAATCCCCCCACACCCACACACACACAAATACACACGTGCATTCCCTATACTCACAATGCAGATCAGCTCTAGTAGCTCCCTCATTGTCCTCCTCAAATGTGTTTTTCAATGCACTTACACACACATGCGCTTTCAACAATGTATATGTCTGTGACCTGATACATGACTGCACACACAGTGAGGGAGAGAGAGGGAAGGAGAGAGAGAGTGGGCTGGCACTGTGGTGGTGTGCCATCCACATGCTCAAAAAGAAGGAGGAGGGGAAGAAGGAGCAGAGGAATGGACAGATTCCTGAGGGGGAAAAGGCAGATGGGGGGAAGGGGTGAATAAAGGAGGGGTGATGGATATGGAGAGAAAGCACTTCTTTTATCTCTCTTTGCCCTTCATTTCTCCATCAGGATACTTTAGCATCCTCAGATGCATAACCATACCTCTGCCTGTCTTCCTTATACCAAGAAATATTTCACCCCAGCATGTTTTGCTCCCACATTAATCCCCCCCTCCATCGTCTTCTTGCCTCTCCTCGTGGTAAACATGCTCTAAATTAGTCCTTTCCACTGCTCACAGCCATCAGAAACTGGGCATCCAGAGGCATTTCCAGTAATACTGCTGTGCTCATCAGTCAGCTGCTCCTTCATAAAGATGCACACTGACTGAGGCTTGAGGGAAGTGCTACATTCAAAACAAGGTTCCGAACAGAAACCTCAGCTGAATGCCGTTAGAACAGGTACAATTACATACAAAAGCAATGCCAAATGGAATCTGTTTCCGGGATTTGTCTTTGTTCGGAGTACACACCAAAAGTGGACAGAAAAGTTGTAAATTATGCTAGCTTCTTTTTCATAATTTAATGAAACCAATTAATAAGTCATTTTGTCAATGCCTCTGGCATTTCTGAGATACAAACAAGGTGTCTTGTGCCATTTGTTCCTCCTGCAGCAGCTGCAATGGTGTTAAATGCCAACAGCAAATGCTGCAAATACTCTGCAGTTTACTGGTGATAAAAGAAACGAGCTTCTCTGATAATTCAGCAGTAAGAGAGTAAAATCTTAAGACCCTGACATCTAGATAATCATTCTTTAAATTGGAGGGAGAAATTGTGCTAACAACAACACTTTTCGATGCTGAAGTTTTTATTGAAGGCAGAATACTCCATTTTCTTAATTTCAATAAAAAGTGATGAGGGTAATAACTAAAAGAATAAGCATCATATTATAATATTACAGTAATATTGTAATATTAGACAATACCTATTAGTCTAAATAATAAAATAGTAACTTGCTCAAAATGTAATCACGTTTTTGAGCCAATATTGTAATATGCTATGAAGTAGTTGGTGTAACATAAAAATAATCTTTAAAAAATGTAAAGTGGAGGCTTTAAGTTATTATACCCAATTAGGACTGCATGTTTTACATATAATGGTTTTCTAGGTTGTTATACCTATTACAAATAGATAGTGATCTGCCTTCTGCTGGAAAAACACCAAAAGTTTTCTGCTTATAGTTACTGATTCTAACCACGTTTTATTGGGGCTTTGTTTGGCAAACTGTTGACACTCAAACTGCTTCGTTAGGTTCAAGAACCAAACCGACCTGAAACAGTTGGTGATTAAACAGATTATGGGTCATTTCTGCCACCTAAATAAGACGACTCTGGATCCCAGTATAAAAGTACCAAAACCAGCACTATTTTGATGTATTAGTGTGCCCAATCTATCAAGATAGCTTTACAATCTGAAACCCCTTAAAGTTCTGGTACAGAGTGTAACGGATGGTGGCAGAGAGAAGGTTTCCCCACAGCCTCTGGTGTCAAATCTCAAATGATTAATATGTCCAGGTGTTGTTTCCTCAGAGCCAGATCCTCAGAGCAGTCTGTCAGGTGTAAAAGCCTTAGTGTATTTGTGTCTCTGAGCTTCATGCACCTCATTAGATATGCGCCGGTGATGATTGTTCCTCATGCGGACCCTCACTGGACTCTGAACCTCGTCAGAGGATGTCCCAGACGCTTGATCACTTTCACCATCTGAACCCATCTTCACATTTTCATGGACAATACCTGTAACACATAAACCAGGCAAAGTCACTCTGTGGTTCAGGAACAAACAAAACAGACTCAAAATACATTTGGTAAATTATAGACTTATTTGTTGATTTGCTAATTAAAACAAGTCATTGTCCTATATAGTTGTAATGATCCACTGTCTTACAAAATTATTCATTTCTGTTGATTTTTGTTTTTCACATTACAAATGCAAACTTTAATGTACTTCATTGGGATTTTATTTATGACTAAGTAGCATATTATTTGTCAATGTCAATATCCAGATTATCTGGAGATATCCATTCATTCATTCCTTGGTCAATCACAGCATAGTTGATTGACCTACTTTGTGTTGGTCAATCACATAAAAGTCCTATAAAATACTTTCAGGTGTGTCACTGAAACACAACAGTTTTAAAAGGTTCCTAGGGTATGAATACTTTAACAAGGCTCTGAGTCCTTGAGATTCCCTGTTCTATGAAAGCCAAAGACAGACCTCCAGATGATTGATGGCACCACCAGTAATAGGAAGGGGTGTAAGCCAAGTGTGTGTAAAATGGCACTCATAAGGTGAGGAGGTCAAAGATCAATGTAACTGCATGGAACAGGAGTTTTCCCATCTCTGCTTGCCACCCCCAACACCTTCATCTGGCCTAGAATCCATCTGATTAATGAGTCATGGAGCAGCTGACAAGACCGCCTCCATCATGTTGGTGTGTTTGTGAGGTAAAAGTGGGGGAAGGGACAAAATGGTCTCAACTTGCTGTCACAGAGACTCTGGGTCATGAACAGCACATAACACGTGCGGTTGGACCTTGGTGCTGGTGTTCATGTTTTCACTGAGTTTATTCAAGAAAGGGAAACATTTACAAGTAATCTGCCATAAACTGCACCATTTACCCTTGATACAGCCAGTCAGCTTGAGATAAGACATTCAGACAGAGATTAGGAGGTTAGAGGGAGAATGAACATGGAGGAGAGAAATGATAAGAAAGAAAGAAAGATAATTTCATTGACTGACTATGACACATCAGCCATGAGATTTAAAAACTCTGGGCCAGAAAAGTGAAACTATTTGTTTTAGTATGCTGGACTGTCAGCTGCAGACAGCTAAGGCTTATTCTAGGTCATTCATTTGTATCTATTTCTGTAATAAGGATACGAGAAAGACAAGCTGAATACTTTGTCATAGAGTTTGAGGATGGAAACTATAGAACAAAGCAAAAACAAGAACAGAAAATTATATTTACAGTTTTTTTCATTACTCATTCCATTTTTGTCACTCCATATTATGGAGTTTTAAACATCTCTCTAGCAATAATTTAATTAAGCTAAAAATACCATAAATTAAATCCTATATTCTTATTTTTTCTATTTGTAAGGCTTGAGAATATTCTCAAGTCTATCTGACGTCACTAGAAACATCTAGTCACACTTTTTATATCCTCATACTAAGCATGCCAGCTGCCCGGATATGCAAACTGATACAGACTTATCCAAACTGGGCTATTCATTTCAATAATTCTGAGATGTATTAATAATTTGTCATTTTGTATAATAATTTTATATAATTGTTTTAGAATGACTGAACTCTCCCATTCCACCATTGTGTAGTGAAAACAGAGAAAGCACTATGCTGTAGAGTTTTATCTCTTGTCAGGCCATAAGCCTTACATTAATAAGAGAAACATAAAAAAAAGCTAACACTCTAATTTAAAATCACATTTTTCTGATACTATTTCCATATAGTTGATTTTCAAAAGATAATGGCTACTAACACTCACTTGTGTTTATACTTCCATATCTAACTTGTTAAAGCTTTAAACATTGTTAAAGAACTGAATATTTTGTTGATGCGACTATCTCATAGCAGTAGTAATAGCTGTTGCATGTTTTGTCATTAAATGAAATAAATCAGATTATATAATAAGTTAAGGTTATTTTGTAAGACTTTAAGATTATTTCTTTAAAGCCTCTAAAATATAAGGAGACTGTAAGAAAATTATTTTAGCATGTGTTATGTTAAGTGTCTATAAGTTGATAAAAGGAAAATATGACAAATAGTAAACTTACATATATAAGTAAATTTCAGTTTGTGTTCAAAGGTTTAATCACATCACACTTCTGATGTAAGAATACAGGTCATAACATTAATGAAGGTCAGACCACGGAGTAGCCAGTTGTCACATAATCAAGAATTAACTTTCACAACCCAGATGGTGAAACCTTAAACTGGAGGTAACTGATACCAGAGTCAAGGGAAACTGATCCTGGGCATCTACAAATGAACAGAAGCTGACACAATTCCACAAGCTTGTGACAACTGAGTATTGAAGTACGACAAGTATAACAAAGGAAGTTCTTTTAGAGAACCCTGATCTTGCTTGTTTGCATAAACAGTAAAGTAGATGAGGGTGAATGAGATAAGACAACATGTGGTGGGAGGAGGAAATTTCCATCACTATGCAAACCAAACCAGGTCGTTTCACATTCAGTACAAAGCACAAATGTCACACACTTCTTGTTCCACCAAATTGTCTTCCTAATATCTCCTGCAGCTCTCCTTTTTCCTGTTTCTCTGAAGACAAAGAGCAGACAGTAAATGTCACAAGTTACCCCTGCGTCCCTGCAAGCAGACCAGTTGGCCTAGTTAGGGTTGCTGACTAAATGCTTGAAGACTGAGCGGGATACTTTCAGGACAACCTCACCCAGCTCTGCATGTGATACAGGAAGCTGGGATTCTATATAGCGCACACAAAAACGAACTTCAAAAGGAGGATGCAAAACCCAGTGAGGAGTAGCTCAAACTGTGAAGAAAGTCCGAGATTTACTTCAAAGACTAAAGGAAATCTTTAGATTTCCTGTTATGAATCTGCTAAACCTCCTCTGTTTAATTCAGTATTTTTACTTACTGCTCTTACAAGCTAAACTATGTCAAACTTTTAAAAGAGAACTCCTACTTTACAGAATCCCTTGGGACCACATTGCAACCAAAAGTCATCTTTAAGTTTGGAGGGATAAAAATGTTACTTGTAGAATATTTGTAGCCAGAGTTTTTACCTATATTTGAAAGATGCATACAGTTCCAATACATTCAGATGTTGCCTTGGATTGATGGATATTCAGGATTAGGGTGCAGATGAGCTGCTGGGTAAAGATGGACTTACCAATCCGGTTTCCTGGTGGGCGGCACGAGTCCAGCATTCGAAGCATACGGAACGGCGACAGCCTCAAAGGGGGGTCTCTCTCCCCCATCCTCATCCCCTCTCCCATTTTAGTCTCTCCCACCTTGGAGTCTCCCACTCTGAGAGCAGGTCCAGAACACCCTTGGGGATTGTCTGACATATCCGTTCTTGAAGAAGACTCACGGCACTAACATTTGAATATCTTTAAATGTTCAGAAATGCACTTCACACAGTAAGAAAACTAAGTCCAGGCCCTTTCAAGGAACTGTGGTCACTTCAGACGAGGTTTAAGTCAATAAATCCAGGCAGGAGTCTTGATTTAGAAGCTGTGGACAATTAAAGGTCCAGGCTTTCCGTCTGACAAAGATGCAGTCTACTGTGTTGCCACAGGAGCTCCAAGCAGAGGTCTAAGATTATGAGGACAGTGCAGGCGCACTAATAACAGCAGCAACTCCCTTAGCTGCAACTCCACTTCAACATTCTATCTCCCTTTCAGGGTATTTTCTGTAGACTCACTCTCCCTTCACTTTTCCTGCTTTCTCTCTTCGTTCTCTCTGCAGTCGCACTCCTCCTGCTGACTAAGGAAGGTCAAACAGCGTGCAGGTAGGTAAAATGCTGCAGAGATTGCCCAATGCATGCGATGTCTCAGAATAACAGGTGCTCTGTCTTCATTTGTATCTTCATGACACAAGCAAGCAAACACGTGCAGAGATTCACAACACATTTATCTTACCCCTCCCAGGGAAGACAACAGTTTCATTTGTCACATGCTCAACTATCGGCTCCTCTGTATCCCTTGTTACTTTTCTTTTCACGTGACGTCCCGATTCCTCTTGTCCTTGTTTTATTTTTTGTTTCTCTCTTGTTGTGTCAGATGTTTTTTCTCATGTCCTCTGCGGTCCCACTGTTGTTCTGCACACCACTCTATCCAGGCTGCTTACTCCCTTCCACTTCCCTCTCTCGATCACTCCCTCCTTGCCTGTGGCGCTTTTATCAGTGCTTCAGTCCTCTCGCTGCCTCCCTTCACCTTGCCATTACTCCCCTCCCTCTCATGTGATAGCAGTCGCTTTCTCTCCGCCTCCTCTTGTTACCATCTCTCTGTCGCTCGCGCCGAGATCGTAGATGGTATTGAAGATCGGTTTTGTCTTTCGAGTCATGAACTGATGACAGCATTTTCTGCATGATCAGCCTCTTTCTCAACCCCATCCCTGTTCCCCTCCTCGCTCTCATGTTCACTGACTCTCTATTCTCTGGTTCCTTGTTCTTATCTCTCTACGGATAAAATTAAGCCCTGAGGCTTTTTGATGGATGCCTCTGGCATCTTAGCAGCTTTTCCACTTTTTCTCTCTGTCCTTTCTCATGGGTGTGACACAGCACAGTCGTTTGGCAGCAAGTATCACAGCTCATCTCTTCAACATGCAGAAAATGTACCCACCTAAAAAGACATATCACCTACTTAACTGTTTGACTCTCGCGTACAGATAACAGAATTCTGTGGCTGCACAGTTACAGGAAAATCTGTAATACTGCTTCTGAATACTAAGACAATAGCCAATCTTGGCAAGTAAATATACGTTAAGATTTATCAAGGGCAGAGAAAGTCCTTACACACAACTAATACACTACTGGCATACAGAATGTCCATGCTTGATTTATAACATTTGACAAAATATTGCATAGAAGCAGTGCTTTGAGATCCCAATATTGCAAACACTGATATTGTGATTGCAGTTTAGCTTGGTGTGCAATACTGTACTGAGCGAGTAGTAATAGCCTTAAATAGAAGTATAAAAATACACCAGTCTAGGCAACTTTAAATGATTAGCATTGGAGTTAGCATTGGAGTTAGCATTGGAGTTGCGTAATCTGAACCCAAACCACAAATTGTTGCATCGTTTACAATTTTGTCAGACACATAGATAACAGATGAGTTCTGTGGCCTCTTTTGTGCAATCAGCTTATAAACTTAATTTGTGTAAATAAAAATAACTGCATTTATAAGATACACAGAGCACATTATTTTATCCAGGAAATCTATGCTTTCCTTATCCCCTTTTATTATTCTCTCCATGATGTTCATGGTGAACATCTTTCTCTGTGACTGTGTTCAGGAAACGTTTAAAATGGGGGGTTGATGTTCTTTAAATCTTGACAAGTTTACAAACCAAACATAGGTTCATGAAACCAGAAAGAAATTCCACAGATTTTGTTTCTACCATTACTGAAAATGTGCTAAAATATGTGACAATCTCGACAATCATCAACCGATTCTAAAAGAGACAAAACATACAGGGGCTGGTGCAGAGAAATTATCAGCCAGAACGAGGCATGAGTGTACTGACATACGTGATACATTTTTAATGATTAAAGATCTCAGTACCAAATAAAACTGTAAAAGTTTCACAAGTAAGTATTGCTTATATGAAGACATGGATCAAATGGGATCTGAAAACCACAACGTTATCTGTTATACAGTTCATGATTAAAGAACTTTGAATGAATTTGCTGTACAAACTCAAAGTAACTAGTGTTTTCCTCAGCGTTATGGATCAAACCTCTTTGCTTGCCCCACTGTTTAATCAATAAAATGTGCTCTTCTACAAAATGTTTATTTTTATTCATTTAAGTAAATAAATCCCATGAGAAAATGCATGGATTTGCTTAACATCTTTGTGCAAGAAGTGTGAGAATGAATTTCTTAATGAAAAAATTTATTGATGCAAAATTAACTACATAGTATATTACTGATCTTTGCTCACAGAATGTTTTCTTTGTCAAAACAAATGAAATGTTAGATTTAGAAGGTCATTCTGAAGGAAGTGTTTTATTTTCAGTGATTGTCAGGTGTGTGTGAATTGTGGGGAAACTTATACTCACACAGGGGTCTACCATTAAGTTGGCTGTGAGGTGAGTGTTTATATATTTATCTAAACACTCACAGTAGCTTTACACCTAAGGAAAGGATCTTACTAAACTTTGCAGGTGTGTAATTGAGTCTTTAAAAGTAGACGTTAAAGACGGATGTGATTTGGCCCACTGGTGCAGAGAGCTTCAGTAATAATAAGTGTTGATGACTAAATACTCATGGGGGCCAGGTTGCCAGTGGAAATCTCCTCTTTTTCAGATTGTCATGCATACTTCCCTCCAAGTTTTCTTTGCAAGAAGGATCCTCAATACAGCAGAAGATAACGCCTCAAAGAAGTATTTAGACAAAGTGGGACGTCTTGGATGGACACTTTATCTAAATGTCAACAAGATAAAGTCATAAAAGCCTGTCTTTCCTCATAATAATTAACACTATAAAGAACTGATCCACAAGCTGGTGATAGATAAAGCCTCACATCCTCCTTCACGACGGTTTTCAGGCTGTCTTGTAAACATTAACTAAGAAAACACTCTCATTCAGAGGCTCCCACACCCTACTTGTCAATAATGATAAACCTAATAACCATCCATTCACAGCTGATATCAGTTTGTGTATTGTAAATACATTGGCTAATTCAAATATTTCCTAAAGTAACAGACATAAGATTTTAAAAATGTCTGACGTGGAGAGGAAACTAAAAAAGTATTTGTAAGCATTTTGGTGTTTACTTTTTCAAAAATGTGCATGTCGTGTTTCATTAGTCACACTCTTTCTTAGGTTAGAGCTCTGGTCGCTTATAATGAGCTGCAAATAAAGTGATGGTTTCCAAAGATGAATCCTGTAGTTTCAGGCCGGATGAAACATCAAGAATAAAAAGCTCTCCACTAACCCTCCATCCACTACTGTTTCCACGTCGCTTCATGTTCACAGACACAATGTCAGACTCGAAACAATTTCCCCTTGATCTGCAACCATCCCACACCACTTTTTGCTCCCATAGGCTTCACGAACCATCATACTGCCACCTTCTTTTAAGCATATCTACAGTCAAATTACTTCACATAAAGGAGTGTTGTCACATTTTCTTTCTAAAAATAATATATAATGTAAGCCGTCTCTACACTAAGCCAACAATAACAATCAAAGTGCATTTTTTTATCCCTGAGGAATATGCATAAAAGAGAACCATACGCACAAGCCTGGGAGGGGTTGGGAGATTTTTAGTCTCCAGTAATTACCTCTAAAGCTCTTCTCTGCATCTAAGGAATCTTATTATTCAATTACTGGGACTGGAGTGCCTCCTGTAAGCTTCTAGCTCTGTTTATGTTGATCCCCAATATCCCAAACCCCCAAAGAACACATTTGCACATTCGGCTTTGAAAATTACCAGCATTCATTAGCAACGTCTTGCTTAAGCCTCAAGCGAGCTTACAACAGCAATCACAAAAAAAGGAGTCCGCACCATTGTTCTTATCAAGTCCAATCCAAGAACCTGTAAATGGATAGCGGGGAGCACAGCTTATGAGGGAGAGGCTTCCAGCTATTAATGCAGTATTAATGTGCCACATTTAATCCCTTTCACTGATGAGGTCTCTGAAGGTGTGCAAATTGCAGGAAAAAAAATTATTTTGTCTTTGCATTTAATATTTTAATTCAGTATCTTATATACAAAGAGAGAGGAAAGGGGGAGCAAAGGAGAGCAGACATCTGTGACATTATCAAAAATAGCAGCTTGCGACGCGTTTGGAGACGAGTCGGCAGCTTTCAGCGGAGTTGTTCTCGCTGTGAAACCGACAGGCTGGCCGACTAATCCTCAACAGTGTAACTACAGATTTTCACACAAACACAAAGGCAGAGATGAGGCTGAAAACTGCATCGCTAATCATTCCTCGCTGCATGTGTGGGTGTCGCCCTATTTAGCAACAGATTAATGCAAACCTGTGAGTTGGGCACGCACTTCTAAAGAACAGAATTACCACCAAATGCCACATTATTTACCGACTTGTGTCTGCCCATACAGTCGTAGTTAAAAAAAAGAGAATTTCTTTCAGTTCTAAGGGTTTATAACTGTTCTTATTCAGTCTTAAAAATGGATACTTTGATATATCAGTTGACCTTTTACACTGTGATTTATACTGTAACATAAAGTGCAGAAATAGCACATAAAAAGCTAATCACACTCAATGATTTGATCAATTTTCAAACAAGTTGAAGAAGGAATATCTTATGGGTCTTGTGTCACAATGTTTGAATAGTTTTTTACAACCTTGCTTCAGTCTATTAAAGTTTAAAGGCCATTATTTATACGCTGTCCTTCGTAGTTTCTGCCAAAACATTTATAGCAAGTTGCTATCTGAACTTCCACCAGGTCCCTAACGCTCATCCATCCATTTAATTTTCAGTGAGTCTGTTTAGGGTTGGCTTCTTCTCTGATAGAACACTGCCTCAAATTTGACTATATGGCTGCTTGTCTTGATTTAAAGGACTGTTTCGCAGTTTTCTGGAAGTTTGTTCCAAATTAGTGGTGCATAAAAACCATGTGGCTGCTTCTCCATGTTTGATTCTGGTTTTGGGGATGCAGAACCAGGAAGACCTTAATAGTCTGCACGGTTGATACAACAACAGGTCTGTCATGTATTTTGGTGCTAAGCCATTCGGTGATTAAAACTAAGCGATCTAATATCTGTGTTTCTGCTGGTAATTCTTCAAAGCACTGCAAACCTATACTTCTTTTTCAAACAGTTAGGAGGTCTAACAGACCATTCCTGCATGGTTTTTGTGGTGAAAATACTAAAATTTTTCTGGTCTCAAATTTCCATCAACGCAAGACAAATGGATGGATGGATGGATGGATGGATGGATGGATGGATGGATGGATGGATGGATGGATGGATGGATGGATGGATGGATGGATGGATGGATGGATGGATGGATAAAAGCATAACTGTTAGAATTTAAATTATGTATCATGTTCGGCAATAAGACAAGAAATAAGATGTCTCTACTCTAATTCTGTTTCAAATTTATTTCTACACTCAAATTTTAAACGTTTCCATGTTCCATGTCAGCTCTGTTTATACCAAACAAGCTAAGTGAGGCCTGTAGAGGCTGAGATGTAGTTTCTCCATATTTGGGTGAGATTTCAGTTGGTTTTGAACAGCCTGACCTAAGAGTAAAACTTTTGAAACAACCACTTTGAGAAAGATTAGCAGCTGTTCTCTGTATTTTCCACTTGTGAATGATTGTTTTCTCTGAGAGATGACCTTATAAAAATCGCTGTAAGTGTGTTTATAGGGATATTTATAAAAAAGTCACATCTCTATCTCTAAGATCCCTGTTTATGTATTTTCTCCTATGAATTAAATGGACACACACTTAATGCTCCAGACCTGAAAACTGCCAAAACTTCAGAAATAATAGAGATAATCAGATTTGAAGACAATCACCGAATCACCACCCTGCTGCAGCCAATCCTCTTGACTATTATGAAAGTAGGGTGTAGCGAGCTTATTCATATAATTTTAAGACATGATAAAGACCAATTACTATTTTAACCATGCTCTAACATGAACACAGTAGAAGTAAAGGAGATTGTGCTTTTACCTTGACTCATAAAGATGAATACAGACGGTGGGTAAAATGAGGATGGAGAAAGTGAGAGACAGAGAAGTGGTGGGTTATCTTCTTAGTGCAGCAGGACAGAGAGATTGCATCAAGCCGCTCAATTAAAGGATGCAACGTGCTCTGACTGTCGAATGGCACACAGTGAGTCAGCAAGACCAACCAGTTGGCAACACACACCCACAGAGAGTCCCCCATAACATTTCAAGCTACACCTTATCAAGATTTTAATAATAGAGCAGCATCTATTCTAGGTTCTGAGTCACGAACTGGGCCTTTTGGGGGATTTTCAGTGCTCAGAAGCAGATGTGGAGTTCAAAGTCACTCCACCAAACCAATAATTTGTGGGCTCTGGCTTACACTTTCAGTGGCTCACAGTCAACAGACTTACACAAAGCAGAATGTAAATAATATATGGTTTTCAATTATTTTTATAAAGTAAAACTTGAAATGTGTACCTCTCGTCATTACATTGTAGACATCACCCCTCACTACTGCAGCAAGTCTTCACGTTTCTAAAAATTTTTAATCCTCCACACGTTGAAGGTTTTGTCCATTCTTCTTTGCAAAACTCCGCAAACTCACTCAGACTGGATGGAGAACAACTCTAAAAGTAAATTTTTTGAGTCTTGATAAACATCCCTAATTAGACCTGGTTCGCATGGTAACTGAGTAATTCTAGCAGATAAATATGCTTTGATCGAAATCACTATGTTTAGGGCTGATATCCTGCAACAAGGCAAACCTCCACCACAGCCATCATTTACTTTTATTAGTGTTCCCTGCTCTATGGCTCCTGACATTAGCCATCCAGACAAACTCAGAAATAAGATTACAGGGATCCATAAAGCCTAATGCAACATTATATAATGCAGACAGAAAGAATGCAGACAGTATTTGTGGCTTCAGTATAAGCATGGATTTGTATTTGTGCACGTTAGATTACGGTTTTGACTCTCCACATCATAAATAATATTGGCAGAAATTTCAAACACTGTCACAAGCAGCAAAATCAAAATCAAATGTCATAGCAAAAATAATTAAAGAAGATGAACGCAGATTTTTAAAAGCTACAATCTATATACAAGTTAATGCTGATGCTGTTTGTGTTGTCATCACTCTGTTTAATTCACTACATATGATAGCATGTTGTTTTGTTGTTTAGAAGTTGAATAATTTGGGATCTCCTGATATAAGAACTCATTTTATTAGTTAAGGAAGTATATGTCATCTCCAAGAAGGACAATGCTGATTCTGAAAACCCTGAGAACCTCGCTGTGTTTGCAAATGAAGCAACACCACAGCAAATAATTATTAGAATCTATGTTCAATTTGACCACGCAAAGAGAGACAGTATGCAATCTTATCAGCATGAAAGGAAGCCGACTTAGTTTTGGAATATTCACTAACACAGCAAAGGTTTGATATATTTTCTTATGAGTTTTTCTTGGCACTGAACAACTAACTTAACATATATGTTTACATGTATGTGTGATTATACCCAAAGATCCAGTCCTGTGCAGGCTCAGTAAGGCTCTTTCCCTCTCCAGCCCTCCACCTGGTTCTCTGCGCAAGGCGGTGCGGCCCAGATGACCGGCATATTGACGCAGGAAGGAGGGAGCACTATGAGAGGCAGGAGGGTGCGCTGAGCACACCACGGGCACTGTGATGCACAACAGACAAGGGCAGGCATGGAAAGAGAACGGAGGAGAAAAAAGACCGAAAAGATTCAAAAAGTAGGACAGGCAGAGAGGACCAAAGTACAGGACACATGAAAACAATTGGGAATAGAAAATGGGAGAAAAATAGAGGAAGAGAGAGATGACACCAAGTAACACTGAGACCAAACAGAGTCAAGTCGAATATGGAACACATAGGAATAGTACAATATGGTGCAATAAGAGGTAAAAGGCAAAGAACATGTGCAGTTGCTGTGTTCAGGTTAGAAAATGAAGCAGCAGCGGCACATAGCAATTTGAATGTGAAATAAAAAAGTGTGAGGCATGCAAACTGGAAAACATGTTGAGTCACAAATGATGTGGACAGCTGACAAAAGCAAGACATGCAGACAAAAAATCCAACACACAGACTGAAGAAAGCAGGCAAGAAAAAAGCAAAGCATGACAGATTTTTAACCTTAATAAAAACTTAATGTTTTTTTTCTTGGAAAGCAAAACCCAAGAATGTATGTTTTATCATTTACACATCATACTAATATGTTGTAGTATAAGCATTAACCTGGGTTGTCAATAACACGTCACAAAGTACAAAGTACTGAAGTTGGACCACTTTTTTCAGTAACGAGTAATCTAAAGCGTTGCAATTTCAAATCAAGTAGTCAGATTACAGTTACAAATTGAAATCACTTTGCGTTGCTGTGCGTTACTATCTTCTTTGTTATTAAATTGTATTCCCTCGACGCGTCTTGTCGCGTGACCAACGTCTTTATGCGACAATGTCAGCAGCGGCATAAATGTAAACAATTTTGTTGGTGGAAAAACAGGAAGTATTTTGAGTTTCTGTCGCCAAGTCCGATTATTATAAGCAGCTTTGGGCTTTTTTTTTTAAGTTGCTTACAAATTTAATGAGTCACGTGTTGCACCTTTTTGGGCTCGTTTTTGAACGTGAAGTTGCTCATTTGTGCTTGGAAATAAGCAGAGACTCATAATGAACCTCATAATGAACCCCAGAATTTGTCCATCATTACAGTAGTTTTAGTCAAGCTCTCCCTGTCCGTCATTTCCTGGATTATCCGTCCCACTGTGTCTTTGTTGAAGTCAAGTTAATATTTTATCTGTGAATTACGTTGAACTATCCAGAAAATTGGAAACATCGAGACTAATCTGAACAGCGCAATAAACGTGAAAACAGCCACGAATGAACCAATCCGTAACGTTGTGCAACTAAACGCCATTATAATTATTAATATTTATATAAATGTCACAAGTCTCTGCAGCAGCCATCTGAATTGTGGAGCGGCAGGAGAAGCTCTGTGCGCTGCACTCTTATACCAAACACCGGGCTTTAACACACAACCTGGAGGCTGGGGGCAGGGTTACAAAATAACTTGCAATTATGTATTAGGAAAGATCAATGTCATTTTCACAGGTGGTGGAGCGCTGTTAGCAGTGCATGGACTAAAAAGGTTACTTTTAATGTAACTTAGTTACTTTCCAAATCAAGTAGTTAGTAATCGAATTAAGTTACTTTTTCAAGGAGTAATCAGTAATCCAATTAAAGTTACTTTTTCAAAGTAACTAAGTCATCACTGGCATTAACACACTTGTTTTAGAAGAAAGAGGATCTCCAAAGGACAGATAATTACTTCAAATAGAATTAAAATGCCAGTGTGATTATAAAGGAAAAATATCTTTCTTTACAAAATTCTCCTCCTCCACGATAAGTTTTTTTTTTTTTTTATCAGTTTTGCACAGATGTAGAGATGAAAACATGTGGGAGTTTGAGCACATGTGGGCAGGGAGGTATCACAGTGCAGCGAAAGGCCATAAGTAGACGGTGATGTAGAGTAGTTGTTAAAGTTTAATGCCCCTTCTTTTCTCATCCTCTACATTACCTCCTCTGGCCTCTTTGCACTTGCCGCCCGTGCTCTCTGAAAATGGACTGACACGGCTTGAGCTATTAAAGGCTGAAGAGAGGCGTGTAAAAATGTAAAGATGGAAGCAAAAGCAGAGGATTGCACTGACTAAAATAATAATAGCGGTATAGATGCTGCAGCATTGGAGCTGGAAATCAAGACTTTTGCTTCTGCTATAAAAATAAAAAAATGATCACAGCACGATGCAGCTACAGTATAGCTTTAAATACTACTTTTCTGGGAGGATATTTATTATTTTTTCCAACATTATGCCCTGTTCTGCAGACTTGATTTTTTGCCTGCTGCCAGGATAGACAAAAACAACCTTGAAAGCCTCATTGAGGTCTCATTTCTACATTGAGAGCAGGAACTGTAATCCTTGAAGATGCCCAGCAGATGGCATCCAGACAGAGTTTCAAGCAAACATTGCTTTTCTCAATATGAGCAAAGACATTGGTTTGCTTGAAACTGAAAACACAAAATATGAGGTCACAAGACTAAAAGTTTGTGCTATTCAGTCTTTTAGCCTTGATGACCAAGGTAAACAAGGAAGTTATTGTGATGAAGCTGATGAAGGTGTGGGTGGTGATGATGAAGATGGTTGCGGTGCTGTAAGAATATTTGCAAGTGTCCAAGCTCGCCCTTTATGACTCTTATTACTTAGGACACAGTTCTACATTCACAGTTTGGGGCTGAGAGCACATACGAGCAACAAAACAAATTATTTCTGTGAAATCAAAGTGAAAAACAAATATAAAATATCTGTTAGCAACAATAACCAAGAATACCCTCTCCATTAAATCTGTGATGATTAGCACACCATAATTTTAAATAAAAAGCAATGCACAGATGAAGACTTCAAAGCTGCTAGCGCTTAGTTCATTAGATTATGGTAAACAGCATCCCCCACAGCACACTCAGCAAAGATTTGAAATATAAAGAAATGATAGAAAAATAAAATGTCCCTTTGGAGATCTTTTGATTTCACCTTCATTTCATACTCGGAATAATATTAAGTCCTGGATTCGAGTTCTCTTGACACTTAATCAACTTAGTTTTGCACCCAGTCCAAATTAAAAACTGTCTCTATTGCATAAACGTAATCAAGAGAGAGGTTAGTTTTTTGTTCATTTTCTGCATGGGATTATGACATTGTAATGCAGGGTTATTTTTAGTTTGAAGCTTTCTGCACATCTTTACTAGTGATACAGAAACTGTGGGCGATGCTGTAACTGAAACCAGGGAAATATAATAAACATACATATTCTTGAAGCAAAGAAAGTCCATGACATCATACTTATTTTTTTTGTTGTTCTCTTTTGTGCAGCATGAGAAGGTCTGCATATAACTTATTAACATAATAATGTTAATAAGCTGTTGAATGTTTCAAGAATGTTGACATTTTTTCAGGTATTATTTTAGTCTCTAAACGCATGGTTATGAATATAGTAACAATTTCTGTTTGTCCCTGTACTTCAGCTGATGAGTCCTTCAGAGTTATTCATTTAAAGCTGTTAAAGTTATTATTATTCTGTTTAATTCTTGGGAAAAATCCAGGTTCTAACTCAAAAAAGCAAATGTCAGAATTTGAACAAATCTGAAAGGATGAATCATGTTTGAAAGTTTTTTTCTTTTAAATTAAGTTATGTGGACTTATATATTTTACAGTTACAGATTGCATACAATATTCAAAAGTGAAAAATTAGGCATCTTGTTTCAAAAGTTTCTTCCCATTCTTGCAACAAAAAAAAACTTAATGTTTTGTGAGATTTGGTTCTTTGTGCATCTGGCACTGTTTTAAGCTATACCAACATACTTTGGTTAAATGCATGTTAGGGTGAATGAGAGAACAAAAGTCAGTTCTTTACTTTTGTTAAAGTCTTTGGATGTGAATGTTTTACCCTGCGATCTTAAGAGACTATGTCATTTAGATATTTTAGAGATCGGAGCTACTCCTAGCAACTATTAACTTGCATTTTCGTTCACTTTAATTATGTAGGGAACAAAGGAGATTATTTTTTGTGATTGCAATTATCTCCATTCTCTGAAAATGCAAGAAACTAACACAGCCGAAACCTTGGCTGCTTAGAGAAAGTTCAAAGCCTACAGGATTTGCATAAACTATTCCTAACTAATGATGGTTAATGCTAAAATTCCCCTAATAAAAAAGGCTTGGGTGTAATAAAACCTAACATCTCTTTAAATATGCAAACTTTGGAGTAATGCTTCTCTCGTGTTCTCGTTCTATAAAAAGTTTATATTTTGAAAAGAATGGTTCCTCCTTGACTTTCTAACCTGTCCAAATTATTTAATGCCTTTGCACTGATACAATGTCTGTAATACAGGGCTTCTATTGAACACAGCTTTCATTTCGGCATGTTAAGGTGGTGTTGTTAACACCACCTGAGAGTACATGTCTCACCGTTGTCCCTGGCTGTGGAAGGCTCATCCAGAGACATCTGCTCCGCCAGTTCAGACAGGGAGTCATCGACAGGTCGAGCACTTCGTAGAGACATGGACAGCCTCCGCTTGATTATCTTCATCCTGTCCATCTTCTCACCTCCACCACTGAGGCCCACTGGCCTAAGGAAGAGGAGTAAAACCTCATGTTAATTTACAAAAATTAACATCATGATTAGCAACATTTCTCTAATTACACTAAGTGACAGTCGCCACCTTCATAATGTTTACTGTACAGCGAAACTACTAGAGTGGAGTCCCCTGCACATTTCCTAAAGTTCTATGATTGTGTTTGTTCACACACCGTGAGTTCTCATTGTTACGTGTCCCAAGTGCAAACACTGCAGAATAAAAGACAAAGAATGAGAGACAGACAAACCCAGAGAGGGAAAGAGAACAAACAAAAATGTACCCCCCCCCCAAAAAAAAATCATGTAAATGGCTGACTATGCAGTTCGCCAGAGATTTTAGACAACAGAAGCCTTCCCAGATGATTTGTGATTGACAAGCATAGGCATGCACAATTCCCACAACTAGTAGGAGATGAACCACTGCAAACAAACTGATATGCTTCAAACTAAAATTAAAGCTAATTAGTATTTAAGCATTATAACTAGTTGGTTCTGTAGTAGTAAAGTCTAAGCTGAGATCCATGGGCAACACCTTAATCAAATCACAAAATTGGTCTTTACGTATTTCTTATAACTAATAACACACTGAACATGCAGCTGCATGTGAAAAGTACCCTACCGTTAAAATAATGAGCAGTGGGAGCAAGTTGTTCTTTCAGCTGCGAGTCCCACTTCAGTCCCAGGTGGCACAGAACGGTCTAATGTGCAAATTTGCGACAGTTTTTATTATGAGTTTTGCTCTGTGTATATATGTATATGAATATATACTGCAGGCCAGCACAGCATGCTGTGTACTTGTGAACTAAAAGAAAAACTGAAGGGAAGCGCATTAGCATTGAGTCCTGTGCTGCAATCATGGCTGGATTTCTTTTGTGGAATGTCCCCCAGCAGGTTTGCACGTCTATATACTGAACTTTATGCTCGCTCTTCTTTGCCAAATAGCTGCAACTCATTCAGATTAAATGGATGACTGTTTATATGAACATAGATTTTCGACTCTTGCCACAAAATTCCAACAAAATTTGGGTCTGCACTTTGACTGGGCCATTCTATGGTATTTCCGCTTTAAACCGCTTCAGCTAATCAAAACTTTATTCATAGAGCACTTTCAAACGCAAATGTTTTACAGAGGTTAAAATGCAGTACTGATATTTTGGTTGTTTAGAGTTGTTATCCTGCTAGAAAATGAATTGCTGCTCCAGTCTCAAGTCTTTTATAGCTAACATGCTTTTTAGGCTGTATTTACTTCTCCCATATTTGATCTATTTTGCTTTTTAGCTTTTCTCACATAGAGTTCCCACAGTATGATCCTGCTACCACTGTGTTTTACATTGAGAATAGTGTTATCTAGCTACTGTGCAGTGTTAGTTTGGCACCACACAAAGCGCTTTGCATGTAGGTAAACAACTCCTTCAGTCTCATTAGACCAGAACCCCTTCCTTTTTTTTTTTCTTTTTTTTTTTTTGCTGTATTGTATTTGGGCTAGCAGAAAACAGGGCTTTATTTGGATTTCAATTGCTTCTTCTTGCTCTTCTTCGATATAAATAAGCAACTTATAAGCTATTGATAGTTTCTCCTATTTTACCTGAATTTCTGCATTTTCTTAAAAGTTGCCTTAGCCCTCTCAGCTGCTTCTCTTTTTCCTGTCCAGTTTGAGTGGACAGCCATGTCTTGGCAGGTTTGCAGTTGTACTATATACTCTTTCCATATTTGACTGCTACGTAGTCAAAATTTCCTAAGTTGATGTCCTTTTCTTTGCATGCATGCACTTTGCTGTGGATGGCTTGTTTTTATACTCTAAATACATTTTGCTTTACATTCTCAAAGCAAAGGCAGCATTGGCAGACCATTTCTGTTTCCCTTCCACTTCTCGCTCCCTCTGTCTAATCCAAAAAAGGTTCTGGAGCGGATAAGCACACACACCAAAGTACACGCAAATACGTCCAGCGCCCACTGCCCTTCACTCTGAATCCATCCTCGGAGGCTTCAACAAAAGCCATTCATCCTTTCAAGCTCTCAGTCTGTCAGACCTATTAGAAACACACAGCGCTTCGAGGGAACATCCTCACTGAGGACAACTGGCTTTTCTCTGCCAGAAGATGTGCACAGGCAGAGTCTTTATTTCTAACAACATTGTTTCTGCCAATTCATGTGACCATGGTTTGGTTTTTCCCCTCCAAGACATGAAGTTTAAGACTAGAACAAATGAGTGAAAACATAACAACCCTCTTTTATTTCACATCATCTGTTACTTGGATTATCATGGATCTAAGCTCCCTCCCCCTGCTGTTTTGCATATTTTCCCAGACTCCATTAAGAAGGAAGCCTCATGCAAACTTGAAGCTAAGATCCACAAATTATCAGGAATAATGAGTCACATTATAAGAAACAGCTGGTACCCATGCTTTTCCTATTACCAAGGTAATACATTGAAATGTTATCATCAACACACAGGGATGCTCCTGTTCCAGCATGTGAGCGTGCACACACACACGCACACGAACGTGCACCTAAACACACACATACGTCTTCCTATCTTCACAGGGACTTTGCATTCATTTCTATACCAAAACCTGACTCTTACCCTAAACCCATTACTATCTAATCCTTAACCTGAAAACCTCACTTCCTCTTATGGGGTTCGGGGTTGAGCCCACAAGGAGCAGAGGTTCCTCACAAAAAGCATTTGTAGGAAAAATGGGTCTCACAAGCAGAGAAATGCAGACGCACACACATCATGGCAACTAATTTCACAGTCTTAATCTTATCTGCGTTGATATAGCATGAATAGTAATAAGAAACCCATCCTCCACTGGGTGACAACATAAAGGAGTGCTGTACTAATTGTGCAATACTAATTGATCTGTGGGCAGATATAGCCGTTCTGTGCAAAGGTCTTTAGCCCTTGTTTCTTTATTTTTCTCTCCTGAGGAGGAAGCTTTTCAGAAAGAAAGCTTTCTCTGTGTTTTAAAGGTTCAAACGTTATCTTTTGAGAGAGGCCTGTCTTAACTCCTATGATAAACTTGGTGGTGGAATGAAAATAAAGTCATAAGTAAATCTGAAATTTACTAAATATAACGTACTTACACAAATGTAAGTATATTTGAAATATATTAAAGTTTTTGTTGTTTTTTTTTCACTAGGGCATCCATCAACTATTTATCCAGTGGGTGGTTCTTAAATATTTGTTTTGTTAAATCTTGGTATTGACTATTTTTTCGCAGATGCAGTGAAACTGCCATTTTCACAACATTTGTATGGAAACCAGCCAGACAAGGTTTTGAACTCTGAAATGCCTGATGGCCAACTTTCCAACGTTTCGGGGGAGATTTTTGTGTTTCCGACAGGGAACTTGGAGAACGGCATTTCTGAAACAGAATGTACTGCAACAGCCCAGGTTCTAACAGGAGGAAAAAAATGCATTTATAATATAAGTATACTTTGAAAATTACAGTCCTCTGATCTACTAAAAGCTTGTGATGTGACTTATTGAGATTATATTTATTGAAATAGAAAAATCTTCAAACATTTCTTAAATGTCTTTAAATATTAAATGTTCTTATTCTTCTATTTTTTGTAACTTCCTCCCTGTTTTAATGTTGATTTAAATATTTTTTGAATTTTAAATCTATTTTTGCAAAATTCTATTTTATTGGGATAAATTGCATTAAAAGAATTATGAGACCTGCACCTGTGATGGTTCATGGACAATTTCAGCAACAATGCAACATTAAACATGTCCACGAGACGTTTGGTCTTGTGTGATGCAGATGGACGTTTTTGAGAGTGAGAAACTTGGCAGCAGCGCGTCCATGCGAGGTTTGAGACATGTGGCCGATCACTGCCAACATGTGCACACCACACTCACCAAACACTATCAGCCCACGGATGAAAAGAAGGACAAATTCAGATGAAGGATGCAGCCTCACCTTCTAAAATGTTTACATTCTTTCTGCCGTTCAGATGAGTTTAAAAAGCAAGGCACGAGTTCTAAAATTCAAGCATTGCGGTGGACGCAGGAGATCAAAGGTCAATAGAATAAAAAGCACAAAAGGAGCAAAGGAATAAAACCTCTTTGTACGAAACCATAAGTCTGCGTCCGTTAACAGCTTGTGAGCATGTGTTTCCAAACACGTGGGGTGGCTGCAAGGTTGTGGTATTTTGGCAAGCGATACATCCCGGAGAAGGACAGAGGAGAGGTAAAGTCGAATTTATTCAAGACACACACACACACCACTTGGGTTGCTAGGTTACAGGCCCGGGCAAAATCTGCAGATTTGAGGTGAAAAGAAGAAGAAGAGAGAGTGCGAGAGATGAGAATTTACTTCTCTCCTCGATCTCGCCTCATTCTCTCACACAAACACATTCAAATGTGATCATGTCTGCTTTAGAAACTTTCTTTTTTTTTCCCACAGACCCTTCACCAATGTAATGTTGAGAAGCTAGTATTGGATTTCTCTGGCTGCTATAAAACGGGAAACAATAAATTGACTCGGGATTTGCGGGTGCCACATAAAACAAAAACATACACACACACACACACACACACACACTCCATCAATAGAAATAGTTTGGTTCATGGCATGTATTGCCCCCGTTTTTGTTTTCAGCCTTCCTGCCTTGAAACCTTCCTTCTTTTTTTACCGTAAACCTGCATTTTTATGTAATTCGCTGACACACAAATCACATGCATGCTTGCACATACATGCAATGTGGCAGAGTGGAGCGGGCACACACTGTGGTGCTCCAAACACTGCTTTTTGAGCAGCAGCCTCTGGATGCATGAGTAATGCACAAATCTGCCCAACTACAGAATCCCACACACAAACGCACCCATAGCCAATTAAACCAAACAATGGTCCATTCTTCTCATGGACCCAATGGCTTCTCCTCAACAGCTCTTCCAACACTTACCCTAAATGATTTGATATCAGGTGGTAGGAAGAAATAGTGGAGAGAGGCAACGCTAATAAGATGTTTTCATAATCTTTATGAACTAAAGACAGGGGAATTGTTTCTCATTGAAACACACTGGTGTTAGCATATTAATTAATTTTGACACAAACATGTTGGCTAAAGTCAGTATCACCATATTAATAGGGTAAATTATTTGTATGCCCTCCTGGCTCAAGTATGCATGCCATCAAAAACCTCAACTGTTTTTGAAAAAGCACCTTGGTAAAAATATTTATGCTTCTTGGACTTTTCTCCCTCTCAGTTGTAACCTGATCACAGAGAAAAAAGAATAACATTCCCATGTCATGATGCTGCCGTCGCCGTGTTTCATGGTGAACACAGTGTGTTCAGAATATCATGCAAACTTACATTTTCTCTATGTAGAGTTCGTTCAACAAAAAAATTACATTTCACTCTCAGCCCTTTAGAACGTTCCTCCACAACTCAGCTTTGTCCCCCACCTGTGTTGTGACAAACTGCAAAATAGACTTCTTGTGACTTTCTTTCGACAACGGCTTCCTTCCTCCCTTTATAAAGGCCAGACTCAAACAAACAACTGTTTTGTGTTCGTCATGATGCATGCAGTGATCAATAAATACATGTGACCAAAGCCAGTTTGCAGATACACATTTGCGCACCGCCTCCACCACAATGTGTGCCATCTGGATAAAGAGCCTTTCCTCAATTTCGCTTTTATTTTACAAGTCAGTTCTGCTTTCAGACTTTCAAAAGAATTCTTATGCACAAAATTACTTATTTACCAAAATAGGGCAATAGGGCCCTTTGTATTTTGCATCTTGAATTACATCACTTGTCTAAATCACATGAAGATATTCACCAGACACTTTTTCTGCACTTTCAAGATGACTTTCTAATATTTCCTTAAAAATAGAACATAGATATTCTATTTTACACCACAAGAAGAGTTGTGCATTTCCAAAATTGGTCCTCAAGTACCCCTGACCTACACATTTTATGTTTCTCCTTCCTTCTAATCACTTAAATGAATGGGTGATTAAGAGATGCTTCTGCAGGATTTGATGGCTGCAGAGGAGGTCGTGCAATTATTTCAATCAGGTGTGCTGGAAAATAAACACATCTAAAACATGCAGAAGTACACAAACTGAAACGTTGTTACGTTCACCTTCAAATTTTGTGCTCACAAACCAGAAGAGACACTAGGAACAAATAAGAGAATTACTCCACATGCTGTGCTTTACAGAAGTATTTATAGCAACATCATTGCTGCACTTTCTACTGCTTGTGTTTTGGGCTTTGTCTCCACCAGCTTTGCACATCCGGAAGCAGAGATTCTTACACATTCAGTCCATCACAGGGTGACATAGACACACAAAAGGCAAACGACAATGCACACACAGAACTACACTACACATAAGCAAAAGAGACCAATTAAAGTAATAGTGACAATTTTGGAGGAAGGAAGCCAGAGCACTCAAAGAAAACCCACACACACAGGGAGGAAGCATGCAAACGCCACACAGAAGAGACCCTAAGATAGGAGTCAAACCTGGGGTCTTCCTGCTGCAAGGCAACAGTGCTACCAAAACTGTGAAGCATTGGACCATAGTCCATCACATAACATTGTAATAAAATTGAATTTTTCTTGACATTAGAAGTAATGTCAAGAATTTCAACTGTCTCTAACTCCTGTTAATACCAGGAGTCCACTATACATCTTATTATTATTATTTTATATTATATATATTTGATGCCTGGAATTCTTCTTACTAGATAAAAATATATGAAGTGAAACTAGATTACACAATAAAAGTTAGCTTTGGAGAGTATAAAATATCAACCGTTTCATTTTCTCTCTTTCTTTCAGCAGCCATTTTATGTAGTTGGCAAATGTAATGTACAACTATCAAAATTTTAACAACAGTTTATTTTAATAACAACTCATTTGCAGTGTATGGTGAACAGCAATGCACAGTGATGTTGATATGTTTAATAACCTCACTTAATGAAGGCATGTAAAATGACCAAAACTTGGAACCTTTAACAAGATTTACAATTAATAAAGTTTCTGTACTCCAGTAAGAATTTCAACGTTAAATTTCACTTTCAAGTCGTTTAGCGACGGAGGTGATGAAGCATTAGAGCTGTGGATGATACGGAAAATATTAATGACTGATATAATATCCTCGTATCATGACACATTTTTCTGCTCAATGCTGATGCTTTTTTTTAAAGGCATACATTAGCTATTTCAGTAGTATTTTATATCTTAATCACAAACTATTTATGTATATTTTCTTATGCAAGATAAGTAATGAGATGAGCAATATTATATCAAATGTCAGCAAGAATTTAAGTAATTTATGTGACTAAGTACAAAAGGTATTTAAACGAAGTGACTTTTAGTTTTGAAGAGTGTACTCAAAAAAACTGATTCAAATAAAGCCAGGCAGAATGTTCAAATTAATTCAATTAAATTCAAACTGCTTGTTTTGTCAGTGCAGTGTACATTCACCAAAAAAATTAAAATAAAATAAAAAATTCTGATATTAACAACAATCATTTATAGCACAGGAAAAACAATAAAATAAGGATATGTATAAAATTATAATGGAATAAAAACAAAACTCAAAACTTTCAAAAACAGCAGGTTCAAACATTTTTGGAGGTTCATCTCAAGGACGAGTGAAATGATGTGAGGCATTACTTTCAATCTGTGCATCCCACACTGGGACTGATATCAATGATTTACCGCTAAATAATACTCCCTACTCACTGCAAACATTTTGTTGTCGCTCCGACCCACGCAAACTGCATAGTTACACCACCGTGGCCGTTTCTGAAGTGCATAAGGGCTTATTATTACCGACGTTAATGGAAGAACCGCAGGACTGCAGCACTGGACAGCCCGTCATACTTGGAAGCGCACGTCCCGGTGACCTGCGGGTAACGTGACGTGACCGGGAGGAAGCGCGGAACATTAGGAGCAAAGCGAGAAACCAATCCCAGCTCTTCAAGTTTTCACCCCAGTCCAGGCAGAGATTCCTCTACCTCCTGGGCCTTTGGTGCTTTCGGTCAGTTTCTCTCGCCCCGTGTTTTCCTGACGCAAGTATCCGGGAGGAGGAGAAGCAGGCAGGGCAAAGCAAAAGTTACCCTACCGCCTGCCGAAACAACTCAGGAAACAGGAGCCGGGGCAAACCCTGAGACTGCGCTTCTATTGAAATAGGAAACACTTCACGAAAGTAAAAAAAAAAAAAAAAAGTATCGGGAATTTACAAAATCCTCTGGGGACTTTGACTGGGCTTGTACTGCTGTACTCACAGTATCGCCATTTATCCAAATCTCTCAATGGTGCGACTAATTAAAGGCGATTCCCATGTCTGTTGTGATTTAAGGAGAGCACCAAACTATCCGCATGAGGTACACACGAGCGCTTACGCAGGGGTTACAGCATTTCTTTCAGCGAGTCTCAAGAACGAGCATACACCTGCAACGACAAGCGAGAGGGAGGGCGACAGAAATGGTTTCTGTGCTTGTTATTTCCACATCATCTCGACTAGTTAAAACAGGCAGTGAGGACAGGGCCCGACACAAACAAACCACACCGACCTGCTCGTGCTCCTGCCGCAGGAGACTTATTGTTCCGCTTGTATGTGGTAATCCAGGCAGCACACTGGGACTGGAGCCACTGCGACAAGTTCCTCCAACTACTTTGCTGTTAAAAAAAAAATCCCAAACTAATCGTTCCCCCTGTCCGGTAATTCCTATCCCTGCGTCGGCGGACGTGCGGCAGCGTCCCGTGCTCCGACAGAGTGCATTGTTAATCAGTAATAAACCATAATCCAGGTCAAACTTTGGCTCGTATTCAGTGCCGTCCCGTTCGGTGATGATCAGCCATATCGCTGCTGCTGTGTGGATCCCAAGTGGAAGCGGTGGCGTGATCCCGGAAAACACCGCAAGGGGTTTACGTAGCTATGCCTGCGTGTGCGTGTGTGTGTGTGTGTGTTTAAGGGAGAGTGTATTAGACCCTTTCACATCCACCCCCACCTCTATCCACTCTGTCTTAAAAAAGTAGAGTCAGATGGAATAATTTAAGGGGCAACATCACCAGGGGAAATTAGCCTTCATTATCCAAACTGATCTGTATTTAAATGTGCACCTCTGAGAAAATTCGAGTAAATAATGCATGACAATTATGGAAATTAAGTACTATGATCCACAACTCGTTAGCTGGCGTTGGGAGTAAATAGACAGAGCAGCTGTCACCTTTCGTCTGCCCCATTAAAAACCAACTAAAAAATTTTTAAGTTTTTTTTCTCTCTTCTTTTTTTTCTTTTTTCGTTGTGCACATATGGTATGAATATTTTACATACAGTAGACTTTCAACGAGATTAATGTTTCCCATCTTTATGAAATTGTGTTCTGTCGATAACAACATTTCCTTATTGCCGCTTTTGTAAAAAAGAATATGTATATATAGGCCTATATATTTTATGAGTATCACCCGGCAGCCTCGACACATTACGTCGCGTATCACAAATGACACAGCACAGTTGGGAGTCTCTGACATGTATTTTGTCGCCACCTTGCGGCTAAATAAGAGAAGTGCGTCGTGTTTGCATTAGTTGATATCTAGAATCAAATGGTTAAATCTGGCTTCATGATTATATAATAATCGGGACTATTACCAATAATGATGTACATATTATTTATTTTTGTCTTAAATTATTAATATATATATTTTTTTTTTATTTCTGGGGATCTGCAACCTGCAGCTCTAGAAAGCCAAGTGGCTCATTAGGTCTTTCTCAATGGCTCTTTATAACTTTGGATAAAAAATGATAAACGACTGAAAATTGTTTTTAAATGTGCATATGACAAATAGTGGTTTAAACAGCTTTCCCACAACAGAGTGACAAGTACCAGAAATAATGTTTACACCATTTCTTCTTGACATGATGAAGCCATCTATATGCCTTTATACATAATTGTTCACACATATCAGCATCCTATGCAAAAGAAAAGTCCTGCTTTTGTGTTGTTCTTATTTAAAAAACAAAAATAAAATGATGGTTCTTTTAAAAACGACAGCACATTTATTTCTTTTAAAAAAATATATACGTTGTCTCTTTTTCAAGTGGTCATGTATAAAAATTTGTGGCTCTGATTGGGGTTTATTTAGCTGCACCGAGAGCAAAAATGGCATTTTAGTTTACAAAGGTTTCAGATCTCAGAGCATTCCACAAAATCACTTAACAAATTAGTACGTGCGTTTCAGCATTCTGCGAACACAGGATTACCTTAAATTGTAAAAAAAAAAAAAAAAAAAATCAACCAGCAGTGTTTTCCTTCTGCTAAAATTTGACATTTAGAGTAAATGTCATTTAAACGTACCTTGATATTGGGAACTGGCCGGTAGAGGTCGCTAACACTTTAGAGCAGCTCATGAACAACGAATATCGCGGTCTATCTTGTTGTTAGGCAGGTTGTCAGGGGCAGCGCAGCTGTCAGTTAGCTCGAACGGGATTAGGAGCTTTTATATAATGACGACACATGTATTTATTAAAGAAAAGGATTGTCACTGCACTTGTTTGCTCAATCGATGCTGTCCTAATTCGTCGGGTAACAGTAGCCAACACGACAGTGTCGTTTTTTCTTAAAATAAAAAAGAAGCAGGAGTTTGCAATGGGGCTAACTCTGTAGCTAGCTGAACAGCCCAAGTATGCTAATGTAAATAGCTAGCTAACATTTTCCAAGATAGCTCGAGCCTGGCTGGTTTGTGTTTTTACGTTATACTGTAAACACTTTAAAACAATATCTGTGTGTTGTAAACGATGGATGAAGCTCAAGAAGATTTATTGGAACACGAAGACATCAGCCAGAAGCCGTTATCACCACCTTACAACCTTCCTCCTCTTCGATCCACACGGCTGCACATCCAGAGAAGCAATGTTTGCTCTCGGGCTTATTTCGTGGTGGTCATGGTCTTCTTCCATGTTTACATCTTGAATGTCATTGCACTGCTACTCTACGTGCACTACAACAACGGCCCCGGGGATTTAGTACGTGGAGATGGGGCGTCCTCAGCTCCAGTCATCAACACGGACAGGCGCCTGCCCCAACCTGCTCCATCAGAGAGAGAGTTGCATGTGGAGGAATACAGTCAGAGTTTCAGCCTACATCGTATGGAGGGGATACGGGTAAGATCTTTGGTATCATTTATAAGAACTTAAATTTCCTGATCACAAATTTAATATGAGACAGTACTGCTTGAGAGTGAGTATTTGACCAGAGAACTGCTGATTCCTTAAGTAGAGTTCAGTGGTGATGTATAATTAAATTTTTCCCAATGGAAAATTATTTTCCAGCATGTCCATATATCAAGAAACACAAATGATTACACATAAATAGGAAATAAATAACAGCCCACATCGTTTTGCAAATATATGCATGCAGTTCCTCACTAATTCTACATTAAAACTATGTTCTGTGCTCCTCCAGGTTGGACATGTTCAACATGTGTCTGTAGTACCAGACAGAACACACGAGATGAAAACACTCAGCCTGAAACCTTTGCTGTTTGGTAAGTAAATCGTAATACCTGAACAAGACCTGTCATCTATGAAAAACTCAAGTTGCATAATGTGTTGGTTCACATTTTTTTATTTGAAAACACCGCCTGTCCTGCAGCCACCTGAGGCGTCTGCGATGTTAGCAAGATATGCCTGATTCAACCAGTTTGACAGAACGTCTAGAAACACTATCCGAGAGGGTAACTTGAGTGTGCCATGAAACACACTGCAAAATGCTTTTCCAAGGAGGAATGGAATTTCCCCCAAATAACAATAAAATAGAACCGATTATAATAAACATGACTGCTGTTAGGCTCGGAAAAAAGTTAATGCAGAAGTTACATTTCAGATGTAACTGCATTTCCCCATATATAAAACTGCCATTTTTGAAAATATGGTTTATTTTGTCAAAAACGATGAAACAAAATTAAAGTGACAGAAATTATGCTGCAATATTTATTTAACAAAATTTAATAAAAAAAACACACAGGATGCATTTTTTATGATTCAAGAACTACCTTCAGAAATATATACATATATAAAGAATGAAACAGATAGATTTTTTTTGCTTCACCAATATTAATTAGAAAATACAGTAAGCAGATTTGCATAGAAAGAAAACTCAATAAGAAAATTAATTTGAAATATATAAACCAGCAACAAACCAGCGACATTAAATTAAAGATTAGAAACATAGTATTTACATTTCCTATCATCTTCCCATCATCTTTTATGCTCAGCTTTCATAGTGACAGTTTCTCAATCCTGAATGTGCTGTAGCTATCATTTTCAGTCCTAAACTGCTTTGAATTCCTTTTAAAAAGTCAAACAAATATTTAAAGCTGTAGCTTTATGCCAAACTCTAAACTCTATCCACCCAGGGTGGTTGATCTCACACTCAGAATGTTCTAAGATTCTGTAAGATCTTAGTTCCTGCACCTGTGACTTTTCCACTTGCGCACAGCTGCAGTGAGGCTTCTGTCTTGTCTTTGCCAAGCATAAGCCTTATTGACCACCAGGCGTTCCCCCTGGACTGTCCCGGTTAATAGGAAGGTGCCGCCTCGTGGATGCTGTCGGGTCATGTTCCGAACACATGTGGCATCTCTCTCGAGCCACAGTTCAATGCGTGAGCGAATCTGCTCACCGAGCAGAGACCCGCGCTTTAAAACATCCAGCTTTGCAGCCAACGAGAACTGAGATAGACTCACTGGACTATACCTAAGCCTCGTCAGACGCAGCTTCACAACTGGGAGGATAATAGATAAACAGAAATGCAATATTAACTTTTGTTTTCAGTTAAAGAAGCAGGGTGTTTTTGTTGGAGGAGACATCTCGGTACTCACCAAAATCACTCCTACAGAATGTCTCCAGTGTCTCTTTTGAGGAGGAGGCCTCCTCCAGCTCACAGTCCCGACAGCTTGCCTGAGGCACTGAAACCGTTAAACCACCAATTGAATAATTGGTTTAATGAACTCAACTCATTTACTCGTGTGCGGGTGCTCACCTCCGCGCGCCCCGGTGTAGGCAGTTGTGTTGGTGATGGAGGAGATGCACACGAGGTGGTCTGCAGGATACTGGTCACACCGCAGGATTTCAGGCCAGGGGTAGCCATAGCAACTCATGATTGGTGCACAGCTGTCCCTCACAGATTCACACAAACTTCTGCAGGGGGAGACAAACCTGTCAAAGACGGCATGGAGAGGGAAATGGACAGCAGTGATTAGAAGAAAATTTTTAAATAGACTTAAGAATACACACCACCCGGCTAAAATGTGCTAATGAGATAAAAAGGAGACCTGTGATTAACTAAAGTTTCTGTGTGAAAGCAGAGCAGTTTTATCTGAGATTAGCACCAACTGGCATCATTTCTAAATAGTGTTATAGTTTGATGACCCCGTCGGTTTTGGTTGAAAAAAGTATTCTTTCTCCACCTTTTTTTTCTCTCTTGAAACTCTTCTTCTACGGTGTAACTTGCTGTAGTGCTAATGGCTTTAAGAAATTACAAAATAAGAACGCTACAGTCTTTTGAGTCAGTTTTTTGTTTTTTTTGACACATTCTATTCTACTTTGTGAAAACAAAACGTACCTGTCCAGGCAGATTGGAGCAAAAAGAGAGCAGAGGAAAATGCGAGCGTCTGGATGGCACTCTCTGGCCAACAGTGGCAACCAGCTGGCGCTCTGCTGGACAGCCTCAGCTGGAGAATCATGGCCTAGGAGGTTAGGGATCCGCATGGTATCATAACCAATGTTGTGACACAAGGCCATGCTGGAAGGGATTGGCACACATCGAGAAGAGAAGCGGGGATCCCACAGTTTACCGTCGCTTATTGAGTGTGTGGATCTGAAGTTAGACGGAGCACCAGGCTCTCCCCACGCTTCTCCGTCTTCTGCTGCTTCTGCGATTCCTTGCTTTGAAGAAGAAGAATCTCCAAATACATCTTCTTTCCTGCTGTCCACATTTGTCAGGTCTCTGCCCTTGTCCTTAAACACAGATTGAAGCATGTCTTCTGTCCTGATATGTCCGTCCAGCTGTGCTTGACCTCTGCGTAGACTCACCGGTTTGCTGGACCCAGCAAGTATGAGGAGAAGGAGCAAAGGAGCTAACTGGGAGAACATTGTCGTCAGAAAGTTAAAACGGGGGGGGCAAATCAAGAAGTGACAATGAACTCTTGGTTAAAGTGGAGGAGATGTTGTCAGAATGGATGTATTTATAGTGGGCGGTGAACAGATTTGCATAGAAACAGAAAAGGGGAGGTGTAGAGTGCTGTTGGAGGTAGGGACGGGGTGCCAGGAGAGAAGTGCATTAATTTATTGAGTAAATTTAATATTTTTTGTAAGATTTGAGGTTTTGTAAGGGGATGTTTTTATAAACAACTGTTAAATTGTTCTTTTTTTCTTCTTCTTCTTTACACTTTAAATCGAGGATCATATTCAGTCCTCGGCAGAGAATTTCCTTTACTCTTTCTAGAGACTGCAAGCTTTGAGTCAAGACTGTAGAGAAGATTTCTAATCTCGATAATTTTATGTAAATCTGTACACTGAATGATGAAAATTGTGGTGATATTGGAAACAATGATTTCCTCAGAGCCTGAGGTAATTATTGACCAAGTTAACAACAACTGAACTCTGTATGGGCAGCTCTACATGTGTGAGCATGTGCAGGAGATATACACAAAATGTCCCACTGCGTCGCCATGGCGTGATTCCTGCTCTGACAAGCAGGTCACTTCCTTTCCGGGGGAGAAAGACAGACAGCCATGGGGGGGAGAAGAGGAAGCCTCGGTCCCTCTTCATTCATATCAGTTGTCCAAATTAATGAGGCTTGACCGGACAATGGGGATTAACCAAGGGTTCAGTATAAATGACATGGTTGCCAAACAAGGCTTCTACTATACAAGTAACCAACCTGCCGGAAGCTCTTTATCCGAAGGGGTCACGACGGGGAGACACAGATGGGTTGCAGGAGAGAAAAGGCAAATGATCAAAGAGTACATCATAACTACATGCATTTAGTAATATGCACGTTTAAGACTCGACTGCCAATCAATCTGGAAAAGATTTTGGAAATTAGAACAGATGGAAAAACTGACTCGGCCTTTATTTTGCCTTCATTCAATACAATGAGGTAGTTTAGGGTGTGCAAAATGAGAACGAGGATAGCAGATTCAAATTGTGTTCCTGTATTATGTTAATTGATTTTAGCATTTTCTCATTCCTTGACGCCGGTACTTCCTTTCTCTATGTTGCCACTCATTAAAGCTGCCTGAGGGACAGGCTGTATCACAAGAGGCTCAATGTAGACAGACCGAGGGGAATAACCTGCACTCGTTAGATGCACTGTTAGTTTACTCCTTATGCCTCATAGGAGGACCTTCATGTGAATATTTTGATATTTACTGTACCTTCCTACCTTTCTTTTTTTTTGGTTTGTTTTTTGTTTTTGTTTTTTTACAGTAAGGGCCAAAATCAAACTTTTTACTATTTAGAGATATACATATATGGCATAAACTACTTGTCAGATCAGACTAGAAATAAGAAAAACACACCCTGAGGCGATTGTAGCAAAAGGTGATACGGCAAATGTAAATGAGCCGCACACTTTTCAGCGTTTACGTTGCAAAGAAGTTTGAAACCATGTGTTTTCCCTTCCATCTGCACTGCTTTGTGTTGGTCATCCACATCAAATTTGTGGTGTGTGTTGCCTGTCACTATTTATTGATGTGTTTTTATGTTTTTTCCGCAGAGATCCCTGGTTTCCTATCGGAGGAGGAGTGCCGTGTGGTGGTACAGCTGGCCCAGCTCAAAGGTCTGATGGACAGCCAGGCAGCAACACCTAGCCAAGATCAAACAGAGTTAAACCAGCCGCTGCTTTCTCTGAGCACGGAAGAGGTCTTCCGTCTGTTGGACCTGAACCAAGACGGGTTTCTTCAGAAGCAGGAGGTATCCTCAGGATAACAGCACACCCACATTTAGATGCAGGAGGAATATACATTTCTGAAACGGAAATTGTGAATTGTTAAATTATGGTTTTCCTTTTTTTGTGAAAAGACAAAATATTTTGTTTGCCGTCTAGATTGTGAGTCATTCTCGTTCTCGAGATGGGACGTGGTTAAGCCCTGACAACTTACGGCAAATACTGACTGGCCTGGAAGCCTCTCCAACAGGTTAGTCCTTTTGTAATTCATATGCATATTTCTAAATGCTCTGGGTAATAGTAGAGACAAAGCTGGATTGCTATGCAAAATAGAAAGATCTGAAATTTGAAAGAAGTAGTTTTCATGTCTGGATAATTATTGGGAAAGAAAGTAAGTGCTAATAAGTGAACGTTTATTTCCAGATTTTCTTGTCTTCCCACTCATCCACTCTTACAGAGTGTGTTATTTGTTTCTATTTCAATACCTGACCTCTTTTTTTTGTTTTGTTTTATGGGCTTTAAAAAAATATTGAGAACACTGGATATTTTACTCTCAAAAATATGCAGCTTTGTTGTAAAAACATGTAGAAACCTTCAAAACGTAATAATATGGATTCCTTTTCAGAACATCTGTTGGCTTTTCTCTAGGATCTTTGGATACATTTTCAAAATTCTTGTAATTAATCTGTGTGTGTTTGTGTGTGTGTGGTCCCTGCTTTTGTTCTGGTAAAGAGACTGTAAATAGCTGACTTGTGGCTGCGGTTGCGTGAGAGTGTTTGTGAATGTTAAGGCAGGAAGAGGCACCGTTTTGACCCGATACCATTGTGCCAGGCGTTCTCCACATCCGGAAGGGCCTCGTCCTATCTCATTAAAACCCAATTGTCTGTCAGGCCTTTCACTTAATTTTCCCCCGGATACCCTGTATTCCCCAACTCCCTTGTCCTCTAGTCACCTCTGCTCTGGCACCCCAGAGCTATTGTTGCGACTGGGACTCGGGTCTCCAAGGGGAACTCAGGACAGTTTTAGCTGGAAAAATCAGCACATGGCTGAACAAAGAAGAAATGACTAGAAAGGTTTTTCACTAAACAGGAATTCAGGAATTCATTCAACTGAACTGGAATCACAGTCCTGCATCCTATACGACTTGTTTAATGAGATCTCCTCTTTTCTATGTCCCTTGCAGGAATCCTGACACTCGGAGAATTTCGGCGTGTTTATGATGTGTCCCAGCGTCCACGGCAACAGCGAAGCGGGAGCCTGCATAGTCACTTTAAGCAGAGAAACCGACATACATGGCTCTTTCAGGGGCTTGGATCTCACCGTGTTCTGCAAACCCTCAGAAAAAGGTCCCTATCCATATAGACTTCCTCCATTTTGTTTCACATATACAGCTTGCATTAAAATGGAGCACTTTTATTTTGTTTCCTCCTGTCTCCTGCTCAGAGTAATCGCTCTGACTCGTCTGCCCTCTGCACTTCTGGAATTAAGTGAGCCACTGCAGGTCTCCCACTACGAGCACGGAGACTTCACCAACGCTCACTATGACAGCAGCTCGTCTCAGTCAGAGACCACCTGTGCACACACACGGCTGGCAGGAAACACGTCTGCTCTCACAGAGGTCTCCTGCAGGTATGCAGCTTCTCGCATCTCAGATCTGGAATCCAGAAATAGATTGCTGTTTGACTTTCAAAATTTTGCCATTTATAATCAAATGTAATAAAAATCTGAGCCTTTAAGGACTCTGTGTTCCTTTTATTCTGTTTTATTTGTTTGCTTGTTTTTCTTCAGGTATTTGACGGTGTTATTTTACCTCAGCTCTGTTGAGGAAGGTGGTGAAAGTACCTTTCCTGTGGCGGACAATCGTACTTACAATGAGCAGGTGAATTCGGATTTGTGTACATCCGTTTGTATGAGCATTTGTATGGAATTCAGCAAAGCCTAGACACCTCATGTTTATTGATGATGTGTATTTTAGGCTCTGGTCCAGGATGGAGTTGATTTGACGGACACTCAACAGGCCTGTGGCAAAGGGAACCTGAGACTGACCCCAACCGCTGGAACAGCTCTCCTCTGGTATAATCATCTCTCTGATGGCAGAGGTAAAAAAAAACAACAACCTTTTGTTATATGTTATATCTTAACAGTGTGTTCATTAACTCATGTTGCTCATATTTAGACCTGAATCTAGTATCTATGTTGGCGGTTATATAAACCAAGAAGTTTGAGTAAACCGTCTTTGCTGTTGTTTCCTCCATGTTTCTCTAGGTTGGATGGGCGAGTTAGACGAGTATTCCCTGCATGGTGACTGTCCAGTCAAGCGAGGAGTAAAGTGGGTGGCCAACAGCTGGGTGAATGTGGACCCTGATCACCAGCAGCAGGCTCGCTACCAGAGACTAGTTGCTCAGAGGCATCAAGCCAAGTCTGGTATGGATGAGCACTACCAGTCTCTGTCACACAGCGACCTCCACCTGGATCTATAGCCAGGCTGTGAAACAACATGACATCAAAACATTGCTTTGGAAATGGAGTTATTCCGTCTAGTGTGGTCTAACTGACATTTACACAACATCAGATGATGAGGAGGACTTTGCAAAAGTCAGGAGCAGCCCTCATCATTTATATAGATGGCTCAGTCCCAAAGAGCTCAAAACTTACATAACACTGAGATCAGCTGAGATATAATGTATCTGTGTTCCAATTTTATTTCTATTTTCTAATGGACGCTAATCATCTGCTTTAAATTATATCATACGCTAATCATCTGCTTTAAATTATATCATACGCTAATCATCTGCTTTAAATTATATCATAATCCTCTTTTCTTCATCACTTGGCCAGTTTCTTCAGATTCTTTTAAAAGCCACAACTTCTTAAGTGAGGTTATCCAATAATTGAGCCAAGATCAGTTTTTGTTAGATTTTTTTTTACCTTTAACAGCAAAAAACTGTGTATTATTGGTTCTCAGTCAAATTGTTTGAGTGGGCACAACACTAGATTTAGATGCCTTTATTTGTTCCATAATGATTCATAAGTATGGATTGCCGAGCTCAAAAGACATTTCTTTGACACATTTCAAGTACAAGAATTGAACAGAAATATATTTAGATTAGTTACTGTGAAAGAGTTGTGGAAATCTCAAAACTATGTCAGTTCCAAAGAAGCAGGTCGGGCCTTTTAAGTGCAAAATTTAAGCGATAAAGAGAAGCTCTAGACTTTTGCATTGTTCTTAGTCGACATAGTAATTGCACATAATAGCATCACATATCTCTTTTTATAAAATATCATGATTTTAATACTGATGGGGCCAATTCCCTAAAATTTTATTCATCAGACACATTACCCAGAAATTTAGGACTGTAAATGTTTCTAACCTAAACCGCACCTTAAAGATATATAACTGATATATTATATTATATTATATATATTATATTTCTAAACAAAATGAGGAGAAATGCAAAAGCATGCAGTCAAATATAAGAGATAAGCTAGTGTGCATTTTGTTTTGGTTTGTGAGGCTTCTGCCCCTGCTTCAGGCTATCCTTATTTATTTTCTTATTTATTGCTTTGAAATTGAAGCCTTTTGTTAGAAGTTACCATAATGCTTATCAATGAATGTGTTTCCTGAGGGAAAATGTTTCTCAGATCTTTTCTTTCAGCTCTATTCATCTATGTCCAGAGATGATGATCTGTTATCATGAAGTGTTATTCAATAAGACTTTGTCGTCATCCTGTAAAACCAGGAGTCAGGATTAAAATGGGCTGGACAGAATGATACACAGGCAGTCCTTCAGGTAAAAGACAAATGTAGGTCTTTCATATGTTTTGCTGAGTGTTTTTTTCCACACAAAAATATATTTATTGTCTCAGACTATTTATTTATTTATTACCAGAAATTGGTAATTTTATTTAAAGACACTGGGTATTTATGAATGGTTGACATTGCACTCAATCTGTAAGTCTGTACATTGTACTCGTGTGTGTTGAGATGTTTACTGTATAAAGCTATGTTTTATTAACGGTGTTTGAGTGGGTTTTTTTTTGTGATGACGTTGATCCACATTTTGGCCACTAGATGTCGTTCAAAATCAAGTATGTCCCCCTAATCTGAAGCATGAAACAAAACTAATTCAGACAAAGATTAAAACCACAATTTAAAATCACATCTTTAATGTCACAAGAAACATTCACCTACACAACTGTTAGACAGACATATGTTTGCAGAAGACTTTTCCAACAATGTAACTCAAAAGTTATGTTTCAGTCTCATGAGCTGGAACAGTTCATTCTTAAAACTGTTAATGTCATTAGTAAGTTATAAATGTTAAAAAGTTAAATCTGAAATCACATGATAGTCCTTCAAGTTGACAGTAGAATGAATACTTGGGACTGCAATAAGCCAAAAAGGTTATCACAGCTCACAAACATTAATAACTATCATTATATTGG
The DNA here is from genome assembly GCF_027474105.1 of Poeciliopsis prolifica. Taxonomy (NCBI): domain Eukaryota; kingdom Metazoa; phylum Chordata; class Actinopteri; order Cyprinodontiformes; family Poeciliidae; genus Poeciliopsis; species Poeciliopsis prolifica. Next base: position 565,804 of record NW_026562398.1, read on the forward strand.
TTTTGGAAATGATTTTTGTCCCTTGTAACATTTATAACTCAAACCTTTTCACTGATCATTTAGGTTTCTAAAATTAAGGTGAAGACTGGGATTGGTTTCCATCCTAAACTTTGGGCACCTATAATTGTAACCATTGTCTGCTGGAAGATACCATGTAGGCAACAGCTACATGTTTTTCTATTTTTTACCTCTATGTTACAGACAATCTCAATAAAATAAGGTATCACTAAAAAGTTGATGTTTTTCAATTCAAATAATAGAGTGAAGCTTGCATACAAAACAGTTACGATTATATATTTTACTTACATGTTTGTACATTTTGACAAGTGAAAACCAAAAATATTGTGAAAAAAAACATACTATATAAAGCAGACAAAAATATTTTTTATTAATCAAATGTTAACATCCAAATTGTGACCTACAAAGTCCAGTGCAGAACTGCATACTTTACAACAAGGAGGGCAACACAGAAATGCTATTGCTCAAAACATTTCCTGGGTGCTGGGTCCAAATATGCGAATGGGAAGTTGAGTGAAAGAAAGACACGCAGAAAATGTCAACAATAACCACAGCCTTGGCAAAGTTGTATACCAAACCATTTCAAGGATGTGAGAGACCTTCTAAAGGCATGTTCAGTAGTCAGTGCATCAAGACTTACCACACACGCATGTATCCATGAGCTTTAGCTGTCACACAATGCCAGAAGCCTCTTACCCAGACCTCTTACCTAAGAAAAAGAATGACAGGAAGAAAATAAATCAGGGCCGCACAGTGAGGAGAAGGAGGAATAGTAAAGTAGTACGGAATTCAAGTTGTTGAGGAGCCATATCATGTTCTGCTGTTGGTCCAATATGTTCCAAGCACAGAACTGCCATCTACTGTGAAATCTTTGTACACTTGATGCTTCCCTCTGATGACAAGCTTTATGAATATACTGATTTAATTTTCCAGTCAAACTTGGCACATGATGTAAGATTGTAGTGGAGGAATTTTGATCCACTGTCTCCAGGAGAATTGTGTTAATTGGGACTCCTTAGATTGCTTTTGATCATGAATCACGATCATATTTAAAGTCCTTCCACAGCATTTCAGTCGGAGTTAAGTCCAGACTGACTCAGCCAATACAAAGACTGATTTGAGAGGTTCAGAGGTGGACATATTGCCTCTGAATGCTTCAGCTTATTATCTTGCTGCATAACCCAGCTGTACTTGAGCTTATGGCAATAAACTGATCATTTAAGGATTTTCTGCTTAAGGGCATAATTTATGTAATCAATTCTCACAGGTACTGAAGCAGCAAAGAATCCTCAGATCATTGCAATAGCATCACATCTTCCTCTTGGTATGATGTTCTTCCTACTGTTAGTTTTATGCCAAATGTCATGGGATTGACACCTTCCAAAGACTTGCACTTTTGTTTTTGTCGCTCTTTCTCAAATATTTTCTAAAACAACAAATGTGTAATATACAAATCTGGGGTAAAACATAAAATTACGCCAGCATTCCTTCTTCCAACATTTATGTAAGAATAAACAAGCAACAACAACAAAAAATACCCAGTAATTGCACAAAAATTGCAGAGTGACCAAAGAAAACCTTTTTTTTCCCCTCTCTGCTTATTTTTAAGATAATTTTAAAATAATCAATGGCAGGTTTAACTTGATAAAGATTTTAGATAGGGTCTAAATAAACCAAGATCATGTCAATTGGATAATATTGACACATTTCCTGGGGCCTTGAGATATGGAACGAATCAAAAACAAACAAACCAGACGGCATCAGAGCGCGCGCTGTGCCCCCTATCCTATCTGCTATCATTTCCATTGATGTCAGGCCAAGGACGTAACCAACGCATCCTTGTCGTGACGCTTTCTGGCTGAGGGCTGCTGCTGCTGCTGATGCTGTGCGCGCACCGCACCGGGAAACTCCCCTCAGCCAATCACGTCGGTCGGCCGGCAGCGCGAGGAGGCGGGGGTAGAGCGTCCGCCACAGCTAACGGACCGTCGAGTCGAGCGGATCACATTCTCGGAGCCGTCGAACCGCGGCACCTCTCAGAACAGGGATCATGGACTTCTAACCGAGCTGCTGAATCAAATAATCATACAAATTATTCACCCTTAGGCGTAGTATCATTTTTCATTTAAGGGGTTATCCATGAGATTCTTCAGGCTTACCTTTAAGTGCTTCGTCGACTGCTTTTGAATCTCCTCCTTGTCAACGGCTCAACTGACCGCGGCGCTTTGTGACATTTTTTCCATCTCTTTCGGCTGAGCTGAGGTGCTCCAACGATCGATATTTAAAAAAGAAACCAAAAGAAAAAAACAACAACAACTGAATCCTTTTTTTTTTTTTTTTTTGATTGTTTCAGTGAGAAGAAATAACAAACTCAGATAACAACAAGAACAATTGGAGCAGTGTAGCCTACACTGTGGCTACATATCTCTGTCTCCCCCTCCGAGCCAGCCGGGTACGTTTTTTTTTTCCAAACAAACAGATATTCTTCAAAAAAAAAACAAAAACTTTCCCCCTGCCATAACAAAGACAACAAGCTTCTTTCTTCACTTAACATGTCACCGGAGTTGGAAGAGAACAGCCAAGGTAAGCCTTGCATGGACATCCTCTTTAATGTTATTTATGTATTTTTTAACTTTACAGCTGATTAAACATTTAGCAGACATGTCAACACCTTCAGATAAATGAGTGCATCGCTGTTTTCCAAGTTATTCACCAGGGATCAGACACAACAGCTGGACTATACCAGCCTCTACCTTTGTTGCTTAATACATCATGAGATATGACAATAAATATGGCACATGCAGCCTCCACTCACACTGAGGCTGAACAATTACCCTCTGAAAGGAGAATTCACTTTATTTCCAGTGAGCATCCACTGTACTTCATTTCTCAGCTTGGAAAGGCTTATTTTTCTGTTATTTCTCCAGCTTTTTTTAAAATAGATTTTTATTCCCCAATCCTAGTGTTTTTTTTAATATATATATATAAAATATCTTGTCTCACTGTATTCTCCACCAGGCTGTTGATTTATTTTTAATTACAGTAACAATACGCCACACAGCTCTTCCTCACATGAATCGTCTCAAACCAAAGACATGGTCTTTCCACGTTGATGCCTGAATAATTTCTCCCAATTCGTTCCTCCCTCCTCATCCTTACGCACACACACACACACACACACACACACACACACACACACACCCTTCAAACTGCTCCGATCTGGATTCATCTGGCCGGCTTTGCATCCATCTCAGGGCGTCTGACTTCTCATATCCTGGAATGCCACTGGTGAAATGTGACGTGGCCTCACCCTTATTTAGTGGGTTATGTAAAACAGAGGAAACAAAAGCTTTATGAGTAACAGAGGAGCTGTGTCGAGGCGGCTCTGCTGGGTTTGTGTGCTGCAGCACACCAATTACGCCGCTTGTGAGACGCAGACATAGAATGAACATCGGGGGAGGGATCAGTGATCACCGTGCACTCCAACACAGTACCGGTAGCTTCAAAATACAAATTTGCAAGACAGATGAGGTTTGTGACGAGATGTGCTTATGAAAGGGACTCAAGCCCCTTTAGTTTTCATTCATTGTATGTGTGGTCTCACAGACAGTGGGTCATCTGTGATGACGTAGAATGTGTCTAGTTTATTCAGGTCTGGCTCTCATACAGATCCATTTCAGATCCATTCATTGCTCCACTTCACCCCATCTCCCTTTTCTTTGTCATCTGACTCCTCTCTCTGTGTTCAGATGAAATCAGTGTCTCCCAGACGGAGGCAGGGGCCCTGTCCGAGGAGGAGGGCGGGGGGTCAGCTCGCCCCCTGGTGCCGGTGCTTGGTGCCGACCCAGGGTGTGGAGAGGGTAGAGGGGCTGGCCCATCGCAGACCCAGGACGGGACCACAGCAGGGACTGGGAACGGGGCCGTGGCGGGACAGCAAGGAGAGCGAGAGACCTGGACCAGACAGATGGACTTCATCATGTCCTGCGTGGGATTCGCTGTGGGCTTGGGCAACGTGTGGCGGTTCCCTTATCTCTGCTACAAGAATGGAGGAGGTGAGCTTCAAAGGCTGCTCGAGGTCTCTGCTTTGAGCTCACAGACATGCACCCTGAAAATACAGACATATGATGAGACTTTGTTGAATATGTCTGATGCTCAGTGCTGACTTTCAGAAACTATGAAGTTGCTTGAGATTTAGAAAGGCTCATAAAAACAGGATGATGTTCCTTAGTATTTAATTTAATTTAACATTTGTCTTTGAGTCAGGTCAAATAGGTTTTTAAATGCAAAAAAGTCTGAAAACTACCGCTTCTGTTTTCACTGTAAAACATGTCTAGAAATGGCATTGTTTGTTACATTTTTGTTACTGAGTTGTGTAAAAATCAGATAATGATTAGGACCACATGCATCATTTCTGCACAGGAACAAATGAGGATAATGTAATTTCATTATCTTTTCACCAGCTCTATCAAAGAACCAACAGCACATTTTTTGTTGTAGGATGAGCGTTGTTTTTTCTTCTTCTTTTTTTTTCAATTTAATTGATAAATTAGGTTAATCTGAAAACAAAATATCCTCGAAACAGCTGTCTTTAAAAAATTAAATTCAACTCATCCACAATCAAGACTGTCAGCTCAGATATAAAAATGTCAGAAATTGGCACAGACCAGTGAAAGCCTGATCTCTAATTAAATGTTACATAATGAAAAGCTTTTCAAAACTGTATTGCTCACATGTTTCTCCAGTTGGTCTAGGACCATTTAAAGGAAGACCATCAGGAAAGTAAATGTGGTATCTATCAAAGTATTTTATGAAAGCACACAGAGTTAATTTACCCGATTATTAATAAGACATGTTGAGAGTTCTCACCCACACAGAGCTCTACAATGTAAAATGCAGGCCTGTTGATAGAAAAAAAAACATATTAGATCACATTGTTAATAGTTTCACTTATATTTATCTCATGTTGTAGTGACTTATGATGTATTCTTTCCACATAAATCAATTATTTAAAAAGAAAATTAGCTTATATCCAATGAATTACAGGAATCCTTTATTCTACAGCAGAATAAATAATATTTTTCATTTTTATCAGTAAATCAACTTCAATTATCAGGTGTGGAACTAAAAATGTAAAATCTTCTTCATGATCTCCATCTGTGTTCTGTTTAAAGTGTTTGTGCGTGTGTTTTCTGTTCATTTCACAGTCAAAATACAACCACAAGGAAACAAGCAATACAAATAAAACTTATTTTGATTGAAGGTAGTCATACCTTTGATAAAGCATCCAGCTGGGTGCTGTACATGGAAAATGCAGCCCTTGCATTTAACCAGCTTGCACAGCGGTTTCTGCCCCTTGTGTTTCCCTAATGAGAATCAACTCCTCAGTGCAATTGACACATTTCCTGATGAACCCCGTCATCATCTGATCTGCATGTCTTTCTGCATAGCTTTCTTCCATAAGAGTTCAACATCAGTTTGTTAACCATTTGGATTAAAGTTCATTCCACAGTTATGAGTTAAAGTGCACTCCCTTTGATTTCTGGGGCTTTACCACATTTTTTGAATTTTGGGGTTGTGATAGGCTTCTCACAGAAAACGTTTTTGTTTTATCTTTCTATAATTAGTATTGACATGGTGGAATCCATGGTATGTCGAGTGAATATCTTAGATAAAGTTTTAAAACCCTCTAAACAGTGGATTATTTAATACCTTATAATTATTTAGACACAATTCTGTTCATTCCAGAGATTCTTTTTTTTTTTTTTTACAATGGAGTGATTCAAATATCTATTTTGGGAGATATTCAGTTGGTTTGCACAGCCTTGTGAGATCATCTGGTCCGTTTTCTGTTTCAGTTTTAAAATTTTGGAATTCCATCTGCCTGACTTCTCCTTTGTGCCTGCCATCATCAAACGTCTGTTTTGTGTTGGTGAGGAACTGACATAAACAAAGGCGGAATTGAATGCAGGCCTTGATTGCTTCCCTGATCTGTTACACAAATAAACAAATGCTGACCTCTTCAGCGCTTCTCAAGTACAAAAAAAAAACATCCATCATAGAGTGAAACCACCCATGATTATTCGTACTGTTAGAGTTCAGTTAGAGATGGAAGTAATATTAGTGTTTTGAGGCGACCCAGCCGAAATCTTATCTTGAATTTGATAGAGAATCTGGAGCTTAAGATTAGGAGGCCTTCCAGCTTCAAAGACTTGGAGGTCATCACCAAAGATAAATAATCAAAATAGCAGTAGAAACATGAAAAAAGCTGGTCGCCTGTTTATAGAGGTTTTACTATAACATCAATTTTCCACTGATTCTTGGGAAGTGGATACAAAAATTCAATATGCTCTTCTGCTCAAATGTAAATGAACAACTTTTTTATATATAGTGATGTAGCTTTTGTTGGGCTTTATTGTCTTTTGTGAAATGCTTGCCACCTTTACTAACAGAAACAAACTTCTCAGTTGAATGTAAAATAATTTCTTATCTAAAATGACCCCGGAGCATCAATAATCTTTAGTATAAGTGTACTTCCAATGATTTAGAGTCATTTTAACTGCAATATCCTGTCAAAACTAGATATTTACATACATGTCATGTTATCTATGTCATTCTTATAGAGGCATACCTAAAACATTGGAGATGCTAAGCATATGTATCAAAAGTTGCTTAATATATTGGCAAAGCAAATTGCTCATTATTCAAGCTTTAAGCAAGTAGAAATCATTTTTGGTAACCTTCACTATATCTATAGTGAAGAGAAAGTTTAATCCGTTTCAAGGGTACATAATTTTCCTATATGTAAATTGGATTTTCATGAAAAAGAAATCTCAGTAACTGAAGGTTTATCTGTAAGTGCACTTCACACCGTACGTATGGTTTATTGCCAACATGGTGAGCCACCGTGCTGTGAGGGCAGGTCTAGAGAGGCCTGCGTGCCTGTGAACACGTAGCTCTAAAGCTTAGCCTCTCCACGTGATTCCTTATTTATTATAGTCAGCCGCTACTTAACGGTCGGTCTTAGAACAAATAGTCCAGCTGTGTTTGTCCTGCTCTTGTTTCCCTATCATTCAACTGGCATTTTGTCAGGTTGGTAAAGTAAGTCACCTTGGCCAAGAGTTACCTCACCTCACTGCGACTTTTGCCCTTGATTTTGCTTTATTGCTGCCCTACCCACCTTTCAGTTTTTTTATGAGGTGTTTCATTGAAATAAAACTGCTTGTGCGATAACGCTGCCCTCCTTTATGTATGTGTGTGTGTCTTGTGACCAGTAACTCTGATACCCACCTGCTGGTATCATATAACAATACTCTGCCTCACACAGTGCGCCTCCTGCGCACCTGTCCTGAAATCCTGATGCGTACAGAGGTGTTTTCTTCCCGCATAGGGAGGCGTATATATGTTACGTAATAACCCGTCCATTCGTCCTCTCGCCGTCAGCACGTTCTCATCTGCGACAGTCGCTACGTCCTTGATCAACTCGAGGGCGGAGCGACAACTTGATCAATTACATTTCGTTGTACAGCAAAAGTCTTCGGCAACACCTGCTTCTAAATGAAGCAAAAAGGCTGCCTGCGTAAAACAGTGAAAGACTAAACCAATGTAAAATTATGTAAATAATCCCCTACAAATCTGATGTTTCTCTGTAAATCAGCCAATGTGTCTCGTCCTCTTAGGATTACAGAGGATTTATTTAAGCCTGTCAGACGCCAGCGACTTGATAATTTGAACAATATGTTGAGATATGTCAGCACAGACCTCAGTGTCTTTCTCTCTCCTGCTCTCCCAACCCTTTTCTCTCTTTGACTCGCAAATGTTTCCTTATTTGGCTAAAGCTACCCTCTCTCAGAGAAACGGCATTTAAAAAAGAAAGAGGACCTGAAGCTGAAGAGCCCACAAAGTCATTGCTTCGGTGTGTGATATTTATTTTGTTGCTCTCTGTCAGAGCTCCATATCGCTGTCCCAGTTCCCTGGCTGCCTCTCATGTAATCTATCCATCTTTCCCTCTTTTCTTCTCGGCCTCTTTCTGCTCTGCGTCATCGCCGTCATGTGACTCCCTCCCATCTGCGCACTATGTTGGCATCGCTCGGCTGTGTTATTAACAAAACCAAGTGGTTGAAATTCCATTCAGTGATTTGAATGACTCATGCCACATTTCTGTGGGTTTTTCCCCCTTCTGCTGATCAGCTCACACTTGTGCTGCAGTATAAGAATCCAAAAGGAGGGATCAACACAACACAGAAAGCCATTAGCACAACCAAGTTCTAAATTTCTCGGCTTCCTGTCGATTGTCCTTGTACCGCCTTCTTTTTCTGCCTCTTCACCTTGCAGCTTCCAAGTTAAAGTCTGATACCGTACTCTACTAATGTGTCCAACAACTTGTGAAAAAGGACAATATTGTGGTAATTTCACACAGAGCCTCTGGTCTGTCCTCCTCCATGGATTTCACATATTTCGTCTTTTCTTACCTTTTTATCTCCAAATTGGTCATCTGTCCCTAAAACCTTAAACCTGACTTTTACATTTAGTATTATACTTTGTTTCTGCCAATGCGCCTGCCTTTCCTGTAATGTGTCTTTCTTTGGAATAGAAAATGAAAACACTTTCCCAGTCTCTGTTTGATATATGATACTACACAGATAAATCAATTATTTCTCACTGGTGTCTTATTGCATTTTTTCCCCCCAAACTTTGCCCTACCAAAAGTAGTTTTTGCCAACTTCCAATTTCTCTTTACCATCTTCAGCGACTTCACAGCGATGAAAAGAAAATACTTAATTGTAGCCTTGCTGCTTTGAATTCCCAATATTTATTTATATTAGGAGCAGAAATATATTGAAAAAACACCAAATAATTTGGATGCGACATTGGCACGTTTACTGAAACACAGAGGTTAGAAGCTCAAAAATTAAAACATGAACTTTACGCTACAGTGAATTGTTCTACTGAATTAGCTGTGGGTCAGTGTACTGCTTAGTTTCCCAAAAGTGACTACACATTGACATGCTTTTACAAGCAGGTCCTTTTTGCACCTATAAACGGTGGGTGGAAAATGACCAAAGCTGCTTTAAATAGTCTGTGTGAATGTGTGTTTTTCAGGGGTTTTCCTGATCCCCTACTTGCTGATCGTGGTCATCGGGGGAATCCCTGTCTTCTTCCTGGAGATCGCACTGGGCCAGTTCATGAAGCAAGGAGGAGTCTCTGCGTGGAACATCGCTCCGCTTTTTAAGGGTAAATACTTCTCTGTGATTCTCTGGCGAAGTCTGATACTGAGTTCTGCTGAGGGAATCAAATGCTTTCCTCTCTTCTCTAGGTCTGGGACTAGCATCAATGGTGATTGTGTTTTTCTGTAATACCTACTACATCATGATACTGGTGTGGGGCCTCTACTATTTCTTCCACTCTTTCACTGACCCACTGCCGTGGGCCACCTGCGGACACCCTTGGAACACTCCCAACTGCACAATGGACTTCCGACGTGCCTGCTACAACCGCAGCGCTCTGCCAACGCCTGCTGCCTCCCCCTCCAACTTCTCATCCACCCTGCCCCCGCTGAACCTGACCTCCCTTCTCCTGATCAATAACAGCTGCATGGAGGCTGAGGGTCTGCGCTCCCCGATCATCGAGTTCTGGGAGTAGGTTTAGATGCCTCACTTGAGCGTGACAAAATTTAGAAACTGAACACAAAGAAAGACACAGGCAATGTTACAGTTTTCTCATTTGAAATGTGTTTTGTATATTTGATGTCTCTGTGTTTTTCTCAATTTGCAAGCCAAACTAGTGATTTGATTTGCAAAAACACAGCCCAGTTCAATCACAGTGTTTAAGTTGTTGCACTGTGAATATACTTTTGAAATCATTCTGTTTTTTTATTGGCCTAATTTAGCCCTGAATCAGGCTCGTGCTTTCCTTTCCAGACGTAAAGTGCTCCGTCTCTCTGGAGGCCTGCATGAACCCGGTGTGATCAGCTATGAGATGGTGCTTTGTCTCGTAGCCACCTGGGTCATCGTTTACTTCTGCATATGGAAAGGAGTGAAATCTACTGGCAAGGTAATGTCTTAAGTAGAGGCAAAATGCTGACACATATCTAGCATCACATGTCATTATTTAGGTTTATATAAATCAGATTATTTTCTATAGCCTCATTGACAGGCTATAAATAGTGGCTCATTTACAGCCACAAATGTTTGTGTGCGCCTTTCTGTTTTAAAGTATTATGCTGTGAATATTGAAAGGGAAAGTAACTGCAGCAATTTTTTCCTTCTCAGCTCCATATCAGCTTTAGCATAGAGGAGGGTTCTGGACTGAAATGGAAGAACTTTCTTAGAAAGTTTTTAAAACCAAAACATTTGATGATCCCCAAATATTTCTTAGAATGTAATCTGAGCAAACATTTAGCTACTTCTTGTTTTGGTTTTCTTCAAAACGTTGCTCTAAATCCTCATTTTGTAACATGTAGAAATGTACATTCTTTTGACTCCCACAGTAGCTAAAGCTTATAGAGGGAGGGTAAAAATAATGAATCAGATTGAACCGACTTGCTGTAAGCTGCTTATTGCCTTTCCACTATGTACATGTTTGCAAGCTCAAAGGGGCCTTTTCCTGCCCATGTTTACCTCAGACCAAGACAAACTGTGCTCTTTCAATATTTTATTCCCACCTGACTCACACATTTACATAGTAACTGGGAGCGCCCTCCTTATAATAACTTGACACAGAGAACTTTCAGAAAAGGTGTACCGAAACACTCACTGTTGCAGGGAGTGTCTGTGTTTTCTGGGTTTCCATCAACAGGCCACCTTTTCTTCTCAGTAATTCACCAGAGTCCCTTTCACATCTCCTAAAGGAAGTGCTTCATCTGCTTCTACTTGTGCCTTGAGTATTTGCAAAGCAGATAATCACCCAGTCAAAGTGATAAGAACTATTCTACAATAGTTAAAAGGAATCTAACCAAATTAACTCTATTCTTTATATATTTTTAAGTTTCAAAAATTTTCAAAACATTTAAATATTTCCACATTTTGCCATGCTAAAGTCTTTTAGTACCAGAGCAACATAATGAAGTTAAAATGCTGAGAAAACTGTGTTGTTTATTTGTAGTTAGTCTCCTTCACTTGGACACCTTTTGGACAAGCAAAATCTTGTACAAAAAGCTACACTTAAGAACTAATCAAAGTTGGTACTTAACTAACTTTAACTTAACTAAGTTTAATGTGCAAAGGACTTCATTGCACATCAACAATCAAAATCTAAAGAATTAATTGTCTGAGATTGTAAAGAAGTGCACCTGAAGCTGTTTTTTATGTGTGATTTGTTTAGGTTGTGTACTTCACAGCACTGTTCCCCTACTTGGTTCTGGTTGTTCTTCTGGCTCATGGAGTCAGCCTGCCTGGAGCTCTGGATGGAATTATTTACTACCTAAAACCAGACTGGTCCAAACTGGCAGAAGCACAGGTAACATTCTTCCGCTACACTGTTTTTTCTGTTTTACAGTCCAGAAACCAGTCCAGAAACCAAGTAATAACAAACAAAGACATCTTAATGAATGGATCAGGATCGTTGGAAATAGTCTTTTAATTTTCCATGATAGGTGTGGATTGATGCTGGCACTCAGATTTTCTTCTCCTATGCCATCGGACTTGGTGCCCTAACTGCACTGGGCAGCTACAACCGCTTCCATAACAACTGTTACCAGTGAGTTTTTACACAGCATAAAATCCAGACACCTCTGATTCTGAAAAGAGGACTCTTTAAAAAGAGGTCATGACCTTACTTTTCATCCCAACACACCCTCATTTTGGTCTTCCAATGTCTTATTATTAATGTGTCCACTGTTCTCTGGTTATATAAATATTAAACTTGGAAATGCGTTGGAAGAATCAATTAAATCTAAAATGCCTCGGGGCAGACTTCTCCAACTTAAAGAATATTTCTCTTATAGTTTTCCTGAAAGTGTGTGTAAAGTTCTGCCCGAATATGGCTTCATTTTTGCTGGCTGCATGCGTTTTCACATGTTTCAGCGACATTTGTGACATTAATGTCCTTAAGCAATAGTTGCAGTAGTATGGACCTCTTTGGTAAATCTCACAGCACAGCCTGCATATTTGCATATTTGGAATGCTCATAAAAAAGGGATTTCATAAATATTTTGCTACTAGACATTTTCATTTCCTCTCTAACCTTAGTTGGAAGTAACAAGATCATGTTCTGTTACAGTAAATGCAGAAAATGCAGTGTTCTTGAAACCTTTTCTATCTACATTGAACTTTTTCACATTTTTCACTTCACAATAACAAGCTTTATTGTATTTATTGTGATGTATACTAAACAATACAAATAAAATTGAATAGTAATGAAAGGAAAATAAACTTTTTTTTTATGTGTATAGATAGAAATGAAAACTGTGGTGTGCATTTACTTTTAGCCTTCCTGACTCCATCAAGTGTAGAATCACCTCATTCTGCTATCACAGCAGCAAGTCGTTGTATCTCTCTACCACCACTGCACATGCAAAGACTGAAACGTTTCCCAATTATTTTGTGTTCAAAATAACAATCAGGGTCAGTCAGATTTATGGAAAACCTGTCTTTCAACATCAATTTTCATATTTTCCTGCAGATTGTCAGTTTAGGTTTGAAAATCTAAATCATTTCATCGTGGCTCTGGCTCTGTTTAGTTTATTTGTGCTGGATGGTGAACTGAGTCTCAGGTGATTAAGAGCCTCTGACAGGTTTTGGTCAGGAATTATCCTGAATTTAGCTCAGTCCATCTTCTCTTCAGCTCTGTATCAATTCCAAAGTAAATATTTTTCTCACATCATAATACTGCCACTACCAGGTTCAACAGTGGCAATTATGTATTCAGGTTGATGAGCAGTGGCCCTTTTTTGATACGCACTGAGTTATACATGCAGGTCCTTACAGTCTCTTACAAAACCTGGAGGTCTTCACAGGGTCTATTCTTACTCACAGATAATGTATCTTTGCTAATTGTGTGATTTCAGAAAGCAGTTGGTTGTACAAGATTTCCTTTATGAATATAGGGGAAAAGTCAGATAAATATAATGCAAAGAAATTTGAAGAACGTTTCTTCCTCTTCACAGTTATGCACTACTCTGACTTGTTATGCTGCATCAAATTGCCATGAAGCACACTGCAATTCCTAATTGCAACATAGCATAATGTGAAAAAGTTCAATAGGTACGCATGCCTTTCCCAACCACGCCAAAGGTTAACAGCTTTTTTTAATGGTATGTTTGCCATACCATTAAAAATCTAAAATAATACTCTATCGATCTGTTAACAGTGTTGTCCGGAGCCATTTGATTGGGCACCTTGAAAATGAACACAATAGCTGGAATGACTGGAAGGCAGCCACTGTTCAAACTATTTTAATGCATGCTGTCTTTTCGTTAATAAGAAATAAAGCAATCAATTTTCCTGAGCGCCATTTGGTGTCAAAGAATTTTCTTTATTCCTTGTTTGAATGCTGTAGAAAATCTATATCACGGCACACATTCTCAGACATTCTCTACTCAGAGGGGTTCAAGGTGTTTACTTCTGTTTGTTTACAGGAAAAGTCACAGAAGCACCAGTGGAAAGAGCAAAAAGAAAAAATAACAGCATTGGGGAAGGAAAATTGATTCCTACAGGCTGTTGACATTTTTTTCTGAACACGAACATTACCATGAAACAGCATTACAGCAACCAGTGCAGATGTTGTTTATACATTCCCCATTCCTGGAGTTGTGCTACTGTAGACCTTAATACAGTAACACTTGTAGTTGGATTGAGAGTGGTGTATAAGTCCAAAAACAGACAAGTTATTTTAGATTCTGAAGTGTGCCTCAGTATTTCCCACAATGAGCATATTCCAGCATGAGTCACTTAACTCACATGACTACTTGTAATAGTACACAAAATGGAAATATAGATTTGAAGTGCAACTTGTCTGGCAGTCGGAGGCATTAACTCTCCTTGCTACATGCTATCTAAGACAGCTATGTATTTCAGAGAAATTGCTATTGATCTCTAATTTACCATCCCAGGCTATCTCCTCTTTGCTTGGGTCTGTCTTGAGTATGTTACATAAGCCTACGTTACGTCATATGCTCTGACATATTTTCCCCACATAGTTTTTTTTTCTTTGTGTAATTGTTTCTTTTTTTTTTGCATTTCCCTGCAGGGATGCATTTATCCTGGCTCTTATCAACAGTGGAACCAGTTTTTTCGCTGGCTTCGTTGTGTTCTCTGCTCTGGGCTTCATGGCTGCAGAACAGGGAGTGGATATCAGTAAGGTGGCTGAGAGTGGTGAGTCCACTCATCAGTTATGAGTCACTCTCAGTATCGAAAGATTTTATCATTCTAACCATGTTTCTCTGTGTGCAGGCCCAGGCCTGGCTTTCATAGCCTATCCCAAGGCTGTGACTCTGATGCCTCTGGCACCGCTTTGGGCAGCGCTGTTTTTCTTCATGTTACTCGTACTGGGCCTGGACAGTCAGGTAATGCTGAGACTTGACCTTGGTGAAAGAAGTTAGCTCAGAGGTCATTGGGTTAAACATCTTATCATGACACTGCGAGTCTATTTAAATTTAAAGTGCATCCAGTCTGAAACGTTTGCACAGATGCACCACAGCTGTAATTTTTATAGTAATCCTGCGCCTTAAAGGAAGACTTTAAGCTATTCTTTGTCCAGAGTGGAATTGCTAAAAGCATTCAGCTTCAATGAGTTTCAAAAACAAACACTGGGTGTGAATTCACAATTAACTGTGAATTTAACAGTAAATTGTTAATTTAACAGTGAATTTTCTCCAATTCACACAATTATGTGATTGCTAAATCATACAGTCAAATATGACTATGTTGTGGTGACAAAAAGCTTTTATCCTCTTACAAATTTATTCTGATTCTCCTTTTTTTTCACAATTAAAGGTTTCACATGATTAACTACAGTAGTTCAGTGTCAGACAATAACAACTAAGGTTAAAAGATACATGTTTTAAATGATGATTTAGTATAAATATATCCAGACTAACCTCCATTAAGGTATGAAACCTGATTACTGTTTGACCTGCAGAATCAAGAAATTCCTTACAGCTTAAAGTAGGCTAAAAGATCTCAGCACATATTTCCTAATCTTAAAAAAGTTCGAAACCATATGAGAAATTAATTGAGGCTGTGTTTTGTATGATAATTTCACCCTGAAAAAAGATTGGTTCAAAAAGCATCCCTAAACGCACAAAAACATACATGAATATGATTCAGGTATTAAAATCATTTGTCCTCAATGTAACTCGGCCACTTTGTTATTTTCTACACGAACGACTTAAACACACCACATCTATGGCATTTCTTTGCACCCTTTTTGCTACATTCCTGTTTGAGCCAAGGCCTACATCTATTGTCTAGCAGCCTGGAGATTTCTCAATGAAACTTCTGTCTGATTCACACAGAGAGTGTCTGTTTGCGCTCAGACCCATTCACTTACTCTCACTTTCCATTCTTGTCCTCATTTCTTCTCCTTTTTGTTTTTGTTTTCTCTTTCTCCTTCTGCCAACGCCACGTTGCACAAGAACGTGCTGCAAGTTTGGCGTTCTATTTTGAACGCCAAACTATTTTCCTGCAAGCATCCATAAATACATTGTTGTGCAGGGAGACTGGAAAGGGATGGCATTCAAATCTCCAGTGTATAATGCACTTTTTCAGTTTTTCACAATGAACATCTGCAGTTTGACAGGGACACTAAGCAGTGAGTGGATTCATGCAGCAGTCTGGTAGAAACAAAGAACTCAGTGTCTGCTGTAACACTTCACATTGACTTCTTGATAAAACAAAGATGTTTTGAGTCTGAACCTGATGTTGTTGCTTCCAAACAGGCATGGGTTGGTCTGAGATCCTCACTAATTTCTCATGCAGTTTATTAAATTGCACTGCAACATCATTTAAAATAGCATTTTACATATGCATAAAAAATTTAAACAAGATATATCACAAGCTGATTGATTTTATGTAATTCAGAAAAGTTGCTTTTATTCCTGCTGCTGTTTATGCTGCTTTTATAGTACAATATAATATTTAATTATTGTATTTTGGGTTTGGATCATTAGTAAAAGGTACTCAAAGTTAACTTCTACCTTACATTTAAAAGAAAAGGTGACTAATTGCTGTAAACGAATCAGTAAAACATGCAAACTACAAAAAGATAATGAAAGCAGTGACAAAATAACTAATAGCATGAATAAAATAAAACCCATTTGTGGATCAATAAACTAAAATATTCTGCTCAACTGGAACTAAAAGCAATACACATATGTAGAAAGTAAAAGCCCTGTAGAAACAACCTTTAAATTTAGGCTTTTGTCTGTTTTGCTGTTTGTGTATTGAAGCAGCTGTGGCACTGTACACAGGGATAGCAGCTGGTTAATTACTCAAGCCGTTTTCTGCGACAGAGCTATTTGTGGGCTTCTTTAAAGAGACTGTACTTTTGCCTAAAGAGAGATGAGTGGCGCTCCTTGAGTTTCCACACCATAAATGTATCTGTTCTTTTAGACGGGAGATATTTTCAGACAGCTTTATTTGCCTTATTTCTTTCTTTTTTTTTTTGCAAGTGAGGGGAAAAGTGCAGTCAGCGAAAGCTCCAGTCAATTCAGCCCTTCCTTTGGCATCTCATTAAAAAGCACTTTAAACTGTGGGGAGAGCCAGAACTTTTTAGCAGTTTTGAAATTCTAACTTTCTGATATTATCTGATGACTGTCCACAAGTAAAAAGTAGGAAAGTTCCAAACGTCTCGATGCCACTGCGTTGTCTACTAGATTTTCGTGAACATTTCTCCTATCTTCTCTACTGTTCAGTTCGTAGGGGTGGAAGGCCTGATAACAGGACTCATGGACATGCTGCCTCCTAAATCTGCCTTTTCCTCTTTGAGACGAGAAATAGTTGCTGCCATCTGCTGCATCATCTGCTTCCTTATTGACCTGTCCATGGTTACAGAGGTACAAAACGGGCTTTGAATGTATTTTTTATCATAAATTACTGTGATTGTAAGAACGTTACATTGAAAGATCATCATAAACATTAAAATATTTAGAGCAGATTAATGATGTACTGGATGAAAGTAAATAAAGTAATTCAGTGAATAAATTCTGAATGCTCTTTCTGTTTCCGTCAGGGAGGGATGTATGTATTCCAAATTTTTGACTACTACTCCGCCAGCGGCATTACTTTGTTGTGGCAGGCCTTCTGGGAGTGTGTCGTGATTGCATGGGTTTATGGTGAGTTAACTCCTTGCAGCAGATTCAACAGAAACTACACAGCCAGGCGCTTCAAAACAACGTCCTTGTGTCCCCCTTCCCAGGCGCAGACCGTTTTATGGACGACGTGGCTCGTATGATTGGCTATCAGCCCTTACCCTACATGAAGTGGTGCTGGTCCTATATCACGCCTTTCATCTGTGTGGTATGTGTGGCTTCGGATCCTTTCTATTTAACTTTGCCGGTTTGTATTTATCCGATGGGGTTTTATGTGTTTTTTCAGGCAGTGTTCCTCTTCCACGTGGTGAACTACCAACCCCTCACCTACAACACGGTGTACACCTACCCTGCATGGGGAGAAGCATTGGGATGGGTACTGGCTCTTTCTTCTATGCTCTGTATTCCTCTTACTGTTCTCTTCAAGCTGCTGCGATGCAAAGGACCTCTGCGAGAGGTGAGATTCTCTTTTTGGGGCTTTCAGTTAATGATACATTTGAATAATTCTGGGTCTTTGGATATAAAACAAGGTCGAACATTTCCCCTGACTCAGAGTTTGTCGTGTTTTTATTGTCTTTCCCTAATGCAGCGGTGGCAAAACCTAACTAAACCCATCTGGGGCAGACACCACCTGGAGTACTTGGCGCCAGAAAGCGAGGCCAAGCTGCTCCCTGCTGCAGAGACGAAGAGCACCCTCCTCTTTGAGAGTGTAATCTGACGACCTGAGCTTTGATCTCAGCAATACATGTCCGCCAAAACATACACAAACGCTACCTTGACCTTGTCTGAACTAAATACAAATCAGTAAAACACTCTACAATTTTTAAAATGTACAAAAAGAAAAAAAAAAAAAGATCCTGGGCAAATGGACCAAAGAAAACACTGGAGAAGAACTGAAACACACCTGCATTCATGAAGTCACGCCCTCTGCTCTGTTTCTTCACTCTACCTGCTCTCTGTCTGCCCCGCTGCCTCCGTCCTCCTGCCTTCGTGCTGTCTCGTCCCCTTGTCGTATTGTGGGTGTTATCGTGTCTGCCATAGCTGCAGCGTCTCTCCTCTCTGCACCTTTCTGTCAGTATATATAAAGCCTCCGCTGGCCCTCAGTCAGCGAGGCATTTTGTTTCACATGAGCAGAAACCTCTGGTTAAAACTGTCGAGATGAACTCCCATCATGTCTGCTGGTGAAATCCCATCGTCATAGTGTTTATGCATGTAGCCGCATGTGTGCCCGGGCCCCGTGTTTCTGTACGTGCGTGGGCATTTGCATGTGTATGCAAGGGTGTGTGTGTGTGTGTGTGTGTGTGTGTGTGTGTGTGTGTGTGTGTGTGTGTGTGTGTGTGTGTGTGTGTGTGTTTGTTGGACCATGGCAGTGTTACCATCAATTACATGTCACATTGCCTATGGACAGTAATTTCTGCCAGCTGTATTCACTTCATTAAGTGTGATAAAAATGACTTCCATTTGTTTGAAAAAAAAAGAAGAAATGAAAAGAAAGAAAATATATAATCACAACAAGACAATGCCTCACCATTTCCAGCTGTGTATTATAAACTAACTTAAGTATCTTGTGTATTGTGTTGTGAATTAGTGTTATTTTTTGGGGAGAGGTTAATGAAGATTATTAACACGTTCAGAGAAGAGAGAAACATCCAAATGAGCTGTGTACCAAGCACGAGAGAGAGGGATGCAACAGAGAGAAGCAATAAACGATCAGATGAAGAGATGTGCTGTGTTTTTAAGGGGTTTTATTTCCTTGTTTTCATTCACTAAAATGTACAATATATACACACAAAATACAGGAAAAAACAACTTCTTGGTTCAGTTACCTCAAATGTCTGAGGTCATTGACATTTGGGGTAATTTGGAAGTGGAGTTCAGTGGAATATTAGCCCTGCAATGCCAAACATGTCATTTTCTCGGGCGTCTACCGGTTTAACAAGGTTGGTATTTTCCTTCAGAAGCTGCACCATTGAGTTCTCTAATTTTCTTCTGCCGTCTAAAATCTAAGAGGGCAGAACACATGTTCTAAGAAGCAATGTTTCCATGGAATACAAAGTTTTGCTTTAATGTGGCAACAGAAAATTAAGTTATTTAAACAAACTCTTACTAAAAATATCTCTTAATGCTTTCAACAAAAATATTTATACAATGAAACATTCTCCAGAATTTGTGAGTACTGAAATAAATCTATTCAGGTATATTTTATGGATCGGTGGCTTTTTTCCATCAGTTTACTTGCGGATGACACAATAAATTTGTTATTATTCATACCTATTACATAAATTATATTAAAAAATGACAAATCCAAGTGATATTGTTAGAGAAAAAAAAATTGCATTTAAACCTTTCATTGAAAAGACAGAAATGATTGTTAGTGAAAAACATAAAAACTTTCAAAAGTGCACTTGTTATCATGTTTACAAAAAAATGGATTTTGAGTTTAAGTGATAAAATGTTGCTAAACTTGACCAAAAGTGAGGAAAGTAAAAATTAGCTGTTCCTCTTCAAAAATGCATGTTTTGAAGAGGTATCCATGGAATTACAAAAATGCTATTTTCTACGTTTTTTTTTTTTTTTTTTTTTGACTAACTAAATATGTATTATTTCACTTTAAATATGTCAATTAAAAATATGTCCATGAATATTTAGTTTGGAGGTCGGTGTCTATATAAACACACCATACAGACATGACAGGAAATCCACACTGAAACAACTGCAAGTTAGACACTGCCTGCTCACAGATCCAGAACAGTCATTTCTATCCTTCAGAAGCTGAAGGAAAAGACAAAAAAAAAAAAAGAAGAAATCTGTGACTTATTACAGATTTCTGCAAGTTGATCATTCATCTCACGGGTGTGACAAGGAAGTAATGTTGTTTTGCTTGTCTGATCAGTGCACCAGTATTTTAAAAGGAGGCTAAGCCTGCAATTGCACCCAACAAACATCTTCAAAAAATAAATAGGAAAACATGAGAAAAGGCCAGAATCATCTATTCCATTCTATTCTAACTTACATGCTGTTGAACTCTTTGCAAGCTCAACATGAGCAGTTGAAAGTTATGACTTCTCTGACTTGTGAGTAAGATATAAGTGCATCCATCTGTTTGATTAAAGCTGTCCCCCCGCGTTTGAATGCAACAACAAAGTCACATCAGCCACAAATGACCGGCAGATATTTTGCTTTCCTTTGCAAAAGTTTCCCCTCTTGCCGGAAGGTCGTTCTCTGCTCCCTCTCATGGATGCCATAAATACAGACTCTCTCTCATTAGTCCCGCGCTGCATTCTCCCACTCATCCCCCACCCGCCGCCATCTCAAACACTCCACACACTCCGCACGGCGAGAGAGCCGCAGTGACGTAATCCTGGCCATCTCGTTATACCATATCATAAAAAGCTGGTCGCCGAGGCAACAGATCCCCGTGTTTCCCTGGCAACCGGGCGCCATGTCAAGGCGGCGCGTTCTCTCCCGGTTGAACGAAGACAGCGGCGACCAATGGGGAGCGGCGAAACACGCAAAGGGGGAGGAGAGGTCGAAGATTGCGTGGATTGGGGGAAAAAAAAAAAAGAAGAAAAATGCGACCCCTCCTGGTCACATTTGGGTATCACAAGAAAGAGCCTGAAATAAGAAAAATAGACTTGGGGAAAAAAAAAAGAAAGGAAAAAAAAAAAAAAGAACATTTATGTGTAGTAAAATGCTATCATTTAATGCCACTGCAGTGTGATTTACTCACAGTACCGTTGTCCTCCTGTCCCCGCTTCTTGAACATGTGAAGGACGGCATCATGAACCGACACGAACAAACGGCTCTTGGGGACGGACTCGGAGAAGAAGTTTGCCCTTTCCATCTGTTCCACCACACAGGCTGTGTGTGCAGCGCATAAAGACAGAGCAGAGTTGATGACTTTAAGAGACTGCTTGTATTTATGTGTGTTATTTATTCCTCTGTTTTTATGGGTTTTTTTGTTGTTGTTTTTGCTGTCGCTTTTAATCCACTGATTAGATGAGAGCTGAATTTTGTTGTACTTTTCTCAAGAACAATTACAGCAATTCAGCTGACCATCATAGGCAACGCATATCATCCTGACATATTTCTGCTTGACTTTTATGCTCCATCCGGAACCATGTGGCGCCTCACAGGCTGAGACCTTGATGCATTCACTATCAAAACCTAATGCCTGGATTTTGTATTCACCTCACTTCTGTCTCTGTTTTGTCTGCGGGTGGCTTTACCTTGACAGCCGGCTAGATAGATGGCCACACCGACATCCCCAAAGTCCCTGAAAATCTGAAACAAGAACAAAACTTGATTCATCGTTTGCTGATCTTCACCTAACCAGGAAATCCAGATGCGGACGTACATTTTTCAGTGTCTTCACAGCAACTGTGTCCATAGAGCTGGTCAATGTGACATCCAGAATGATGCTGTGAGTCCCAGATCTATAGTTACTCTTCCTCCCATCTTCACCTTCATTTGAATCCACAGTGATGACCTCATATGAGTCTGAATCAGAGTCGGATGTGACTTTGTCGGAATAACCCCAGTTGATTTGACCTTTGCCAGAGATGTCTGAAGCTGTCCCTGGCATGCTCAAAACCACACCATTCTGGTTGTCCGTATTCTTATTTAGCCTCTGTCGAAAAAGGAAAAGAGTAATCACTACAAAAATATCAGCCAGCGCCAGTGTACTTGCAGCGTGCATACATTTCTCTTTGCTTCATTCCGTTCTCTTTTTTTCAGTCTTTCTTGTTCACGCCTCTGCTTGGCTTCTTGTTTCTTCTTCTCAGTTTGCAGCTTTCCTATGTCGATTCCACTCTACAGAGGGTTTGTGTGTCATAATTAAGACAAAGAAAAAGAAAGTGAGGCAAGAGAGAGAAATAATGAAGCCATAGAGGCTAATGTTACCAGCAGAAAGAGAGAGTATTGCACACACCTTCTCTTGCAGGGACTCCAAGTACATATCAGCATTTGTGAAATTGATAGTGGCTGATGAGTGGAAGATTTTTATTCCTGGGATCTCTTTGGCCTACATGGATGCAATAATAGACAAAAGCAACTCAGTCATAAATTTCTCTGAACCGTAAGTTGAAAGATTCGTGTTTTGTTTAGCTCCTTCTTCATCATGACACATCAAGGCAGAACTCTCATTTTTGCAGCTGAACTCTGAAAGTTTCAGACAAAGACTCTCCCTCCAGCCTGGAGAGAGCAGTCGACCTTTCTCCAGTTTTGAAAAAGGTCGACTGCAGTGCCACTGAGCTAACTTTTTGTAGAGATGCTAATGTTCAGATTTGTGCCACTATTGTTCAGTGACTTATCAGAGTCAAGTATAGTTTAGAAGTATGCTTTAATGAGAAAACACAAAAGCAATGCAGAACTATTCACAGTAAAATAACTCAAGTGGCCGGTGAACAAGGTTTCTCATTGTTTCTGAGAAGATGCTCAACCTTTGCAAAACCAGCAATAAAATTGATATTGCAACATCCGATACAGAAATATTACAACTGAATAAAACTTAGATGATTTGTTTTGGAGCAATAATGTTACCTCTTTGTAGGCATCTATGTCCAGATACAGCTCTGTGCCTGGTACATTGCCCAAGATTGAGTACCTGGGTCTGAAACGAGTAGCAATTATATGATTAAGACAAGCTGCCCTGCATCCTTTGACTAATTAGACCAAAGTGCAATCATTGTCAGTAAGTATGATCAAAGGTGTGTTGTTACCGTTGGGTTTTGATGATGATCGTGAGCATGGAGAAGCCGATGGAGACAGCCAGACCCAAGTCCAGATTGAGGAGGATGGTGCTTATGTATGTGACCATCCAAACAAGCTGTGTGGCAACGACACCAGCAGTCAGACGTGTCAGCAGTTCCACAGACTGTATTTAATTTGAACTGGATGAAAAAGACTCACCAAGTCAACCTTGTTGGTCTTCCACAGCATGGGAATGTCCATAAACTGCTTGAACATTCCTCTCAAATTCACAAACACGATTGTGGATAAAACCGCCTGAGGAAACACAGATGAATTCAGACAAAATCCCCGGCTTTACTGGGTATGAACTCAGCTCATGTTGGCAGCGTGTTAGAGTATCTCTGTCATGTTTGTCTGATTTGTTCTTTTTGTAGACATTAGTTCAAAAGATTTTTGATTGTGGTATTTATTCCCTTTGGTTTTTGATACTATGCAGTTGGAAGAATTTTTTTATTTTTTTTTTGCTCCTACTTTTTTTGTTGTTTTTACTTTTGGGCATTTCTTATGATGTGTCGCCATGCCAACAAGGTATTGTTTTCACAACTCGAGGAAACTGATCCGCATCTCAAAAACTCAAAATACCTGAACTACAACCAAGAATACCAGAGGAGTTGAAAAGGATGTTTCATCGATGCAGAGCAGAACCAAAGACAAGAAAGAGAAGGAAATGAAGTTGATTAGCAGAGTTTGCCTTCGACTGACGGTGTCATCCAGGACATATTACTGCAGAACATCATCTGTGTTGTTTGAATACTGAACTTTCAGCAAGTCATGACAGTCATGAGGCTGTGATGGCAGCAGTCTTTAGTCAGAGGCGTGTTAAGATTTGTTGCAAAGCTGACTTCTACAGGAGATCCTGACTGACCACAGCATCACCATCCACAACAAGTCTTTGATGATGCGCGGATGATATGACTTGCAACAAAACTTAAAACGCTGTGAGACGATAAAAAGTATTCAATTGAATTTAATTTCAGAGGGATTGCAGTGATTATTGGTGGGCTTTAAAATCAAATTTAGTCCTTAGGTTTTACAAACCAAAACAGTGTTGAAACGAATAGTGATGTTTAGAATAATTCAGTCGATGTTTGACGTGTTTCAAAGTTTCTGTTTGAACGTTTATCTCATTCCCAGAATGTTGTGATGACCGATCTGCACTGACGATTAGGTTCAGTTCGGAGTATTTAAAAACAGTGAAATGACCCTCCATCTTAGAGAAACATGCAAAAAGCTGTTTTATCTATACCAGAAACCACTGTGAGTGAGAGAAGAAGGGAAACGGTGCTACCTTGGGGAGATCTTCAAACAAGGAGCCAATTTTCAAAACTGCAATGAGCACAATAACGGAGGAGACCATCCCAGCAATCTGACAAAAGACAAACACCAGGGCAAAATGTTAATCTGCAAAATGTACAGAAGTTTCAACCAAACGTCTGACTGGAGCTGAATTCTACGGCAGAGTTCCTATTTCATTTTCCTTTGCTTTTGCGATGTGATCACATAAAAATTTGTTTTACTTGAGTTCTGCCGCCGGTGCTCTCCTGTACGAGACTTCGAGACAATGAGGACGTCACAACGTAACACCGGAACATACCACCGACGGTGTTACAGAGACCGAGAGACACCAGCTCCTTGAAAAAGAAAAGCAGCAACAGGAAAAAAAAAGACACATCAGTGAAATGTTAATTACCTTTCCTACTGGTCGAAATATAAATGATTTTCAGAGCTAATATGATTACATTTTTCAGTGGTTTGCTGAGAGGCCTTTAATTTGTTTTCATGAACTGCATGCCCACAGATTTAGTAACTTTTCTGGACAAAAATGTTCTGTTTGTTCACATGTCTTGGTCTGCCTACTGCACTATGAGATCAGCTGCCAGGAGAAATGTTTAAGACATTTGATCACGTAACGCTTGTTGAGCATGAAACATTTAGCAAGTCCATTTAGAGCTTCTGAGTGCTAAAATCCATTTCTCTCCACAGCGGAAGATTCAGAGACCCAACATGCATCATAGTGCATGTTAGATATATAATAATGACTAAACGGTCTTGGAGACAACTTGCTTTGATGGAACAATACAGATGTCTACAGTAAATTGATGCAATACGATCATTTTCTTTGTAACAAAAAATAACACTATTTAATCACCTACTTAACAGTGTTAAGTAGGTGCAATACAAATGCCAAATGGTTTGGCATTTGGATTATGTTATTAGCAAACAGTAAAAAAAACTTGTTTTTTCTCCATTTTATCTAATGCAACTTCTGTCTAACATTCTATCAAAACTCATTTGTTCTGGTTCATTTAAACTAATTGAAACCACAAACTCAATTTCCTTGCAGATAATTTGGAACATTTATCATGTAAAGGCGTTCTGAAATATGATTTATCATAAAGGTGAACCAGCATTTATCCACTGTTGTATTCCACATGTAGATTCTTCATGATCTAACTTCCAGAGGCAAAAATGAAATAATGTAAATGTGAGTTGGTACAGATAAAAAGACATTTTTGAGATTTAAATGTTCAGTCTCAAATAAAATTCATAAGTGGATCTAAACAGACAGCAGGGTCTGGGTCCTATAGAAGATTTAATGTCCCTCAGCTGGTTAGATGAAGAATTTTTTGTGCAGCAGAAATGAGGATTTAAAGATGACTGATTCGGCTCCTCTGCAATCCAGATTAATACCTCTAATTTTTTCTTTTTCTTATATAAATAAAACTAAAATAAAAAAACTAAAATATGTTAACTCAAAACACATTTAAGAGTCACAACTGAGTCACAATTGATAGAGTGAAACCTGGTCCTACACTGCATTGAGTCAGGGTGCTGAACCCAAATTCATGTCACAGTTTCAGACTTTTATTTCTAACAGGCTTTCAAAATCATTTATGATTGTCCTTCTGCAAATTATGCTTTGTATTGGTTTGTAAAATAAAGAGTTTAGTAACATGGCATGCATGGCAAGTTTCGCAAGAGACTGTTCAGCAGCGGAGTTATTCCTGTCTTTGTGGTCAGGTTGAGGCCTGATCAGTCACTTTTTCCACAAGTGTGACTGTCTCTAACAACTGTGAGTGATCAGGCAACAAACTCTAAATTCAGAGCAGTGATTCAACCTCAGTTGAACTGTCAGCTGCTTGAGGGTGTGACCTCCTCACCTGATTGCTGTCCACCTTGTAGCCATGTTTGAGGGCAAACGTTTTGCCCAGTGAAATGCTGATGGCGAAGCCAACGATGGCCACAGCGAAAGCATCGCTGGATATCTTTGAGAAGAGTGTGACGTCAGGAGTACGAGGGGGCTTGAGACTGAGGAAAGACAAATGTTTTGTATAGCTTTAATAAAAAGCAGATTCAATAATTGACTGTTGATTTCTAAATAAAAACAAAAACAATAAAATAACCCACATGTATTTGTTTTTCTTATTATTTGACTTTTTAGGGAAAATGTTCAGGGTCTCTTCACCAGGTTTCACCAGAAACCCCTCGTGTACTCCAGAAATTTGATATTATTTCAATTTCTCTGTGTGTTCACCTGCCCATCTACTTTATTTTTCTTTTTGTTTAGCCAAAAAATAAAAAAAAAAAATCCTCCACATTTTAAAGCCAGACGTGTGAACTCACCCACTGGGAATCTCTCCAATCACATCAATTGAATATTCACTGGCGAGTCCACAAAAGTAGGTTATGACTGTTGCTGTGATGATCTGATGGAAAGTAATGGCAAACAGGATGCTAGTTTAAAATGAGGACTGAGTAAATCATTACTTTGGACACAAATACAACAGTCTTTTAGGAAAGCTACAACCATTCTTCACTCAGTCCAAGTTTAGGGTTATACTACCCCCTAGTGGAATTTGAAGAGAAACAGCAAGCAATAAAGTGAAAATGAAAGCGAGAAAGCAAAGTACTCACAACTACAAGCTCTATAGGGATTGGTAATGATATCTTCTGTCTGAAGCAGTCATTGAGTTGTTTGACGCTGAAGAGAACGGAAAAAGCCACGAGGCTGATCACCAGCTCCGGGACCCTCGCCTGAGGAAGAAGTCTGCAAACATCCACCACAGTCTGTGTGGAAGGGAGCAGTAAAAGTAGGAAGTACATCCCTGCAGGAAATCTTAATGTGATGACTGTTGCCATGTTGACATCCATTCTGGGATTAATGGCTTGAAATTAATAGAAGCGCCAGCTGCAACTTTGACTTGAAAGAAAGGGAAGAGAAAAAAACTTGGAATTTCTTCATTTTTTCTCAGATACTCACATAAACAATGGAGAATGGGCCAGTGAAGTGAGCTGGGCTGACTCCAAACACGTATTTGAGCTGAGAGATGCACACATGGCACGCCGATGCTGTGGTGTAGCCTCGAATTAGTGGCTCAGAGAGGTACGTCACAATGAAATCAAACTTTACCAAGCCCAGCAGGATCTTCCAAAGAAAAAATAACGGAAAGATGATTCTTCAGGCAACTCACCCACGGTGATGAGATCAGAGGGAACGTTAACATAAAGACTCACCTGAAAGATTCCAGTCAAGACTGTGAGAGAACACGCTACCTGTGCTCTGTATGAGTCCCTTGCAGTCAAGTTCACAATCCCGGACCCATTGGTGCCGTTCACAATAAAGTTACTGTTAGGTGCAAGCCTCTCTATCACACTGCCAACCATGATACTGATCACAGCAAATGTACCTGGACACACACAAAAAAAACCTTCAACATGTAGAAAATCTTTCCACTGTAGAAGACAAAGGAGGGTCAATGATGACTCCTCAGTTAGATGTTTCCTCTCACCAATAGAGATGTGCCTGGAGGTGCCAAAGATGCAGTAGACCAGCACCGGGTAGAGGGAGGTGTAAAGTCCCAACACGGGGCGCAAAGAGGCCAGGAGAGCATATGCCATACCTTATGTAGCAAAAAAAAAAAAAAAAAGAAATGCAGTTAAAGACTGCAACTGCTTTGTTACTTTGGTTGCCCCATTGTCTTCCCATTAAAAGCGAAGCATCAGTGCTCAACCCCCACCTCCCTAAATTTCACATAGTTAGTTTTTAACAAATAAACCAAAAAACTCAGAACTCAGTTTGCATAAATACAAACCCTGTGGCAGATGTATGATTCCCACGCTGCAGCCAGACATCACATCACCCACGATATTTTCTCGAAATGGGTATTTTGGCAGCCAGGAGAGAATGGGAATCCTGGTCAGCAGTACGTCCTTCACTTGAGACGAGGAGCACCTGCAGAAAACAAACAACCAAACCAAAAAGCAGAAAGAAGAAAAACATTTCTCAGTGTTTTGTTTTCAGGTTATTTGTCTTTATTAACCAACAAGAAGTTGTTCATATGAATGTGCACAGTCAAATGAGACACCTCCTGACAGGCTTATCAGCTGACCTTGAGATAAAGTAGAGATTGGGATAAAACCACTGCTGTTCTTATTACATTGCAAGAGCATCTCCAACCAAAGCACACACGAGCTTGACATATGTTGCTAAATATTTCACAATATTTCACTTTTTTTGTCATTTTTTCAGAAAACTATAGCAATACCTTTTCTTCTGATTCTGTCTATTTATGAGTTGTTCTACATCAATGAATCACTTCAACGCAAATTAATGCACAGGCAAATAAAACCAGATTTGAAGAGCATATTTCTGTCTCCTTTTTTTTTGTCATTTATCAGCAGCGCCTCCACCCTCACATTTCTTCTCTTCTTTGGTTTTACCTCAGCATGTCTTTCATCCGTTCACCAACGGTTGGTTTGGTGGACCATGTCCCTTTTTGGGCCACCACATCCAGGCGGGACTCATCCAGGACTTCCCGGTGGACGACGTACTCCCCAAAAGTTGTGTATCTATCCTCCATGTCTTTGTCCGGTCGAGTAAAACCTGTATAAAACCTGTGTCTGCTTAAGGCTCCTGCTCTCTGCTCAAGGGTGTCTGTGAGTGGAAGAGATGTGTCAGGTGTAACCAGACTTCAGTACTGAGTAACAGCGCTTGCTTTCTTTAAAACTGAGGGAGTGACTGAGAATGAGAATCTGCACCAGTGTGTGGGAGTGACTGGTTTTCTCCTGTCTTCAGAAGAGACACCATCCCTGATTCTCAGATCTGGACAGGAGTTAATACAGGCCAATGCCCCCTGATGTTGGCCCGTCTACTGAAGATGTTAGCCCATCTACTGTAATTGCTAAATCAATTACATATGATGATATGCACTGGCACAGAAACCCTAACTACTTGATATTTTGGACCTATTTCATCTTGAATTAAAAATTAAAGTGTTGCATTTTTAGCTTCAGTCGTTTGAGAAAGGATCACAGTTTTCATCTGCTAGCTTGAGGGTCTGAAACATTTACACCGCAGAGCCCTAGGAAGTTCTTTGGCTTGGTCAGTGGTTCCCAAAGTGTGTGTGGGGTCAGGGAGTGGGGGTGGGGTGGTGCAGTGCCATTGCAGGATGAATGAAAAGAAAAAGAAAAACAGACACACAACCGTTTTTCACTGTAAAGATGGTTTGTAGTGTGTTTTCTTGCAACCTGAAGTGTGAAATAATCGTCAGTGGAGTTTGAAAACAAAATATGTGTATAGGTTTATGTCTGGTTGAACGATGTGTGTGCCCAGTTGATTTTATTGTAATCCATAGGGGGAGGCAGAAAATCTTTGGGAACCACTGAACTTGCTTAATATAATAAGCAGGTTTTTGTTGTTTGTTTTGTTTTGTTTCACAGTTTTGCTTTGTGTCCCCGTGGAAAACACTGTCTGCACAGTGGCCTACCTCTTAAATTTGGTCTAGAGCCAGCACTGCTGATATTCGCTTAAGCAAACAAACACATATATACCTGTCTTTTGTGTTCTGCAAGCATCCATCGTTGTTTGTGTGTATGAATGAGTTTTATCGAAATCGTATCTTTATGACATCCTGAATTTTATGAACAAAGAACATTCGCTCTGATGGAAGATAACAGATGACCCACTGGATTACTGTTGTGATTTTGTTTTCCATGTTGAGCAAAATGCAGCCAACATATCTTAAAACGTATGAGTCGATTCCTTGAACATTCAGTACTTCGTTTCAAAGTTATTTTTATGTTTAATGGGAGAAGTGGGGGGAAAAATTAAAATAGCCGTAAAAAAAACTTTTTTTTTTTCAAAGTACAGTAGCTTGGAAACTGAAAGAGACTTTGGAAAAATCTCACAGTTTGTGAACTTGTCTTGGGTTCGTTGAGTTTAACAGATTCTTTACTCATTCTCCTTGCCAAAACCTTTTACTTGCCAGGGTTTATCTTTGCACAGATATTTAGCGATGTTAAGATAAAATCACAACTAATTTTGCAATCAGCTTACTCAATCTCTTGCATAAAACTTTTAAAGTAAGTGTCAACTCTGTCTTTAGCCTTAAAATTCAGAATAGAAAAGATATATGATGATGGACATATTGTTAAATTTAAGAATAAAATGATTGAATTTCTTTGCAGATTTTTGCACTTAGCTTATGTAAATTTGTTTTCATTTGAGGGTCAGTTTATAATATTAACAGCTAGCACAATTGTTGACGCACACTGCTAAAAAAAACTACTTGAAAAGTATGTAGGTTTAACTCAGCGGAGATGAATGTCTATATTACTTTTTTATTGAGATTAATTTTGGTTGTCAGGCTGATGTTCAATGTCGATAACTACCATACATGTCTGGATAATACGTCTTGTGAGAAAAAACAAAAAGGAGACATTTTGTTAAAATCAAAGTTAAAATTTGTTGCTTTATTTATTTATTTTTTTGCAAACAGAATCAGAAAAAAACGGTTTTATTATTGATATAATTTATTGATCTTATTTGTCTTAGACACCATGATGCATTTACATTTCTACATTTTGAGTCATTTTGTCTTTTATTCTGAGACTACTACTAAAACTTTACTGAGCTCTCAAGTGAAGGAAGAGTTGAACCACATGAGGAAATTGCACTTAAGAAAAAACAAGAACTTCCAATGGATCAGTGTTAAATGCAACATTCTTCGACATATTAACCACGGGCCCTGTCAAACACGCACACACACAGCCCCCCCCACACACACACACACACGCACGCACACACACACACACACACACACCCATACACACACACACACACACACACACACACACACACACACACGCACACGCACACACACATGTAAATGTGTTATTTTAAAACCCAGGAACATTTTGATGACCAAGCACAGCTGAAAGAACAGCTTGTTTTGAATGAGAGGACATTGAATCAAGGGACAGTTATGCAAAGACAAAGTCAGACATCTGAAAATGTTGAGTTGTTCCTCCAGATCTCAGTATGTTTGATGTTAATGCGTGACCTCATTTTAAGAAGATTATAATAGAAAAATGCTGAAAGCAATAAACCTAAAATAATAATTTGGTTGCATCAAAAAATTGCATTTCCAATCTTTTTCTTGAAAATGTTATTTATGTTTACGTTGCTAATTTGCAAATTCCTCTCAAACCTAGTCAGCGTAAGCTAAGTCACACTGATGTTTCTGTTTGCTCAATCTTCACCTAAGTCAAGGCTGATCAAACACCAACATTCTTCAAACATCTCTGTTATTTTGAGTTTGAAGTGTCTGCACCATTATGAAAGTTTTCTCTCACCTTTGGGCTGCTTCCAGCTTCTAATGTACAACTGAAAGCCAAGTTAAATCAGTTGTCTCAGTTTTTCCTAACTTGAAGCTCAAAATGTTTTTTTTGTAAATAGATGGTGAACATACTGTGTGATTCTAAAGTTTTATATTTTGTCACATTAGAAAATCAACCCTTTTTATGACACAAAGCCATAAAAGAAAGTTGTGTTTACAGCCTTGCATATTATTTTTCATGTAGGCCAAAAAGTTAAATGTGGTCTTATCTGACCAAATCACATTCTTCGAGCTTTGCTTTTCAAACTATGAAGATTCTGGAAAACTGGCAATGAGAGTACTGATAACTTTCCGCCAGAATTGACTTATTTCTTGTCTCTTGAATTGTGGAATGCACATCTGATAAATGTCCTGTAAACTTTATCCCATCTGAACTGTAGATTTCTGCTGCTCCAGTTATCATGTGCTTGCTGGTTCAGGCCTTCTGTGTTTGGCCTCTCAGTTTTTGGTAAACTGGTTGTATTTTGGTAGGTTGGGAGTTGTACTCTTTGTTCTTGATGGATTGAACAGAGTCTTGTAAGATTAATAAAGTTTTAGATATTGCTTTAATTCTCCACAACTTCATTCCTGATCAGGTATGCATGATGAGGTGGAATGAATTTCTTGTGACGTACCTTGAGATGACATTTGTTTTGAGTATGAACTATATAATTAAACTGAAATTAATTATATAGTTGATGTTTTGTTAGCATTTTGTTCATTTTATGTTAGACCAGGATCCCTAATTCATTGTCTCTTTGCCATTGTTTTGCGCCTGTGTACCAAAGGCCACATTGTCATAATCAGATTTTTGTGCTCCATTTCATAATCATGATAACTTTATTCTTGTTTGTCTACCATAAGATTGCCTTCTTTTTCTTTTAAGTGTTGGTTCGACCCTCAACATGCAGGCTTGCATTTTGGTCCTGGATGACAGATCCATGGTCTGGATAGAAACCAGGTGGGATGAGTGAAACAACTCTGCAGAGCCATCAAACTTTCAGGATGCTTCCTTTCGACAGACCGACAGAACTTTCAGATGTGCAATAAAAATCAAATCTTGCCTTGTCATTGTTGACAGGCAAAGATCTTTGGACCAAAGTTTGTGTACTCACAACAAGTGTAAACTGAGGCCTGCATGAGTGAAACCTGCGTTCAAAGGTCCGAATGCCCACAGGTTGGAAGAAGTTTGACCATGGAGCAAATGTCTATGCACGCCACTCACTATTTCATAGTACAAACTTTGCTCCTTGTGGTTGTGGAAAATGGCATGCTCAACTGTGCATGAAAACACTGTTAGCAAATAGTCAGCCTGTAATGAGACTGTGTGGAAATTCATGTCACCTCCATTAACCTGTCGAGAAGACAGAGACACTCCTCCCGCCACATGAAGCCACATGACAGATGTGACTTCATCCATGAATGACATGAAAAGGAAAGACCTATGTGATAAATAAATCTGCTTTGACCGATAGCATCAGTTGTTTACGCTGATACAACAATAAACCCAATTCGGTTCAATAAACAGTGACTGACTGTTCTTCATTATAACAGCTACGTGATGTCTGACAGGATGTCTGCTGCACTATGACACCCTGTAAATGTGTAAGTGAAAATCTTTATGTCAAAACCTCCCATGGCTTCATTCAAGAGTCTGAGGACATATATGGCCCAGAGTTTCTGATCTTGAAAACAAGAGACTTGTATTGCTGTAGACATTCAAATTCAAATGAAGCATTGATGTTAGAATGAGAAGTAGCGTAGCTGTAAATGTAAACTCAGCTACGGCTCTGCTGGCGGTGGCTGATCTATTTTAAACTCACTTCATCTATGAGCTTGTTGTTGACTGCTATGCCTTCCCAAGCTGTAAATAGCACAGAGCACAAGTGCAGCACACCTTCACAAACAAGCCTTGATACGCAGCTTGTAATGTGACAATTTATGAGATCTACGTTGAGAAACCCCTTGATTTTAGGAAACAGGTAAAACTATTTTTGCTTCTTAAGTTTGTTAAAAGCATTCTTCAGTGTGTTTTTCCCCTGGAAGGGACTTGTGAATGTTTAACCTTCTCATTGACTGTCTACTGTATATTTAGGAGGAAATAGTCTTGAAGGGATTTATCAGGCGCTCGTATTATTTTCTGTCACAGCTGCACTTTGTACGAATTTGAGAAATAAATCTCAATGCATTTGTTTCAACTGTTTTAAAATTAACAGAAGAATAAAGTGAAACTTGGAATGAGTTTCGATCTCTTTTCCCTTTTGCCTTTGACAAACTAGGCATAAAATCACAAGTTTTTTTTTTACCCCGGAACTGACAGAAATGGTGAAGACATTTACATCGAGCCTCTATGGAGATCGAGGTCCATGCTGCTCAGGAACTGCATGGACTATTTATGCTCCCAGCGTTGAGGAACTTTCTCTTAAGTACATGATGACGTTTTTCTTTCCTGAGATTTTAGATTCTTTTTCTGTGAGACTTTCATTAAGCTTGCTAGAACAAAGAGAGCTGCACTACCAGCAGTCTTCCCAAGAGCTCTGGCTGCTTGCAGGCAGCCCACACACATTTACAACTCTGCATCGAAACCACACATCTTCCTCCCATTTTTTCAGGATGACCTTCGCATTCCAACAGTTGGAGCAAGGCTCCGAGCTACACCGCTTTGTTGACATCCAGCAGACGCCCGGCTCTGTTTCACTTAGTGATCAACTGTTAAATTTATATAAGAAAATGCTGAATTTAAAGGTAACATTTCCCATTACGTTTTCCCTTTTCAAAACAAACAAAACATATTATTCTGGCAAGCTATAACAAGCGAATTTTATTGAAGACCTTCACATTACATCTTGATGATTCTTAAATCACTTTTCTTCCAAATTAAAGACTTAAAACTCAGTCTTAGGACCCAAACCCCTATGACATCACATATTAAGCATTGCAATCAGAAAATTTAATTATTCCCAGCAGGAGAAGAAAAACATTTTCTGCAGAAGACAGAAAGTCTTCTTACAGTCCATCACTGCCCAACTAATTATTATTATTATTATTCCTCTGTAAGAACAGTGTAACCCGTGCACTGACCTTGCAAAAATGGGGGAAAGAAATGTTTTTGCAAACGGCGCTTCTCATTATGTTCTTCATGTTGAATTGTCTGTGCATGCCCCTGGAAGAGATGGACTTTATCTTGTAGCTGCTTTGAATCAACAGAGGAATAAAGCAAGATTTGGGAATAAGTGTGAATCTTCATCCCCTTTTTACTTCGACACGTTTTGCATAAAATGTCACGTTCGTATCTCCAAACTGACAGCAGTGGTGCAGTCATCTAAAACAAGTGTCCATGGAGAGCGAGGTGCAGCCGTCTGCTCAGGAACAGCATGGGTCATTTCTGCTCAGGCAGCTCGCCAGAATGAGAGCAGCTGAAGAGCTCACTGACGTCATCCTTCTTGCAGAGGGCATTTCCTTCCCATGCCACAAGGTGGTTCTGTCTGCATTCAGCCCTTACTTCCAGGTAAAACAACAACAACAAAAATGCCACTCTGTAGAGAGCAGATTTTAAAGATTTCAAAGGACAACACAAGACGTGTCAGCCTGTGTTTGGCAAAACAGTTTGAAGCTGACATCTAGTCTATTGAAACTGAGTGATTGTTTGGTTGCAGGCTATGTTTACATGTGGTCTGAAGGAAACTCGAGGAGGAGAGGTGCCCCTCAGAGACACAGCTGCACAGAGCCTTGAACTGCTGCTGAAGTACATGTATTCGGCTGAACTCCCGCTTTGTAACGACAACATCCAGGGAGTTGCTGCTGCTGCTGCCTTCCTGCTCCATGTGGATGGAGCTTTTAGGTGGGATAATAATCTCGGTTTGGGTGAATTTCCAAGAACCAGCGACTGTTGTACAGGAGCTAAAAGGCTTTTACTTCCCACAATGCCTTTTTTTAGGTTGTGTCAGAGCCACATGGAGGCCCACATGGATGCCTCAAACTGTGTTGGGCTGTACTATTGGGCCAGAGATCTTGGTGCTATTGATCTGGCTGACTGTGCTTTGAAATACATCTGTCAACACTTTACCCAGGTGGAGCTATTGCTGTCAAATTTTCTTTCAACTAGAGCCTTATAAGAAAAAAATATTTATTTTCTGCATCTTTCAAGGTTTGTGAGGAAGAAGAAGTGCTGGACCTTGATTCCCAGCGTCTTGGGACTCTCCTGGGATCGGATGACCTCAACATATCACAGGAGGAACTTGTGCTCGAGTTGGTGCTGCGGTGGGTTGAGAGGCACAGGAGCAACTCTCAGAGCGAAACCCAGGCTGTGGAGTTGCTCCGGCGAGTGCGACTAGAGCTGGTGGATCCTGGATTCCTCCGGAAAGCGAGGAGGAGGAACCCGGTGAGATGGGATTGGAGAAAATGACCAAATAATGAGGTCACTAGTCATAACCCAAAAATGTCAAAACATTATTAGGTACAATGTGCAGATGTTTTCTTTTAACGTAGAAATGAACGTCCTAGGTACTGCTGCGGGATGCAGAGTGCTTTGGCATGATCGATGCTGCCCTGCAGACCTCGAGTCTCTGTGAGACGTCCGCTCCACCTCGTCCACCTCTTCGATATGGCATGGAGACAACAGATTTGCTGCTCTGCTTGGGTGGAGTGAACACAGAGGGTGTGCCAGCGAGACGTGGAGGACTTGCTGACCAAAGTTTTTGCTTTGCACCCCTTGGTAGAAAGACCTACTACATCCCGTCTCCGCTGAGAGACTATGGCGGTCAGGGCCAGGTCACAGCAGGAGCAGTGACCCGGGACAGCAGCATACTGGTGGCTGTAGAGGCCGAGGATCAACACAGGAGGAAGAGGCTGGACATCTACAAGTTAGGACTATTCCTTGAAAAAGCATTTATATTTTTTGAACTTGTTACGACTGCAAACTTTTCCAAATTGTCACTCTCCTAAAATAATGAGCTATGTGATGTTTTTTTTTTTTTTTTTTTGCCAAAAGTGATTTGTTTTGCAAGAGGTGGTGATTTTTTTAACCCCCCCAAAAATTATCTTTCGGCAAAAACTATTTAGGCCATCATTTTGTGAATGTGATGAAACAATACTAAAAAAAGGTGCTGAGCATGTGTTCATCTTTCTTTTTAGTTATTATGGGTGCTTAGAAAACAAATACCACAGCGAATACTAAGGAACACAGTACAAAGTGTAGGGGAAATCTTGTGGTCAGCGTTTTCAGCAGGGTTTGGCTTTTAAATCCCTCTGAAAATGGAAAGAATATAAAATACCTGCCCAAGCTGACAGATTGACAAGGTCAGCATTTTTCCTAGAAACAGGCAAGAAGTCCATGACAACTCTGGAGGAACTGAAGAACCGCTAAGACAAATTTAATCATGTATTCCACAAACCTGGTCTTAATGGAAGACTGCCATAAAAAAAGCATCCCTGTTGTTGAAATAATAGCAACGATACACACATCATATTTGCATTTTGCTGCAAGCCATTTAGGACAGAAGTTCCCAACCCTGGTCCTCTGAGCCCAGTGGACTGCATGTTTTAGACATATCCCCACTCCACCACAACTGATTCAAGTAATTGCATTAACTCCTCTGCATGCCTCCAACATCTATCTGTAGAAGCCTGATAATCACTCACTCATTTAGGGCAGGTGCGTAGCCACAGCGAATATAAAATACTCACATGCTCTCGTGACTGAGTTTGAGAGACAGCGATGAATATCCAGATGCTCAACGCTGGTAGACACCTGGATCAAAGAATTTGATGGAGTTCAGGAAAGCTGTATAGAAACACCTTCCATGTTTTTATTACAACGTAAATTTGGAATCCATGGATCACCTCTGTCCTCCTCAAAATGTGTGTGCTATTGATTTGTGTCAATGTAAAGATACTAATTGGGGAAAAGGAGTATGAATTCTTCTCAAGGTACTGTGTGTGAAAAATGAGACATTTCAAAAATGTTGCTGCTTTAAATTTCTGCGCTGCCTGTTTATGTTTCAGATACAGTAATTCTGAAGAGAAAATCTGGGTGAAGCTCTGCTCTGCACCCTTCAGAGACATGTATGCCTTGGGGTTGGTCGGAGATGCTCTGTACCTCATTGGCGGTCAGATGAAAGTGCGTAATCACTACGTCATAACGGACAGTGTGGACAGATGGTCACTGAAGAGAGGAGGCAGCTGGCTCAGCTTCGCACCTTTACCACTTGCTTTGGCCTGCCACTGCACTGTGAGCCTGAAGGAGGGTCTCTACGTGCTGGGCGGCTGGACCCCACAGGTACAGGAGGAAGTACAATGTGCTGGAGGTGCATGTAATCATGTGTCTGAAGGGAAAGCGATGCCTCGTGTAGGCTTGGGACAACTAAAAGAAAAATCCTAAACCATATGGAGAGCCATTTCACCCGAAATAGATTAAATAAGTCAATAGTTGGATTCTTTTTTTTCCTATTTATATTTGCTTGTTTATACATTTCTTTATTTTTTTTATTTATTTGCTTGTTTCCACATTTATTTCTGCCTATCATTTTTCCATTTTTTGTATTCATATGTCCCATGAATCAGGAACAAATAAGTACAAATGAACAAAAAAAACGGAAAAAGGATAGGCAGAAATAAATGTGGAAATAAGTAAATAAATTCATAAATAAATAGGAATAAAGAAACCAATTACTTATCCATGTATTTAATTACTTACCTGTTTATTTACACTGTCATCAGAACATTTGATCTTATTCTTTTCATTAATCTTCATGCTTATGAAAACGCTTTGGCGCCCCCTTCTGGTAGAAACAACGAAGGCTTTAAAAAAGCTCTGTCCATCTCTTAGCTGATTAAATTCAAGCATAGATTAAAGTCTTATCTGTAATTGAACAAAAGCCCCTTTGATTTCTAAATGAGTTTCCTGTTTTCCTGTCTTTGAACTACCCGTCTTCTCTCCCGTTCCTCAGGACCAGCCAGACGATGAGCCTGACAAGCTGAGTAACAGAGCGTTTCGATTTGACCCGAGCAAAGACAGGTGGTCAGAGTGTGCCAGGATGAAATACTCCAGGTACCGCTGCGGCACAGCTGTACTCAACGGAGAAATCTACATATTAGGTGAGACTCTGGGACTATCGGTTTAGTTCATTTATATAGCAACAATTTGCATAAAAAAATTATTTTAAGGCACTTTTTGTTATAAACGGGTCTGAAGTTTGCGTGTCAGTGGCCCAGTCCTGAATGAGACTTGGCAAAACACAAAATCTAGCATGGAGAACTTTTTATAACATAAGAAATAAAGAGACAATACAAATATAAATGAAGAAGTTAGAAGCTTAACTTAGGCTCACTGGGCCAGGAATACTATTTGGAAGAAAAGAGCAATAAAAAGGAAAGCTTTCGATAGCAATGACCTCTGTTGCTCCGTCCTCACTGTGACTTTATTTATATGGAGAAGAAAAACAAACAGAGCACACATTTCTATTTGTTACAATAGCTCACTGGCTCTGCTGAAGAAAATAGACACAACTAACCCAAAAAACTGGTCAATGGAAAGAGTGAAAATGCAGCTGGGCAAAGGAATATGAAGTTTATCTTAAGTTTTCTGAACGGAAAATTTTTTTGCCCGTGTGTTTACAGGCGGTATAGGATGCGAAGGTGAGGACTGTGGACAATCACGGCGCTGTCTCAGCTCTGTAGAAATTTACAGCCCAGATGCAGACAGCTGGAGGCCGGGTCCAACACTCCCCACAGCCCTGCTTTCGCTTCGAACCAACGCCTCCAACATAGGAACGGTAGAAGGAAAGCTCTACCTCTGTGGATACTACAAAGGGGTTGGTGAGTGACACTTCCTGTTCCTATATACGGTTTTCAAGCTGCATTTTGGATGCATCAGAATAAAGGAATGCAAGATGACGAATGAAACATTGCTTCTGCAAATTAGACTTTGGGTCAGTCATCATCATACATTTACTGCAGGTCGTCATGAGATCATCACCAAGGAGATTTTGGAGTTGGACCCTGCAGACTGTGTGTGGACGGTTGTGGAGAGACGAGCAGCGATGCACGACAGCTATGATGTTTGTCTGGTGGCTAACCTCAACCCTCGGGACCTCCTGACACCCTGACTCAAGCACCTCCTCATGACTCTCTGAGAAACAATGCAAGGGCCTGATATGTGTGCGTGGGGGGTGACTGCAACGAGTGGCCATTCTCACAAAGCTTCATTCTGACATAAATACTTCACTCCCACATGTCAGACGTCTCAAAACAAGACTGAATGAAATAGGCTTGTGTGCATTTAGTTTATATGAATCATTTTGCTGCTTGATGAAATGGATGACTTTCATTAAATAGCTTTTAAGAAAGGCTTATAGAATAGTTTTGTTTTTGTTTGTTTCTTTTACAAAAACTGTCTAAAACTTATAAGCACAAAAAAGCCTTTTTAAAACTTATTTGACATGAACATCTTAAAGGATAAACTTCCTGACATTGTTGTATAAAGTGCACTCCAAGCTTGATAGCTACCCTGGAAAAGACATGTAAAAATGTTTATTAAGATGTGTAAAAAAAAATTTATGCAGTAACATGCTTTTATAGAAAGCTCATCTTGAAATTCAGATTACACATTCAGTGAAATGAACTGTGTATCAGCGCTGTACTATTAAAACTTTGCACTACCATTTTTGACAAATAGACAGCACTTTTTATTTTTCCATACGATTTCACAGAGAGTGGTGTTTTTGACCATTACTTTTTGCACAGTTTTTCCAGAAGCCTGGGTCCTTTCTGTTTGGGATGTGGGTCTTTGAACTGTGATGTTCAGGGAATGAATAAAGTTTTGTTGACAGAATGATCATTTTGGTGTTGATTTGATCAAGTTTTTTGGTGTTGATTTGATCAAGTTTTATGGGTTATTCTCCTGCTGATAAACCCAGTGATAAAAAGTCCCTGTGGCTGTGAACTTTGATAAGATTCCTAGAGTTTTTAAAGGCGAAATACCTTTAACTGTATAAAATATTTTCACCCAAACTACTGCTAAGTTTGGATCCTATTGTAGATAATAATAAAGAAATGCGTCTAATTTATAGTTTTTAATGATATAAAAGGAAAACTGGTCATTTAAAGATAAACTGTGCTGTTGACTGTGACAGATGCAAATACTCTTGGGGTTTTTATGCTTTAAACCTTTTCCCTTTCCCCTCCAGCTAATAAACATTTAAAAGTTAATACTGTTAGTTTTTATGTTGGAATTGTTCTTATATGTACATATATACTTTGTCATTTTGAATCGTAAATAAAAGCTTGATATGCAAGTTTAAGTCTGCATACATTACTTTTACAGAGACATAACTCAGTGGCACAAGATGGTTTGTTTCAGTCGCCTGGCTTGAAGCTGTGACCACGACAAACCATTTACAAAATAAAAAAACAAATTCAAGCAAATTCAGTTAACTTTTTTTCAGCTGCCTGCTTTGAACATCAGTATTCCTGCTACTTTTATGTTTTAAAAGAAAAAGACCAACAAATCTGGGAGAATTAATTCTGCAGCAGAAATCATCTTCAGATTTGGGGGAAACTCTCGCAGCAACCATGAGGCAGACTCACTGGCAGTATCTCTGAGCGGCTTCAAGACAACCAGTGTCCTTCTGCAAGGATAACAGCGCAGGTGTGTCAGTGGGAGTGATGAAACGTGGGAAACTCCTCTGACATTCTCAGAAAGGATACTTTCAGCTTCCCAGCCTCCAGTCTCAATCCAGCATGAAGAAGTGGTTTTTCCTGGCTTTGGGTGAGTGAAGTGAAGCTCTTTCTTTCTTAAAGTTTTTGCTGTGTGCATCCGTATTGCTATTTAGTCATCATACGGTTTATAAAATCAGAATTTTTTGAATAGCTTTTTGCAATAATAGAACTAGAAAATGTTTTTGCACCACAGAAGCTGTCTGTGCATGTGTTGCATGATCCTGTCTCCTGAAACTAAGATGGTACATAAATAATTCTCTACATAAACTGATGCAAATAGTTCAAACAAATTCAAACAACCTCTGCTTTAGTCATAATATGTGTTTGGAAGGAAAAATAAAGAAGAGTTGTCTGAATGAACAGAAAGACTGATGGATGCCAACCTGAACCAGTTCAATTATTAATCAACACTTTCTTTGTCATTGTAGAATGTCTCTTTATGCAAATATGTCACCAGTCCTTACTACAGAAGAGACGTTGTGCTTTCCAAGTGACAAACTCAAGGAATCACGGCTACTCCGCAGCTGGGAATGTGACTGGCTCTGTGCAGCTCTGTGAAAACACCGACTGCTGTTTGGCCATTTATCGGATCGTGAATGACCAGCTGAAGGTCGACACGCTCGGTGAGAAAGCTCCATGTCCAAATGAGAGAATCGGGGAGTTATTTAACAAAAAGCAGTCACAGTTCATGTTTATTCAACATCCAAGAGCAAAGATTTATGAAGGAATAATTCTTTGAAACATCAAGAGTTTGTGTGCGTTGTTCTTATCCACATGTTTGTTGTTTTTCAGCATGCGACAGCGTAAACATGCTTTGCCCACATGAAACCTGCAAGGCGCAACCACCCTTCATACATAACTTCATTACATGTACATGCAATACAGACATGTGCAACAGTAACATCTCGTGGAGTCCAGGACCAGAACAGCCTCCAGAAACCGACCACCATACAGCAGGTACTCACTAATTTTTTTATTTTTTTACAAATAACTGTTGGATGTAGCTAAAAATAAAATCTCTGCTTTTTTCCACAAAATTTTACTCATTCAAACAAAAATTTAAAAAAAAGAAAATAAATGGAAATGGACCTGTATTTGTTTTTTTTATCCTTTTTTTTCTTTCAGCTGAAATCACAAAAGCATTGTTGGTGGTGGTGATTCCGTCCTTTACTGCTGTCATTGTTATTGCTATCTGGTGGAGAATATACTACAAGGAAAAAAGTAAGCTTCATTTTTCTGGTGTATTGTATTTAGGAGGCTTTGGGAGACATATCAAGTTAACACCAAATCTTTAAATGTCTCGTTCTTAGATCAATGTAGATAGATGGATATACTTGATATTCAATCAAATGACATCCAAGTAGAGCTGAAATGGAGGATGAGAATAAAATACTGAGAAAAATTCTACGTCCATCTCGAGCTTCCTTCTAATGGATTTAGGAGAAATTTTCATGTTTCTCATCTTTTGTACACAGCTGCCTAATTGTGCTTTATGTATTCTACTAAAGACTGATTCTGGGGATCAGTAATAGGTTTGCAGAGATTACTCATAAAAGATGAATCAGAACCCTGTTTTTTGATCCGACTGAGAACATTTAGGAGAATTGCATGTCATAAACAAATTTTGAATCTTTAAATTAACAACTCGTTAGTTTTGATTGGATTTCAAGTGGTTTAACTGGATATGAAAAGATACATATTTATTGG
Source organism: Poeciliopsis prolifica (assembly GCF_027474105.1). NCBI lineage: Eukaryota > Metazoa > Chordata > Actinopteri > Cyprinodontiformes > Poeciliidae > Poeciliopsis > Poeciliopsis prolifica. Next base: position 608,896 of record NW_026562398.1, read on the forward strand.
TCATTGTTGTATCAGCCTCTGTCACAAAATCATGAAAAACAATTTGAATTGTTTTAAGTCACCATAAAAAAAAGTTGTGTCTAAAATAAAATATGTTTTTGAGTAGTTAAACAATGTTGGGCATACAAGACAAATTGACAGTTCTTAATAATTTCTAGAAAAAGAAAATCATGTTTACTTGTAAATGAAAGAATTCATGTGCTTTAAACTTTGGTAAAGTTTCAGAGGTTATTAAAGTATATAGCAAGTCTCACCTGAAGTGTGAATATTTTTATTTATTAATTTCTGCTGTTTTCATGTTTGGTATCTTTACTGCTCTTTTTCATTTTGTCCTGTTTTTCAGACAAAACGAAGATCCAAATTGAAGGTAGGTTCAGATGTGCTGGTTAAGATCCAGATCTCTTTCTTTAATAAAGCAGCTGGACCTTGATGGCCACTTTAGTAACAAACCAGTTATTATCCTGATCCCACCTGTGTGATGACCTCAGCAGACAAACACAAACGTTTTTGTTCTTAAATCAAAAAAAAAAAAAACAATAAATATTCTTGAGTAATTGTTTGAACTTTTTATCTTATTTTTATGACATTTTCAGGACGTCTCCAGTAAACCTTGAGTCTCTTTCATTCTCTGCTAAAACTGACCTTGGTCTTTATCTTAGACACATAACTCCCCTTTACCTTTGCTACTCTTCTGCAACATCTTAGCAGATGTTTAGTTCGGCCATCTTAAAGCGAATAAATACACCTGCATGTCTGCCAGATCCGCTGTAAAATGTCTTCTATGTTTTTAGAGGAAAATCTGCAGTCGGCCTGCAAGGACTATAACATCCAACAACAGTGTTCCTGTCAAATAAAAGCTTCAGAGAACCGGATTACGGACACTGAACTGCAGGGGGTGAGTCTCAGAGTGTTCTTCAGACATTTTAGTAAGTCCTGAAAGCTTCTAGATTTTCTCTCTTTGTGTATCTGACAGGTTCTGGGACGAGGCCAATTTGCAACTGTTTATCAAGGGAAGCAAAGGGGAAGTGTGGTGGCTGTGAAAGTGTACAGTGCAAACTGGAAACATCAGTTTATTAATGAAAAGGAGGTTTACGAGCTTCCACTGATGAAGCATGAGAGGATTCTCCAGTTCTTAGGCACGGAGTGGAAACCAGACAATGGCAGCCTGCTCATTGTGCTTCAGTACGCTGAACATGTGAGTACGGAAAGGTCCTTTCATATTAACCAGTCTGAGCCGCATAAAGGGTTTGGTTGGGGTAAATTACTTAGATTGTTTTCAATTTACTGAAAGATCAACATATAGGAAACAAAAAGGAAATGATCCTCATAAACAAAAGGGGTTTCCTGTTGCTAAAAGGTGACACTATTAGCAAAGGTGTTATTTTATTATGTGAAAGTCAGTCAAAGGGAAGCTCCTGTTTCATTGAATGTTTAGCAAATGACAGTTCGAAAAATGTCTAAAACATCTAAAATACAGTTAAGTATGGAGAGGTTCAATTTCCAAACTCAACCTAAATAAAAAAAATGTGAAATCTAGACATATAACTTGCTAAATATGTGTGAATGTACTTCTGAATCTACAGACATTTTTGCATTTACAGAAAACTAAATGTTATGTGACATGAAGTGCAACGGTGCAGATGAAACGAGAGGGTAGCAAAATAGTTGTTAAGGCAAAATGTTTAGATTTTTGTTTGTCAGACTAAAGAAGATATATCAAAAGAATAGGTTTACCCCTGAATGCATTCACAAACAATCTTCTGACCACTAATATTGCTTTTAGAATAAGGGCTAGATTGCATTTTACTTTTTTCTGGAGATTTTCATAATATCTTTCCCTTTTGTCCTGGAGTTGATATGCACACTTTGGACCAAAAGATGTCCATTTCTGGGACGTGGGACCAGTCTCCTTCCTGTATCTTAACATCTGGTTTCAGAAAAACACTGAATATTTTTGTGCTAGCCAGTTTTAGATAAATAACATTATTAAAGAAATAAACAACTTCATCACTAGAAACTCTACTTTCCTAATTTAGACTTTTAATCAACCTCATATTTTGTAAAGCTGATAAGATGCTATTCTATCAACCATTAGAAACATGCAAGAAAACAACTTTTTAGATATCTAACAGAAAAAAAGGAGGGATGTAGATCCAAGAGTAATCTACATCCCTCCTTTTGTTTTTGTTTTGAATGTGGACAGTTTGCATTTCTCCAGCTGAAGGCTGGATTTATATTGTCACCTTTTTTTTGACCTCTGAACTGAGTGGCAAACTTCTTGAGTCCTGGACAGTCGTCTTGTCTTTGATTTCAGGGTTCTCTTCATTCCTTTCTGTGTAAACACGCCAGCAGCTGGATGCTGTCCATGAGGCTGTGCCAGTCCTTATCGGAGGGACTTTCCTATCTCCACTGTGACCTCCACAGCAATGGTACTGGCCAGAATCCCACACCACAAAAATGTGTTTACATGTTCACATTGTAGCATGCACGCTAGAGAGCTGAATCTGACAGGACTGACAATGACGTGTTGCTTCTGACCGAAAACTGTTACAGAAACTCGATCAGCCGGGTGATGAAATATGGATTCCTACCGCATGGTTTAGAAAAAACACCACATTTCTAATGGGTTTGCAAAAAAAAAGTATACACATTTGCATATAGTGTGCAGAAATCAAGGATATTCTGCTGGAATTGTCTCAGAGTTACATTAATCACTTCTTCACAAGCGAATGCCTCCTTAAATCATAAACAACTGATACATAATGTATGAGACATAATGTGATAACTTATCAAAATATCACCTCTCTTTCATGCAGCAGAGAAATGTGTTGGGTTTTTTTGCTTCTTTTGCTAATGTTGCCAACAATAATAAGGAGGATATGATGAGCTGCAAGCAGGGTGAAGCTGATATGGTCGGGTTCATAAATCTCATTGTCAAGCATCTTTCAGCTCATACCACTTTGAATGTATAAATAGCTTTTAGCAATTATTTGGATAATCAGCAAATTATCCAGAAATCTAGACATAGCTCTTGCAAATGTTTACAGCTGCAGCTGTGTAGAATACAAGTCATTGCAGGGAAATGTGATTAAAAGGAAGCATTTGAAATGTCTGAGTCTTTCTTTCGCACAGATGTGCACAAACCTCCCGTCGCCCACAGAGACCTCAGCAGCTCCAACGTGCTGGTGCGAGCAGACGGGACTTGTGTCTTGTGCGATTTTGGATCCTCCACGATCCTGCGTTCTTGTTCAGGATATCGCTTCTGGAGGAACCACTCCACAACCATGACGGTGAGATGATTTGTTGGGAATCAAAAATCTTACTGCCAAATCAATTCATTAAAAAAAAAAAAAACACTCAACAGAAAAGAAACAATCTGCACAATTTAACGCTAGGTGACCAATTTTATGTCTCCTCAAGCTCTTAAAAGGAACCATGCTTTTTTTTTAGTCAAATTCACAGTCCCCTGATTGCTGCTCTGTGAACTACATGCAGATGAGATGCTGGAGGGCTCTGTGAACCTCAGCAGCAGCTCTTTTCTCCTGCAGGGCGACATCTATGCCTTAGGTCTGATTTTGTGGGAGATATGGATGCGCTGCTCTGACTTGTTTGCAGGTAAGTTACTGTTGTAGCCAAAGTAATATATTGATCTTTTGGAACAGAACTGCATTGTTTAGTTGTTTTTTGGGGGGAAATGAACACCTTATTTATAATATTTTATGATGAGACAGATTGGGATTTTTCATGTGAAGTTAAGTTGTTAAAAAACTTTTGACTTTCCCTGCAGTACCTGGTGCCATCTTCATTTACTATTCAGTGAATTCACAGAAAGTTGAAGCCAACATCTAGTAGGAGAGTCATCAAAATCAAAGTGAAGTGTTCTGGGATCTTAAAAACAAATTCACAATAAAAGACATTATAGTGATTTGTGGAAACGATTTTTGTAAGCTTTTTAATCATCATCATTCTTGAGTTTGGTTTGATTTTATTAGTCCTTCTTGGATTAACCTGTGGGTCCAGGGACTACTTAATCTGGATTTATTCTACATAAATATGATGCAACAAAAATGTTGAACTATAGGTCCTTAAGTTCAACCTTCAGTTGAAAAACATCTTTATAAATGAGGTTTTTAATGCTATGAAGTGTTGACCAGATGGTGGTGCTCCAGGACCGAATGTTCGTACGACCGCAGGAGTTCACCCTTTAACTCAGCCTTTCATTTCTCAATCAGTAGTTGTAAAAGTCCTAGATATTACGAGTGTGTCACAAAACACCTGTAAGAAATGTTCTTCTGTTCAGAAGTCCCTCCCTGGATATTCCTAAAACCCCCCCAGTTGTGCGGTTTGTGCACACATCCTGACTGGTTGCTGTGTCAGGCGGTTTAGTGAAAAATAATAATAAAATAAATTTGAACTGATTCAACACTCTTTGTCTGTTTCCCCACAAGTGCATTGAAAACTCAAAATGCACTTTTAGGATTTTGTGCTATAAAAAAGCAGAAACCCAGGCAGCATCTGATAGGTTTTCTGCGTAAAGCTTGTTTTCCATATTATGTTCTTCGAAATCCTAAATTGTGCAAAATAAAAAAGAAAAAGCTCTTATTGTGCGAACAGATTACAGATTAAATTCATTTCAGTTTGTGCAAACACTGTCACCGACAGGGGGCGCTGTTCCAGAGCATCTCCTGCCTTATGAACTGGAGCTGGATGCCAATGTAACACTGGAGAGGCTCATCCTGTTTGTGTCTGAGATGGACAGGAGACCCTCCATTCCTGGAGACTGGGACACGTCGCCTCAGGTGTTAACCGAGACTCTTCGCTCTCGCTCGTGATTGTGCGGTTGAATATCAACAGTGTGACGCGCTGACTGAAAACTAACTCAACCTTTTTCCAGGGTCTTGGCCTAAAGGAGCTGCTGACAGACTGCTGGGACCGAGACACGGACGCACGGCTCTCAGCTCCGTGCGTCGTGGACAAATTAATGTCTCTGTAACCTTCTGAACGCGATGGTTTTTGTTCTGTTTTTTCCTTCCAAGTTGATACACATACAGATATAAAGATAGTAGTTCTCGTTTTGTCTCACCGCTGTTTGTTGGAGTTTCTCATTTTTAGCGCACTAACAGTTCACATGTAATCTGATCATAAGCTTTCAATAAAGACGTTTTTGATTGAGGTTTGAGTATTTATTGTTATAGCAGATTTCATTTTTTATTCATTTTTTTATTGAGAAAAAACTCGCACATTATTATTATTATTATTATTATTATTATTATTATTATTATTATTATATCACCAGCTTTTGGTTTCAAGAAGGTAAACCAAGAGATATTTGGCAGAAAAGTGAGAGGAACTTCAGGCAGTTTGTGGCTGAATTTGGGCTCATTTGGGTTCAATATAGCAGCAACTCTTAGAAAATAAGAGGCATATATTAACGTGCATCGTCATAGCTGTAAAAATTACTGGATTGCATATGTATTACAAATTTCTCTGACTCTTGAAGTGACGTTCTCTTTGTGAAGTTAATTTTGTCTGTTAAAAACCAAAGGGATCATTAAAATGTATTATCAGTAAGTTCAATTAAACCCTTCAGGTGGGCATTACATATGAATTATTAAGAGGTCATTGAATACCTTTAATATTTAAAATAAAAAAAATAAAAAAAACATTTGATCAATTTCTACGGCTGGCTGATTTTACACAATGTAATGTTTTTTGTTTTGTTATTTCCCCTCATAATCTTGCGTAAAGGGCGCAGAAGAGGATAAATGAGTAAAGGCTTTACTTCCTCTGGCTGGTAAAGCATCAGGAAACACGGCTGAGTGATGTGGGGGAAGCGGCCGCACATTCCGGGCATATTTCCCTTCTGTGCTACTCAGTCAAGAAGGAGCAAAAGCCAGAATGATGCCCGATGACGCGCCGGCATGTTGGAGGCTCCACCCATCTCTCTGGACCATGCGGCTCCCTGTTGCTGAGCTCATTAAGCCGAGAGAAAGAGAGAGAGATAGAGAGAGAGAGAGAGAGAGAGAGAGAGAGAGAGAGAATGACTCAGATCCTTCTTAGCGCGTTTATCTGCGCTGCGACTTCCTCCTTGCGCCTATAAACTCTCTATATGGGCAACTCCAAGCCTCCCTGCGCCAGCTTTCGCAACAAACTCTGCACAAGCTCCTGACAGCTGCGCTCCGGTGCCCGGGGGGAGGATGGGCAGACGGGAGTCGCACGGCAGAGGCGCGATGAACCCCAGCCACCTCTCCGAGCTCGGCCGCCTGCAGGACTCGGCGTCCAGCGGCCACCGCCGCCACCAGCAGCAGCAGCACCAGCAGCAGCAGCACGGGGAGCAGCTCCGGGGGACGGACAGCGGCGCAGACAGGAGGCAGAGGAAGGCGGACCTGGCCGCGGCGGCAGCGCCGGTGGAAGTGAAGAAGCACCAGCATAAACACAACCTGAAGCACCGCTATGAGGTGATGGAGACGCTGGGGAAAGGCACCTACGGCAAAGTCAAAAAAGCGGTGGAGAGAGCCAGCATGAGAACAGTGAGTGCATGTCACAGTTGTAGGATGTAGATTTTATTCACGAAATGGTCTCTAAACTCTGGCAGTGAAGCAAGCAGTTTTTGAGATGTTGCAGGGGCGTCTATAGTTTTTTTTTTTTTTAAGGAAGGACAAATGGGAGGTGGGCTGATAATGACGGGGTGGTTCACCAAACCAAAATGTTTTGATAACAAAGTAATTAAATACAAGTCCCTGTAGAATCACATTGTTCAAACAACCAAATAGTTTCTGAGTTCATGTTTTCAAGCCCAGGTTCCAGATGATGCCAGGAGGGATGAACATACAAAAGGGGCCAGATGAAGGACAAAACAGAAATGCATATTTAATCAGATGTTGTTCTGTTGTCTCCTAAATTCATGTACCAGGGGTGTGTGTCATTAAATTTGTGCCCCCCGCCCTCTTTGATAGGGGGCCTCTGTGACGCTTTGTGGTCCCTGTGTCTATATCTACTTGCTGTGGTTCTTAATTATTGATGCTGAATACTTGCTTCCTGTTCTGCCAGGCTGAAATGCCTTTGCTCTGACTCACTCAGTGCTTGGGGTAAGAACCCTACAATCAGCCTCCAACAGTGGTTTGACCCAGTTCACTGGAAACCAGCAAAAACCCATCTTATGCATTGACAGACATTGTCTGTTTTACTTCCGAACCGCAGATTCTGACTTGTTTTAATAGTGGATTTCTGTTGCTGAGTGTGTGCGTGTGTGTGTGTGTGTGAGCAGAGTGAGAGGGTTTGTTAGGACTTGGGGAAAATGCAGAATTCCTTGTGCCATTAACCAACGCATACCAAGGATTCTTTGAAACAAAACGGACATTATTTTTGGAAACGAGGCGAAGGGGCTGTTGTTTGAGCTCAGCAAAAAGGGCAAGAGGAGGAGGAGAAGGTAGAGGAGAGTTTTACAGCAAATTGAAGACGAGACAGTGGTTTTAGATTCAGGATCAGAATTACCAACATGCCAGAAACATCACAGGATCAGAATAAAACTAATTTTTTTTAAAAAAATGAACGATTCAGATTAAGATTTGACTAATTGTATATGTGTCAGATGTATTTTATTCCTTAACACATAATTGTATCAGATGTTTATAGGTCCTAAATTGCAATGCATTTTCAAATCGCTAAAGAAAAACACTGCGAAAAAGATCTTCACATTTACCGCTTATTGCATTTTGTGTTTTTTTTGTTTTCTCCATGTGAACACCTTGATTTGTTTTAATAGAATCCCAAAGCCAAATCCTCTGCTTCCACCCTGAAAGAGATGATTTCCTTTAATGTCAATTTACTACAGCGTGCCTGTCTTGGTCCAGATGCCTGTAAGCAGCACACAGCACAGTTTGTGATTGTTGGCTATGAAAGGAACAGCTTAAGGCTCTGTGTTTAGCCGAGCACTGAGGTCCAGGGTCTGTTTGGCAACGATCCCGTCTAATCCCACAGCTAAATCTTTCGCAGATGCTTTAGTGACTCTTGGGATGCATATGTGTGCCTCTCCATGTATGTCCATGTCAGGAAAACTTAGACTTCAATAATCACTTGGCACACAATCGAACCTGACTTGTCAATTTTTCAGCCTCCTGAAGAAGAGAGAAAGGCGGATGGAGCTGTAAACTCCTGTTACTCTCACCTTAAATAGCCTCTGGATTTCTACTTCTTTTGCTCTCACTTAAAGCGCAACTCTGACCAGCTCTTAGTGACTCATGCAAGCTGCAGCTTATGTTTCCTGCATTTGTGAAGCAGCGACTCTAATCTAAGAATTTGTCACTCCGCTCATTATTTGGCAGAACAACGAGGCACAGCGGTGCTTCTGATATCTGCACACAGCAGAGTGAGCTCATACAAGTGCACACATTCTCAAGCTTCCCCGATTGAAACTTGTCAAGAAGGGTGAGCAATGCTCTCTTTATGCAAATTTTCAGCAGCTGATGCTTGGCAAATGCCGACAGCAAAACACAACTTGTTTTTGCTCCATAATTTGTCTCCTGCTCTTTCCCTTCCATTTGTTCTTTTTGCAAAATTTGATTCAGCATCTCATTTTATCCATTCATTTGTTTTGTATAATTTCCTACTAGATATATTCTGACAATAAAACACACCTGGTTGACGAAGTATTGATTTTAACTGCCGTATTTCACACAAATCTAAAGTGTTTATAGACACAAGAAAACTGATAATCCGGATGTATGTGTGTATCTGTGTCGACGAGGTCGGACGAGCAACGTTTGACTTGTGTCAGTGTCGATTCTGCAGTATTCAAGTCCCATCCCAATTTGACCTGATCCTCTTCACAAATCGCTTCCATGATTTGGCAAATCTTCCTGCTATCCATGCAGTGTTTTCCATCACTGTGAAACAAACACCTCCAAAAATAAGTGTCAGGGTAAACTTGTTTTTGGAAGGATAGCCTCTGTCTTAATTAAATATTGATTTACAATAATTTTGGAAAACAAATGCAAAGAAAAAAACAAACAAAAAGAACACACACACATTGCTTTACATGTAACAAATTATATCTGAAGTAAGTTTGATTGATTCCACAAAATTAAAACTCTGACTATTGCATTTAAATGGTGACATAAAGGACTTCTACTAATGAATTCCACTTGTCACACTATTCCCTTGTTTCTCTGGCTATTCAGGTCAGCAACTCACTAGCAGGCCAACACTGGACAAGTGCCATTCGGCTGATAACTGCTCAGCATATGGACTCCAGACTGCAGCCCAGCAGTGGAGATTTTACTTCAGAACAAAATCTCAGTTAATGTGGGAAAATGTCTCTGAACGTCTCTTGTTTGACCGTTGAAAATGCAAAGCATTCCCAAAAGCAGCAATTTCCCTTCATTACGTAGCTTCCTCATCAATTATGGAAGGTCAGGCCAGTCGCAGGAATTCAGTGGCTTGTGTTCGCCTTGCACGACTGCAGCTAACGGAGCGTGTGAATCGTGTCTTCCCGTGTCCCGTAAACATTTTTCCAGCAGCTGAGAATGCTACGGCAGTGACCTTGGGGAGGAGGGGTGTAGTTCAACCATATTCAAACAGCAACATTATTGTGTGTTTAAATGTCAACTCTGCTTGTGCACATCCTGTGATGCGTATTAATCTAAGGTTAAATTCTGACGTCCGCTCTTCGCTCCTCTCCTTCGTTCTGTTTCTCTAAGAGAATCCAGAGCCGTTTAGTGGCTCATGTTGGGGGAGGTCTGTTGTGGTGCTCCTGTATTTGTGGATTTAGGAGGTTGGGGGGCCTACTTTGGGGTGCGCCAGGGATTAAAGAAGAGGAGTTTTTACTCCACAGCTGTCAACCTTCCGCATCTTAGTGTGCTTACTTCCCTGGACAGCAGCCTCTAAAACCAACATAATCACCTCTAATACCCACAGATTGTGCAAGAGAGTGTCTATAACTGTGCTTCGAGTGCGCATGTGCAAAAACACTAATTTTTAGAAGTTAAAGAAAGAATAAACCATATCGCCCAGTTTCCCTCGTGGTACCGCCAGAACAAGCTTTCCAGAGATTAAATTCATTTTGGAAAATTTTTTTAATGCTCAGTTGTATGTTTCACTCCCAGGTGGCAATCAAGTCGATCCGAAAAGAACGCATCACCGACGATCTGGACCGGATTCACATCCAGAGAGAGATTGAGATCACCTCCTCACTCCGACACTCCAACATCATACGCTTCCATGAGGGTAAGACCGTGTTGCATAAGTAGAGAGAGGCATAGATATCACTTATTCAAGTGATATTATGTTCACTCAGTTCACATAAATATTTTGTCTTCATTATTCTTTCAGACAAAAACAGCAATGACTTCATCCAACTAAGATTTTTCTAGTCATTTAAATGGCTTCCTGATCTGTGCATTTAAAAAAACATTTTTTTCCCAATACAACTTATTGGTGTGTCACTTTTTTGACTTTATCTGGCGCACATCATTTCTTCATATTTTTCCATAATGCCCAAAATGCACTCAAAAATTGACCCGAGTAGATCTAGATGGTTCTTAAAATTTCTACGTTTAGAACTCTGCAGAGCTGAGTGCCACAACAAAATAGCACAAACAAATCATGAAGAATGTGTGGAAACCCTGCCTGTGAAACCTTTCTTGCGTGCTGTGTTGACAGTTTTCGAGAGCCGGGATAAGATTGTGATAGTGATGGAGTACGCCAGCAGAGGGGAGCTGTACGACTACATACAGGAGAGGAAGCGACTGCCGGAAACAGAAGCCAGAAGCATCTTCAGGCAGATTGCTTCAGCCGTCCACTACTGCCACAAGGTCAGACACGCACACGCTCCTCAAATGTGCCGCAGAAACTGAGTATAAACTGGGGCAACACATGAACGCATGTGCCGAGTATTCAGCTGAGCGTTAGTAAATACTGTAATGCTAAATCCACTAAATCCTAATCATAATACTGTGCTGAAACCTGACTTTAGTTTCAGATCTCTCTGGTTTCGGAGCACATTAGGCTCTGATCGCTGTTCGCAGTCACATATTTACATGTTCACCGACCTCCTTTATGAATTGGGAAAGGACCAAATCCTTCTTTTCTGTTGTTGATGTCAACATTAAATTAGCAGCCTTGCCAAAAAGCAGGAATTACCAGGGAAATGCTTAAATCCGGTTAATACACAGCAGCAGCTAGAGAGGAGCTGTGCCTGACGGTCAGCTGAGCTGGAAGTAACAAACACGTTTTGTTGCTTGTTGATTTTCCACAAACTCAACATATGGAACTCGAAATGACATCCAGCACCTACGGTTTGCAGGAAGGATGGAATTTGCTGTCCTGCTGCTCCTGACTATATTCTTAAAATAGAAACAAATGTTCTGGCATGAATGAATAATTGACTGTGCTGCAGAAGTATGCAGGGCACACAGAGGTATTTTCAGCTCTTCCAGAGTTTTTTGTTCCATAAAATGAGCCATGATGAAAATAAGGATAAACCGATTGTGCAGAAAACACATTCTGGAGACATGGGTCATTTCCTTCACAAAATGCACCTAAGAGGATGAAACTAATGAAAGAATGGAGTCTCTGAATTCTTTTGCGTCACTCGACTTCCTGGGTGGTCATATATATCTATTGAGGCCTTGTCTTTTCCTGTGAGTCACTGCCAACTCAGTATCTATGGAAACACTCAATCCTTCAACAAACCTTTCCTCCAAAAGGAGCTGAAATGGGGGGTTTTCCACCTCCGATTTTCCAGACTCCACATGTCTCCTGACTTGTTGGCACCGGTCAGGAGATTGAGTCATAGCCAGATTAAAAAAAAAAAAAAAAAAAAACCCAAGCCAATTGTTTCTCTGCTTGATAACCTGCCTCAGCGATCTCGTGCTCTGTCTCTGCTCTCTTGCAGAATGGTGTCGTGCATCGAGACCTCAAGCTGGAGAACATCCTTTTAGACAAAGATTTAAATGTAAAGGTAAGGCTCAGCAAATCCAGCTAATCACATTTGAAAAACATCATTTTCTGATCTGACTTAAAGATGTTTAATATTTGTTCAGAATCTACACATTACATTCAAAACTAACTTTTATTTCAATTAATTTGAATAAACATCCCACCTCCCCAAAAAAAGGTGCATTTTTGCATGAAAACTGTTTTTCACTAATGGAGCGATATGCATAGCTTTCTATCAAAAGACAGAAAAAAAGTGAACATTCTGAACATGCATGTAAAGACTTCATCCCCACGAAAATGGCAATGTTATTTTTATACTATCCACACCGAACCCCAGTAAACATTGTGCAGTCTTATAAAGTTACCCAGGGGATGTTTTCTGGACTTGCCTGGACATTACTGGCCTTATATGGGAGCTGTTCATGGCCAAAAGGGAACGCAAAGAATCCAGCAGCAATCTGGGCAGATAGTTAATTTTTTTTTTTTTAAAAAAGCAATATGTGCAGACTTCCCAGCAGTTCTTCATTCTTACCTAATCTAAACAAGCTCACCACACTGACCTCTCAGAGCATGTGCTGCAGGAAATGACCAACACTCATGTGTTTGTCTTATGTCTGCACAATAGAAAAATGTTTAATGGCATGAATAAGAAAACAGAAACATTAAGCCATGTTTTAAATAACTTTGAGTCTGGGTCAGTTTAGACTCTTGTGTGCATTGCAGTGTCTGAATGCAGTGAATACTTTAGGAAAATGAGCAAATTATGATGATAATTGATCACTTTCACTGTGTAAAATCCCCCTTAAAGAAGAACACTTTGCAGAGCAAATAACATTTCTTGAACGATAATGTTTATTTTATCCAATAAATTATAATATTCAAATTTATTGAATAAATTAGAATATTAGACCCATTCAGTGAATTAGAATATTATTAAAAGGTTTGTTCATTTTAATAAGCCTATCACCAAATGAAACATATTATATAAATGAATTAGTCATTTGTGTTTTAACATCTGTTTCTTTTAATCATAATTTTCTGTTAACAGTAAACAACACGACATTTAAGATTAAAATATTACATCAGACCACTAAAAAACAGAAATATGGTTTTAAAAAATCACTACCTGCTTAAATGTTATTTATCAAAAGGTAGTTTTAATCTGACAAGCAAGAGTCATCACGAAATATATTCTAATTTACTGAATTTGACAGTATGTTGACATTGCACATTTAACCTCACATTGACCTCAACGTGCAATCAATAACACTTCAATGTATGTGCTACTGCAGACAAAAAAATAAAGCACATATGGCTCAAAGTTTTGATATGCTGCTTAGTTTCTCATATTTTGCAGATCTTCACCTGTAATATTTTTAGCTTGGCTTTAAGCTGGTTTCTTTGGTCTTTCTAAAGTTTCCTAGCATCTGTGATTATTAAACTTGGACATTAAGCCATCTGAGATGTCTAAACCTTGTTGGAACAAGTGAAGGAAAGTCACGATCTTGCTTCACAAACACACACCGTTGTTGCCACTGCATAAACAAATAAAGACCACAGAGCTATGTTGTGTACACAATGTCACCTTTTGGATTTAGGTCTCTGTTGTTGTGGGCCTTCGTGTGATGGAAAAAATGTTGCCATGTATTTTTAACACCAGAGCTTGTGATAGTGGGCTGGTGTGCATGTTAATAATCTCTCCAGATAGAGTCGGGGCACTGTGTGTGTGGTTATGCCTCCTCGCAGCCTGGATGAGTGATTGTTCCGTTACGTAAGCGTGCAAGCAGCGCCAGGCTGATGTTTTTGGCTCTTCTCTTTCCTTTCTCGCACATTAACTGACAAAAAGTCTTCACAGGGCTAATTTTGGACCGTTTAAAATAGCTGTGAGTTGTTTTGTGCTTTCAGTACTAAATTTGCAGAGAATAGTCAGTGAAAAGGAATCCAGAGTCCAGGATGTGAGTGGTAACGTGAATGTTTGGCAATGTGTGCACTCCAGCAGAAAGTTTGCGTTTTTATAATGTTGTTGTGTTTATTGTTCATGTTTTGTTTGTGTTTTCTGTCTTCTTTCAAATCCAAACCTGTTGTTTTGTTTTCCGCCTTCTCTCTGCAGCTTGCCGATTTTGGCCTTTCCAATAATTTCCAGACCGGCTCCCTGCTGCAGACCTACTGTGGAAGTCCTCTCTATGCTGCTCCAGAGATAGTCAAGGGGCTGCCGTACACCGGACCAGAGGTGGGCCCGTCATCATGGTGGTCTAAAACACCACTTACTGGGAATGTTATTTCTGTAGGATAGATCAAATTATTCTTTGAACTTTGGGATTTCTAAATGCTCTCAAGTGTAAAAAAAAAGTGCTTTTAGAAATAGTTTCTGCATCACTACTTCTTATGGCAGCAAATCAGTTTTGATTTCATCAATCTCATCATGGATAGGATCCTAATTATATATCTTCCTGATATCACACAGCGTTAATTCTGCCTGGTTTATATATATGATTATATTCACATATAAGCACACATTCACATATGCTTATATATGAATATAAGCATATTGTGTATATGCTTATTCTTCCAGATATGTGGTTATGTCATGTTTCCGATATTTCGCAGACAATGAATCGGTCAATATCCTCTGTGTGTAATAATACTTCCCAGTTTCCTTCATTCACATCCCTTGTCTTTCTTCCTGTTGTGTTATTTCCTTTTCTCACTCCTGGTATGGCACTACGTCAGCTTTTGTTATTCCACCGGATTTTCAGCTCGAGCATGACTTAAGTTTACGTGAATAAATTAATTACATCGTTGCTTTATATCTGTTCTGCATTCTGTGTCACAGCAGCCTTTGGATTGAATAAAAGTGTGTGTACAATTTTATTTGTCAGAATGCGTCCATTGAAAGTGTTCACTCTAAATGGATGATGAACAATATGAACTCCCAGACAAACCCTTTACGAAGATCAATGCAGAGCATATTTCTTTGCGTTGATATTTCTCACAGTGTAAAAGTTTCTTAAAGCTCATTGTTTTAATAGAAGACATTATTTTACCCTTGTTGTGTGTTAGGTGGACTGCTGGGCTCTCGGTGTGCTGTTGTATGCGTTAGTTTACAGCAGCATGCCTTTTGATGGGGCCAATCACAAAAAACTGACTGAGCAGATCAGCCAAGGCCGCTACTGCAGACCCAACCCGCCTTCAGGTAAACCAATAAAACGTTCACCTCCAATAAAACGTCTTTAAGGCGAATCAGGTGTGATTGCTTTGTGTTAAGCCTCTTTAAATAGCTGTTGATCTGTTCCTCCCAGATGCCTGTGCCCTCATTGACTGGCTGCTGACGGTACGTGCAGATGAGAGGGCCACCATAGAGGATGTTGCCCACCACTGGTGGGTAAACTGGGGCTACGATGAGAGTGTTTGTGACTGCCCCACATCTCCGCACCAAGAATGCCCTTCGCCCTTGCTGGCCCGCTACATCGACTGGCAGAATCAGGTGGGCAAAGCTGGCGAAATGACATCTGACCCTGGAAGCAGGACTTTGGACTCCTCCTGTCGTCCTCAGCTAACATCGAACTCATTTTACTTCAGTTTACCTTTTAAAAATGACTGCGGAGGAGGAGGAGCAAGAGTCCGTGAAGGAGCTTCAAATCTCAGAAAGTCACGCAAGGAGAATGCAATTCCACAGACTACCATGGGAGCCTCCACTGATATTGGTTCTGCAGGTGTGTCTCCTGCTCCAGTGGCCACTTCCACCCCAGAAAGAAGAAAACCCAAAGGCATACTGAAGCATCAGAGGAGTTTAGATTCAGTCTTTCACAACTCTCCAAAGGAAAGTTCCTCCCAAATGTGCAACACTCTCCCTCACCCGCATCGGACACAAACACTTGTTCACACGCATGTAGATGTCTTGTCCAAAACCCTTCCTCACCCACCTACGTTCAGTCAGCCTTCTTCTAAGATGCCAAAGAAAGGAATACTAAAGAGTCGGGGCTCGGGTTATAACTTAGCCCCTGATCGAAATTGTTCTGGAGAAAGAGTACAAGAGAGCGATGCAGGTCAGTCAGGTTCTCACAAGACTTTCCCGACTGCAGAAGAGAGTCCCAACATGCGAACAGAGGCAGTAAGGAGACGGAAAGGTATTCTGAAACGTAACGGCAAGTTCTCTCGCAGTCTGGATCTTACTGACAATCCCAATCCATCTGACTGTTTGGCACCTGCAACGTTCCCCGAGGCCCTGCAGCAGCTCCTGCGGTCCTCTGGGGACACCGAGGGCCGACGCAGCCGCCCCTCCAGTGTGATTAGTGAGGACAGCCTCTTCTCCTCTGATTCCTTCGATCTGCTGGACCTCAGCACTCAGTCACAACCCAGGATTTTCTCCCAGGGGCGGCGGCACAGCGGCGGCGGCTCTGAGGAGGACGAGGTTAAAGGAAACAAAAAAGGACAGAAATAATAATTAATGTGATAACCAATAGCTGTTGTGTTGAAAAGAGTGAAGGATCCTGATCTCTGGAACACTGCAATTGTTGACATTAACTGGGAATGTGAAGCACCATTTGTGATTGTATTTGCACTTACAAGCACATGACCCGGGGGGTCCACCATCCACCTCTGAGATCAAATCTCCTCACTTTGATCTCGTCTGCACAGTGAAACATCACCTACTGTACACAATGCGTGTGAAATGTGAGGATCAACAAATGTTTGTTTTTAAAAAATTTTCAAAAACACAAGTTATCTTTACGTGCACAGATGAGATATTTGTGTACAGTGATAACCCTTTGCGATTTCCACAACTCAACATATTTACATGACAGTATTTGCAATTGATCTAATTAGCTTTTTTTTTTATTTATGTCAAATGGAACTAAACTGACAAAATTGTTTTTTACTTTATGAGCCTTATGAAATTAATTGATTCTATTTGGACATTAGGATATTTTATTAAGCAGATTAAAGGCCACTTTGTTGTTTCTGTGGAAACTTTTGCCTTATTACAGCCAGGTTTCACCAGGTTTTCATCTAATATTTGTTCTTGTGTAATTCTGCTCGTGAAATATGTTTCAACAGGAAGAATTAGAGATTAATATGTGATGAGAGCCAGGAGTTCGACTACTCTGAAGTGCGTTAAGGGCAGTTTGTGTTTTATTTTGTGTTGAAATACTAAATAAGAAGATGAATAAAGCAGCAAAAGTAGATCTGCTTCCTTTAACACTTTTATTTATTCCTCACAGTATTGACTGTGTGCTATTTGCTCATTTGTACCTGAACCGATTGAGTTTCAGATAGTTTTTTGTTTTTGTTTTTATTTTTGCTGTAACCACACTTGTGCTGCTGTGGATGTTTAAGGTGATCCGTGCAAAAAGACGTGCTTTAAAAAAAATAAGGATATTCCTTGTGTTGACCTATTTTTTACTTGTTCTGCAACAGTTAATAAATTATTTGAATCAATATGTTGTCAAACTTTCATGTTTTTTTTTTTCTGGTGGGAAAGCAAAAAAAAAAAAAAGCATGAATCTGAACAAGAACTTGTGCCATTTAAAAACATGGGCATCCAGCTCATTATAATAAATCATAACATAACATAACTGAAAGCACACTACAATGAAACATTAAACTTCCCACTTACCTTTTACTATTTAGTTACCAGTCTGGAGAAAGTTGGTTCTGTTCAACAAACTGGCTTTGTTGTGGCTTTTCTTTGAGCAAAAATTTTTTTTTCTAAAGAAAAAACAGTGAGTACAGGTTGCTGACATCGTTGGTCATTTTGTTTAAGGAGACAAAACAAATCAATTGTAAAAGAAACTGCTTGGAAAAAAGTAAGCAGTCAGCCATGCATTTTTCCTCTTGTTTTCTCTTTTGTTGAAAATATTCTCATAAGTCTCCCCTTTGGGGTCTCTGCAATATTTTAAAGTGTATTAAAATATTTTCAATGTAATAATCTTATATGTAGGCCATAAAAGCACTAAATATGTTCAGATTTTCCATGCCAGGTCTCAAAATGCATTTAGCTTTGTACGTTTCTTTTTGTGAAACACAGCGGTGGCAGTAATTTGTAGTTCTTGCTGGGGTGTCTGTGTGTTACGCAGTGATAAAACTGGAACCCCCACAGTGCAGGGAAGCAATAAAATATATCAACAGGAATCTACTGCCAGACATTCAGTCTCCTCGCTGACTGGCAAAATAAATCTGCTCACTAAACCGGCTTAAAACGTTATGTTTAGATGATTAAAATCAAATTATTATTTCTTATTATGTTACGCACTGCCAGTTTCTTCTTCGTGAAAAGATGTGTACATATGCAGAATATGCACTTTTGTCATAGCTAAAATCCTTTTACAATAGATGTTGTCCTGTTTTGACAGTGTAGTTCCAGCCTTCTTAGTTGAAAACCTTGTGACATTAAATAAACATACGCCTTCGATGCTTATAGAAGAATGGCTGAAGTTTTTAAGCACTGAGGGCCCGCCCTGATCTGGATGACAACCTCTCTAAGTGGCATGTATTGTGGACCAATAATTATGAAAATGTTAAACTATTGCAAACATCTGCAGTAATTGCAAATACTTAGCAAAGTAAATCTTGTAGGCTAAGAGGCTTTCTGCTTTAGTGCCTCACGTGTGGATACAAGTACCAATGAGCGAACAAGGGTGAAAAATGTCACTGGTTTATGGACTACTTTAAGAGGCTCTGCTCTTAAGAGGCTTTGCGTTATCATGAACATATGACACACTTATATGCATGCTATCTTAAAATCCCTAAAAACATTTAATAAAAATAAATAAATAAAATCATTTACAGGGAAATGTTTCAAGACATAAAGCTGGGTTTCAGACTAACATGTTGGGGGGCAGCCCAACAAAAACAATGCATAAGGTGAAAAGTTAAGATTACATCAGTGAATAAAACCTGGACTTGTGAAAAAAAGGATTTGATTGTCTGCGTCTTTTGTGATAGTGTGTTTTGGACCTGTAAGTAGACATTTTATAAGAAGTATTTCTGTTTCATATGCACATTTAGATTTGTCTTTTCTGAGGTTTGTGAGTAAAGCTTGTTGTTTCATATCAGTTTTAACATTTTATCGTTACTTATAGATTAATCCATTTTGTTTTGCTTTTTAGTCACAGACCAGACAAAATGCATTCTCGACAATAAGTAGCTGCCAAGACAAATCAAGGTGATTCTCATTCTTTAAAGAACTCAATTTAGGTTTGAAGGCAAATTCAATCCTAGACCGGAGCTACAGTGCCATCTTGTGGTCATTGCTGAAACACGTTGAAATATGAAAGATATTCGCAGAGAGAATTGAAAAATTTGAAAGGTTTTGATGGGATTTTGCAAAGGTTAATTTTATCATTTAATAAAGAACCTTCCTATTTATGATTAGCTCCATGTTCCTTCATTTTCAGTTTTTTTTTTGTTTATTTTTTTGTTTTTTGTTTTGTTTTTAGAAATGAAGGAGCAGAAAAACATTTCTCAGTTCCTCTTAAGGTTCACACTATTTCCTCCTGGGTATCAATCAACAGACGCTGAAACAAACAGAGCCAAACGCGCTCACGACGACAAAACAACTTCACTAAAAATACCAGGAAATATGATTAATATTGAAATAAGTACTTTTTCACAGGGATAAGCTGTCATTAAACAATTAAACCAATACATTAATGAATTAATATGTAAATCAATGAGCCAATAAAAGCGCGCAAGAGTTTTTTCTTTTTGGTACATTCAATGACATCTGGAAATTTGGACATCTAGCTGTCGATAAAATGAAAGTAGGCAAAACAATCAAGTCTTTATGTGACTAAAGAACAGCCACATACTTCCACTTTTACAGCTGACTCCCCCAAGTCTCACTTTGCAAACAAAACGCAAAAAGTTTGGTTTTCATTGCTTGTTGATCGTTGCATTAAAGCCACGCATTGTGCGTTAGATGCATTCATTTCTTTGTTCTCCACACACATTGTTGTTGACATACCACCAACGACGCAGCGCTGGATGAGGATGTGTTTCCTGTTTTTCTTATGCAATTAGCGGAGGCTAAAAATTATTGATGCGACTTATTATCGTCACATTTCCTAATGCTGGATTTGCTCACCGTCACACATTTCCCCCCGCTCCCACTGCGTGATACGTCACAATAAACTGTCAGAAGGTTGCTCATTTCGCACCGGAAGTGAAGTGTTAAACTTCCAAATTAAAATAAAAACGTCCCTCCAAGGAAAGATTTGATTAGATATTTTTGTAAACTCACACTTCTTGTTCGGACACCAGTTCAATGGTTGGTGTTCCACCTGCTGAGCATTAGTAGCTCAAGTGGATATGCAGGTAACAAAAGTTATCAATGACTCCTCCATGGATGGGAAAGACAGCTCCATCATGACAGGAAGAATCTGTCAGCGTCACTCATCTCTCATTGCCATGCCATTTCGTATGACCGGCTGCATGTCAGAGGTCAGAGGAGAAAAAAGAAATAAAAATAAAACCATACAATTTCTCTATGCTAAAGACACATAAACGCCATTCCTTTCCCACTGTAATTGGCCAAGCAACACAAATAATGGCAACTGTTTTTGATTGTGTGTCGCTTCACTGTCGTCTGTATCCGAAGGATAAAGGCGGGCTTTCATTTTGAAATAAATAACCGGAAATTGGCCTGTGTTTTGAACTAGCTTAGCTGCTCGGGCGAAACGACAAAACCCGGGTATTTCTTTTCACCGTCTTTCTCCGCTTTCGCAGCCGAGTCAGCTGTCTCAGACAGCGTGGAGAAACTGCTTCCGGCTTCACTCATTCCCGCCTGTCAGCGTGACCGACATGGAGAGTCGAAAGCGACCCGTGTGTCCGGCTCCCAGCCCGGACGAGGAGTTCCAAACCCCGGAGAAGAGAGTGTCGGTGGCCCGAGACTCGCCTCTGGACTCCGGCTTCATGCGGTGGGGAGTGGAGGAAACCTGTCAATACCTGCAAAGAGAAGGACTTGAAGAGTGGAAGGATAAGTTCAGAGGTTGGCTTTTACTTTTAGTTGGCCACAAATACACATAATGCTCGCTAGCAACGCAAAACATGACGTATTCACTGGCATTGCGCTTTTTGTTCTGATGGCAACCAGCTGAGAAGATTACAGGTGTGGGACTGAGGTACCTCAAGGATGAAGACCTGGAGAAGATTGGCATAAAGTAAGCCTTTCCACAAAACAGCATGTCATTGTGCATAAAGGGAAACGTGGCCACTACTTCCTTTTCTGCTTCTGCACTGAATCTGTTGCTCAGGAAGAAGGTTTTAAAGGAAAATCTTCTGATTGTTTGTTCACTTCAGGTGTCTCGGTGACCGTCTGCAGATTCTGCACAGCCTCAGGAAACTGTGGCAGATTGAAGCTGAGCCCAGCAAGGTGAACATTTTCCCACCAAGTCAGACTGTCAAGGCTGTTCAGATAACATTAAGCAGACTGTAGGTCCAAGGGCATCCACACAGACAGCACAAAGGAAGAAGAAGAGTCTCCTCCGTGTTTGTGTTTTGGCCCCTGTGTGACGCTGTTGATTGTGAAAGTGATCCTGTCCTAATGTCGTTTTCCTACCTGGCTGTCAGGTCTTCAACGATCCCATCCATGGCCACGTGGAGCTCCATCCGCTTCTGATTAAGATCATCGACACGCCTCAGTTTCAAAGGCTTCGAAACATCAAGCAGCTTGGAGGGACGTATTACGTTTTTCCTGGGGCCTCCCACAACCGCTTTGAACACAGCATTGGGTGAGTGTCTACATGTCACACCCCAGTTGCTCTTAATTAACTTTATGTAATGGATTTGGGAGTGAAATGCTCACAGTGCCTTGCAAAATGATCATCATTACAAAGTTTGTTCCTTTTTGTCAAGTTGCAACCACGAGCTTTTAGTTTATTTTATTTATTGGGTTTGTAGTTGATAAACCAAAACAAAGTGCATAATTGCTATGTGAAAAGAAAGTAATTTCAAATATATTTACAAATAAAATCTTGTTTCTGGTGCATGCATTTGTATCAAGACACAGTGAGTCACATTCATTTGTAGCTGTACATTTTACTGCAGTTAGAGCTACACCTCTCCCTGCTTTGCACATTTAGAGATTTATATTCCCCTAACTACTGGAGAAAAAAAACACACACATTCAGACTGGATGTGCTGACGCACAACAGCAATTTTCAATCATTTTCAAACATACAGATCACATTATAACGATCGCTACTCCTTGAAAAAATAAATAAATCATTATAGCAGCAGTCATATGCACATCCCAGTTGTTTGCACAGTTTTTTCTTATTTTTTTATACACACACATGTATATAATTACATATTTTATAAAACCTTCAATGTGAATATGCATGCTTGACCATAGGTTGCTCTTGTAACACCTGAATTTTCCTGCTGTGGGACAACAAAGGACAGATTTATAACAATCTGTTCTTTTATATCCGCTATATAATGCACGTGAAATGGAAATGTCACATAAAAACATTACCGTGTGGAACAAAATGACAGGGTGTGGGAACTTCACCAACGACCTGTACTTTTAAAATGGGCATGTTTGTTTTCCCTCGGTCAGCTGTATCAAGCAGGTCAAGTGTCACGAGTGTTTCTCTCGTGCCTCTGTGTTGTGTTTTTGGCTGTTTACAGGGTCGGGTATTTGGCTGGACGACTTGTTCAAGCTCTCAACGAGAAGCAGCCAGAGCTCCTCATCTCTCGCAGGGACATTCTTTGCGTGCAGATCGCTGGACTCTGCCATGACCTCGGTCAGTGCTGCTCTGGGCAGATGGGTTCTCACAATCAGAGCATTCTGAACTTTTAGGGCCTTCACTACACTAGCATGGATGTTGTCATTGTGAGCATTTCCTTTTGTGATGAGGAAAGGAAGAGGCTTTATTTCTCTTTTTAAAAACCTGTTGCTCCACAACATCAACTGTTGTTGTGTCAGTTGATACAAACTAATCCATTCAGGGATTAGTTTGTCTTTAAACTTTGAAGCGATGTTGTTATACATACTTAACACAGAACTTACAGGGTTTTATCGCTGATGTTTTCCAATTCTTTGGCTTCAGTTTCTGGGTGTAAGAACAGTTTCAACACTGCTCCAATCCTTTTAAGATCTTGCCACTCGCCTCTGAAAGAGCCTGGAAACCAAGTATTGCTGTGTTCTTCCCCTTTCAGGACATGGACCTTTTTCCCATATGTTTGATGGCATGTTTATACCCAAAGCACGTCCAGGAATTAACTGGAAGGTAAAACTGGTTTTTCTTGTCTGTTTGTTAACCAGTATCAAGACAAGGTGTTCTTGATACTAGTGTTTAATTTGGCAACTAAAGAGATGTCAAAAAGAAACTTTCCCTGTCCTAGTTCAGTTATTAATCAAGTGACTGCTGTTGTTGGTATGTAACTCGGGACACTTTGTCATTAAAATAAAGACATGATTATTAGATTAATATAATTATCTTGATGCATTTTCCACCACATTAAATGAGGAACAAAGATCTTAACTTCCATTTATATCTGTGCCGTTTAGTTATTTCACAGGGAAGCTTCTTTACAAAATATTGACGGCTCGATGGTTTTGAGAAGTAGCTTGGAGGGAAAAAGCCAGTTTACTACAACATAAATGTATTAATAGATGAAGAAACTCAAATATGCCAAGAGGACCTCTCTGACCAGGATGTAAATTTATGGATCTAAAGTGTACAGAAGATTTTATTGAGGAGGGTAAATATTTCTGCCAGCCAGGGGTTCTGCACAGAGCTGTTGATATCAATTGTTGAGCTAACAGAACATTTTATGGCTCGGATAAAGACATGAGAACGACCAAGCTGAGTCTTTACAAACATGTGTAAAATAAGAGTTTACAACATCCTGCAGGGCACAATATCAGCCGATCTTCTGTTTCAGTCAAAAATCCATTCACTTTCTGCTGATTTTGTTCTGCTCTGTTTTAGGGTTTACGGTTTTTATGTTCTGTTTTGCAGCACGAGGCCGCCTCTTTAAAAATGTTTGACTACCTTGTGGATGACAACGGCCTAAGACCGGTCATGGAGGAGTACGGTCTGGTGCTGCCAGAGGACCTGGACTTTATCAAGGAGCAGATCGCAGGACCGACAGAGAGCAGCTCAGGACGAGGAGAGAAGGTGACCAACATGTTGAAGAAAACAAATCGCTCTGTATCACTGTGGTATTGCAACATTCAGAGTTTCTGCAGAGTCTAAAAAAATTATTTCATCTTCTCAATTCTGAACCTAATAAAATCCCATACCTAGTGGTGTCCAAACTTTTTGCTTTCTTGGCCAAAATTGCAAAGATAAAGCACTCTGATGGCTTTTTTTCCCACAAAATTAAATCCTCAAAATGTTTTAGGGTTTTTAAAAATTTTTACAGTACAGGATAATACCACAAACATTTGGACTGATGTGGATTATCAGGTGTATTTGTTTAAGACGGATTGACATTATTGTAAATAACCACACCTGAATCATAAAACATGTTTCAATCTCCTAAAATAATATTTGCCAATGACGAACTCATTTGCTTTTTCTTTGTCATAGTGGCCGTACAAAGGCCGTTCTAAAGACAAGTCCTTCCTCTATGAGATTGTTGCCAACAAAATGCACGGTATCGATGTGGATAAGTGGGACTATTTTGCAAGGTGGGGAACTATTGTGATTTGATGACTCAGTGTTAATTTACATTATTGTCAACCTGCAATGTAAGTCATGTTGCTATTGCATAAAATGTTTTTGTTGTCTCGCTCTCTGTCCTCAGGGACTGCCATCATTTGGGCATCCAGAACAACTTTGACTATCGGCGCTTCCTAAAATTTGCAAGGGTCTGTGAAGTGGATGGACAGAAGCACATCTGCACAAGAGACAAGGTGTAATTTCATTTATCTCATTTCTTAATTAACAGGTTAAAAAAAGTAAAGTTGGTCTCTAACAGGCAGGATGTGATTTTAAACAGGAAGTGGGCAATCTGTACGACATGTTTCACACTAGGAACTGTCTCCACAGAAGAGCCTACCAGCACAAAGTGGGCAACATCATCGAGACAATGTTAGTTATTACTCTTTTCTTTTGCTCAGTCGCTGTGGTTTTCCTTCTTGGAACATGCAGCAGTTTTTTCTGAAGTCCTGATAAGTTTGATCTCTGTCCACAGGATCACTGAAGCATTTTTAAAAGCAGATCCAAACATCCACATTGAAGGCTCTCAGGGAAAGATCTTCCATCTGTCCACAGCTATTGATGACATGGTGGCCTACACAAAGCTGACAGGTCAGCAACAAACACTGTAAATTTACATCTAATTACATTTTTAGTCAAATGAAAGCTGAATGAGCCTTTGAAACGTATGGTTTTGTATCATTAACTTCAAGCTTTCTCAATGAATTAGACAAGTTTCTTGAGTTGAAGTAACATTGGTTTCTTCTTTCTCTGTTTGTTTTGTAGATAATGTGTTTGAACAGATCCTGAACTCATCTTCTCCAGAGCTTGCAGAAGCAAAGCTGATACTGCACAAAATCATCTGCCGGCAACTCTATAAGTGTCTGGGGCAAACCCGACCAGACAAAGCCTTGACTGTCACTCAGGTTTGTTTGTAATTGGACAGCTGTTTTGTAAATTTAGGTCAACCTGAATTGTTTTGCATATTTTCAAATACACATGAAAATATGTGTATTTGAAAGGCTGCATTAAGTTATATTCTGGAAACTGGAAAATAAACTAAAAAGAGCAGAAATTGAAATGTTCTTCCCAGATTTTGGATTCAGTTAAAATAAAAATTTTGTGGTAATTAATAATTTTTAAAAACTCAGATTTTCTACTATAGTTTTTGTGTTTCATCTTAATGATGTTCAAATGGAAATATCTGTTCACTTTACCAATTATTTTCTTATCTGAAGGAAAATATTCACATTTGGGAGGCAGATTTGGCTCAGTCCATCCCCCACAGTGGCTCTCGTGATGTTGATCTTCAGCCACAGGACTTTGTTGTCAGCGTGAGTTTTATTTTTTATTTTTTTAAATGGTCAGATCTCTTTATAACCTTTCTTCAAAACTTCAGGAGTTCATTTTTTGGGGGGAAACGCTTGAGCTTTATTGTCTGTGTTTTATTTTATAAAATATTGTATTTCCTTGTAGGTTATCACGATGGACTATGGGATGAAGGAAAAGAATCCCATCAATAACGTGCGTTTTTACTGCAAGGATGACCCAACAAAAGCCATAAAAATCAATAAAAACCAGGTAAGGATTCAATGTAAAACCGAATCCACTGTTCCTCTTTCATTATCAGGGCTCTGTAGAACCTATCTGCTGACTAACAAGATTAGCTGTTTATTTAACCGTACTGGATCAGGAATCGACCTGAAAGCTTCATCAATTACTTCCCAAAGACAGCAGTTTGACACCTTTGAGATAAATGTCTAAAATTTTCCATCTTGAATTTATGTGGTGCTGTTATTCCTTTTAGGTGTCTAAACTTCTCCCAGAGCACTTTGCTGAGCAACTCATCAGGGTGTACTGCAAGAAGACAGATGAGAGGACCCTGGAGGCCGCCAAGAAGCACTTTGTTCAGTGGTGCATGGACAGGAACTTCTCAAAGCCTCAGGTATTTCTGCAGACTGCGTGGCATAAACTGTTGGTCAGATATTTAACATTTTAATGTTATGTCTGTCGTAACATTAAAAGCAGATTTCTCTACTTTTCCGAGTCCCTGTACTAACAGAACACTAACCAATATTGTTAGAGACCTATTTGAATAATTCAAAAGAATAAATAAACCTTAATATGCATTATGTCAGATTGTTTGTGAATATTTGCACCACATGACTAAAATGTAACTTTTTTAGTAACTTACTAGAAAGAAACTGTAAAAATAAAATCACATTTATTTTTGATGCAGCATAGGATATTATTTTTTGATTTGATTTAGTCATTAAGCGTACAATATAATGACAACAAAAACCCTCATAAAGATGAACATGATTTTGTAGTTATGCCATCAGTCTCTGTTGTGTTCATCTGCTGATGAAGCCGCAGGCATTTATCAATCTACAAGTTTCGTGTGCGGTTCCTTTAATACAGGAATCCATTGACTACATGATGAGAACAAGTTGGTCTGGATTTAAAGGACTCCAACAGTCAATGGTGTGACGAACCTGTTTCATTCTTGGCATGAGTTTGTTTTGTTACAAGTGATCGAAAACAGCAAAGAAACATCAGCTGTTGTACTTTATCACATTCAGTAATGGGTGTGTTCAAGTATAGATGGGTGGTATAGTATAAAAAAGTACAAAATTTAATTTAATAAAAATAGAACGACACAAGCTTCTACTGGTACTGGCACGTCCTTGCAAATCTCGTAACAAACATTTCCTTCTTACCTGTAGGATGGAGATGTCATAGCACCTGAGCTGACTCCTCTGAAACCCAGCTGGTGCACCAACAATGAAGGCGAAGACAGTGATGCCTGCAGCTCCAAAGAAACAAACGTTCACATGAACGGACTCCAGAAAGCTAAGATTCAACTTAACTTTCAGTGAACGGAGAGAGACACCTGCCCCTTGTTGCACATTAGAAGGAAACAGATGAGTGTCACATGACAAGTATATTTTTCTACAAGTCGAGTTCGCTGAGGAGCCCACAAATAGCTTTTTATACAAAACACAGAAATTAGAAGAGAAAGATTTAGTGAAAGAGTCCTGGACAAGGTTTGGTTCAGAAAAATAAGGTTCAATTTAGCAATATTTATTTTATTGTTTTTAATTAGTTTTTTTTTTTTTTTTTTTTTTTTTTGTCAAATATCCATTAGGCAGTTTAAAGACTTTTATAATTTTCAACACAGCATCTTCATCAAATTTTACTCATCCTTTAATAACCACCATCATAGTCTGCTACATTTAAAGAAACAGCTCTGCACATTTAAAGTGTTTTTACATTTATTTTTATTATTTGAGGTGAGGGAGGAACTTTCTATTTATTTCATGTAGAGTTGTGTTTTGGTTGAATTTTTTGATACTTTATTTATTGTTTCTCCAGAAAATAGTTTTGCTTGCAAGGATTGAAACATTTTAGTCTTTACATTTTACTTGATCATGTTGAGGCCTCAGCAGATCTTTGCTTGACTGTTTAAAAATTAACTGATACTGTTGGTTGCTGTGATTTCTGAATATAACACTTGTGAAGTGAGAAACAAAATCTATTGAAATAAACTCTTCAGAATTGAGAGACACCACAAAGTCGTCTGAAGCTAAAGAAGAAATACTCAAGTTGTTTTTATTGTTTTACATAACTCATGCTAAAGGCTGCAGAGAAACTGGTGAATTCTTGGTCACTGATTGCACTAAGAATTAGAATCACAAGCTGCAAAGAAATATTATTATGTTCATACCAGTATCACCATCACACTGTTTGACTTCAGGCCAATCATGCTGGACATTTTAAACTGCTTGTTTAATTAAAATGAAACAATCAGATATATGTGTGCCATGCTTATGTTATGATGCTTATCTTTAATATTCAGGAATTGAAACTGGTGGTCTCATAATTCATTTTACAAGACGAATGGATCCAATTAATATGCAGCTATAGAGTGAAATTCATTCAAGGTATGAAGAGGAAGATGAAAACATTTTGAAATAAAACCTTCTAAATCACTGTTTCTGACAGTGACAAGCAAACAAGTCTTTGTGTCAAGTTCCTTTAATACAGGAATCCATTGACTACATGATGAGAACAAGTTGGTCTGGATTAAAGGACTCCAACAATCAATGGTGTGATGAACCTGTTTCATTCTTGGCAAGAGTTTGTTTTGTTACAGGAGATCAAAAACAGCAAAGAAACATCAGCTGTTGTACTTTATCACATTCAGTAATGGGTGTGTTCAGATATTTTTCATTTTTTGCATCAAGGCTTACATTGTTGGTACAGATGATTGAAACAAGGTGTTGCCCATAGTTTTGACACTTCAAATGTTTGTATGACCATCATCTTAACAGGCAAGGGAGCAATTAAAATAGAGTAGAATAGAATTCAACTTTATTGTCATTGCACTGTCACATGTACAAAGCAACGAAATGTAGTTTGCATCTATCCAGAAGTGTTATACAAGATATAAATATTTATAAACAGGTGTAAAAAGATATAAACAGAGAATAATATTGATGTGCTATAAATAAAATGTTTTGTAAAAATCTAAATATAAATATGAGAGCTATGTACATATTATACAAATTACACAAATTATATGGAATATACAGGAATATGTAGAATGGATTGTATATATATTAGTTGTTTTATAATACAGGATAAATAATTACAATTACAAAGATGTAAACAAATGTTCTCAAAGTTGCATAAATGATAGATCTTTGTACATCTACTGCTAAGCAAATAAAGCCAGCAAACTAGTTTTGAACACAATGTTCTTAATCTAACACTTTCTAATGTGGCAATGGAAAAAAACAACAGATGTAATCTTAATAATTCACAAGTACAAAGAATCAGAGCTCAAAATTTTACAAATAAAGTAATGGATAAAATTGGACTGACATTGAAAATGTCAGTCCATAATAAATCATAATAAATCAAACCATGATTTTGACACCTACAAACATCAGTTTTGTGAAGTCCCTTTCATTCTTCCTCTAAAGAATGTGATTGCAGTGACATCCAGAGATTTCATGTTTGCCATGTATAAGCAGGACTTTACTCCCCCATTATTTACTGGCCTTTCCAAATTCTCTACAGGAAACTCTAAACCTGCTCCAACATGCTTTTCTACCCGAGTCAACACTGAGTTTACATTGAGGCCATTGTTGAGTGGATTGTAAACTGTTTTCATGTGGTCCCTGGTTCTTGGACAAACTTATTTGATTATTTATTTGACTCGTCTTTGAGAAACTGGACAATCTGGTTGTGGCCAATTTGTTATAAAATTATGTTCTTTCAACTTCTGGATTATAATTCCACCGATGCTCTGAAAAATTACTGTTGATATATTTGGTGACAGCAAAACTTTTTTTGTGTGTTTCTCTTTGCCTTAACCAGCTTTATCACTTTTATGTTATTTAAAGAAATGTTTCATTCTCATTTCAAACTCAATATGTAGCACATCAAGTTACAAACATCATTTTCCTGGGATCTCTGTCTTCAGCTGTGGTATTATTTCAGCTTTTCCAATGTTAATCAGTTGCTCTCTGTTGTATGCCACCCTGTTGCTATGGTAATCCATCATAACAAAAATAGTAAAAAGATGATAAATGTTGCCCAAAATCAGTCCGTCTGCACACTATCCAAACAAGAACGAACAGTTGTCCGAAAAGCAATTTTCCTCCAAAAAGGGAGGAATGAAAGTTTGAAAACGAGAAAAAATCTCAATGTTGGTAACTGTGGTTTCTGAAAATTTGAGAAACGAAATCTATTGAAATAAACTCTTCAGAATTGAGAGACACCACAAAGTCACCTGAAGCTAAAGAAGAAATACTCAAGTTGTTTTTATTGTTTTACATAACTCATGCTAAAGGCTGCAGAGAAACTGGTGAATTCTTGGTCACTGATTGCACTAAGAATTACAATCACAAGCTGCAAAGAAATATTATATTATGTTCATACCAGAATCACCATCACACTGTTTGACTTCAGGCCAATCATGCTGGACATTTTAAACTGCTTGTTCAATTAAAATGAAACAATCAGATATATCTGTGTCATGCTTATGTTATGCTTATGTTGGTTGTCTTTAATATTCAGGAATTGAAACTGGTGGCCTCACAATTAATTTTACAAGACGAATGGATCCAATTAATATGCAGCTATAGAGTGAAATTCATTCAAGGTATGAAGAGGAAGATGCAACCATTTTGAAATAAAACCTTCTAAATCACTGTTTCTGACAGTGACAAGCAAACAAGTCTTTGTGTCAAGTTCCTTTAATACAGGAATCCATTGACTACATGATGAGAACAAGTTGGTCTGGATTTAAAGGACTCCAACAATCAATGGTGTGATGAACCTGTTTCATTCTTGGCAAGAGTTTGTTTTGTTACAGGAGATCAAAAACAGCAAAGAAACAGCAGCTGTTGTACTTTATAACATTCTGTAACGGGTGTGTTCAGGTATATTTCATTGTTAGCATCAATGCTTTCATTCATGTGGTCTGGATAATTGACACAAGGTGTTGTCCATAGTTTTCATACTTCATGTGTTTGTATGGCCATCATCTTCAGAGGCAAGGAAGCATTTAAAATAAATGATGTAAAC
Source organism: Poeciliopsis prolifica (assembly GCF_027474105.1). NCBI lineage: Eukaryota > Metazoa > Chordata > Actinopteri > Cyprinodontiformes > Poeciliidae > Poeciliopsis > Poeciliopsis prolifica. The sequence goes on from NW_026562398.1 coordinate 640,083, forward strand.
TAATGTTCTTGAAGTTGCATTAATGATAGCTGTTTGTACATCTACTGCCAAGCAAATACAGTCAGCATACTAGTTTTGAACACATCACTGTTCTTCCCACTTCTGGATTATAATTCCACTGATGCTCTCAATATGTAGCACATCAGGCTACAAACATCTCTGGCTTCAGCTGTGGTATTATTTCAGCTTTTCCAATGTTTTCAGTTGCTCCCTGTTGTACGCCACCCTATTGCTATGGTTACGCATCATAACAAAAATAGTAAAAAGATGATGACAGCTGATACTCCTGAGGACTGAAGGGAATAATGACATGAGTAAGAATGACTCTTTCCACATTTTGTTGGATTCAGTTGTGTGAGCTTCACTTAGTGATGCATACATACCAATTTTAATTGCATAGATTTTGCTGATTGTTAATTTAAGATCAAATTTCACAGGTTGGGATAGTGACCTCATCAATTTTGCTGCTGCTACACCTTATTCACCCCTCTGCCTTGGGCCAAAAAAAAACAAAGGAAGATGTCTGGCTATCAAGCACAGAGGCATCTTGTGGTCTTCAAGAAGGTTTGTATTTGTTGCAAATTGTATTCGTTTTATTTGAAGCTGTTTCACTGAAGAGTTTCTGTTTTAGGACTATATCACACATAAGTTAAATGCTTTTTGTCCATATGGAAACTGTCTTGTCTATTGCAGCTATGGATTATAATGGTTTTATTTTTTTATCTTCTCAAACAGAACCCGACATTCAAGAGCATCTTGATGCCGTCACGAGTACACAACCTTCAGATTCCGCTGTTTTATGACGACTTTGAAACTGCAAATGCATTGGGACCTAAAAAGGGGTTACATAAATTAGGTGCTATCTATTTTACTCTAAGAAATTTCAGTCCAGCCTTTAATTCGTCTTTGCTGAATATTCATTTGTGTGCTCTATTCCATGCACAGGACATCAAACGATACAACTTTAATTTGATACTTGAACCTATTGTTAATGATCTGAAAGTACTTGAGACAGAGGAACTTAAAATTCAAAATTTAGAACATGCGATTCATGGTTCTGTGGTTCAGGTTACAGGGGACAATCTTGGATTGCATGGTCTGTTTGGCTTTGTGGAGTCATTTGGCGCTCGCTATTGCTGTCATTTTTGTCTCCTTGAAAAGCACAGTTTTCAAGCTGTATTCTCTGAAGACCATCCAGAAGTTGTTCTAGGAACTCAAGATGAACATGCACAACACTGTCAAACTGTACAAGCAGATCCTAGGCTTCCTCATGTACAGCATATGGTGTGAAACGTGTTTGTCAATTGAATTCGCTTCAGTATTTCAACACGGCTAACAATTTTTCTGTTGACATAATGCATGATATTCTTGAGGGTCAGTTTGAGGTAAAACTGATTCTGAAGTACATTCATAGCAACTTCCTAAGTGCTTAACAAGTTGCTGGTAGAATACATGCATATGACTATGGTTTCAATCAGCAGCGAAATCGTCCACCTTTGTCAACAGATAAAATGCTGGATGGAAGTGATGACTTGGGTTTAACAGCCATACAGTTTTGGTGCTTGTTATGCAATATGCCTTTTTATTTGGTGATTTGATTCAAACAGATGACAGAAGACAAACATCTCCTACTTTTGCTTCTACATATTGTTAGCATTGTATTTTCGCCAGTCTTGTCAGAGGGCATGACAATGTACCTCAAACATTTAATCATTGATCATCATCAGTTAGCCTAACCCTAAACCGGTTTCATTCTTGGCATGAGTTTGTTTTGTTACAGATGATCTAAAACAGCACAGAAACATCAGCTGTTGCACGCTATCACTTTCAGTAATGGTGTGTGTTCAGGCATTTTTTATTCGTAGCATCAAGTCTTCCATTGTTGGTCTGGATTTATTTATTTTTTTGTTCATAGAGAAACAAATTGGTACAGAAGAGGATTAGGGCCACTGAAACAAAAAAAGTCCGAAAATTTAGACAGTTTGGTGTCTAAATCCTCTTCCCTAAAGAAAGGTAGGAGCGTCAATTTGTAACCCAGTTTTTCTCTGAGAGGTGGGTAGACTGTGAAATTATCAACCATCCAGCATAATTAGCTTAGCTATATACCATTTCACTGGCATTTAATGAATTAAGAAAAAATAATTACCAAGATTTAACTATTCCCTAGAACCATTTACCACTTAACAACAGATAATCAGTCAGCAGTAGCTGTAACCTACGTCCCTCCTGGCCTGTCCTCTCTTATGTGAAATTAAAGTTGCATATGTAACTTTTATAAAAAATAAAAAAAAATTTCACATATTTGTTAAAACTGTCATTATGTTGTCACTGTATGGCATGAGAGATAATATGTGAAAAATCTATTTCCTCTGCTTTCTCCCAGTAATATCTAGAAACAAGCAGTCAGTGACAGGAGAGTTTTAGTGCTGTCCATCACAATCTCATATGGTGCTGCTCATCCTCCCTCCCTTTGCTCTGCTGGAGTTAGCATAGCCTGTTGTGAATGCTCAGTCGAGTTAGCATAGCTACCAATGAAGCAGATAAACTATTTTCCTGTCATGATATGTTGTTTCTCCACCATCAGCAAATTTAGCAGTGAGTGCATGAGAGTGGTTGACAGCGCTAAGACCCTCCCACTGGTTCTGATTGCTTGTTTTTGTCAGAACGTTGCATTACTTTAGCCAGTTATAATAGCTCAAGGAGCAGAGGAGATTGACTGTTTTCACAGATTTTCTGTCTCGTAAACGGTCACAATATGGTGACGGCTTTAACAAATATAGAGAAAATATATGTTTTATTAAAGTTATATACTGCAGCTTGAATAAAATGCAACCACATAGCATTTTTTGAGAAGTCTTGCTTGCTTTATGAATATTTTGCACATTGCCTGTGACTTTTGCTTGTGGGGAGAAACATTTCAGTAAAACTAATAGAAACAATTTAAGCAACCTCCTTGCAAAGTGGATGTGGACTGTTGAATGTAAGATTCACTAGCAGTGAATATTGTTCTAGTTATCAGTATTGGACCAAAGAAAGCAAGGCAGTTGTAAGCCTTTAAAATTGTGATGCTTTTGATGGGTCAGATAGACTCAAAAAAATTGTAACAGGAGCTGCGCAAGGGGAGCCAATTACATTTTATGTCAGAGGGCCCAAGATTCCTGACGGCGTCCCTCAGCAGTAACAGACCCTTGATCAGCTCAGACAAATCGGCTGGAATTTATGAGGCTCTAGCAGCAAAGCATCGCGAAGGCCTATTATTTTTGTATCATTTCTTATTATTTAGTTTGTATTCTGATGTAACTTTACTTCTATTATTTAGAAAAAAATGCATTTGTACATTTATAAACTCCTGTTTAATAATCATAATGCCACAGGCATTGTTTCATTCTCAGTAAATGTCAATTTCATGACATTTGTTTCATTTTATTGAAACAAATTAAATGATGTGTTTCTTATTTGTCTAAAGCATATTAATAAGTTTGGAGGCGGTGCTTTTGTTTGTGTTTCTCTTTTACACAAGGTAATAACCCCGCCCTGGAGGAGGATGCACTACAGCTGTCGATATAAATTGTTGTAGCAGGTTGAAATTCTGACTTTGAAGATTCTGAGGAGACTCTGAAGTTTTCTTGCTGCACTGGTAATATTGCATTGAGTGACAGAAAAAATTTATATTTATTGTGTTTGACATCTGTTTTAAAAATAGGCATTTTGACATTACATATTAATAAATGCTATTTTATCTGTTTCACACTTGAATGTCTGTCTTTGTTTTAATATTTTCCTTCTTTACAGAATCTTTTCATCAGTCATTTGATCTTCATTTCAAGAGTTTTGGTGACCATCTGCTGATCCTGCAAAACCTCAGAAACAATGGCAGATAATATCTCAGAAACAGTGGAAGTTAATGTCTCAGAAAAAAAAGCAAAAGAAAAAAAGGATTATAAGGTAAAACTGTTTCCATTGGACCAGGCGTGAAAAACAAATTTTCACTTTGTTCACTAATGTCCACAAAAAGCCGATTGTGGGAGAATGCTTCGATGAAATTATCTTATAACAAACTGTTAAAACATTAATAAACACTTTAGTACTTAATGTTACATTGAACATATTTTCACACTGATGTAGTTTGACAGTATAGAGACAGAAACTGCTTTAATTTGATTAGCAAAATAACATCTAAACACACAACTTTTATCTTGAACTGTTAATGAAAATCTTTGACCAATCAGATTTGAAACCTGGGACTTTAGTTTGACATGTGTCCACTAGAGGGAGATATAATTCTCTATTCTTCTGCGCTCACAACTCTGTTGCCACTAAATATAGACAATAACTTGGTGGGATACAAAATATTTAATAATTAAAATACAGTATAAGTGATACAAAGTAAAGTAAGAATATGACAATTTGTAAAGGAGGATTTTATTGAGACAAATTAATTGTTAATTGAGTTTTACAAATAAAATTTGAATTACACTACTTACCCAGAGATGTTTATTAATTTTTCTTTTCAATTTTGAAAGTCTTTTTTTTTGTGAATCTACTTTGTCATATTATGTGCTTATTATTAAAGAGTAAATAAGATTTCTCATTATTCTCATTTCTCATAGGATTTTTGGACAAAGTTATCACTCAAGTTTCGGTCCTGTTGGTTTCACAGATATTAATTATTTTGGTTCATTTCTTAAATGAGTGATGTTGATGTGAATCTATACCTGGTTTTCAGGTGTTCAATGATCCCATTCATGGCACAATCGAGCTTCACCCAGTCCTTGTCAAAATCATCGACACGCCTCAGTTTCAGCGACTTCGAAACATCAAGCAGCTTGGTGGAACATATTATGTTTATCCTGGAGCGTCCCACAACCGCTTTGAACACAGCATTGGGTAAATGTCTGTATTTATTGCACCTAATTGCTGTTAATTCACTTAAGGTAATGATTTTAACTTAAATACTTTAAGAGAGAAATACTTACACAATGTCTATAAATGTCTAAATATTATGTTGGTTTAGAGCTAACATTACTTGTCTGTTGAAAGTTTAGTTTTTATGTTTATTGTATTTTGTATGAGATCTTTTGTTGCTGTTACAGGGTGGCGCACTTGGCTGGAGAACTTCTTCGGTCTCTCAAAGAGAAGCAGGAAGAAAATCCTGCTTCTCTCCAAGAGAAGCAGGAAGAAAATCAGCGAAAGTTCAAAATTGATGACAGAGACATCCTTTGTGTGCAGATTGCTGGACTTTGCCATGACCTGGGTGAGGTGTTTAAAAAAAAAAACTGCTTCACAATATTCACAAAATCTACTTCCTTGCCTCACATGAGAAAATGAATTATATTTATTGCTACTTTTGACTATTGTCATTTTACATTATTGAGTTTGGCAAAGGAAGTTTTCCACTTCTTCACAATCTACTTCCAAATCAATACAGACTAAAAAATATCAATAATTTAGATAAAATCTGAATTTAAATTAGAAAATAAGTCTTTTAACTTTGGAAAAAATCTATAAAATAACAGTAAATTTTATTATGATATTATTATCTGTATATGTATCTAAACAATATCTTCACTTGATCAAAATCAAAACTGAGTTTTAATCTCAGTCATTTTAGGATAAAAATAGATTAGTGGATCACTGGTTTCCAGAATGAAAGAGATCAATTTCAGACATTTTTATTTCTAGTCAGACTTCTGACCCTATTTACTCCATTTCTCTCTTTGCAGGACATGGACCATTTTCCCACATGTTTGATCTAATGTTTATACCCAAAGCACGTCCTGGTCATGACTGGAGCGTAAGAAATTATTTCTACCCATACTGAATTGCTGCCTCATTTATTTTTTCAGACTGGGTTGAGAAAAAGAAAGCTAACATTTTTCCTCCACTCTTTGAATTGGAGTTACAATATGACAGTTATTTTTTAACCAGCTTTAAAAATGACAAGATTTGAAGTTGATTACCGAGTTAGTAAGAATATGACTTTCCAAAAGGACTTGTTTAAGGCTTAAACTGGTTTAAGTTTTGACAACTGGATTGACAAAAAATATTCAGTGCTGTCATTGCTGGTATCTAAACAGACTAAATAAAACTGATGCAATAAAATACATCAGTGCTTGTCAAAAAATTAAATAGAACAATATTGTATATCCCTTATTTCAGAAAGTGAGAGTTATATTTGTTTATTCATTCCACCCTTTATTTCTGGTCATTGCTATGATTATACTTTGCATATAATGAAAATAATTCAATGTCTCAAAAATGTACATTTACATATGATCATTAAAAATAGTATTTTTCATTATTGCTGTGTAGCATACAGCTGATCAGCCAGTGATTCTTTGGAGGTGTAATCAAAACCTCAGTAGAGGTTTAGATAGCAGCCTTCAGTTCATCTGCGTTGTTGGTTTTAGTGTCACTAATCTTCTTCTTGACAATACTTCATAGATTCTCCATGGACTTCAGGTCAGGCAAATTTACTGTGTGATGATCCCCTCCTGTCCACTAGGTGTCTCTAGTGCCCTAGTTGTTAGATATTTTGTTTTTTTCTGGAAGCAGGCAGATGGGCTGTTAATTGATCGCACCAGGCAGCTGTTATATACTGACATCCAGTCAGTCACCAGCCTGCTTGATTGACCTCCAGACCGGAACAAGCAGCATTGGTCCACGCTTCTCTCTGACTGGCTGTGCAGTTTCCCAGAGCATATTTTGGATAAAATAAATAATTGTTTCTATGGTTCCGCTCGTCTACCTCCCATTTTTGTCATTGAACTGCAAGCGGATAGTGACAAATGTTGGCTGGTCAGTTTGAATCCGTGACAAAAAATCTCCCACTTTACTGGATATCAGTATATAACAGCTGCCTGGTTTACAGCCCATCTACCTGCTTCCTGAAAAGAACAAAAGAACAAACAAATAGTGCACTAGAGACACCTAGTGGACAGGAGGGGATCATCACAACTGCTCTATCTAACACTGAAATGCCATGGTCATAAAAACAGCTCTGGGTTTTAGTAGTAGGGAGAAGCGCCCAGTCCTGCTGAAAATCCAAACAGCATCTCCATAAAGATTACTAATTTAATTTATAAAAGATTCTTGTGAAAATAAGTCTGATCAGAACCAGAATATCTGCCTAAATTTAAAGATATTGTCTAATTAAAGCAGCAGTATCAAACTTTTATTTTAAAATAAAGTTTTTTACATATTTGATAAAGCCGTGACATTATGGAATGAGACAAATAATCAGCGACAACAATCACGCTCCTCTTTCTTCTCCCAGTGCTAATTAGAAATAACCAAACAGATCCAGGTGGAGAGTCTTGCTGCTGTCAATCACCCTCGTGGGAATGCCACTCATCCCACCACTCAGAGCTTGTTGAGAATGCTGGGCTACTTAGAATGACCACTAATGATGTCGAATAAAAGATTTTCCTGGAGCGTCAAGTTGTTTCTCTGCCATTAGCACATTTAGCCATGTGTACAAGAGGTTGATAGACAATGCTAACACACTCCTTCTGGCTCTGATTGGTTGTTTTTGACCAGGAGCTGAGCATGTCAGGCATTTCACTCAAGGGTGCTCTGTATACAATAATGATATGGTGATATTTTTTTCACATATTAAAAAAAATGTGAAAAAATTATACATATTTTTGTAAAAGTTGCTTACTGAAGCTTTAAACTTTGGCTGATTCTTATTTATTCAGAATACATGTCTTTTATTTTTGAGATGTGACTGTCGCTTCTTAGAATAACTAAATTTATGTTTCTTGCAGCATGAGAAGGCATCTCAAGACATGTTTGACCACCTGGTGAAAGAAAATGACTTGATAGGAATCATGAAGAGATACAAGCTGGTGCCAGAAGAAGACCTGGACTTTATAAAGGAGCTGATCGATCCTCCAGAAATTACAAATATTACTGAGGTACCCATCTGTTCAGCTTTTGAAATATATGAGTATAATCTTCAACTTGGTCATCACACTCTGTGAATCTGATAAACTTTCAAGAGCTGATAAATAAAGACAATTATGTAAATTAGAGAAAGTACTTCTTTACAAGGAAAGTGAAAAGTTGTCTTTAAAACAGTTTAAGTGGAAAAACAAAGTTTAGATAAATAAAAGAATAGAAGGAATTAAATATATTGTATAAAATTACCACATTGTATCAAAAACGTTAATGTACATTTGATAAAGGACAATTTGTATTTCTTATTTCACTTTTCCTTTTGTGGAATCAGAAAATATAACTTTAAAAATCAGTACTTGTCTCTAATTCTGTGGTTGTCTATTAACAGTGGCCACACCGTGGCCGTCCTAAAGAGAAGGCCTTCCTCTATGAAATTGTGTCCAACACAAGGAACAAGATTGATGTGGATAAGTGGGACTATTTTGCTCGGTGACTTTTTAGATTTCATTCTCCTCTCAAAATTTCAATCTTGTCTTAAATTTTATAAATCTTTAAACATATTATTTTTCTCTTGCCATGTGTCAGGGACTGTCATCACTTGGGTATGCAGAACAACTTTGACTGCCATCGCTTGATTAAATTTGCCAGAGTGTGTGAAGTGGATGGGATGAAGCAGATCTGTTACAGAGACAAGGTTTGATTTTTTTTTTTCATTATTTAAGATTCAAAATTACCATATTTGCCACTTCATGTTGTCATTATTGTTAACAGGAGGTGTTCAATCTGTACAACATGTTCTACACAAGGTTCTCTTTGCACAAAAGAGCCTACCAGCACAAAGTGACCAACAGCATAGAGTGGATGTAAGGAGCTCTTGACTTTGCTGGAGCTTGATTGATGCTGTTTCTGTTTTATTACCTTTTATTTTATGCAATGTTGTCTCACCATTACATGCTGGGTTTGTCCTTCAGGATCAGAGACGCTTTTCTGAAAGCAGATGGACACATCAACATTGAAGGCAGGAGTAGGAACATGTACACTATCTCCACAGCTATTGATGACATGGTGGCATACACTAAGCTGACGGGTGAGTAAACTTGCACAACAATGGAGAAAAACATAAACGTTGTTAGTTTGATTGAATGTGGATTTTTAGTTGTGCAAAATCAAAGGGACAGAAATAAGAATAAAGTTATAAACAATTTGCATCCACAAGGTCCATATGGGTAAAACTGGCATTAGCTCTCATAATTTAATGATGAAAGTTTATCCAGCACTTATTTTAAAACCATTTTTGAACAGAAACTCAGAACATAATCAGAAGTATATTAATCTACATTCTCCCCACCCTTATCTGTCTTATACACAAGATACATTAGCAAAAATCAATCAAAAAAGTAGCCATCTAAGAAATTCAATTAATCAAATAACCTTAAAAAAGAATTATTCCATAAAAAGGCTTCTCAATATTGAATAACAGATTATTGTCTTTGTTCTAGATTTTTGAGCAGTGGCTTCTATCCTGATCAGCATCCTCTCAGTCCATGAGGATTTAACACTGACTTCACTGAAGTTCAGTCAGTTCAGCACACAATGCTTTTCACGATTAGTAGTTTTACCTTTCTCACGCACAACACCAAATAGAGCAAGCAAAGGGTTAACAGCTTCATGCCATTAATGTTTTTAGGGTGTAATTAAAAACTCCTTCCTGAATTTCACTCAGCCTGGTTTGTCCAGAAAACATTGTTTCTAGTGGCTTCATCTCTGCCACACAGTAGAGATCTTGCACTCAAATAGATACAAGGCAGCATTGTTATGGACATGCGGACACTATTTTAATTTACAACAAAGAATAATTAGCACAAAGTAACATTGCATTTCTAACATAGAAAGATTTTATTTTTTCTTCTATTCATATGTCATTTTTTCTGGAAAACCTCCCAACATTTTGTCATCAATTTTGGTGATCAGACTTTTATATGAGAATTTTAAATTAACATGGTGACTGGGGTATAAGGATGTAGGAAATATAACAGTGTTTTTATGGACAGCTGCTCAAAGTATACTCTTTCTGTATGAAAAATAAAAATTTTCTCTGGTATTTTTTTATGTATGTTTTAAAACAGAGTCTGAATTTTTAGAGGATTTTAAATCCATTTCTTTGATTTGACCAATTTTGTGTTTTTCTGTTTACCTTGTAGATACTATATTTGATCAGATATTGAACTCCTCCTCTGATGATCTTAAGGAGGCAAGAGAGATACTGAAAAGGATAATGAAAAGAGAGCTACGTGTGTCTGGGGGAATTTTCATCAGACAAGAGTCTGAAAGAACTGGAGGTATCCTAAGAACTTCAGTTGTATTCAGTAACACTGTAATTACCCATCCATCCATTTTCTAACACCTTTGTCTCTAATGTGGTTGGGAAGTTCTGGTTTCTATATCCAGCTGACAATCGAGGCGAAAGGTGGGGTACACACTGGACAGGTCGCCAGGGCAACATAGAGGAAGACAGGACAAACAACCATGCACACACACACACACACACACACACACACACACACACACACACACACACACACACACACACACACCAATGGAAAATTTAGATTTATATATAAGTTAGATTAATTTAGAGGAAGCCGGAGAACTCGGAGACAACCCACATATGCACAGGAAGAACTGCAAACTCCATGCAGAAAGACTCTGGGCCAGGAATCGAACCAAGGACCTTTTTGCTGGAAGGCAATAGTGACACCAACTCCGCCAGTGTGCAGTCATACTGTAACTATACTGTTTTATTTTTAAGTAAAAATCTGGAAGTTGTAACATTTTATGCAATTTTTGTTTAGGATGAGTGGAAGAAGCATCTCGGCGACACAGGGGGAAACCCAGACAATTATATAGTGGAAGTGAGTTTTAATGCAAATACGATCTTTTTTTGACTGAGGCAATTAACTTTGATATGTACAATTTATTCTCTGGAATATCATTTGTAACCTCACATTATTCATTTATTATTTAGTTAGTCAAGTTTAACTATGGAATGAAGAATGAAGATCCCATAAAATACGTGAGATTCTACAGCAAGCAAAACCCAGATGTAGCCAAACGTATCGACAAAGATCAGGTGAGAATGAAACAGAATATTTTAGATTCCTGATTTGCTCATTTCTGTCACTTGTTCTTCTGAAGCAAAATCATTTGAATTTTCACCACAAGTGTTTCTAATTTATGGTTCAATACAAACTGCCATGTGTTGCTTACATCTCTTTCAGGTATCTCTACTTCTTCCAGCGCTGTTTGAAGAGAAGAAGTTCAGAATCTACACTAAGAGAACAAATGAAGAGGATCTGAATGCTGACAGAGACATCTTTAACATATTTCCCCCTGCACAACCAGTTCAAGCCTGAGGTATTTCTGGAGGCTGTAATTAACCAAATATAATACACATAAGCTATTTTTAGTTAGCTGTGATTCATAACTTTCTAATTTTATTTAAACAGTATGTGAAAAATTTTAGGAGTTTATCTACTTGAATTGGATTAATTGACCACCAAATGTGTGTTTATTCCACAATGTAAATATCTGTTTGGGTTAACATCTCAAGTCTATAAAAATACAGTATAACATATATAACTCTATACGAATTATATTATAATTATATTATATTAATTATTGTTCTTGTACCACCACTTTCTGTAAGAAGTGATTCCTCAAAGGTAAAACCGGTAATGTAGTTATTTTGGTTTTACAACCGTCAAAATGATCTGTGTTGTGTAGTTTACATTTTATGTAACAATTTATGCATTTTTATTTATTATGTACACTGTGCACTCACACAACTTGTAATATCTGTATTTTCTGTTTTTTAGGAAGTAATCATGGCACCGGTTCTGAATCCAGGTTGGAATAACCAGAGAACTTGAAAGAAATATATTTTATTCTTGTCAATGAATATAACCTGCATACATTTAAATGGGTTTGTAAAAGTGCAAACAAACTGTTTTTGCATTTAAAGAGGCTTGGAAGTTAATCTTACATGGGTTTTTTCTTAAAGGTGAAGGTTTAGATTAACATAGACAATATTTACACATCAATAAATACAGTAAAAACGATAAATTTGAAACTTTATTCAAATGTTTGATTTGTCATTTGTGATTATTTTATTATTTTATGGTGTTTGGTTTTAGGGTATTTGATTTATTAGTTTTATTCATACTTAATCAATTAGTTTTGGTAAATCATATTGTTGTCATCACCTTCCAGGTCTGTTGACATTACTTGACTAAATGTGTTGTAGTGCCATTAAATCTGGACTTGAATGTTTAAAATTTTCTCAGGATTGGTGAGAATGTAATCATTTTAACAAACTTGTTTTAAAATAAATGGTGTGATGGTACATTGTGTCTCGTTTCTTTCAACATCTTTGTGCAACATTTGTTTTTTTGGTTCCATCTGAAAGACGTTACCAAAACCTGAAGCTCAGCTGTAGAAAAGTTGTTGTTCTTCCACCCACTAAAGAACTCAAGAAGAGTTTTATAGATACTCTGTATTGCTAATGTGACTAATTTAGACTTAAAGTATTTGTTTTATTCTTTTAGTTTCATTATTTCAATTTTTATTCTGACCAGAAGTAGTTTGAACATGTTTTCATTTGGTGAAAATGAAAAAAGTCTCAAGGACACTTTTTACCAAAGATAATCAAAATATCATTGGAAAAATAACAAAAGCTGTGTAGCAATTATAAAAACTGTTTCCTTTGAGAAGGTTATGAATATTACAGTTTCAGTCTTTCCTCCACCATTTAGAGAAAATAAATCCTCTTACATCTTTATTATTATCTGGTTTAGTTGACATTTTTAATGTCTGATCTGCTTTAAGAATACAAATTAAGAAATAAGTTTTGTAATAATTCATTTGGTTCTCCTTATGAATAAGTTAATGACATTAACATATCCATGAGCCTGAGTGTTTGGTCTGTGGTATTAAATGACCCTGGATTTAACTTCAGTATTTTATTATTAATCATTTAATGTGGACAATTAAAGTTTTAGGAAGACATTTCTGGTGTCAGGGTTGTTTTTCTATCAATTCTTATTTGTACATAAGTGTAATAGAATGTGAGTGAGTGAGTGAGTGAGTGAGTGAGTGAGTGAGTGAGTGAGTGAGTGAGTGAGTGAGTGAGTGAGTGAGTGAGTGAGTGAGTGAGTGAGTGAGTGAGTGAGTGAGTGAGTGAGTGAGTGAGTGAGTGAGTGAGTGAGTGAGTGAGTGAGTGAGTGAGTGAGTGAGTGAGTGAGTGAGTGAGTGAGTGAGTGAGTGAGCATGCTGATTTAGGAACCTTTCATAAAAGTTAATTCTATTAGCTTAATTACAAACTACTGTTTGCCTCCATTTCACTAACATTTTGTTCAGTAGTGGATGGACAGGAACTTGTCAGGTATTTCTGCAGACTGCATGGCATAAACAGTTGGTCAGATATTTAACATTTTAATGTTGTGTCATAACATTAAAAAGCAGATTTCTCTATTTTCTAAGGCCCTGTACTAACAGAACACTAACCAATATGTATAGATATTGTCAGAGGCCTATTTTAACTATTCAAAATAATAAATAAACCTTAATATGCATTATGTCAGACTGATTATGAATATTTGGACCACATGAATAAAATGTAAATTATTCAGTAACTTTCTAGAAAGAAAATGTAAAAATATTCAGTGAAACAGTCTTAGATTGTTGGTGTTTGGTTTAAGGGTATTTGATTTATGAATTTCATTCACACTTAATTAGTTTTGGTAAATTACGATTGTTGTCATAAACAAACGTGAAACAGTCATAGACTGTTAAACTAAAACAGCTTTTTTTCAGAAAAATATGGTTCAATTTACATATTTATTTTATGGTTTTTATTTGGTTTTGTTTGTCAAATATCCATTATGTTCATACCAGTATCACCATCACACGGTTTGACTTCAGTCCAATCATGCAGGACATTTTAAACTGCTTGTTCAATTAAAATGAAACAATCAGATATATCTGTGTTGTTATGATCCTATATCTTTCATTTTCAGGAATTGAAACTGGTGGGCTCATAATTCATTTTACAAGACAAATATGCAGCTATCGAGTGAAATTCAATCAAGGTGTGAAGAAGTAGATGCAAGCACTTTTCTGGTGTCAGGGTTGTTGTTTTTTTATCAATTTTTCTTTGTACATAAGTGTAATAGAATGTGAGTGAGTGAGTGAGTGAGTGAGTGAGTGAGTGAGTGAGTGAGTGAGTGAGTGAGTGAGTGAGTGAGTGAGTGAGTGAGTGAGTGAGTGAGTGAGTGAGTGAGTGAGTGAGTGAGTGAGCAAACATGTGCAGGGGTTGATTTGTTGATTGATTGATTGATTGATTGATTGATTGATTGATTGATTGATTGATTGATTGATTGATTGATTGATTGATTGATTGATTGATTGATTGATTGATTGATTGATTGATTGATTGATTGATTGATTGATTGATTAGCATGCTGGTTTAGGAATCTTTAAAAAAGTTCAGTAGAATTTCTGCTAGAGCTCTGTATATACACACACACACACACACATATATATACATATATATATATGTATAGCTCTATATAGATATAGATCTATATATATGTATATGACATATGTATGTGTGTATATATATGTACATATATATCTATATCTAGCTATCTACAGATATATATATTTTTTGATATATTTATCTATAGATAGATATATAGACCTGTATCTATATATCTATATAGATATAGATAGATATATATATCTATAGATAGATAGGTATAGATATATATGTGTGTGTAATTAGAAAACTAAATATATTCTGATTAGGAAAGTAATTCTGATTACTTTCCTAATCAGAATAGATTTGTTTTTATTTAAAAAATGTCTATTTTATTTATTACTTTATTAAAAGTGTGGTTTGACTGTTGCCTAGCTACAAGTGGTGTATCCCAATTTATAAATTGAATTTAAATTGAACTCAATTTAAATTCAATACCTGTTGAAATGCTTTTCTTTTCGGTTACTGCTATATAAATAAAATAAGTTTATATTTTATTTCAATAGCACCAACTGAACATACGTCACAAGCAGATGATTATTTTTGTGAATCCGTGAGGTTTTTGATTCATTCGCTTCCTCTGCAGCACTCAAATATCCAGGAAAAGAAACTCAGAATCGTCTTAGGGCAGTTTTCATTTAATTTTACCTCAGCACTGTCAAAGTAATTCTCACCTAAGAAGGAAAGGTTTCTATCTTCGTTTTCCGATTTTGTGGGTTCTTTACAAGGACCTGGTATACTGCTGACAGCACCAGACGATGCTCTGTCTACCTTACCTTCAGATCTTAATGGATTGGGCAGTTTGGAGTTGGAAACACACTTCTGCAGCTTTGTTGGTCGTATTTGTTTCCTGACAGGTAGGGGCGTTTCTCGAGAAGACATCTGGGGCTTCACATGGATCAGGATTCTTCCTTTCTTGCACGAGAGTTTTTTGTATTGCTGTAAAGCTGCCGCCACTTTCTGAGATGTTTCGACCCCGTGTACCATCTCCCCCTGTGACCCTGGGTCAGTTTGGCTTTCAGTGTTCAGTCTCCCAGCTTTTATTGAAAATATATATTCCTCATTTTCATAATCCTCTTCAGGTTGGTGGTCAAAGCATGAAATAGCTGAACCAAATATGCACAGATTTTCACTGGATGTTTTATACCTTCCAACCTCTGCTTCCTCCAGCTGCGACTCTCTCATGTTTGCATGGGCCAAAGATACGTACGGCCCCCTGCTTTTATGCGAAAGATGTGACATGGTTATGAAACGATGGCCGAGAGCTTGGCTTGGGGTGATCCTTTTTGCCGGATTGATATGCAGCATTCGCTTAAGGAGGCTCATGAAAGCCCGTGTGTCTTTTTCTTCAACAAGATCATCCAGTCCTGGGTGCAACCTTGGCAACTCATCGAAAGTCTTTATGTATTTGTCAATGCAACTGTGCTTGACAACTTTTTTTCCCGTCAGTTTTTGATATTCCTCATTCGTGTTCAGCTTCCAGAACAAATCCTCAGTGAACGTAAAGAAAGTGCTCACCCTCGTCCCTTTCTTGAGAATCTCGTCCTCTGGGAAACCGTGGAGCTTTGTTATCACTCTGATGAATTCATATTCGGATTGCACGGGATACATGTGCCTTCCGATGAACACCAGGGCCAGAACGCAGCCGAGAGCCCACATGTCAACGCCCTCCTCCAAGGGCAGGCCCAGCACCACTTCGGGGGCTCTGTAGCCGAGAGCTTGGATCATCTCAACCCTTTCCAACGTGGATCTCCTCATGGCGTTGCCAAAGTCGATAAGCTTCACCTTAAACGGCTGCAGCTCGTGGTTCACAAGCATTATGTTGTCTGATTTGATATCACAGTGAACAATGCCGATGCTTTTCAGTGCATCCAGAGCCACTAACATCTGTTGAGCTATGACCCTTATCTCAGACACGTGCAGCGGGAGAAGCTTTCTGTCTATGAAAAAGTCATACAAGCTTTGACTCAGAAACTCAAAGACAAGGCACTTGTGTCCTTTGTAGTTGAACCCTTCGTAAAACTTGATCAAGTTGGTCTTGTCAGCGTCGAGCTGTCTAATCGCTTTCAATGCTTTCAGTTCAGCTTTGCCTGCATTGGTGTTTCGCTTTAGAACCTTGATGGCCCTCAGCTCATCTGTGTGAAGGTTCCTGCAGCGGATCACTTTTCCAAAACTGCCCTCTCCTAATTTGTTTTCCACAAGGTATGAGTCAAACTTACTGTGGATAATGGTGTGCTCCTTCCACTTGAATGAATTTTTGCTCAAGAGGATCTTGTCAGAGCTGAACATCCTTGCATCCATTTTGTTCAAAATAATTTTGTCAGAACTAAACATCCTTCCATGCTTTTTGCTCAGAATGTTTGCGACGGAGTTGAACATCCTTGCAAAGTCTGAACTGTGTTCAAATGACGGCGCGGGGACCTTTTGGAATTCAGTGATCGAACGTTGTGACGAGGCTGGCTGTGACGTCACAGGGCGAGCCGCGCGTGTCTGTTCTCTGTTGGGTTCAGACGCGTCGATCTGCGCAGCCTCGGGAGCGACGACGGTGAAGACCTGAAGGTTGAAGCGGCCGCGAGCGAAAACCACGCAAAAGCCTGGACGAAAATACAGACAACATATTTCTGCTTTCTGCGCGGATGTTGTGGTTCAAATGTATTTCGCAGTTATCGCCGGAAACTCGGCGTTTGCGCCGGTTTTTAAAACCCCCGTAATAATAATAACCACAGCAAACATTTAACGTTTTGGAAGCAACTGCACACAGTTTCAGCTGTATATATTTCATTTGATAGTGCTTGATAACAAGTAATATGATTAATCATTGGATATAATGAATGTCAACAAAAACAAACAAACAAACAAACGGAAAATCATTTATATTCCGCAATTTTGATTTTAAAAAAAAATTCATAGTGCAACAACACAACAACAATAACATTAATCATCATCATCATCATCATCATCATCATCATCTGTACAGCAAAGAACTTTCTTTAGGAAAGAATCTCACACACTAAGATCCTGACATTAGTTTTAGCCATCGATAGAGAAAAATAAAGCAACTCAACAATGTCAACAACAGGCAAAAATAAAAGGAGAAGAAGAAGAAGAAGAAGCCTACACAAACCAATTCATGCCAGAAGAATCATGTTCATAAATGAATTTGATGAAGTCTGTCTCTTGTTGGTGAGTTCAGAACCATGGACAGCACTTCTGCAGATCTGTCCATGGTGCTGAATTGTCCGTCAAATTTACAAACCGATGTCTCAAGGAGGAATTTTCCGGTTCTAATGTGCTTTCCTTTCATCTGTTTAATAATACCAGCTTTAATATATGGCTCTAAAGAAGATGTGTTATGTACAAATTGACTTTATATCAGGCCCTGGTGTTATATTCTCATCTAAAACATGTTGCTTTTGATTCTTTGCATGCTTGAGAAATCCTCACATAGCTCCTCCTTGGAGCTGCTGTCAAATTGTGAAATTACATTTCGTTAAAGTCATGTTTGATATACAGAGCCCTGAAAGTCATATAATGACTTGATTATGCTGAAAGTGGCACTGTGCGCGCGCCCCATTAAGAATGTTCTGTGTTTGTGAACTTATCCTATAAAATATTTCATTTAAGAAATAATTTTTAAAAAATCAAAACAGCAGCATGTTTTAACGCATATACATTTTATTGCTCAAGATCTAATACATTGGTGCAGAAATTAATACACTATATATATTTTTTATATTTAATAAAACAAAGTAATGAAACTGACCAATCTATAGATTAATTACCTTTTTGCTTTTTTTTTCTTTTGCTTTTGCACATCGTCTGTCATCTCTAACTTCACCACCAGGTGGTGCTGTTATATAGAGCTACAGAGATAACCTCCAACTGTTTTCTCGTGGCAGTGCGGTGTTTATTTCTGTCCATGTTTCCTTTTTTAACAAGATTTCTTACAGATTGGCTCATAACTCTTTCCTCGTTTTGTCGAATACTTCTGATGATAAACACTTTGTTGATAAAAAGTGTTCACTTCCAAATTGGGCCACAAATATTGCTTCACCTCCCCCGAAATCCTTTTCCACAATTGCAGCTGATTATCACTAGATGGCACCAAAGAGACGCTTGCAACGAACCCTCCAGCAGAGGAATTTGGATAAAGTGTATTAGTTTGTTTGTATGTTTGGTTGTGTGTTTTTTATTACACTTTCTTTTATTTATTCCCAAATCTTCAGTAAATCTTTTTATTATTATTATTTTTCTAAAGAACATTTTATTTAATTTCTAATTTACCAAAACAATAATTGACTGAAATCTTATTGGGAGTCTTCTTCCCCTCTGAAATGACACCAGTTACAGGGTGTTTCTGGAATCACACTGCTCTGATACATCCTGGAGACCCACGTTTGCTTCTACACACACATCGTCTCTACGTCCTGTGATGCATTTAAGAAATTTCTATCAGACACTTGCACCGTGCAGCAGCAGCACCAAGGCCAACTGGCTGCCAGTATTTTTATAATCTTCATCCTCTCTGACCTCTTGCACTCCTCCTGGCGCCAGTGGTCTCAGCCCCTCCACCCCTCCTCACCACACACACACTTGCATACACACATGCTCCTGTACACTTAGCGGTGCCTCCGTGGATAATTGAGACCAGCTGTTGCAAGGTGCCTCTTCCCTTGACCCTGCACCCTCCTTCCCCCTGCTGGTGCAGCCGATTCTGCTGGTGGTGGTGCACTTGCCTCTCCGGCAGAAAGCAAACCCCCCACTGCTCTCTCATTTCCCCTTCCTCTATTCTTACCCCCCACTCTGCCGGTCCAACATGCCTTTAAATGTGTTCGTGCTAATTGATAAATGCCTGATTTCCTGGTTTTCTGGGGCGTTCGAGAACTGAGAACTGAAATTGTTGGTCCTTAAATACGTTCTTATAAACACCTAGCAGTTGCAGAAGGTTAATTATTCTCTCAAATCACATCTAATAGATAAACATTTATCCAGCATAGTCATACGTAAATGCTGTTTATATAAAGAAACGGAAAAAATCAATTTCATTTTCTTCAATTTAAAGCAGAAAGTGCACAACAAAGCAAAAAAAAACAGGATGCAGATCACTAAAAAAACAGTTATTCAACTTTAGGTGTTCCTTGCTGCTCTAATTCTTTATGAAATCAATTCAACAAAGTTTCTGACACACTCTTCAAAAATTTTGCTCTGTATCGACACAATGATTTGTTTATTGTATTTGATGTGTACCGCTCGCTCCACCATGTCCCAAAAGGCGCCAATGGATTGAAATGTGTTGACCGTGGTGGTAATGGGACATTAGTAAACTCGTTCACGCCATAAACACAAAGTCTTACCAAATATTTTCCATCAATTTTCTAATGCAAATATTTTCGTTCAATTGAAATAAGAAAAAAAATTAATCTAGAAGTAAGTTTCAGCAAAATATAAGAGCTTTCTATAAGTCAATAATTCCTTAATATTGATAAGAGTACCAGTTCCACTGACATATTTTTTTTAATTTATAACAAGGCTTTTTTCCAATGTCATAAGTAAAGAAAATTCCAGTATTTCTGGAAGTAGTACTTTTGATTCTACAGATTTCCATTAAGCCATTTCAGCAGTGAGCTTTGAACTATTTGTTGGGATTATAAATGACAGACAAAAAATCAATAAACATTATTCAAAAGTTTGTTTTTTTTAAAAAACACACAAAAAAAGACCCTTTAACCATCATTTATATTCAGTACACTTTACCCCGATACCATGAAACGCTGGCAGTGTTTCTGAATGCTGCCACCTTTCAAAAGATGTCACATGATCCGAAAATAAAAATCATTTCTGTGCTTTTTTTTGTGTAAACACAGAAAATCTCATAGAAATGTTGAAAAACATGGTGGTGGCGGCATCATGCTGCAGGGTCCGTGTTCTTGAGTCGGCCCAGGGAAGCTCCTCAGAGCTAAAGGGAAGATGAATCGACTCATACAAAGACAATTTGGGAAGAAAACACGTTGGCGGCCGCAGAACATTTGGAAATCACAGGAAGGTTCATCTGGCTCTAAATAGTTTTGAAAACCCGCCATTTGTGGCTGTAACGGAACAAAATGTATCAACAAAAGTTAAAGAGGTGCGAATACTTTCACACAGAATGTGTGCAGTTGAATCCGGGCGAGACGAGGGAGGAGAAGGGGTCAGCCTCTCTTTTCCAGCTGGTCTGTTGGGGTCAAACTGTGTGCATATGTGTGCGTGTCACGGCCTCTCATTAGGGGTGAGACGCTGCGGCTCCAGACCCCCATGGTAGGATTGCTGGGTGACTCTGCAATGATCCTGCCACTTTGAAGCCCCTGACCCCCCTTCCCCACTCTAACCCCCCCACCGGGAGGCTAATGAGCCTCTAGTGAGCTCTAAATGCATGCCGGCATTAAGTGTGAGCGCAGTTAGATATCAGGTGGGAGAGAATCTGAAAAGCTCTGATAAGCCTGCTGTTGTATTTTTGCAGGGAATGGATCAGATAACAAGGCAGCGAATGTTTGGATGTGTTCAAACAGTGCAGGCCAACTCACCAAGCACCTGCTCCTCATGAAATCTTTAGTTCTTCTTCAGGGTTTTACTCTTTCTTCTCTATATACACTTATATACCAGCTGAGGCGGCGTTGAAAAGCCGCTGAATCTGATTCAGTTGTTAACAATTGTTACCCATAATTACAAGCCGACCTCCACTGTTTTCCCATTCCAGCGTCTCTTTCTCGCCCCTGAAAACCGACTCCAGCACTCCCTCACATAGCTGAGCAGGCACTGAGACATGAATGGTTTGCTTTGGGCGGGGCAGAGCAAGCCCCGGCCCGCAAAAAGGAAGACTAAAACAGGTGCTCGGGTTTTCTGTCTTTTCATCCTTCGCTCTCTGTGCAGCTTTTTCTTACTTTTCCCCACCTGTTGAAGAGGGAGGTCTCATGCTGGTTCATCTGAGCACTTCAGCTCAGCCTGAGCTCTACTGTCACAGAGGGGGGTCTGATCTTAAGTGGAGATAATCGCTTTACTGTGTTGGATCTGCTCTGGTCCATCCCCCTCCCACTTTTACTATTTAGTGTTACGTTTTATTGAAGCCTATATCAGACCCAAACCCTCCTTATTTTTGTGAAATCAAAACTGAAACATTACATTTAGCTAAATTGCAGGGAATTTGTAAACTTTACATCAGTAGGTTTGCTACGATTGAAAGCAAACAAACAAAAACAACTATTGCAGCAACAAATCTCCCCTGATCTACATGTTGATTGCAGAGGGGTCTGGTGGTATGAGCCCCCTGCTGGAGCTCCTCACTGGGCCGGCAGTAAAGTCTCAAAAATCCTGACTCTCCTCACAGCAGGGGTCGAAATTTACCCAGCTGTTTGGGATCTGTCCAGAGCCATCCGTAAGTATTGGCACCTCTTATTGCGGCCACAACCTTCACTTGATTTCATTGGGAAACACCAAAATAAAAAAGAGGGAGAAAAAACAACTGCTTATAACATTAAATTTGAAGTATGTTTCTTTTTCTTTTTTTTTACAAAAAAAAAAAATCTGTAAACGGTGATGAAGCTCTATTTGGAGTTTGACGCAACGAATACAGGACAAGCAAAACAAAACATGTAGTTTCCCCTGGACAACTCACAGCAAGAGGGAAATGTTCATACTCACATGCAAAATGCTTTAAGTGCCAAAAAAAAAAAAAGCCACACTGCCCATCAGCCCCATCTTAAGAAATGGCAGAGGCCGTCTTTCACTGTGGGGAGCCTTGTTAGAGTTGATGGGTGGGTGGATGGAGTTAAATACTGGGCAATCTTGAGCCTGGAGCAGAAAGAGAAAACACTAAACAGGCAACCAGAGCTTCAAACTCGGAACCAAAATACAACTGAGATTCTGAACTAATCTCAGTTAAACATTAATGTCCATAAATTCTCTCCAGCTACTCTATGTTTGAGCTTTTAGGCAAGAAGAATCGCAAACGCCTATTTTCTAAACACGCAAATTTGGTGAAGAGGGAGTTGAGAGATTTTCTTTGCATCAATAGCTTCTATAGTACAAATTAATTCACCTTAAAAATAATCCTGTCTAAGCCTTTAAGGTCGGTAATGTTAAAATCGAGTCAGTAAGACTCTTTTTAGGACCTCTGTTCAGCTATATGCTGTAGTTGAATGAAATGCATTTTTCATTTGCAGACTGAAAGAAAATACGTTGAAAAAAAAAAGATCTAAAATGATTTTTTTCATTCTCTACTCACAATCTCTTGTGTCTCAAATAAGTGATATACACCAGTGGGAGTTCACTATGAGTTATTTTTCGTTTGATTAGGGCTCAGCAGACACAAGGATCAAAACCACAGTCACTGGATGTGACAAAAAATTTAAACTGTCACTTATTTTAAGTCAGTTTACTTCAGACTCTCGCCTTGTGTGGATATTTGTTTTGATAGTTCATTAAAAAACAAGAGAAATGCACTGTGCGCGCGGTAAGTGATTTCTGACTACTTGTGAAATTATTTGTTTATAGATGTGAAATTGAAGTAAGTTGGGATGAAATAATAAGATGTTGGTAGAAAATAGTGATGCGACAAAATGAGTCAAAAAGCTATGAAACAAGTAATAAATGTGACTCTAATCGACTGGGTTAAAATAAATGTCTTCAAATCAGAAACAATTTCTGCAACAGATATTTAAACGAGGCATTTTTCCAGTGAAACCGTCTTGGTCACATCTGGAAAGACTTCCCGTTTCGAACGGGGCATTTTTGTGTGTGTTTGGGTGGCACCGGCGGGGGTTTGCTGTCATGTGGGAATCCTTTCAGTATTCTCCACAGGGGTGATGTTTTCTCAGGGTTTCAAAAACACAATCTCTTGCCTAATGATTTCAGTGTGTTGGTAAGTTTTGTTTTCTTGAATGTGTTTGACCAAAAGTTTCTTCCTCACATTACATCGGGCTGGAGCTCCTGGCTCCCACTCCAGCGAGGTGTGTTTGATTTATGTGTGTGGATGCGGCGCATGTGTACATCCCTGCGTGTTTTGGCACATGTGCGTGCACGCATGCCACCCGTTCTCCTGTCAGGCCCTCTAGCTGGTAATCTGAGCATAGAGATTAGAAAGAAAAACAGCAGAGAAGAATGTCTTTGGTTGAGCCAGAGAGGAATTTACAATGGCCTTCAGGCTGCTCTGACCTCGCCCTCCCTTTCTCTCTCTGGCTCTCTTCTGCATCCACATAAACACAAGCAAAAAAAATAAATAAGAAATACATTTCATCCTCTTCAGGTGTACTTTACTGCATGGATCATCTTATTATTCTTAATACAACACCTGAAAGCCCTTGTTTTCTTGGTATGCTTGATGTTTTTGGGAATGTCTTGAGGACACATCTGACAAAATGAAACAAAATACGTTGGGTTAGGTTCAGCCTATTTGTTGGAATAAAAGTTAATACCGCCTGTTTTTCTGTATTTGCTGAGAAAAACAAAACAAAATAAAGTTGTTTGCTGAAAGATCCTTAATTGACCGGATGTTAAAGACACATTTTGGTTATAAAACATTTGTTTCAAATCCTCAGCTCATTCTAATGTCTCAGTGTTTGGTCTGGATGTTTCAAGAGCAAAACACTAAAAACAATACATTGTTTTCATCATGCAAATACAAATCTTTTTTAAAAGTATTGATTCATCCCCCATTTCTGGATGTTTTACACCTAATGGTGTAAAACTTCCAGAAATGGATATTTTACACCATTTCTGGATTGGGTAAAATGTCCACCATTGGACTGTGAAAATCCAGGAAAAGTTGTAAGAATTAGTGCTTGTCACGTCATCTAAATGTCTTTGTTTACTCCTCTCTTTTATTATTTCTTAAATACTGATATGTACTTTCGAGCTGGGTCTCTCATTACTGTTGATCAAGAACATGACAAAACTGGGGGCTTATCTGGGATCGATAGATAGAAAGATGGACAGTCGGACAGACAGATGAATGCTCAGTCTCGGTGGCACTGCTGTCTTGCTCAAAGAAGATCTTGGATTTATATGTTCTCCCTCCGTATGCTTTGGTACTCTCCATGTACTCTGGCGTCCTCCTTCTTCAATCACATAATTGTCAGGTTAATTGGTGTCTCTAAATTAAAAAGATTAAAAACTAAAAAGAAGGTGGGAACCCTCACACTTTTCTTAAAAAGTCAGGTGGATCAACAGTTGGACTTCACATCTTCATCACTGTCAGAGTTAAATAAAATACCCATTAATAACAAGACCGATGAGAGCAACTTTGAAACCAAATCTTTCCACTGTTTGCTAGCCATATAGATGGTAGAAGTGTTCTGATACCTTCCCATCTGTTGCTCGTGAAGACACGAAGGTCTGCAGCCGCTCTCCAACAGCTTGCAGCGATGTCGCCGAGTCCGCAGCGGCGGCACCACATTGAGCCGCATCCTTGGTCTGAGTTCTGGTTTCAGCAGGACAGCTGCATGGATACTCAAGACAAACTGGTGATCCCCTCACTACATCCTAAAGAAGCCCCCCCCCCTCCCTCCGGCTTGGTCACAGACCAGCAACCTGCCCTCCTCCCAGACAAGCTTTACACTGTGTGTGAGACAGAAGGGGATGAGGTGCGCAGGTCTTTTCACAGACGGAGGGGACAGGTGTTAGGGACAGGAGGTGCCGTCTGGCCTGGGGGTGTGGTCAGGTGGTGAGACACCTGTGCCCACTTACTACGAGAGGGTCCAGTTACACATAGACACACATGCGCATCGCACTGACCATTTGTTCAGACATGCAACATTAGACCATCCACTGTCTCATAAATGTGCACATCTGGGGAGTCAAAACAAGCCAAGAATGATTCTCCTCATGCCAAAGCAAACGCAGAAACATCAGATCCGTCGTGAAGTAACATGATCGGAGTTCAAGGGTTCCATGGTGTGCAGAAATTGAGAAGAAGGCATGCAGGACAGATTTATGTGTGAAAATATAGTTACTGAGAAAAAGTGTGACAGACAGAGAGAACAAGGTTTAGAAAATCTGGTTAGCATCTTTCAGTGTGAGGAGACTGAAGCTCCAAGGAGTTTTGTGGAAATAACCTATATATTGTCTAAAATAATGACCTAAGTCATTTTTTGGAAAAACAAAAAAACAAAAAACTTATCCTAAAAATTATGATTTTAGGAAATTGCTTAATTAATATGCACAGACATCGTGTCACCCTGAAATATTTAGATGCAGCCACTTCGATGAACATTTTCTGGTGCCTTAACACTTGCTTAAAGTAAAATACTGACTTCTTTACTCAACACAACTCCCCTTAAAAGACATTAACTATTACTTTATGCATCCAGATGTCATTTTAATCCCATTTGAGCAATTTCCTTTTTTTGCTGTCACTGTTGTCTGTCTCCTCTAATAAGCAAGTCAAATATCTGATTTCTGATGCTCCTCTGATGTTTAATAATCCCATCAATCAATCCTAAGCATATTTCAGGTCTGCAGTTCTTTGTGTGTTTTACTTCACTGAGCGAATGAACATCATTTAGAAAACAAAATAGCCCTTTTATCTTAATTAAGCTGATTTTGTTGTTGCAACTCTGCAACACATTTGAGATGTCAACTTTATATTCAGCCACATTTTTGAAAACAAAGATCAGATTTTGCTCATACACATAATTTCCCCCGCTAGCCCTGGTAGTGGGCTTTCAGAAAACAGACATTGATTGATTTTCTCTACTAACTTTTAAAGGGCAAGGAAATTTGAGAATTGATTTCAAATTCCAATTTCAGCAGATTTGATGTAACCAGATGTTCTTGCTCTGAGCGTGTGTGCAACATTTGGTGTGTTTATGGAAAACTCTGGAGATTTTGGAGATAGGCATCTGGCCCTGAGGTGTAGATTTCAGGCAGGTGTATTTTACTCAGCCTGCAGCAACTCAGGGGACAGGATAGGACGGAGCGAGGCGGGGCGAGGAGCGGAGGTGGAGGAGACGGGAGTCAATCTGTGCTCTTTACAATAACACATATGCTGCAGATCGCCACCTCCCTTGCTCTTTACCTTGTTCACGTGGAATGCTTTGGGACAATAGGACTGTCCCCGTCATTCAGCTGGTGGCCCCCTGGGTCCACACAGGCCCTGACACGAGGACGAGAGTGCACCTTGCAACTCCTTGCACTACCAGCAGCACCCTGGAGGCAAATACCTGAATACCTGTGGTGAAAAAAAATCAAAAAAACTGAATCACACAACAGCGTGAGGGGAGAGAAGAGAGTGAATAAAGAGAGAAAAACAGTCGGAACAGGAGAATTTCAGCTGCTGCCAGCTCTAACAGACTCATCTGGCTCCAAAGAAAACTAATACTTTTCAATCTTCCTACTTTGATTAGCTTGTCACCCATTTTTATCTGCTCTGGCAATAACATCCTCCTTAGTAAGTCAGCTCCATGTATTTTCTCTGTTTTCTCATGTCATGACACGTTGGCCTTTGCCCAGTGTGTGTGTGTGTGTGTGTGTGTGGTTTCCAAGCTTTCTTACACACTCCCTTTCTTGCACCACATTTAGTCCTGGGTTGGCTCATCGCTGAAATAAATTGCAGTTGCAGTGGAATTGATTTATTTTAAAATAATTGCATTTGCAAGAAAACATTTAGACATATTTTATTACCAAAATGAATTTTTTTGCAGGTCATCTTCCAGGCACGTCTTGTTCCTCCTTCCAATCTGGTTAAAAATAGGAGTTTATTTGAAGACTGAAAACACTTTTTTGTGTGCAAGTCATTCTAATTATACTATAAGTCATATAAAAAAAGACAGATTCTTCAATGTTCCAGTTCTGCTTTGTGTACTTACAAAAATTGTTTGTGAATTTTGTCATGCTACAAAGACAAATCAACACAACATAGTCCATAGTTGCAGAGTAGAAGAAAAGAGAAACATGGCTTTCATAAATGTGTAAACATGATTTAAAACATATGGCTGGTGAACACATCCAGCCTCCTGTACTTTGTTACCAAATAGAAAGTCCAGGACAAAATCTCAATGTAATGTTTCACCAAGCCTACAGGTGAAGAAAAGCAGGGAAAAGGCCTGTGGTAATTCTGGAGGAGCTGCAAAAATCCACAGCTCAGGTGGAAGAACATTCGATAGGACTGAGGTCAAATCTATCCTTCAGGAAAAGTAGTGGGAAGAGAGCTTTAGGCTTTGGTTGATGAGTTTTAGTTTTCTTTTAAATTTGCAAAATGACTCAAACCTCAATCTAGTAAATATACAAGCTCCCACTGACCTTCTTGTTTTGCTGCTGTAACTTCTGAATTTTGCCACTGTTAAACCTATTCTATTCTATTTTACCAGTTTTCCCATATCCCACCTACTGCAAACCAGATTTTCTCCGTTTGTATTACAGCCTGCTGGGTGGATAAAGTGTAACTCTGCCAGATGGTGGGACTCTCTCAGCAGCAGCCGACTCGGAGGTGGGTGATCCACACAGAGGACGCTGTGATATCGAGCGCCGGTGTGTCTGTGCAGTTTTGACGACGCCTCTAAACAAATCGCTGTGTGGCAGATCAGGACAAACCAGAACGCTGCCCATTCAAAAACAATAAAAACTTGAATTTCATTTATGTTGAGCCAAGACGGCATAGTATATTTCAAAATACATTAATGTAATCACTTTGTGGCATCAGAAAGTTTAAATATTTAGGAGCATATGAATCACTCATCAGGCAGAATGTCATTTTGTAATGACGCTCAGAGCTGCTGCTCGCTTTTGAAAGTGAAATAGTTTCCAATTCTAAGATTTCAGCCACTCGGCAGTTTACCTAACAGGACCTCTTTTGTCATATTGTTTCATAATTCACTGCATGTCTTTCCCAATCAATACATGGTCTCCACTGAGCTGTGTCTCTGCGCTGTGTTTCCCAGGCTTCTGCTGAAATGATAACGATTTCAAAAAGATATATTGGCCACAAGCATGATGACCAATTGAATTTTTAACTGTTTGATCATATTGTTAACTAAATGATAACATTAATTCAAAAAGCAGCCAAAACTGGTATTGTGGGACAATGTGTTGACAGGAGTTTTAGTTGTATACTCGACAACTAGCACTGTGTAGTACTATGCACACACTCAGACATAGGTGTGGCTGCATCGTGCTGTGGGCTGCTTTCTTCATATGAGACAGGGGAGTTTAGAGGTTAAATAAAAAGGTGGACCAACATTTTCAGAATCATTTCCCTGTGAACAATTGTTCACAGCTTTGTTCTGGTTTATCCAGTGAAATCCCGATGAGTGAACATTGTCCTCTGGATGTTCGTGGTACACAAGAGCTCTGCAGTAGAGTTTGTGCGCTCTCCAGTATTCAGAGCCAAAGGAAACATGCCTGTTGACGGTTCTCTGCAACACAAAGATGGACATTTCTGCCACAGACAAAGTGTCACGTTTGTTTGTCCTCCTGTCTCTTTGCGGCTCATCCTGTAACCTTTGACCCTGTGGGACAGAGCCTTGCTGTTTAGGAGCAAGGCTAAAGCCTCATGATGCACACAGACACATTTTGGTGGAGGGGACGGCGGGGGGTGCGGAGGTGGGCAGGAAATGGTGTGTGCCCCCTTTCCGAGGCCGCATCCTGTCCTTGGGTAAAACTGCTCTGTGTGCGCAGAGATCTGCGTCCACTGTGTGGATCTGTCACAGAGCGGCACGCACTCCTAATGCTTTGGATGATAAAGACGAATTCCTCCTTATTTTGACTCTTGGCTAAGCCAGATGTTGATGTGTTTTACATGCTGATTTGCCTGTTACAGCGGCGGCGTCTAAAGTCAGCCTATCTTGCTGCCCTCACAGCACATGTCATTGATCAAGTCTGCATTGCAACATGTGGCATTCCTCAGTAAATTCAACTCCCCACTGATTTGATTAATGGCCTGCAAACAGATACACCCATTCTTCTTCAGACACCCACCTCCTCCCCCTCCAATGTCCAGTCTCTCCTCTCCTGTTGTTCACCTCCTCCTATTTTCCTTACATCAACTTTTTAATCCTAACCTAATGCCATTTATTTTCCCCATACATGTTGCTTAATTTTCTACTTGGAGGCAGATGAGGCTCAGGTAAATTTGAGACTTTTTAATATCTTTTGAAAGGACAAAGGGCTGGAGGAGCGTCTTCTGAGATCGCTCCAGTGGAGAATGTTGGCGCTGAGGCTTTGGGCAGTTGTGTAAGAGCTCTGCAGCTTGTAAGAGGGTTGGAAACTTTAGCCCAGTGACTTAACCCTCTTGGCTTGAACCTGATCCTCCAGTGAATTGGCTCTGCAAAGCCTGACGTTCTGATTTCATCAACACACTCTCTCTCCCACTCAGCATGGGCCACTGTAAACCCTGATAACCTTGATAGAAAATCAACAGACACTCATCCAATCATGCCCTGTAACTAAGACAGATGCTTTGCATCAAGTACTTTAGGAAAGGGCCTGTTTTTGCTGTTTTGCATCTTCAGTTTTATGACTGTTTCTTCCACTGGAAACGTAAATGTCAGTGTATTTTATTTGGATATGAGAAATAGAGTAACAGAATGTTAATTTGATTGTTTACAAGTAAACTAATGGACTGACAACCACGGACTGTCGGATGAACCGATGGACAAATACAATCTAACAAGTGCGCTATGGATTCACATTCAGCTGTACCAGTTTCATGTTTATGCAATATGTTTCCCCACATAAAATCCTACGGCTGCATAGGAGTTTATAGTTTGTAACAGAACCAAATGTGAAATAGTTCAGGTTATGAATATTCCTGGTGAGCACCACACGGGCATTTGCATCAGCAGGGAGAGAAAACTTTTGGACTCAATTCACAAATATGTTGGGGGAGAAATGAGACATCTGTTGATAAAAGAGTAAAGCTCGAAACGATGTCATCTTTTCGGGTTTAAAAGTCTTTCAATCTATTCCCAACAGAATAAAATTTATTGAGTCATGCCAGAGAGGGGACAAAAATTTCACATTACAAATGCTATTACAGTAATATGTGTCAAAGATGGAAACAGAGGCACAAAAGTCTGACACACAAAAGAGCAGCGTCACAGAATTTAAAGTGGGCTTACAATTTGTGATAAGAAGCTAATTAATTTTTATTTTTTAGTTATACTTTTTGGTGTACTCAGCCTCTGGGCACCTGCACCCCTAACAAACCTGATGGATGGATGGATGGATGGATGGATGGATGGATGGATGGATGGATGGATGGATGGATGGATGGATGGATGGATGGATGGATGGATGGATGGATGGATGGATGGATGGATGGATGGATGGATGGATGGATGGATGGATGGATGGATGGATGGATGGATGGATGGACTCTACCAAAGCATCTCAGTCATGCTGATGGTGAAAAGGTTAGAGGATAAATTGGACACAAATTAAATGAAGTAACAAATAACATTACATCATGAATAGCACAATAAATACACTAAAGTTTTATTTTACCATTTGAGTCCTGCTCTACAAAGTGATGCATATTTTGACTCAAAACCGTAAGATGTTTTGTTTCTTAGATCTCAAAATAATACACTCTGAGTTCGAGATCAGAGAAAACACAAATCACATCCCCAAAGGCAACTCCTTATGGCTCTAGGACAAGCTATGATGCAGTTAACCTAACCTGTCCTATGAGTTGTTTAATAAAATATGAAGAGCAGCTAAGCCACAAAAAATGACAAACACAAGTCAAATATTCTCTTAACAATTATCTTTTTCTGGATTAAAACAGAATTAAGCAAAAATAATGAGACATTTGGCACTTTAATGCATCGATGGGCTGAAGTTAAGGCTGTTGCTCGCCTGAGACAAGCCTGTGTAAAGTTTGTACCATCGTTATTGTCAAAAAAAATTATTTTCCATTTCATTATCTTTTTTTTTTTAGCCAGGAAACTCTCATTGAGATTGAAAAGGCCTTTTGCAAAGACCAGCTCCTAGAAACTTAGAGCATTTTGCAGGTAAATTTAGGCAGATGGAGCCACATTTTTCTTCTTAGGGAAAATCTAAGTGAAAAGACAGCAGAAAGAGAAGCCATCGCTCTTCAAGGCGGTGGTATTATATGTCTGTCGCTAATGGTTCAGGAATGCCAAATTAGTCAGGGGACACGCGCGTGAGGCTGTGAACATCAAAATACTTTGAGGGGTCCAATATGATACCAAGCATCATTTAAAAGGAAAGATGACAGCTCCAGTGATCTCATCGCCTCCCAGCTAAAGAGTCAAACTGCCTCCTACACACCACAGACCAAAAAAATGTCCCCTTAGCAAGATGTCAGTTTAATTTCGAAAGTACACAGGGAATCAAGTGTACGGTTTGTGGAGGCAGAATGGAGATATCACAAGGAGAAATTGCAATTTCTCCTTGTGTGTTTACATTACACACGTCTTTTTACTGTGCATTTTTCTCCAAACTGTTTGCCCACCACACGTGTCACGCTCGGCCCTTCGAGCGGGACTCAGGCCCTCTTTGATTCACTGTGACTGCGTAGGTGTGCAGCTGTTAAGATGACTCTCACATTCACATGAGCTCAGAGAAAGAAGAAAAAAAAAAAGGTAGCGGACAAATGAAAAATCCCCCCTGATCAAAGTAAGCTTCTGTATTCAGGGGTTGTGTGTTTGCATGCTCACAGCGTTTAGCGTGCTGTTTACATTGAGCAAGCCAAGTCATGCAATCTGATCTCAGTGTTTGACGGCGTCCTCAGACACACCGGTGCACGCATGCACCTTCCTGCTCCAAGACCAATCAGGAGTAAATTCTGTTACCTCACCAAGACATGCTGGCGTCAGAGTATATATGTGTGTTTAGATTGCTGCCACATGCTGCACCCCCGGACACTTAGCTTCAGACGAACCCATTATCAGCTGATCTGAACTGCCCTGTCTAATTTCCTGCTTTCTTTTAGATGCTTTGACAAGAGATAGGTGAACAGGTATTTCATCGTTGCTTATTTGCTCAGCCCGCCCCCCTACCCCAGGTCAGCGTCTTTCTGCGCAGTCTGACCACCAACCGTGCTCACGGTGTGCGTCCCCAGTGTTTCCCCGACCGACGGGCAGGTGTGTGCAGGTGTTCTACCCATCACTCAACATCATATAAACCTCTCCCTGCTCCCTGTGGCACACACCAACCCATACAACTGTGCGCAGCTCTATCATCCCATTCACAAACTGTCATGCATGTCCTAATGAACTCTTGTGTCAATACAAAGTCATCTGAAACACTAGTACATGAAAAAAAGGAACACAGAAAACCAGCTGAGTTTATTAGAAATCCTTTTATTTTATTTTTTTTACAAAAAACATAGGAATAAAAATACCCCAACTTTGTAAAGTACATCCATTGAAATTTATCTTCAACCAAATGTTTTAAAAAAAAATAAGAAAAAGGAAAAAGAAAGAAAAAAGACGCACATTCCAAACAGTTTTAATAACAGTTTTTTGGTCAGGCTAAAGTGAGCTTTTATATCCTAGTGTGGTTGTGCAGCGAGGAAAGGGCAAATGTTGTCTGCGTGTGTCACCTGTCGTTGAGGTTGCAGCTAGCGCGTCTCTCAGCGCCCTGCCTCCACGGTGCACCATGCACAGACAGCTGTCTCAACACCCACACATCATGCATGTATAGCATGGTGAGGAATGACATCCTCGCATACGCACAAACACACCCCAAGCAGCTGCAACATGGCCGCGGTCCCGGACCGGCCGGCACCAGCGAGGTTTCCTGGGGATTGACTACGCCTTCAGCTGCCACAGTTCCAAAAACACGCAGCAAACAACAGTGATTTCAAATTTGACAATCGTGAAGTTAAGGCACTTTTATAAAAACAGGAATTGAACACGAATGTGGGCGCTGGCTCCCAGCACAACCCAAAGGGGAGCTCCGGCTGTGTCTTTTTCAAGGCGGTCTATGATGAGGGACAACAACCAGAGGAGCTGTGTTTGTGCAGCAGGGACATCCGGCTGAAGGTCCGCGAGCAGGAGCCACACTGGTACTTCTTCACGTCTGAGTGGGTCTGCAGGTGGGCACGCAGGTTGGAGCGGTCGGCGAAGGCCCGGTTGCAGTGCTGGCAAGCAAAGGGGCGCTCACCTTCACGGGGAACAGAGGAACAGAGAACACCATCAGCACCAGAGCAACGCTTTGCACTCATTAAAGTCATTGTTTTTAAATGATCCTCCGCGGAAAAGAACACCCCGGCTGAGTTAATGCTGTTGTTTCGCATGCAGACCAACTGGTGGGCTCAGATTAGATTGTGTCCTGCTGAGCAATTACATTTGCTCATCGGGTCAATAAATATCAATGAGCACAAGGTGCAGCCAATTGCATCAACAAAGTCAAAACAACAAATTCAACAAAGTGTGAATCAATGGGGCGACTTGAAATCTTTACCTGTGTGCGTGCGGATGTGTCCTCTGAGCAGCCAGGGCCTGGAGAAGGCTTTGCCGCAGGTCGGGCACA
The DNA here is from genome assembly GCF_027474105.1 of Poeciliopsis prolifica. NCBI lineage: Eukaryota > Metazoa > Chordata > Actinopteri > Cyprinodontiformes > Poeciliidae > Poeciliopsis > Poeciliopsis prolifica. The sequence goes on from NW_026562398.1 coordinate 674,047, forward strand.
CGCAGGGCAGAGTGTGTGAGCGGATGTGCATCTTCAGAGCTCCCAGGCTGGTGTACTCCTTGGAGCAATGTTTGCAGTGGAAAGCTGGACGTGGGGACACCTCGGAGGGAATGGAAGCAGTCTGCAGTAATGGACCGCTTGGAGGGAGCTTGTGGCTGGACAGCTGATGATGCGAGAGTGCAGAGAGGCTGCCATAGCTCTTGCTGCAGTGCAGACAGTGGAAGATGTTCTGGATGGTCTCCGGGCTGGGGGGATCCGAGGTACGGCCGCCGTCCTCTTCTTCCTCTCCGCTGCTGCTGGAGGAAGAGCCGGTGAGGTTCAGAGGGCCCAGCGGAGAGGGAGGCAGGGACACCGGGGTGACTGGGGAGAGGGGAGCAGACAGAGCGTTGGAGGTGGTGAAGAAGGGGCTGCTGGGATGGCAAGTGAGTGCAGACACGTTGTTTCGTGTTGGAAGTTCGGCCAGTGGAAAGCTTTCTGGGACAAAAGCTGAAAACAAAGAGCAAGTTAAGTCAGGTGGGGTTAAACAGATGATCTAATCTTGTTATCATTCTCGCTCTCAGGTTGCACTCTGTAGAGCATCAACCTTTCTCATCAACACATTTTCCAGGTGAATAAATCGGTCTTTTCACCTGCAGGCTGCATTCACAACTCTTTCCTGACTGCAGGTACTTAAATGTAGCGTTTTAACCCTGATTTGCTGGAACATTTCCTTGGAAAACTTACCTGTTTGACTTTCCAGCTGGGTCTCTCTGTAATAAGGCTTCTTGTTGGAGAAATACTTCTTGACAAGAAAAGATCGAGGCATTTTGAGCCCGGGTTTTTGTCCTCAAATGAGACGATCTCTACAACCAGACGCCGACCGTGTCCCCGTGCTCCTGGCTTGATGCCTATTTCCAGACTGACGGAGTTGAAACGGAACGATAGCCTGCGATGTATCTGCGTCTACCTCTCTCTGAAAGTTTGCCTCCTCATATAAAGGGGGAGAAAGCAGCGGGGTGGGCGGGCACGTCCCCGCCCAGACACACCCCTTCACGCCGGGGCGCCACCGGCCCCCTCAGGTGCCCAAATGTGCCAAAATCTGCGCTCGGCGACTGCGCATGTCACCACGGCTCTACACCGTAAGCTTTTACTGAAATATAAATTTTATAATTAGGTTAAAAAAAAAAGTAATAAAATAAGTGACAAGATTGGAATATTGGGTATTCAGTAGTTAAAGCTATGAGCTTAAATGTTCCTTTTACTTCATGGCACAGTGAGACCTGCTGCAGCGTGGCTTCTCGTAGGGACTGTCAACAAATTACTAGTCAAATCACGTTCATAAATTCATCCTGCACTGTTTTTCTAAAAAAAAAAAAATTATTATTAATATCAAAATTAAAGTTATTGATTTTAAAATATATATATACACATTTGAATCTTTCAGAAAATTAAAGTCTAAATCCCAACTTCTGTATTTTTGAAATAATACTTAAAATAATATAAAATGAGATGCAAAAAGTACAGTCAAGAAAAACAAGTTAGCAGTCATTTGAAAATATAGGTTTCCATAAAAACATTCATGCAAAGTACAAATCATTTTATACAGTGGCACCAGTCACTGTGGTCACATGATGTGAAGCCTATGTTAAACACCACGGATTCATTTTTAGTTGGCTCGCAATGATCAGTGAGAGCAACAATAAATGACTTAAACAAACGAAGGAAGAGTCCTACTTCTAAAACTAAATTCAGCATCCACTCCAGATGAGCCACTTCACATCAGCGCAAACTGTTATTTAGACAATAATTTGTCGATGGTCCCTTAAAGAGTCTCTGCGGGTCCTGAGCAAGTTAAGGGACCAGGACGGAGTGAAAAAAGAAATAAAGACACCACTAAACCAAGAGTTGACATCTGTTCAGTTAACTGTTTAATTGCGTTTGATCAGAAATCAGGTGTTGCATTTATTTCTCACATTGCCAGAAATGTTTTTTGTTTTGTTTTGTTTATTTTTTAATATCAGGCTGGAAACCGCATATATGTTTCCTGTGGTCCCGTAGAAACAATCGAGCCTTTATCACTCTATACGCACACATAGATGAGAAGGAGGCGTTTTGTTCATAAAGAGGAGAGACAAACGACCTGTCCTCTTCAGCACAAAAAAGCCCAGTTCATCCTGATCTGTCCTCCTCTCCTCTCAGCAGGAGATCAGTCAGTGTGAATAGGAGCGACACTGTTCTCCTGCTTCCTCGCTGCGGGAACCGAGGTCAAAAAAAATAAATTAAGCGAGCAGACAGGAACCAAACGATGATGGAAAGTCGGGGGCTATTTAAGCGCCTGCCTTGGGGTGGTGTGAAATGCCGGCAGGAAATGAGCAGTAGCCTAAATTCAGTCTGCACGGTCTGTTAGAAAAAAAAGAAAAGTTTTGATTGGGCCACAATTGAACGTCTTTTTCCCCTTTCGGTTGTTTTGCACTTATGTTTCACCTTGAAATTACTGCACATTGCGCTTGCGTTGAGGTTGCTGGTGCGCAAAAGCGTTTGAAAATGCGCATCGGGTGCCAGACACTGAACAGCAATGCCTCAGCCTTCAACTGGAGCTGCTGAGCATCGCAAAGGGAGTCGGATGCCGGGTGACGGGGCGGGTCAGCGCACCTGTCCAGAAGGCGCTTTTGTCGCCGCATGCCCAAAAGTTCACGCGTCGTTACGGCGCTCGTTCATCCTGACGCCACGCAGACTGCGGGGGCCGGCGGGGGCGGGGCTGCAGGAAAAAAAAAAAAAAAAAAAAGGCGGAGAGCCGAGAGACACGTGAAGGCGATCTTCCTTCAGGTTGATGATTCTTTGAGCTTGAAGCGAGACTGATGCGAGTTGTGTCACGTCGCTTGTTTCTCGGTTCCCGTATTCATCACCGTGCGAGTGGAAACAGGTCATTAAAGGGTGGCGACGATTCAATTCGTGGAGCGGGGTGGGTGGGGGGTGGGGAAGGGGCAATTTGGGAAGACTGCAGACAATTTGTGTTGCAGTGTGCCAGAGTGACCCCGCGACATGAATTGGTTTTCTTGCAGGGAACAGATGTTCCACTCATCTGTGGCTCCAGGCATAAACCAGACACAGAAGCTGCTCATTTCTCCTCTGAAATCCTCTGAAATCACCGCAGCAGAAAGGAATGCAGTTTTCAAGAATGAGAAAGTCGGTCTCATGATATAATAAGTCGCAATAATTGGCAAAGCTGCAAAATGTTCTGCTGACAAATTAGTTCCTTACTTTTCTGCGCAGGTCGCGTAAAAGTTGATTTAGACAGATTCAGAATCTTGGCCTTAAAACTAACAGTGAACATCTCCCTAAGCATACTGTGAAATATAGTGGTGGCAGCATTATGGTGTGGGATTCTTGTTCTGGACAATTAAATGACCCAGAAAAAGTACAGGTCTACATTCATATGGGAATTGGTAGCAATTTTCTGTTCTGCAGTCGCTGTCAGTCTAATTTGACTGAACTTCAGTTGTTTTGCAAAAAGAAATAAAAAGTGACATAAATGTTCATTTGTAAGCTTAGCAAGGGCCCATCCCAAATGTCTTGCAGGTGGACTTGTTTTCTAACCTGGTTCAAACTTTCTTATTTTGCTTCTAAAGAATTTTAAATGCATCATTTCCTATTTCTTCACCTCAGTGTTACTCAGCATGAAATACACTGAGGTTTTTGGTTACAAGGTGACAAACAGTTGGCGTGAATACTTTTGCAAGATGCTGAATTTGCTGTTTTTAATTAATAGCTCAAACTCAAGCACAACAACAAAAACGGCGTCGCTCCCACATGCAAATGCTACATCAAACTTTAGGTGAAACAGAAAATCCCAACTAAAATCCCAAGGATTTTCCTTCACAATGAAATCTGCCCTCGTTTTTCATCATTCCAGCTCGACCTTTTCCGTTCTATCTGCTTTTCAGAGCCTAACGGCGCCGACTTCCATCATGTATTTGAAAAGAAGTGACACCTAAACATCTATTGTCATTGTATGCATGCATCAAGTGCACTTTTACATTTCCAAACCCTTAGGCCAATCAGGTGCATTGTAACCACTCAGTCAATTCAGGAGACAGGTAATGACCACTTGATTACATTTACATTGAGTCAATGGAGTTTTTTCAGCGGAGACAGAGGAATCAGCTCTTCTTTGATTGAGTCTGTAGTACCCGTCTTGAAGTCCATCAGATTTATTCTGAAAGCCATTGGATGAATCTGTGATGAACGACCTGTCTGATTATCCCAGATGTATTCTGACTGCTTCATTCAGTTTCATGGCTGCATCTTTGTTTGCTTGTGCACGCAAACCGGGGCGCATGTGTGAGTGTTGGCCTGAAGTTCACGGGTCTACGAGGAGGAAGATAAGATTGTCCCGCAGGAATCCACTGCAGTTCGTTTGGACACCAACTCCTACACGTGATCTGTAGTTTGGTCACATTGTGTGTCAGGTCTTTGAGCAAGGCACGCTCTGTATGTCTGAGCATGACGTGATGAGAAATTTACGACATGATCGCTTAAAGTCTCATCTAATATTTCTACTCGGCATGGTCTATTTTGACATATTTTCATTGTGTAAGCACTATTCACTAGGTCACTATTGACCTGTGTAATTATATATATTTATTCACTTCTATTATAAATTTTATTCACACTTCAACGGCTTAATAATGGGGCAGAGTTATATTCACCTTTTCATTTCTTTGTGCTCATGCCGTTTGTTTGCAGAGCCCGTCAATTTACAGACCAAGTGAGGTTTTACACATCCATCGGCAAATGATAATAATGTCAGTCGTTATTAGATTTGTCCAGAGTTGTATTGTTGCATGTGAGTCAAACAAGTGTTTGTTCTTGACAAACACTTGTCAAGAACAAACACTTGTCACAAGCAAACATTTACATCTCACACACAGGTGGAAACATTGTCTATTTTCATGCAAGGTGGTGAAATTAGATGTTAGCTCAAACCCCAGAGAGAAAATGATGGGATTGGGGTTTGTTAGAGCATGCTCAAGATTTATTCCCCTTGACCTAAAAATTATTAGAAAGCAAAAAGACGGTCAGACTGAGAACCTTGTACTTGGAATTTATCCTGATGTGATCTTATGTTTTATGTTTCAGTACTTTCTGAACAACAGGTAGACATGTCCTTTATCGCATTATTTAAAAACCTAGGATATTTTTTCCTGTGAAATTTTCATGTGATTTTTTATTTCTACAAATGAAATTTTCTTTTTCAAGAATGTTATGAGCTATGCAGTTTATTCCTCTTTGCTTAATATTGTCATAATGCTTCAGTGTTTATGTTTCCTTCCTTTATTGCCTGCATGCAGCAGGCTTTTTCAATTGTTCTGTACAAACAAATCTGTAAAGCTTAAAGATTTTTTATTTTTTTGCCACATTGGGGCTTTGATATTATTATTATTATATTATTATTATTATTATTATTATTATTATTATTATTATTATTATTGCTGTTGTTGTCGATCGTAGGTTATTTCTTCATATTTTTTCAGCAAATTCAAATTTCAGATGACCTACATACTAAATTGGCGCCCCCTGCTGTTAGAGATGTGAACCAGCTCTTGAAAATACTCCAATTTGCCACAAGGTGGCGACAAAGAATAATTCACATTTGTTCTCAAACTATTAGTTATTTCTAATCACATTATTCCACATTTTGAAAAAAGAAATCTCCTCCAGAGCTACAAAAAGTATGAGAAGTCAGCAATATGTGACTAAACATAAATATTATGAAACAAAAAGATAGTGTTATAAAAATAGTTTCATTTCAAATTATTTCATCAAAAAAATATTTTTTTTATTTTTGTTGTTTTGTTTCAGGAAACTGCACCTCTTTTAACATTGCTCATGTTAAAAGCTCAAAAAATAAATGCTCAGACAAAATTTTATTGTAAGCAATGTTTATTCTTCCTTGCTCAAAAATGAGCAAAACTAGTTCAATTAACAAAGTTTTCTTATTAAAAGGGAAGGATACAACTATCTAAATTAGGGGTTCCATTTTCCTCCCATTTCATTGGTCTAGAAAGTGTTGGAGACTATTATCTTCCTAAGCACTTGTTCTATAGAAGGTTCCCGTCTATATATTATTTCAGAAGCTGTCTAGGTCTTTACAAATCTGAGGTTCTGCATTCTTTCAAGAGGTAGAGCCTTTTTCTAGGAAACTTCCAAACAAGTTCTACCTGATTTTTTTCTAATTAAAGTGCCATCATTTTTTCCTCATACCACAATTAGAGACAGCTTTTGGTTTTGTTATACACTTACAGCTACTGAGAATATTACATTGGACTAATTGAAAACCTGTCCTTAAGACATGAATGTTGATAATTCAAAAGTTGTTTTTTTTTAAAAGAGGTGCTTTTTTATCTGACAAATGGGCCTCACCACAAAACATTTTCAAATTTAGATCAACAACTTTCAAAACGCAGCCTTCGAGAAACCATCAGCATATTCTTCAGAGGTCGACCTGCGGTTTACTACAATTTGTGTTTAACCATTAGATGATCAATAGGGAATGTTCTTTTAGCCTTTCTTGAAACAAATAGAGCTGCAGCTGCCATTAACACTGTAACCATTTATTTATTTATTTTATTCTTGTTTTTGAGTTTCTTTTTAGTCAGTAAAAGTAAGTCTTTCAGGCTTGTTCAGGAGGAGGAACTACTACAAACTTAATGCTTTGATGGAAATGATTGGCCTTAGGACAATAGATAGGTTTAATCTTTGCAAATGCGATGTAAATTTATCTGTGCCGTCTTAAACCAGGGTTGAATTTGAATCTATTTAATGAAATGAAGGAGTCAGTTTCAGGTGCGACAAACCTCGGTCCTCTGAAAATGGATTATCCAACTCTTACATGTGTCTGTGTTCAAAAGCACCTATTACCTCAGACCTTCAGTACAGCTGTACAGAAGTAGACATGCATCAAAAAGTTCTTTTATTTTAGTATTCAAATTGGATCTGTTTATGTTTTTAAAAATGCCTTGAATGAACAGTTTCAAGTAAACTTTATAAACTTTATAATTTTTAATTTTTTGCAGTTAAAATCTATTGGAGAGAAACATCCCTTAATAAAAACAATTGTACTGGCACAATTTAGTTGAAACAACATCCATTTCATTTTTGCAAAACAATACATTTCTAAAGTAAAACTAATTTGCTTCATTAATATGAACTGGAAGATTTATTAGTTTTGTCTTAGTTCCACCAGGTCATGTTATTTTTTTATTATTATTACTATTATTTATTTATTTTTTTTTACTACTGACACTACTCTGAAAAGATTTATTAATTAAAAACATGATCGTCGATTTCTTCTTGATGAATGTTGCGAATCAAAGACGTTCAACAAAAAAAAAAAAAAATGTCGAAAAAGAGTGGAGATGCCGGGGATTGAACCCGGGGCCTCATACATGCAAAGCATGCGCTCTACCACTGAGCTACATCCCCTACTGGAGACACAGCTGACCAGGAAGTAGTTTTAAACATCACCACCAGTTGACTGGATGCCTGCTGAAAAGTACTGTATGTACGAAACTTTATTTTTGATCTACTCTCAGCTCTTATTTTGCCGTTTCAATTTCCGTTTTTTAACCAAGTTTCCCCACCGAGTTCCAAACGACAGGAATAATTAATTAAGCATATCTTTGCATATGCGCTTTTTTATATGACGACGAACTGACGCGAGAGCATGTAACGAAAAATAAACATGTTTGCTCTAATTTAAGTTGATTTTTTTTAACCTTTCTGACGCTTTGTGCTATTTTTAACCTCGCTCTGACCAAGCAGCTCCTGATGATCCCACACTGACTGAAAAGCAACTAATTAACTGACAGAAGTGAAGGACAGACAGCCGGACAAGGTTCCCGTCTATATATTCTTAAATGAATGGCGCCTGCAACTCATTTCTTGTCATCCGTGACAGCGTAATCCTTTAGAGAATTTAAAATAGCTCTCCTGGTTACGTTTCGTAATGCCCTCCAGGGGGGGCAGGAGGGAGGGAGGGGGAAGCGTTGCCCCCTTCCGTCTGGTGAGCACAGACTGTTCTCATCCATGTTTGTCGGGGAGTATGCACTCTTTGCCAAGGACGATGTCTCCAGACCCTGCTCGCTCTGGCCTTGTAGGGCCAGATCCATTGGATGCAGAGGAGAGCTCTCTTTGTAGAGCAGAGACCTCCCAGGAAAAAAAAAAAAAAAAAAAAAAATCTGTCAATCCTGCTCCCTCCTGTACATTTGGATTAAAGAGTGCAATCAGGCTATGCCTACCGAGTAAGCAATATCAACATAGTGCTGTCGACGAGGGGTTATCTGGGGACTGTGCGAAGAGTTTCAAGTACAGACAGGCTGCATGCAATATGAGACAAGCAGAGCAGTTAGTCATCTAAAGCCACACACTGGCTAACCCTAGTAGACGGTGACAGGAGAAATGATTTGGAGTCTGGCATGTTTCTAAAGTGTAAATTTGTCTCTTAAAATATTTTAAAACAGACTTTTCTGTCTCAGAGGATGTCTTTTCAGGCCACTGACTGTCATGCAGTCAAACAATGCTGATGTTTTTTTAATATGTTATTAAATCAAATGAGCACACAGTCAAAGGAGGGGAATATGTTATGACAAGGTATGGTGGCCCAGGGTAAATGGATCGCAAAAGCCAAACCAAAAGTCACAATAAACCTTTTTCACACTTCTGGGTTTGAAAGCGGATGTGTTTTTTTTTTTGTTTGTTTGTTTGTTTGTTTTGTAATAAGTTTTTATTGAAATTATATCACACAACAATACATATACACAACAATACTGTCAGGGGCTATACACATAGACGTCACACCACCCTGACATTACATGAACACAGTTTAGAAACAAAATAATCATAAATAAGTAAAGCAATCACATTAGTACAATTCTGTATAAGATATATGAATAAGAGGCATATTTAAATTGGAATACAAGGTAATATTGACAATAAAAAATAGAATTACAATTAGTAAAAGTAAAAAAAAAAAAAAACTATCAAAATAGTGGCAAGGGGATTTAGGTATTAGTATTAATGTACATCAGTGGGCAATTCCATCAAGATTTCAGTTAGGGTTTCATATGAATCAATATATTTCAAGGATTTCAAATATAACTGGAATTCAGAAAGAAAAATATTAAAGATTGGGGACGATTTCAGCACTCTTTGTTTATGTATTAAAAATTTTGCCAAACAAAAAATTAAATTACAACATAGTTCCATAGTTTTGTTTGGTAACAGAACTCCAAAAATTATCATATCCTTAGAGATAGAATCAAGAAATTTGAGTTTTGGACTGAGCCACTTTTATAAACAAGACCAAAAAGTTCTGGTATGGTTGCAATCATAGAAGATATGGTCGATCGTTTCGATATCTTGTTCACAGAAGGAGCATTTATTGTCATCGATATTAAATCGAATCTTTAACAAGTATTTTGAAGGGTAAATTGCAAGCGGATGTGGGGTTGGACAACTTACAGTGGCTATAGCGTTAGCTATATTAAAAGGCTAGGAAAATGGCTCAGTCTCGGCGCAGTTTTTTTTTCAGGCCCTGTTTGTTCATGTGGGGCAAGAAAACAGCCTTATCCGACGGTCCCGGAGCAACGGAGGCGATCCGAAGAGATGAAGGTCCGGACTTTTGCATAAAGACGGGGAGCACTTTCGTATGTAGCCGCCACTTCACACCGGAGGATTTTGTTAGCGGATCCACCACCAGCCGCCTTAGAAGTGGAGCTGTTCCTTCCCTGTTTGCCTGGAATAACTCCACTGCACCGGCAATGAGAGAGTCTGCTTTCGAGAGGGCTAAGAAACGGCAGTTTGTCCTCTCAGAAAGCTAGCCAGGCTGAAGATGCTACTGCGGATCATGACGACAAGGCACATCCACCCGCAGGTAAATGTACATATTTTCCATGTAAGATAATTTCAGTAAAATATAACTGTTGCTATATTATTATTATTATTATTATTATTATTATTATTATCAGATAATAATGAAATTATGTGGTTATGTATTTTGTGGAGAGATTAAGTCAATGGCTGTATGTATACATACTCCGACTCTCAACATGTATTGATCTTCACAGAAGTAATGTTTCAAATATATAATTAAAACTTATTGCTAACCGTATGTTTTGCTATTTTATTTTGTGGTTTACAGGTGCACTTGATGAAGCTCTGGATTATATTAAGGAGTTGGAGGCCAGACTTCAAAAAGTGGATTTGTCTGCCACACTTTTTAGCCGCTACTGTGCCTCTGATGACCAGCTCCGGTTCTACACCAAATTTCCACCTGAATGTGTGTTCCGGATCTCTGGGAGTCCATTGCACCTCTGCATCACGCCTGGTGACTGAGGACAGAAACTTGGAGAGGAAGCATGTGCTGAAGCCAGCCCTGCCTGGGTAGCAGTGGGCATGAAGGAGCAGCTCATTGCTGACATGTTTCAAGTCAGCCATCACCTGGGCCAACTACCTCTTCATTGTGTTCTCTTCCATCAACCTGTGGATTCGTCGTGAGAAGGTAAAAGCCAGTATGCCTCAGAAATTTCTGAAGTTCTCTCCAAATGTCCGTGTCATCTTGGACTGCACAGAAGTTGCTCTGGAAACGCCATCATCCCTCACCTTACAGTCTGAAATGTTCTTTGCCTACAAGAACCACACCACTCTGAAAGGGCTGACTGGAGTTGCTCCCTGTGGGATGTGACATTTGTTTCAGCGTTGTACGCAGGCTGCATCTCCGACAAAGAAATAACGAAGGTCAGTGGAATCCTTCCTCTGCTTGAGCTGGGAGATGAAGTCCTGGCAGATAAAGACTTCCTCATTCAAAACCTCCTTCATGACGTTGGAGCCAAACTCATCATTCCACCATTTAGGCGTCCTGGTCAGTTCAGCAAGGAAGAGACAGAGGAGACCCAGACCATTGCTCAGCTGCGGATCATTGTAGATGACTAGAGTAAAGTGCGACCACATCTGGGATTCCCCGGTGCCTCTCATTTTAATAGGAACTGTCAATCAAATCTGGCACAACTGTTGTGTTTTGGTAAATTATCAAGGCCAATTTTGTGTTGCAGACTAAATTATTACTGTATGTTAATTGTTGTAATGCTATGTAAAAAGTTAATTGCCTAGACTTTTGCAAAAAATATTCAATTAAAACACACTTTGGCAGCATACTTGACTTTCTTTTTGTATTAAGTTGAATTGCAAGGAAAACAAAACAGGAAACACCAAAACAGGAAGTGCTGCAGCCCTTTCAGATACAGCTTCCGGTTGCCTTGCAAAAGGTCTATGGAAGTCATCCTAATACTATGGAATTCCAAATGTGCCAGAAATATTAATCTGTGTTCATAATGATACCCCTTTTCCCCACTTCTCTCTCAAAGTTGTATTATATTTGCATCATTTCAATTTAAGCATGACCTAGTGTGGTTTTTGCATTTTGTTGACTTTTCTTGAGCCACTATAACCACCAGTAGTTATGCACATCACAAACTTGACCTGTCCAGAAGAGCAGCAAAAGGAAAGCAGGTGTAAGAAGTCCAATTTTCAGTGTGGCACAATTCAATCTCTATGTGGGACACGGTACGAGGAAGAAGGTGCATTGGCAAGAAAAGTAACACTCTGAACACACATGAAACACACTGGCATCAATATTGTGCTTTGAAATGACGTTCTGTCAGCAATCTGAAGGGGACTACAGTTAGAGATGGACAGAGCTAAATACAAAAATGTTCTGGGAGAAAAAAATTATTTAAAATGTTGCAAAAGACTTGAATCTAAGATATAGCTTTGCCTTTTAAAAGGACAAACAAACCCAAACATATAGCCAGAGATACAGAAGAAAGCTGCTGTCTTGCAAGTCAGACTTTGAGCTAGTTTCCAAAGCAGAAAGGGGAAATACATCAATCTGAAGATAAGCAAAGCCATTAGAGACATTCCAACAAAAAACTTGCAGCTGTAATAGCAACAAAAGGCATTTATACAAAATATTAGCTGAATATAAATTAATACACATTGTTGTGGCTTTTTTTCTTTATAAAATGACCCTTGTATTACATTTAGGGACTACATTTTGTATGTTCATTTTTGTAAAAAGATATCCTGATGTGCTGAAGATGAAGAGGTTTTGCATATCTCTTAAAATTAGTGCCAGTTTTTCGGTGGTAACACTTCTTATCACTGGGTGCTGCTGTCTTATCGTCAGCCAGACGGTAGGAGGCCTAAGACAAGAGAGGCACTAAAAATAAAGCCGACACTACATGCAAGATGAAGGTAAATATTGTGAAGTTAAGCATCTGAACTAAAGAGCTAAAATAAGCTAAGTAAAATCAGAGAATGTGAAGCACCAGACTTTTTTTTTTTCTGTTTGACTTGTCAGATAGAAAATGTCTTTTACCACCATTTGATAAGTAAATAGCAGCTGTTAAAATGAGAGAGCAATAAAGGCGACAAAGTTGCGACCTTTCACCTGGTTTCCTAACCAGCATAAAAAACTGCAGGACTCTGAGGGAATTTAGGTGAAAGCACCCAAGTGAAATAAGGGAAACAACAATAATCCCTGCTGCCTTTTGGATACTATAAGCATTTATAGTGCATAATAGCAAACACAAACATCGTGGTATCTACCCGTTTTATGTTTTGTATGCTTTCTACTGAAAAACCTATTAAAACAATGTTACAGCATGACAAAACAAGCGCTACCGGGGCTGTGACTTGTCCCGATTAGCTAGAGACCACAAACATTAGACAAAGATGCACATACTGTTCTCGGGGAATGTTTGTGTTCAGCGTGTCACTTGAGTTCGGATGTCAGTGTGTTCGGTGTGTTTCTGTCTCTCGGTGTTGCCTACATGCTTCAGTTACCCAGCACCTGGTAACTGTATCGGCCTCGCCACCCAGACTTAAGACAGCTTTGTGGACTGCTTTTATTTAAAACATCACATCTTCACGAGGAATCTGTGACACATTCAGCAGGAATCTGGAGACAGGTGTGGTGATTTCTTTTCATAGTTTCCAGCTGAGTTTCTGTTGTGGTTGCTTCCTTACAGTGGAGCACCAAAACACGAACTGCTTTGCAGCCGAGGAGTCAGACTTTATTTACAAGCTTTGGGCAGATCTCCTACCCACCTCTTTTTTTATACCATTCTTTGCACTTGACATGAGTTTGCACATTTAACTGTATGTTGTCCAAAAAAACTGAGAACTCTGCAGAAGTGTGCAGTCACAACAAAGTGAGGCCTTCACAAATCTTCCATCTAGTTAATCATTCAGGATTTCAGCTTTTAAATACACAAATTCATGTCTGTCACTGAATATCAGTGGTTGTTAACAGGGAGGTGCCAAAAAAAACACTTTCAGCAGGTTTCCTGTTATGTTTTCTGCCATGCAAAGACACAATACAAGATCAGGCTTTGATGTCCAGGAGCATTTTAAGCCTTCATGATTCATGGGACAGTGTGATGTGGCTCAAGCAAAACAGTTGTAGGAGTGAAAATGTGAGCATAAACAGCAGCAGTGGACCGAGAAGAGCTGAAGACCTTTTTAAAAATGAAGGCTTATTTTAAGGAGCAAAGGATAAACGATTGGGAATAAAATAGAAATAGAAATATCAAAATTGATCAATTACATAGTGGTTTTACTTTATTTTAATAGTAGAAAAGTCCATGGTAATTTATGAACTTGTGTGACTTGATTAAGTTTTGTTTAGTTTTGTCATGCAGGGTTTGTATTATTAGATTCCACTGTTTAGTAATGTTCTGTTCAGTGATTGTTTTTCTATCCTAGTATATCTACAATTACCATAAACTGCCTGCATTTTGGTCCAGTTCCACAAAAGCACATGGAAGGACCAAATGCAATACAAACTGTACATTTGCCAAAACTAGGTGTAGTTTAAAAAAAACAAAACTCTAAACTGTTCCATATAGATTGGACTGCTAACTTTGGTTCCAGTTAAGCTATTTGACATGTCAATGCTTAATTATAGTTTCTGTTGGCCTGTTAAGACGTGTTTCTACTAAATATTATCCAACAAGCCATCCTTCTTAATATACTTATATCCATTACAAGAAGAGAGCAAATGTCCTTCTTCTACACCGTGGAAAGAGCTCAAAGGCAACTAATAGTGACTAAACTTAATTACTGTTTTTAGGTGGTGAAACCAGAAGACTTGAGAGAATTCATGCATGCAGAAGAACCCGAGTTCTCTGCAATTTACACCGACATGTGGAAGTGAATAAAGCTGTTTGGCGATCCATCAGGTGCGCAATTCTTTATGAAGTTACATTTTTAAAGCATAAATCTACACCAGTGTGGGCAACAGCAGTGTGTATGGATGTGTGCCATGATGTGAGTCTTCACACCTTTGCATAAAATGGGAAAAAAAAGGATATTGGAGACTGCAGGAAGGACAAAACACCACCAGGGGTTTAAACCAAAGATCCAGAAAAAACAAAAGGACACCCAGATGCTGCATTCATAAAAAGCCAGTAGGAGTGGGTGGGTGGTATACAGTGTGATGAAAGGCACATTTAGGTGCATCCCATTAAGGTAGGATGAACTGAGTGATGCTGTGGGGAGGAAGAGATGACTATTTACATAAATAAAATTCCAGCAGCGTCACTGAAAAAAAAGAAGAACATTAGTGCTATCTGCACTGTGGCTGTTCACTCATTTGAATATTTGAGGCTTATCTCTTTCAGTTAATGATCAGCTTGATATGTGTGGTGTCAGATGAGAACATGCAAATAGGATTAGGTAACATGAATTTGCACCAAAAAAATAAAAATAAAAAATTAAGAACAGCACGAATATGGAGTTAAGTATTATTTTAATATACTATGACTAATATGTTTACTTCAGGGGAATTAGTTTTTGACTAAAACATTACTTTGCTGTCATCACATCTTCATCTAGTCCCTGAGCAGGCCCTGGATCAGCTTACCCTCCCCCTGGAAAGCAGAAGCTGATCAGGGATCAGTCTCCATTTCCATCTGGGTTCAGGCTGACAGCTCCATCCTGCCCAGCCCCCACCCACCCCTGTTGCTTAGAGGACTCTCGTCTCCTATCGGGTGTAATATTCTGATTGGCTGCCTCGCCATCTGGGAGGCGTGCGAAAGGCGTGGCCGACACATTGTGATCTCACAATCAGCTGTTTTGTACGTTTCTACATTCTGATCCGAGGATCAGCTGGAAGGCAGCAATAAACAGAAAAACCTGCAGAGAAGGAAACAAAAAAAAAAGAGGAGAGGAGGAAGCAATTGCAGATGTTATAATCTGATAACATCAGTGTAAATTTGTTTTTTTTTTTACACGAAGCCCTTCTTCTAAGAAGAAAGCCTTTTATTTTTGTATATTAGTGTTCCAACTACCTCACGTAAAGGCTATATCTAAAGCTATGCTTTAAGAGTTGTCGTTTCTACTGTGTTTTGACTCCTCGTTTACAACTTGAACTCAAAGGCAGGTATGTAATGTTTTCGTTTTGTGTTTGCCTTCAGTTTAGTCTTTTGTGTCTTGGCTGTAGATCTTAAGGCAACACATTTGCCAGGATAACCAGCCTCTGGTTATCCTGGGGTTTTGGGGGGGATGGGATGGAGAGGGGGCATTTATCAAAACCATTTCCTGGTTATTGAATAATGCGGCATTCAGTTATAAGGCATTTGTCCTTGTGACCCATACTGTTGGCTATTTCTGTCCGCAGTGTATTCTATCTGTGATGATCTATTATTAGGACGTGAATAAATGCGAAGGCAGAATAAGATGCGTGAGAAGGCCGATTTGCCCTCATATGTTACTATGAAATTGACTCCTTCCTGACTTAAATTATATATATATGCTCAGCCAGCGGCCGCTGTTTTGCAAACTGCACCAAAATCCTGATGTGGGTCCATGGCGGATGTTGACGTCTTTTCAGCCTCTTTTTTTTTTTGGTTAGAGGACACCTTCAGTGTTCATTTATTTTTGCATAAAATCCCAAGTAATTCGGTACCAACGCCGGTGTTTGGTGTTGCCGGAGCCCGATCCAGTGGATGCCCTGCGAGCGGCGCGCCGAGGCACAGCTGTCATTGCTGTGACCCCTTCAGCCGCGGAGCTTATGCGGATAATTCATGTTTAACCTGAATACCAGCAACACCCACCGAGGGAGTCGCGACCTCTCCCTGCTTCCTGTAACCGAAGCCGCAGCTGCTCTTATTTACCTTACAAACATCGCGGGCGTCTTTGTCATTTTTTTCCGTGTAAATATCGGTGCTGCTGGCGGCATAAGCTTTACGTAAGCGCAGGTTCTCACGGGACCCGTCGTCGGGCAGGAGACGGCTTTTGCCGTTTCAAAATGCGGAGCAGACGCGGACAGCGGAATGTGTTTCAAAATACACGATCTTGCATTGCGATGTGTTTGGTGTCTTATTTATTTTTTTATTATTTTTCGTCTTTGGTCGCAAAATGGGCTGGAGCTTCAGAGTCAGCGTCCGTGACACGACGTGACGTCAGAGGGTTCTTGTTTTCAATTCTCCAGAGCTCCGCCCATCGCGCTCCTTCCTCTCCTCCCCCTCAGTGGAAGTCTCAATTGGAGATATTTATGCGTTTAATACATAATATATCTGCATTGTAAGTTTGTGAACATCTTGTGTAATTAAATTGCTTTTGTCACCAGCTTTTGTTTCTCCCTATAGACCTGAGGGCAAAGCCAGGGCCGCATTTAGGAGCTTGTTGTGGCTCCCTGAGCCAAAGCTCGTTTTGCTGCCCTTCTCACACAAGTTCCTGTTACATCAGTGATTCTTGAGAAGTGGGACAAAAAGGGTTTACATTTTTCCCAAATTTTTTTTAAAATTATTCCTCAAGCTTATGTATGCAAATATGACAAGTAATGTTTTGGAAATGTAAAAATGCCAAAGTGCAGGCAACATTTTTTTTTTGAAAATTCAATTTTTAATGGACCCGACCCAGAACTTTGTCATCACCATCCGATGGAAATAAATGTAAAAAAAATTCTTAATGACCCTTTTAGGGATATTTTTACTCAATTGTACAGACAAATGCTTCTCAAGAAACAAAATAAATATTATTTAAAACAAAAAAAAAAACAACATAAACTCCATCTGAAGGAGATGACAGTGCATGATGGAGTTGGCACACAACTGAAGGTGGTGACAAACTAATGAGGAATAAGAAATACTTGATACATATGAAGTAATGACATTTATGTAAAATACATTCAAATAAATTAACCGCACGATTAAGTGCGATTTGTCAACACTATCACTGAAAGAGTCACACTGTCAGGTAAAAACCCTGATTGAGTTGACGAATTGCCAAACTACCTCAATTTATATGATGTTATTCTAAAGGAGGCCATATTATAGCTCATCATGTCCATGAAAACTTTACAGTAGACTAAAATTAAACATTTATGTCACAAACTTTCATCAAAGTTTTGTAAATTGATGGTTATTGACAGATAGTTGACAGATCATGGTTGTGACAAACAACTTAGGAACAAAACAGAAGAAAAATCTAAAGAATAATATAAGCTAAGCAGAGCTGCCTAGCCCTCTTAGCAAAGGAAGAGAAAGAAAGAGGTCCTCTGAAGTTCTAATGGCCCCCAATAATGCCTGATTTTTTTTAAATTCTTTTTATATCCGACAGTGTTGACAAAAACTTGGGACAAATTTCAATTGAGTTGGAAAATATCTAAAAAATAAATTTCATTTCAATTTCTTGAAGTGTGTCAGTGTGCTGCACAGAGACCATGTGTGGTATTTGTTACAGTCACTTGGTTTAAGTACATAAAATATGCCCTTTGAACTTGTGAAGGTTGACAGGGCAAACTGTTTAAACATTGCTCTGTATTACATCATCATGTTCACATGCAGGTGAGGCTCTTGTCCTTTGCCTCAGCTGTTGTTGCTGCATTTCTGGTTTTATTTGCAGGCATAAAAACCAGTCACAGTGTTTGCTGTTGCAGGAGTCTCTTTTGTGTTACCTTCTTCCACCCTCCTTTTCTCTGGCTTATCCATCTGTTCTGTCACTGCTGATTGGTTGTCTAGATCTACTGGGGGAGGGAGGTTTAGTCACTGTCATTCTGCTCTTTCCTTAATGAATCATTTCTTTGTTCATAAATCACTTTTTGTACATGTTTTCTTCACAGATATGTTAATGTAATTGACAGTTTAGAGCTTAAAACAATGTCATCCAACAACCGATACATTTCAATTTTAAATCAAAACTTAACATTAATTTAAAAAATAAATAATTATCAAAATCAATAGTTGCATACAAATAAAATCAGTTGTGACAACAGATATCCGCTGTAGCGGCTCGAGTCCAGTAAATCATCCTGGGGCATTTTGTTATGAAAAGCTTTTTCTTAAAATTGACTGTCAACTGTTTGATATACTGTGAATGTGTTTATTATGAGGGCTGCACAGAGGCACAATTGGTAGCACTATTGCTTTGAAGCAAGAAGTTCATGGGTTCAAACAGATCTGGGTCCTTCTGCTTGGAGTTTCTATGGTCTCCGTTATCAATTTTTTGCTACAACCATGTTTTTA
The DNA here is from genome assembly GCF_027474105.1 of Poeciliopsis prolifica. Taxonomy (NCBI): domain Eukaryota; kingdom Metazoa; phylum Chordata; class Actinopteri; order Cyprinodontiformes; family Poeciliidae; genus Poeciliopsis; species Poeciliopsis prolifica. The sequence goes on from NW_026562398.1 coordinate 692,613, forward strand.
AAACTCACAGGTTTAATCAAATTAACAACATTTCTTAATTTCTCTCTCTTCTTCTCCCCAGGCCTTTGTTCCAAACCAAGTGAAACCTTACATTTGCACTACTAAAGTCTCTCCTGCATTGATTTGTCAACTTCAAGCTCAAGCACAGGACTTTAAGTGGAAACAAGAACATCAGGCAGACAAACAGCATTACACAACAACTCTTACGTTGATAAATACAACAACAACAACAACAAAAAAAAGGCAGCTACTGCATACATTTTCTCTGTGGGAGAGCATCAAAACTTGACAACACAAGCAGAAATGTTTCAGCGTCTTAGCAACCTGTTGTTCGGGGAGGTGGACGAGGTGACAGCTGATCTGAAGGGACCCAATCCATGTGTGACTGAAGCCGACGAAGAGGGATGGATGCTCGTCAACCTGGCCGGTGAGTCCAAGAGTTCAGGGATGCAGTGGTGGGAGGAATCTGTTATTTTATTTAAACATCACAGTAGAAAATACACCGGTCCAGCATAAAATTACGACCACTAAAAGTGAAGTGACACATAGATTGTCATCTTAAAAGAAATGCGTGTTAATGGATGTAGGGATTTTCGTTTGACAAGGAGCAGTTTGTAGTAGACAGCAGTGTCGGAGAGGTTAAAGGAAGAAGCAGTGGTGAATCAGAAATAGGGCTGGTGATGAACATGGGGACCTAAGACTCAAATCACACAGACTGTAGCTTCAGTCGCATCTCAAATTGGTATTTATGGAGCTTCATAGCTACAGACCAGTTAAGGTGGAAACAATATTTCCTGACAGTGGGGTTGTCTTTCAGCAGTACAATACTCCCTGCCAGAAAGCAGAAATAGGCCAGGAATTATTTGAAGAGAAGTCCCCTGATGTACATCCAAAGGTGAATCCGTGGGATGTACTGGACATTAAAGTCCAGTCTTTTGAGACCCCGCCTCACAGCTTATGGTTCTGCTTACACCCAGAGCCAGATGTCACAGGAACCTTTCAGGGATCCAACTCACGATTGGGGTGGTGGTCACAATGTTATGCCTGATGGTGCAATTAATTTGTGTGTTATGAAGTAAGAAATATTCATCTCTTCCTTGCCATTGCATAATGTGGTTAAAATCTGAAAGGTAAATGGGGACGATGGAGTACAGTGTAGAATCAATCTGGGCATGACGTACCTCTACATGGCTGCCCTGACACCAGTGCAGTCTCTCTGCAGATGAAAGCACAGGAACATTCATCCACTTTTTCTTCATGGTGGGATCTCGACAAACGGCTGTAAAAAGAAAGCTTGTTTTGGTGCCTTTAATGGAGCCAAGCACATATCAGCACACCAAAAGTCGTGTTGATCATTTTGTCCATTTGCCATTTGATGTCTTTGCAGTTTTGGTCAATTTCTGCTTGACCTTTGGGGTTGAAAAATTAACAGTTAGAAACATGACGTGTCATACCAGCCATGCATCAACGCATGCCAACCGAGGCAAAGCAATATACTTGCTTCTAAGTAATTTTCTATCTTCTGCTCTTAGATTACCGTAAGAAGACACATTTATCTGTCTGATATATATTTTAGAAATCATGAGGTCACTCAGTTATTTTGATTAGATTTAGGGTGCAGATATGACATATTTCATTAGACAGTTCTGAGCATTAGAACGACAATCCATGGAAATCAGGAGTAATGTTTTCATCACACTATTTTAATTGAGTAATAAACAACAAAAATGGACTGGTACTGAGTTTTGAATTATGCGTAGATGAGGTATGAGAGTAATATCTTTTACATACTTAAGACACTTAACAAGGAAGAAAAATAAACATAAGATGTGAGAAACATTATTTGTGAGAAACAATCATTTTGTTTAAAGATATGAAATGGCAATATGTGGGTACAAAATGGAGAAGGGGCTACCTGACCCAAAGCTCGTCAAAAGTACCTCTCAGCAGAATCAAAACATTATGTCACTGACATCATTGCAACTTCAGAGGGTCAACACAACTAATAATGTGACTCCTTTATGTTTTGTGTTTCCTTACCCCTTCTTTTTTCCCCTTTTCCAAATTTTGTTTAAACACCCTTATATATCTCACATCGGTATGTGTGCGCGTGCGTATGTGGTCCCTTTAAAATGATCCTCCATGTCCCGCATGGCCTTCTGAAAAAAACTTTTTTTTTTGCAAAAAAAAAAAAAACTTTTTTAAAATCATCCTCCTGCCTTTATTGGCCTTCCCGTTGCTGACCTCATCTGTGCCATGTCCTTAAAAGACTCTGAGTGCATGATGCAGGTGGAGGATGATGCGGGAACCCCACTGACTGCACAAGCATCACCTGACAGTAAATTAGCAGATCACCAAAACATGCAAACAAGGACTGAATGCCCGGCCTCCACATCCCGTCTGCCTCATAAGCGTCGCAGGCCGCATAAAGGTCAGACACGGGATCCAGCAGCACCTTCGGAGCCCCTGTCTTGTCCCAGTGCTAGTCCACCACACTTAGGTGCCGCCACACCTGTGAGCCTCCCGAGACGGGCCAGACTGTCCACGCCCTCCTCCACCCCGTCAATGTCTCCAGGCTCTGGGAGTGAGTGCGGGGGCAGTGGGGGTGCCAGTAGGTCAGGATCAGAGAGAGGCTGCATGGATGAGAGCTGGTTTGTCACCCCTCCCCCCTGTTTCACTGCAGAGGGAGCCACGGCAGAGACCAGCCCCATGGAGGACCTGCTCATAGAGCACCCCAGCATGTCTGTGTATGTCTCCCCCAACAACCTGTCCATGCTCTCCAGCAGCAACCTGTCTGTAGTGGGGGAGGAGAGCATTGTCAGCCTGGCGAGCAGTGGGAGGTGAGAAATTCTTATTCACACTATATCTCATCTTCACCTTTTTTTGTAACTAATGAGAGTCCTGCTGTTTCGGGGTTTTTTTTTCCTATTTGCAGCAGAGTGACTGAACCAGCAGCTCCCCCAGCCACCCGCAGTACTATGCCCACTCGGGTGAACCGTGGAGCGGCTGCCCAGGCTGGGGCTTTGGCCAAGGTCACCCAAGTGGCCAGGGTCCAGCGCTACAAGGCTCGCATGGAGCGCCGCCATTTGAGCCGCAGCCACATCCAACGCCAAAACCGTGTGAGGGAGCAGGTCCCTCGTCACGCTTCGCAGGCCAGAAGCACCTTCCTTCACCAGCCCAGCAAGCGCAACTTCTGTCACTAAGGTCACCATCAAAAAGAGGGGCTTTGTTTACGTCTGGGGGTATTTGTAGGGCAGAATCCACCATAGTTAACACGTGTCCACCCACAGCATTTTCAGCTTCCATTTCCATACATTACGTCAGGATGAGTCACAGATTGACTCATCTTGGTCAATTTTCATCCAATCTGCAGTTAGGAAGCAGTTACTAAATGTCGATCTTCACAGACGATATGACTACCCCCTTTTTGTCCACCGGAATAAACAACAAAAAATAAAAAAATAAGTGCATTTTCAAGCTTTATCCAGTTCTAATTTCTCAAAATGGCAGTAGTTGAGTCTTATTGATTTATAAAAACCTTTTAAAGACATATGAGTTTTATTTTTCTTCTTTAAAACCATAATACTGTGTAACCATCATAAAAAATAAAATAAGACTGAAATAGCCCCTTCTTTCATATTCTGACTGCAGGAACACTCTTCATAGCAAATCTAATAAACATGATCATGGTTTTAATTCGGTTAGTTTTGCTTACAAAAGGGCGAAGAAAATACCGTCTGGTGAGAAGAAGAGAAAAGTCAGCACAAGTTGGTTTGTCTGCAAAGTTGCTTTACTAAAAAAGGAGTGTTGCCAGAGGAAACAATTGATTCTCTTCTCTACCTCGTGAAGAAGGCCACAGCATGTAGGAGATGGTGAGAGTATGTGCAAAACAGACTAAAGAGTAAAATGAATCCCTCAGTATATGGTTTAAAAAAGTGGTTTAACTCTCAGAACAGCAAGTGAGAATTCAGAGATTTGGGGCTCAACATTTGGGTTACAAGGGACAACAAGACATGGTAGGTGAAAAGCGGTATTGAAGGCAACTCTTTATTTTGTTCTCATAACATGGATTCCATCTTATTTTATCTGAAGTCTCTTTTGCAAATTTCCACCAAGATAGAAGATAAAACTCTTCCTGCAGTCAGATGGAAAGATTTGGTTTTGAAGTTAACAAATTAATTCTCCTAGGAGTTATGTCATTTGCCCAGCCATGTTTAACAACAAAATGTGCTGTGAACTTAAATTAACTATGTAGTTATGGTTGGGTTTTTTAATTTTACAATAACATATTGAAAGTGGTCTACAATACCTTGGAAAAAGGCTTATAACCTTTGATTTTTTTCACACTTTGTCACATTGCCACTACATGCTTATGTGAGACCAACAAGTAGAGAATAATTTTGAAGTAGAAGAAAATGTGTACAAGTAGAAAACCTGAAATTTGTGGCTCACCTTGCTCCTTTTGAGCCAATGATAGCACCACTTTTTGTAGCAGTTACAGTTGCAAGTAATTTCTACCAGCTTTGGACATGTAACCATACATTTCTGCCCATTTGTCTTTGCAAAATATCTCTTGCCGAGTAAGCCTGGATGCTGAGGGTCTATGAACATCAGTTTTCAAGCTTTGACACATTTTCTCTGTTGTCATAAGGTCTGAGCTTTAACTGGGGCATTCCAACACATGAAAGGGCTTCACTCTCAACCATTCCCTGGTAGCTGTATATTTAGGGTCGTTGTTCTGCTGGACGGTGAACCCCTGCCTTTATCTCAACTGCGGGGGAGATAGGTTAGGATTGTCCTATTTAGCTACTTAGCTACTTATTTACCAATGACCTCTGTCCGGTTTCCTTGTTTTGCTAAAGAAAAGCAACTCCACAGCATGATGTTGCCACTGTCATGTTTAGCAGTGGGAATGCTGTGTTCTTGTTCATTTTCTGCCACACACAAGATTTTGTATGAAAGCCAAAAGTTTTACACTTTAGTCTCATCTGACCAGCACACTTTCCCACACATTTGCTGTGTCTTTTATATGGCTTAGATCTATTATGGTTTTCTTGTAACAATTCAACATTGTAACCATTTTTTTTCATAAAGATTAGTCTTCACAATCATACCCTAATTTGGTTGGTCCCCTAAAAATCCCAATTAAATGAAGTTTGTGGTGGCCATGTGACAAAATGTGAAAAAGTTCAAGGCGCATGAATAATTCTGCAAGGCACTGTATTAAAAGAAATAGAAACAACAATTTTCTTAGTGTCATACAGCAATCACCTCGCACCGCTTCATCAACACGCAACATCGCTCTACCAACTACTCCATAAATGTCCAGCCCTTTTTGTTGCTTGCACATCCAGCTCTAACATCGTCCACTTTTACGATTTCGCTTACTGATATGTATTCGACAATATTAAACAATGGTGCTGAAGTGTATACTAATGTTTGTAAATTATTTTAAGACATGGATGTAAGTTTGCACTGTCAGATATTGTGTGGGTAAAAGTTTTAGCAGTGTGCTGTGTGATTGTTTGTTTTATTTTTTTCTTTCGTGAAACTTTTTTTTGTTTTGGATTCTGATGTGTGAGAAGGTGTACTGGCACATTAAATGCTAGAACCTTTCCTATATTGGGGAAAATACTAATTATATATATATAAAAAAGTGTTGGTCATTTATTTTTCTTGTAAATATTATAAAACAATTTACAACTCTCCATTATAGATGTCAGAGGCTCTGGCCCCACTGTGGGCTGAGGTTCCCAGTGGGGACTGAGGTTCGACGAGACTGCAAATGGTCTCAGAAAAACACCCAAAACATCACTAGACTCAGTTAATGTGCCATAGGCAAACTCTGCCCTGTAGAGGGCAGTGTCGCACAGCACCTACTGTATGAATGGTAACGACGTCACACAGCAACGATGACATAGTTTGAATACATCTCTGCAGGAGTTCAACAGAAAGACTGTCTGTGGATTCATTTCTGATTGTTGTCTTGATGTTTTGCTTGAATGAGTGACATTACAAGATTTTTTTTCTGATGTACCTTTTTTTGTTTCCTCTTGTGATCCTATGAATGAAAAAGTCTTTGCACTCAAAATATAAAAAAAGTGAATAGCCTACTACCTTGTTTTTTTTTGTTTGCTTTGAAGATAAATATTATGTAACCATTTAGATCCTCAATAATGCAGAGCATATGAGGTGTTGAACTTATCACACACACACACACGACTGTCTTTAATGATAGCCACAGTATTCCAACACTATTCTGTGCCTGAGAGGTAGATAATGTCCATCTGTTGCAAATAAAACAGTGAAAGATCACAAGTGTATGTAAGTGTGCAAAATCACCACAGATGACTCTGCAGTTGGAAATTGTTTTCTGTTTTGAATCTTTTTCTATCCCCCTGCCCTTCCTCACTCAAAAAATGAAACATATTTTCTGTATGTTGTGTCTGATTATCATTAAGGTGTTATGCTTTGCGTGAAAGTTCTCAAAAATTGGTTGTGGATGGATGCTGGGGATGTGGACAAAAAGAGGCAAAAGACAAATAGTTTCTATATATGAAAAGAAATGTACTGCATTAAAGAAAGAAAGAAAAAAACATGGACATGCTCGTATTTTCCCACATAGCTATTAGAAGTTGTTCAACAGCATGGGTGTTTCAAACAAAAGGCATTGAATGTCTGGGAGGCGATTTTCAGTATCATGTTGTGCCCTGAAAATAATGGCAGCTTAAAAATACTCTGGAGGATTTGTCCATATTACACCTGAGTTGGTACAACCCCTCCCTCATTCATTAAAAAAACAACAAACAAAAACAAAACATAAACCTGTAAACATTTGAAGTTTGGTGTATCTGATAATTATGGTGATTGTGCCTTTTCACTGTTTCTGCATGGTTTTTGTGATGTACTGATTCCCCATCCTTGAACAAGTCATCCACTGACACACAAGATCTATGCAAAAATAAATAAATTTAAAAAAAAATCATCGGATGGGAAATTTTCAGCATTCATACAGTCGCCCCTCCAATAACAATATATATACATATATTTAAAAAAGAAACTGATCAATAACAGTAACAACAAGAATAAATACTCAGGTTAAGACCTGAATTCTGTGTCATTATTTTAAGTGCAACATTAATTTATGAATGCAATTAAACATCTCCAAATGTAGGAAGTGATATATTAGTTGTTCTAATGAATAAACAGTTTGGCATAAAAATATTGTTAAAGAGAATCTTTATTTATATGTCTTAACTTATTACATGAAATTCAAACTTTCTTTTACACACCCTAGCAATGAAGGGCTGGTTATGCTTATACAGTTGGAGACAACAAGGTGAATGTAGTTAAGAAATAGTTCAGGAATGAATCCACAATATGTGAACAGACGGGTGTGGCGATCAAGTGTAAATATTGTCTGTAGATCTGGGCGTTGTGTTCTTGTGTGTAACACTGACTTAAAATAGTGTGCACAAGAAACTCAATACAGCAACTGTGAAAACACACACAATTATGCTAAAAATAAACACCCCAAAGGAACGGCACAAATCTCCATGATTTCTTTTTGGCAGTGAGGGTGATATTTTTTGTCTCAGGTTTATAATGTTATAATGTGGCCAGGGGGAGTTGCATTAACAGCACCACAGTTAAGTTCCTCCTTCTGATTCCCTGCACAAAATTAATAAATCAAAGTAAAATAGAACATGAAGGGAAATGGAGGGAGAGGCGCTCTTTCACAAGTGTGCTTTTAAAATGGGAAATGTTTCGAGGAAAACCAAGAGCTCGATCAAGAAATTTTAGAAAATTGAATAAAAAGTTCTTTAAATGGGAGTGCAAGTGAGTATATCGCTGCAAATAATGTTGCCATAAAGTATGGAGAAAAGTGACGATATTATGCAGATGTAGTATCTTCACATAAGCTTTCAGAAATTTCTGTACCTTACATAAAAACAGACTTGCATGTCTGTTTTTTTGTATTTAAATTATTGGCGTTGAGACCTGGAATGACATCTGTGTCTCCCAATTAATATCAGAACTGAAATATAAGCTTCTATTTTGGAGTTTATTTATTTGTACGTTGGGTTCCAGAGGAGTCAGAGTCTCATGAACACAGTCACTGTCTCATGGCGCCCTGGGTTGGGATGCTACCCTGGGCAAAAAGCCCTTTTGCCCATGTCAAAACACAACTATTAATATAGCTGCCACCTGTTTTTTTTTTCTCTCATCTTTTTTCCCCCCTTTGCGGAACAAATAATAAAAAGAGAGAGAAAAAGTAACAGTAGACCGACATCTGAGACTCTTTCATTGTTTTGTCAGACAATAAATAAAGGGAGGGTTTAAGGTTGAGCAGGTTTATGCACCTGCTATGACATGCTTATCCACTCCAGCCAGTTCACCAACACTCGGAGGCAGCAAGTCCTGGAATCGCGCAGAGAGTTTCCCCTCTTGTTCCTGCAATGATGCAGAAAGGCGAAGAGAAGAGGCTCGGGATTTATGTTTCCCAGAAGGAGACTTCAGTGAACCATCAAGGCCTCAAGCTCTTTTCCACTGAAGTAAGTCTGACGTTGGCATAAAGAAGACGACCAGAGCCCTCTGGCTAATTTTTTCGCTTGGAAAATATTACAGGCATCCAATTTTACCTTTCAGTTACACTCAAATGGATATTTAAAACAGAGTGTTCATATTCTGATAATTATCCCCAAACAAGTCCTACCGGTTGTCCGACACTCAATAGGAAGTGAACTTCAGCGTCGAGCTGCGGCTGTCTGTCTGTCTGTCTGTCTGCGGGGAGCGATTCGGTCTCCGTCCTTCCTCCTCACCGGCTCCGCATAAAAACATAGAAAAAAATAATTAAAAAAAACACCGCCAAGGAACGCTTATATTGAACATTTATTTTACGACGAGGGTAAGTATTATTGCCTCACACCGATGCTCTTAGAAGCAGTATATATGGAAAGATGCGTTAGCTTGTAGCAGCGCGGTAAATAAACAGCGCACTAATTCAACCTCAGAGTTTTAACAGGTAACAACGCTGCTGTTTCTACTGACAACACACTCGTTTGTTAGTTGACCTTTCCATTGAACATGACGTCTTATGTGCAAACGTTTGCTTTAGGCGTCTTGTAGTTTTATTGAATCCCATCAGACGCAGCTCATCGTCGCTGTATCAGGAAACTGCTTATCTAAAACTAGTCAGTCAATCTGCATGTTTGTTTTTATGTCCAGGTGGAAGGAAAAGCACCTGCATTGGAGCTACACACGTGTGCTTTGGCTTAATGAGACGTTTCCCAATTAAACCCGGCTGCAGTGATCTAGATGTGCCACAGTCACACTTAAAACTACAAATCCCTGCAGGATTGGGATATCATGAGGATTTAAAGAAGCTGCAGGTTCCGGATTTGCAGTCCCTAAAAAGAGGAAATCAATAGATTTCTTATTACCTTCCTCCACCACTTTTTTTTTTTTTTTTACAAACATGTATTTCTTGGCCTAATTCAAGAATTTAGAAAACAGAGTCAGTACAAGATCCACTGCAAGTCATGCACAACCCTGCTCCAGAAGCCGTGGCAGCCTATCCGGGTGCAAGTGGAGTGGACAAGGATGCCAACCCGGAGACAACCTTGGGGAGCGCTTACTCTCCAGTAGACTACATGAGCATCACCAGCTTCCCCCGGCTGCCAGAGGATGATGTGACATCTGGAGAAAACACCCTGAAATCCCGCAAAGATGAAGACAACGTCCTGAGCGAGCAAGACACAGGTAGGACACAGGAAGTCACTTCAGGAATCATTATGCAAAAATACTTCCTAGTAGTGCTTATCTTGCCTGTTCATTTAAATCTTTGGTTAGAACCACTGCAATAAATCACTCACACAAGTTCAGTTAGTTCTAGTTTCACTACACTGAGTTGTAATTTAGAAGTGAAATCTAACACCAGGTGCTTTTTTTTTTTTTTGTGAAACACTGTGTCATCTTCTTTCCCACTTATGGCTGCTTTTCATTTATGCTTTACTCATCCCAGACCCAGATCTGTTTCTCAAGACGGCTCGCCTGCAGCGTCTCCCATCCTCCGCCTCAGACTTGGCTGGCCACGATGTCGCCTCGCTGCGGGAGACCGCCGTCGACCCTTTCACAGAGGACTGCGCCTGTCAGCGGGACGGGCTGACGGTCATTATCACAGCCTGTCTCACCTTCGCTACTGGAGTCACTGTTGCCCTCATCATGCAGATCTACTTTGGCGATCCACAGGTACTGGCCTACTGCTGCTTCCTGCTCATTTAATGCCAACAGCTTTGCATCACTTCTGCTTCTCTGAAATTAATAATTAAGAGATTACGGTGTGTATCTGCTTGTCTGCACTTGTGTAAGCCATTTCACAATAAAGGTGTGATGAATATGCATCCTTCTGTTGTCTTTTTATGTTTTTAGGTCTTTAACCAGGGAGCGGTGGTGACAGATGTAGCTCAGTGTACATCTCTGGGGTTTGAGGTTTTGGAGAAGCAGGGGTCCAGTGTGGATGCTGCCATCGCTGCTGCTCTCTGTTTGGGAATTGTACACCCTCACACCTCTGGCATTGGAGGGTGAGTCTCTTAAACTTAAAAACAACAACATAAAGATGAAGGAACATCACAGGAAGACCAATAACAAAAGTTTGGTGAGGTTTAAAGAGCTTGTTATTGTGTATAAAACACAATAACAAGCTTTTCACATCTAACTGAGTTACATGCAGTCCATCATCTGAGTATCGGAAGAGACTGCAAACGTACCGTCCAGCCCAAATTGATTGTCAGGGAAGGAGAGCATTAATCAGAGAAGCGGCCAAGAGGCCAGTGGTAAAACTGAGCTAAGCTGCAGAGATTTACAGCTCAGGTGAGAGAATTTGATGATTGGGCAATTGTTAGTCAAACACTCCACAGATCTGGCCTTCATCATTGAAGAATGGCAGAAATAAAACCACTGTTGAATGAACAACATAAGAAGCGTTGTTTCTACTATTTCTCCACAAAGCATGCAGTGGACATAGCGTATATGAGGCCAAAATTGAATGTTCAAAAACAATAATTATACAATCAGCACTACTTTTTATTGGTTCATCACATGCTTTATGCTTGCTAACTTAATCATTATGCTTGCTTGAACGTCTGCGTTGCGCTCTTTTGATGTGTAGTGGTGGCGTCATGTTGGTGCACAACATTCGTAAAAATGAGACAAGAGTGATTGACTTCAGAGAGACGGCACCAGCTGCCATTCAGGAGGACATGCTGCTCGCAAACCTTGACCTTAAAGTAAGTTTTTCTTCTTCATGTCAGCCTGGTAGAAGTGAGAGATAAAGGTCTGAAGTCGCTTTCTGCTGCCTCTGACATGTCGTTTAATTTCTTTCAGTCAGGGTTGGTAGTGGGAGTTCCAGGGATGCTCAGTGGGATGCATCAGGCTCACCAGCTCTATGGCAGGTCCTTATGCAGATAAAGTTATTTGTTAAATCTATTAGAAGCCATTATATTTTGCATATCTCCATTAATTTCATTTTTCTGTTAAAATTCTTTTAATAAAACTAAATATTTTGCTTTTATTTTATGGCTTTTTTTATGTGTTAAGTGAACTGTAACAATATTTTATTTACATCTGTCATGTTCAGATGTAAAATACAAGATCTGGCTGTGATTCCAGAGCAAAGTTGTTGCTTTTGCAGTGAAATTGTTGCCTGCTGTGCTATCATGTGCCAGCAAGCAGTATTTTATACTATCTGGCTTTATCAACTTAAGATGATTAACTGAGGATTGCTAGCATGACTATTAAGTTGTCTGTTGACTTAATATTTTGTTTTGTTAGGATACCGTGGAAGGATGTTGTTTCCATGGCAGCAGATGTAGCCAGAAATGGATTCAACGTTACTCACGATCTGGGTAATTATAGATTATTATCATGCCAGACTCCGGGTGCAACTAATTGTCCTTACAGTTGCTCCTTTTTGCAGGCAGAAGCAGGGCACCTTGTTTCTCTCAAACAACTTGAAGTGAAGGCACACAAACTTCAGCTGTAACCTCACCTCGCTCTCCCTTTCATTTGTTTATTGTTTTGCAGCGGAAGCTGTGAATGAAGTGAAGAATAAGAATGTGTCAGACGCATTTCGGGATTTGTTCCTCCCCAACGGTCACGCTCCAGTTTCCGGGCAGTTCACCCGGCGCCTTGATTTAGCAGACATTTTGGATGCGGTTGCAGACAAAGGAATATCAGAGTTCTACACTGGGAAGCTGGCACAGGAAATGGTGGCTGCAGTAAGGAAGATTGATTTCTGTCTAGTTATTAGCAGTCATAAATTTTGTATAGTGTTCCTACAAGATGAGTTTTGTTCTGCAGACAATCAAAAGTCTACTTCATTTTATTCTATCATTTTATTGGTTTTATTGAACACTAATGTCAAAATGGAATTGATGTTGATAATATGGTTATCACTGGTTGCACAGGAATATCATAAACACAAATTATATTAAATTTTCTATATAGCCTGTAGTTTAACACATTTATAATAGACTGTCTTGTTGCATCATGCTCTAAAGAAAGTTATAGATTTTGGCGGCATTCAATGATAACTCTACTGATTGTGTAGCTTTGATGAGTAAGCTGCAGATTAACCTTGTACAGATGATTTGAGGACAACTTTTCTGCATTAACACTCCAGAAAGTTTAGTTTTGGTCTCATCTGACCAGAGCACTTTTTTCCACGTTTTCTGTGGCTTTTCTTCATGGCTTTTGACAGACTCCAAACAGGACTTCTTGTTGCTTTATTTCGACAATAACTTTCTTCTTACCCCATAAACTCCAGATTTTTGGAGTGCTTAACTCACAGTTGTGTCGTAAACAAATTGTCTCACTTGATATGCTGATCTCTGCATCCCACCTGTGTAATCTTATTGCTTCTGATGGCAATCGATTGCAGTCAACTTAATTAAACAATATTAATGGAAAGGTGGCTGAATTCATATTTTTGATACATAAAAAGCTGTTGTACCAGGATGTATCATTTTCCTTTCTCTTTGTTGATCTCTGCGCTATTGGTCTGTCACATAAAACCCTTGCTGAACAGTGAGATTTGACTTTTCAATAAAATGACCTACACAGGGCTGAATAAATATCAGCGTATTAGAAACAAACAAACCATTCATCCTTTGATATTGCCACTCAGCCATTTCAGTGACCCTACTTTTGAAGGTCCTGACCTTTAAAAGTACACTCCCTGGTGTTAAGCTGTGTGTTTGATTAGCGAGGCACTGACACACTCGAGGAAGACTTTAGCTTGATGATAGATGACATAGTGCAGTCGGTTGCAAACACTGGAAAATCTCGTTCCTCATCGCCATCTTGAAAAGTTTGTCTCTTACTTGACACAAGGAACATATTTAACTCAAACTGATGAAATATGTTTTGTAAAAGCAAGCAATATAAACATATTTAACCTAATTCTAGCTTTGTAATAGGTGAAAGCAAAAGATGGTGTGCTGACGGAGGAAGACTTTGGAGACTACAGCACTGTCATACAACAGCCGGTGGAAATCACCTATCAAGGTAAATGTTCCTTGTTACCCATCTGAGCAGTTGGAGAGACACTTTCAACTACTATATTCACTTGATGTGGTATAGACACTTTTTTCTACTAGTCCTCTGGGTTTCCTGGATGATTCTAGAATGACCTAAATGTTCATTCTTGACTTTGGCAGAAGTGTCATTGATGCTCTTTTGGACCTGAAGTGACCTGTTTTTAGTCTAGGAATCCAAATTCAATGCAAACACTGATCTTATTTAGTAACCACATATTTCCGCCCATTTTATTATTTGATTTGTTTGTGTTTGATGTCATCATGTCTTTAATATTGTGATTTGTTGGTGTTTTTGAAGGACATCATATCATGGCCGCACCAGCCCCACATGCGGGTGTTGGATTGATCACTGCACTCAATATTCTTGAAGGCTACAACATCACCAGCCAAGTACCCAGAAGTAGCACCTACCACTGGATTGCAGAGGTAAATAATAATTTTTAAATTCTGATTATAGAGTATCACCACTTTGCCTGCTGGATTGATTTCTGTGTTTTCTTCTGTTTTATTTGACAATAACTTCCCCAGGCTGTGAAGATAGCATTGGCCCTTTCCAGTGGGCTGGGAGACCCTATGTTTAACAATTCGGTCTCAGAGATTGTTGACAAGATGCTGAGGTACAAATGATTCCACCTTGTAAGACGCCAAATTATTCTCTCTCTTAGTAAAACGTCAGTACAGAACCTCTTCCCTTTGGTCTTCCAGTAAACCAGAGGCTTCCCAGCTCCGAAAGATGATCAACGACTCCCAAGCGTTCTCTGTCAACCATTACACTTCATCATTTCCAATGAACGACGGAGCAGCAGCCGCACAAGTCATGGTTATGGGCCCAGATGACCACATTGTTTCAGTCGTCAGGTACGTCTTATTATCAGTTTGATAAAAAAATACCCAAATTGTTAAGGTTGCAACTCATTGTATTTTTATTTTCTTTTAGCTCGCTAAATAAACCATTTGGCAGTAGGATAGTGACTGCGTCAGGTATTCTTCTAAATAGCCAGATCCTGGACTTTTCGTGGCCTAATGAAACACTGAGCTCATCACCTAACCCTGTATGTATAACCTTCAGCTTGACCTACTTCTTCATCATCAACAAATTATTTGTTGCACCGTCTTACGGCTCTTTTCTTTGTTTTCCTTGTTGTTGCAGCATAACCTCATTGAGGCTAGAAAAAGACCCATGTCCTTCCTGATGCCCACAGCGGTGAGGCCAGCCATGGGATTATGCGGCACATATGTGGCCGTTGGATCTTCCAACGGAGAGAAGGCCCTGAGCGGCATCACACAGGTTAAATATTCACCTTTTAGTCCTGTTACACGTACAGCTCTCATAAAATTTATATTTTATTACAGTTCACGTAATTCCTCCACAGGTACTTATGAATGTTCTCTCTTTGCGCAAAAATATGAGTGACAGTTTAGCGTATGGCAGACTCCACCCACAGCTGGAGGACAACATACTCCTAGTGGACGGTGAGTTTTTCCTCTTTTATCAGGAGAGGTTAATATCACAAACATAGTAATATTAACCTCTCCTGCTCTAAGCATGTTCTGTTGCAAATCGTTACCTTTATCTGCATAATTTATTATGCACTCTGTAAAGTAGAAGCTTGCCTCTGGCAAACAAAGACACCAAGTGTCTGTGTCTATACCAGCAGTTTACCAGAGCTAAGCAAAATGTTGAGACAATTTTAAATGCCTTTATTAACTTTGTCAGATGTTTAGACTTTCTGGGATCTTACAGTAACTCTTAAATTTTTGTCTTTCTGAAGTATAAACATGACATGAGACTGAGACCCATGTATGTGTTCTGTAAGTTGGACAGTGACCCATATTTATTTTTCCACCAAACACACAGAGAGCAGGATGGTATCATAGACACGAAAACGTCAACAAACATCACTGTTATAAAACTGCAGCACCTGTATACAGCTATTAGCTGCTTTCCATATGCGGGTCTTTCCTGTCGTATCACATGCAAACACACCGATTTACTATACCTTACTGAGACTATAAGAGGAACGCACTGTGGTCAGCTGAGAACAAACATCAGCTGAGAACAAACATCAGCCAGAGCCACACTCCAGATGGCTCTGGCTTGAAACAAAGAATTTGTATGTAGCACAGCATCACAGACCATTAAGTATGGTGGGGGATCTGTTATGGTGTGGGCCTGTTTCTCTTCCAAAAGCTGTGGAAACCTTGTTTGACTGCACAGCACGGATATTATGCCACAAAATAGAAAGTGGGTCATCAAATGGTCTGGTGAAATGTTCATCCTTAACACATGGCCATATAAGCTCAAAAATGTAACAAAAAGTGTGCCTTTTCTTAAAAGCTCTGTTTTAGATTATGCTCCCACACTAAAAGATTAACTTATTTGAAGGCAGGGTTGCTATAAAAGTGACCAACAGTGTAAAATATCTCATAGAGACATGCAGTACACATAACCTGAACAAGTTGTGATTGCTACACCCTTTGTTATATTTAAACCGCATGAGAAAAAATATCTTAACCTTCTTGTCGTGTTCTTTTTTCTTTTACTTTACCTGCTACAGCTGAGTTTTTAAAGGATGACGTGGAGCTGCTGGAAGCAAAAGGGCACAATGTCGAATGGAGGGAAGTTCTTTCATTGGTGGAGGGAACACGGAGAACCAATGATCTCATCATCGGGGTGAAAGATCCCCGCAGTGCTGATGCCTCCGCCCTCACTATGTCCCACATGCCTTAGTGCGAGAGCAAGTGATTTTTAATGACGAAGAAAGGAGGCCGCTTAATAAATAAAACAAGCTAATCTGCTCTGCAATCATCTAACAGCAGAAACACATGGAGGTTTCCCCGAACTAACACGGTACAAATCTGACCCTCTTTTAGAATTTTCAATTGGAAAGTAGATCCACTTTAATGTTGATAATAGTGAACACACCCATCCCAGAAATGGCTTAAAAGTCAGCTGCTTGTATTATACACAGTAATGTAAAGTTTATTGAATCAAAGTGAAACAGAAGTATGAGCGGTTGGTGAAGTTATTTGTCCGAAGGTGGCGAAATGGGAACTATTTTGTTTACTACTTAAGTTCCCGAGTTTTGCACTAGAAATGGCTTTCAGGAGTTATGAGTGAAATTCCTTTGGAAAATAATCACTCTTTTGCAAGGATTCGTTGGAAAAATGAAGGGGTATGCCAGACCAAAAAGTCATCATTTATAACATATGTGAATCACCTTTGCTGACTTTGTGATTGCATTTCACATAACCACCTAGAGCTTAGTAGAAATGTTTACACCTCTTACAAATCCTTGCTGCATCTCACCTGAGAAGGAGCGTCTCAGACTAAACTAACAACCTCCACTGCTCTTTCTGTGGCATGTAACTGTGATTCGATGTTACTTGGTGAAGCTGCTGGAAATGGAACTGTTGCGTTGACTTTTTGGGACCGGAAAGTATTCCGATAACTTCACTTTCTCTACTTTTTGATATGTTACATCCTTATTCCAAAATTGTGTCAATTTAATCTCTTTCCTCAAAAACCTACACACACTCCATTATGGTCGTGTGTTTCTAAATTTATGACCAGCTAATTCTTGGTCTTCTATTTAAAAAAAAGAAAAGAAAACCTAGAAATCACATTTACAAAAGTGTTCACAGCATTTGCTTGATACTTTGTTGATTCGCTTTTGGCAATGATTACAGCCTAAAATCAGTATCTGCCTATCTCTAGGCAATTTATCTCATTCTTTGCAGTTGTTCTCAAGCTCCATCATGTTGGACGGGAGACATCCATGCAGCCAGATCTCTGTTGGGGATGTTTAGTTTGATTCAAGTCTGGACTCAAATAATTTTTCTTTTTTGTTTTTCTTTTCTTTTTCTTGCAAAACTCTCAAAAACATTTTTCTACATTGTCATAATGGAGCATTGGTGTGTAGAATTTTGAGGAAAGAAATACATTTCAAACAATTTCAAATAAGGCTGTAACACAATGAAATGAGGAAAGAGTGAAGTGCTGTGAATACTGTACGGATGCACTGACACTGATAAGTTGATACCCACAATTGTAGACTAAATTATGTTCTTTTCTCTTTTCCTTATCAAGATATTTTTATTAAGTTCCACAGGTCTTAGATATCAGTAAATGTTTGATGAGTGCAATTAATCTAATCCTGTAGAAACTGAATATTTAAATGTTCTTAATTTTAAGCTTATGTGGCTGGATTCTTTCCAAATAATTTAATGTGATTTCTGTTTTTAAGACAATGTTTATTTGACTGTATGCGTTATCATTTATATAGTTTTAATAACACAAAAATCAGTGCGTCTTATGTGTGTACCGGTGCAATTGTATTAGATTGTATTTAACTTTTGAGCAAAATGTTTTTGCATACTTTATCACTGAAATATAAATGCCAATCTCAGCTAGTTAGATGAGTTTTGGTCTTTCATCTTTTTGGAGTGCAGCGCACACATTTGCACATCTGATATCTGGGCAAACAGTTAACCATCCGACCAAACAATAAAGAAGGTTTAACTAGTTCTATCTTTCTGTTTTTCATTTAAATGAGATTTCAACATGGGTTAGGGTTACGTATGGATGGCCGCATAAACAGAGAAACCTGTGATTGTGAAAACGGGGCAGCAACAATAATTACTCATTTTTTATTTCATAATTTCGATTTTTCAGCATTTCAACCTCTGCGAATCTCATGTTTTTCCCCCTGTCCCTTTGTATGCTCATATTCTTTGGGGGGAGACTTTCTGAAAAATTGATTGTCTAGAATTGCCATCAACATTAATTCTGATCCATTTTTATTTTGTGCAAATATCTATCTATCTATCTATCTATCTATCTATCTATCTATCTATCTATCTATCTATCTATCTATCTATCTATCTATCTATCTATCTATCTATCTATCTATCTATCTATCTATCTATCTATCTATCTATCTATCTATCTATCTATCTATCTATCTATCTATCTATCTATCTATCTATCTATCTATCTATCTATCATCTATCTATCTATCTATCTATCTATACATACATACATACTATTTTTGCAATTCCACCGCATGGAAGGAAAGGAGTATTTAACACAGAAACAACACATCATCATGGCGAAAATAATATTTAAAAACAAAATATCCAGACACACACGAGGGATAAATAAAGGAAATTGTATGTTTTTTTAAACGACGTTGCTCAAGCTTTTACAACAACTGCAGTTTTATTTTGGAAAGCATCACCGGAAGTCGTTCTGTTAACCTGCTAACGAGAATCATGTTTTGTTAGCCTTCCTAGCAAGCAGATTTCAACTGGTTAACCCTATTTTCCCGCGATTATGTGTGGTAAGGTGTTTCTCTCTTACTAATTGTAAGATGCAGAAATTTAAAATAAGTGATTTTTTTTCAGCTAAGCGTAGGCGCTTAAATGGATTCGTGATGAGTTACCTTTTCTGAGAGCTGGCTAGCGGTGGCTAGCTGGAATTAGCTGTAGTTGACGGAGAAGCTCGGATGAACAGTTTTGACTTCCAGTTTGCATATTTTTAAGATGCATCACCTAAAACGTGAAAATGCGGGGTGCAGACGTTGTCTGGTGTCGGCTGAATGTGCATTTGGACAAACGAAACTGTATATGAGCGTTTGCGTCGGGAACTTCGTTGCCTTATATTCGCGTTAAGGCCCATACTCCTGCTGGGCCCCATCATCATTCAAAAAAGCTGGACCTCGTTTAAAGTGCTCCATTTAAACCCTGTGATATTAACTGGCTGGGGGTAGAAGCCACATTATAGTTTACATGGATAAAAGACGCCTCTAAAATTGGGATACGTCTGCTTTGATAGACTGAACATCACCGGTCAAATTGATGTGACCTACAGGTGCATCGAGTGCTGCTTCAGTCATAATGTGCTTACTGTAGATACATTACTATACGCTGTTTAATGTGACACACTTATCCAGAGGTAATTTAGTCAAATATTTGAGTGTCAACAATGGTCGTTTAAGTGCGCAATTATGTTTAAGCTCACCCGCACATTCAGTGTAAATTTTGGCCCATAATTTAGTCCAGTATTTATCATTTTTACTAGTATGATCCGTAGCCCAAAAACTCGATATATTTTGGCGTTAAACATGAAAATTCCTGACAGCTGGAATTTTCCTATTTCTTATTGCTTCTAAGTCCTTTGCCACACCAGTACCACACACACTGACATCACTATTACAATATATCTGCTATGTAATGTGCAGCCATAACAGTGATTCGACACTTTTTTGTTGTTGCTAAAGAGAATAATGTGGAAATTAAAGTAGCAACACCCATCAGTTTTACTACAGAAAAACTGGAGAGCTTTAGTTATTAATACAGGAGTGTTGTATTCTTTTTTTAAGCATTGTGGCTCCTTTAATGCTGCCTGTCTACCTGGGCCAGGTGGCAACCAATTGACCTGCTAATATCAATATCTTCTGCTTGCCTTACTCTAAAAGGCAAGCAGACTGTGTGATACAAGTATAATATCGGAAACTGTGGCCACTGAGAAATTGTAGCCTACCAAGTATGTTATTCATTACGCCCCTTACTTTTTTATAAGCTTTTTTTTTTTAGCCCATCTCCCCTAAATGAAATCATTTGATGTATTTTTAGTTTTTGTGAAGCACTTTGTGGTTTTTATCATTCCAAAGTGCAGTATAAGTGTTTTGATGTCTTTTTTTTTTTTTTGCGATTGTGGTTTTGTAAATATCAATATTGCTTTAACAATTGTTTATGTCAACAAGTCATTTCTGATTGCCATCAACTCATTTTGATTAAAAAAATGAGTTAAGTTAATTAAAAGCTGAGCAGTGAGCAGCTCCAGTTCCTCTGAGTGCTTGGCTTGTTTGTTTTTTTTTATTAGGAAGGAATAATATGTTTGACTTTGTATTGCTTAAATTTTGTGTACCGTACTTTCCGGACTATTAGCCGCACCTGAATATTAGCCGCAGAAGCTAAATTGCATGATTTGTACATATACAAGCCGCACCGGACTATAAGCCGCAGGTTTTTTATGTCAAGAAAACCTAGTTAGTTAGTTTTTTGACATTTTTGTTGTTTATTTGTAAGATGTTCTAACCTGAGTCTTTTTTTACATGTGACTGCAGATTAAAACGGTTCAGACACCACTCCTAGTACAGGCGGAGGATGGCTCACCAACAAACCACGCCTGACGTGTCCCAGGAGGCTGAGCACCTGGAGTCTGATAACGATTCAGACAGAGACTCGGGTGTTGGGGACGATGCAGTTGAAGAAGCTGATAGTTGCCATAAATGCAACACAACTGAAGTAGACGAGGTTAAGAAGGCAGACGGGATGGAAGAGCACGGTCTGAAGGACGAGGACTCCACAGTATTTGTTGCCTTTCAAGGCAACATGAACGATGAGGACTTTGCTCAGAAACTTGACTCGGTTCTCAGCGGGATACCCAATGTGCTTAACATGGGTTAGTTTTTTTTTTTTTGTGACATAGTAAATGTATTAATCAGATTCAATTTTCCTCTGTTTATAAGTTTATAATGGAAAAAATTGCTTTATTATGTTTTATGTTTCCTTCTAATTAGGTGGTTTTAACTTTCTTAAATTTTAAAGGCTTTCATATTCTTGATAAGTGTGAAAATATAACGTGATATTTTTTATTAAAAGAATTTGCAATTTGTTGCATAAAATATACAAGCCCTAAAAACTTTGACAAGTCGCACAATTTGTTTCTGTGAACTCTTGTGTGTTCTAGACATTTTCATCTTTCCATCTCCATCTTGTCTTTCTGTAACACATATAAGAAACAAAAACTACACTACGATTATATGAAATATGTGTTCTTGCATCACTTCAAATATATATCTAATTACCATCTTTTAGGCTCTGATAAGCTGCAGCCACAGTGTGTAGAGCCTTGGAACAGCGTCCGTGTTACCTTCAACATTCCCCGAGATGCAGCAGAGCGTCTCAGACTGTTGGCCCAGAACAACCAGCAGCAGCTCAGAGACCTGGGCATTCTCTCTGTGCAAATAGAAGGTGACAGAAGCATAATCCAAACATGGATTTCTTTGGAAATTTAATGAACATGCAAATTCATATCTACTGCTTTCCTTTTATGTTTTAATGTTCAGGCGAGGGAGCAATCAATGTGGCTGTTGGACCAAACAGAGGACAAGAAGTAAGAGTGAATGGACCAATTGGGGCACCTGGTCAGATGAGAATGGATGGTGGCTTTCCAGGTCAGCCTGGCCCAGGTATGGGTTTACTTTTCTCAATTTATAGTAACAGATGATCCAGTGAATGACAAACTATATTACAGAAAACATCTGCGTCTGAGCAAGTTATAAAAACAATATAAATGTTTTTTTTTCTTTTGTTTTATTCAGCATTCTTTTTTTTTTTCTTTTTAGCTATTGTTCTGCTCACTTTAGAATATTGATTTTGCTTGATTTGCTTACAATTCTTCGCAAAGTCTTCATGTCCCTTGAACTTATTTACATGATGTCACATTACAGCTCAAACCTCAATGAGCTTTATTTGAGTTTTATGTCATGCCCTATGAAGTGGTAGTGGAAGGGAGGAATAGGCATGTTTTTCAGCTGATGGGATGTTTTTGTTTTCTTCCTAGGCGGGGTAAGGATGCCCAATCCATCGATGGTCCCACGTGGGCCTGGCATGGTGGGTCAGCCTATGTTGCCAGGCAGCAGTGGACAGATGCACGCTCGTGCACAGAGACCAGCTTTACATACAGGTTTAGGTCTTTATTTTTGCTGCATCTAATGATTGATGTTGGAATTGCAAATACATTACAGCACTTGCAAAACAAAATTCTTCTGTTGTCACAGATGTGATGGATCCAATGATGATTTCAGTTCAGCAGCAGCAGCAGCTTCAGCACCAACAGGGCGCTGCACATGCTTCAGCCCCCATGTCTGCTCAGGCTGCTCATCACATGCACGCTCTGCAGGCAGGCAGACCAATCAACCCTGCCACACTGCAACAGCAGCAGGCCCAGCAGCAAGCTCAGCAGCAGGCTCAGCTCTCCCAGCTCGGACCTCGACCTCCATTCAACCCAGCGGGCCCGATGGGTGTGCCCCCTGGCTGGAATCAGTTGCCCTCTGGCGTACTCCAGCCACCAGCAGCCCAAGGAGGCCCTGCCTGGAGAAAACTCCCCCCTCAAAACCAAATGGTTCAACGTCCTCCGTCACTGGCTACAGTTCAGACCCCCAACCACCCCCCACCCCCGTATCCGTTTGGTAGCCAGCAGGCGGGGCAGTTATTTAATGCAATGGGGCAGGGGCAGTTACAGCAGCAACAATCTGCAGGAATGGGGCAGTTTGCTACGCCGCAACCTAAAAGCCAACAGGCTGGTCCAGGTGGTGTCAGCGGACCACCCAGACCCCCGCTGCCCCTACCGTCAACATCTGGACCACAAAGCAACATCACTGCCAAGTCACCTGGATCGTCCTCGTCTCCGTTTCAGCAAGGTTCTCCTGGGACGCCTCCTATGATGGCTCAGAGACCTACGACTCCTCAGGGTTTCCCCCAGGGTGTCGGCTCACCAGGCAGAGCGGCTCTCAGCCAGCAGGGCAACATGCAGCAAGGATTCATGGGAATGCCCCAACATGGGCAGCCGGGAGCCCAAGTCCACCCCGGTGAGTAATCGTTGTTAACAGCTTCTTTTTCTTTTTGGTTTCCATGCATGTCAATCACTATAAAGTTATGATTTCTAATGTAATGATGGTTTCTTGAATAACTACTGATTGCAGGCATGGCAAAGCGTCCTATGGGCTTTCCAAACATGAACTTTGTTCAAGGTCAGGTGACTGGTGGCACTCCAGGAGCCCCTGTAGCAACTCAGCAGCTGCAGAACCAACAAATGACTCACACCGGTAAAAACTAATAATATAAGAGAAATTCAAATGACACAGCAGAATGATGGCTGTATGATTGGGGGAAATTTATTATATTGGTCTAATCCAAACTATATTTTATTGTTCTTCACTCAATATTCACAATTTCTTTTAGATTTAAAATTTTTGTCAAATTTTATTGGCGTTGTGTTTGAGAAGAAAATAATCAGAGAAAAACGAACACCAACATTTGTAAAAACATGCGTCGCTACAACAGTGTACATAAATTAAAACTATTTATTTGCATGCACTGCATGAAGAGACATAACCTCATTCACCATAATTACATCCAACCAATTTTTTTCATTTTAGGTTAGTTAGCATTACCTAAATTTCCTAAATGTCAGAGTAATATCGGACACTTTTTGTTATTTATTGATAATTTGCAGAATGTTACAAAATGATTTTCCAAATTAGACCAAATTTGCACAGAAGTTTAGATTGTCTAATTCAGTGACTCCCAAAGATTTTCTGAGTCCCCTATGGATTCCAATAAAATCCCCCCCAAAAAAGAAAAAAAAAAAAATCAAGTGGGCACACACATCGTTCAACCAGACATAAACCTATACACATATTTTGTTTTCAAACTCCACTCACGTTTATTTCACGCTTCAGGTTGCAACAAAACACACTACAAACCATCTTTACAGTGAAACACTTTTGTGTAACTGTTTTTTTTATTTTTTATTCATCCATACTGTTTCCCGCGCCCCCCCTGCAGTTGCACGGCACCACCCCCCAAACGC
Organism: Poeciliopsis prolifica; assembly: GCF_027474105.1. Lineage (NCBI taxonomy): Eukaryota > Metazoa > Chordata > Actinopteri > Cyprinodontiformes > Poeciliidae > Poeciliopsis > Poeciliopsis prolifica. The sequence continues at coordinate 716,874 of NW_026562398.1, forward strand.
CTAGGCAGCGCGCCCCCACACTTTAGGAACCACTGGTCTAATCTGAGAAAATCTGAATATGTTTGTATCATAAAAAAATATAAAAGTAATTTCTACAATTTTTCATATATATTTTTTTCTGTTTCAATTCAGGAGCCCAGCCAACAGCAACTACTCCAAACTCGATGCAGGGGCCACCCCACGCTCAACCTAATATAATGGCTGGTCAGAGTAGTATGCCGGGACCCCCCCCTGGCACCACGGCTGGGGCTAGTATGGGCCAGCAGCAGCCTGGCCTCCAGACCCAAATGATGGGCCTCCAGCATCAGGCCCAGCCTGTGTCCTCCTCCCCCAGCCAGATGGTTCAAGGCCAGGGTGGAGGTCAGACTGTCCTTTCAAGGCCCATTGGTCAAGGGCAGAGAGGAGGGATGACCCCACCCAAGCAAATGATGCCACAGCAAGGCCAGGGGGTGATGCATGGGCAGGGTCAGATGGTTGGAGGCCAAGGGCATCAGGCCATGCTCCTGCAGCAGCAGCAGCAACAACAAAACTCAATAATGGAGCAGATGGTTGCCAACCAGATGCAAGGAAACAAACAGGCATTTGGAGGGAAGATTCCACCTGGGGTTATGCCCGGCCAGATGATGCGTGGCCCTTCGCCCAATGTTTCTGCTAACATGCCTCAGTTCCAGGGCCAGGTTGGCCCACAACAGATGACTCCGCAGCAGCAGCAGCAAATGGCTCAGATTCAGCAGCAGCAGCAGTTACAGCAACAGCATCAGCTGCAACAGCTGCAGCAGCAGCAGCAGCACCAACAGATGAACCAACAACAGCCTCAGCAGATCCCAATAGGTGGCAATCCTAATCAAACTATGGGAATGCATGGCCCACAGATGAGACTCCCTGCTGGCCATCATCTCATCCAACACCAGCAACAACAGTTGCAACAGTTTCAGCAACAAAAACAACAAGTTATGTTGCAGCAGCAGCAGCAACAACAACAGGCCGCTCAGCAGCATCCACATGTCATTGGAGATCCAAATAGTGGGACAGGGGAGTTAGGTGTGCAGCAGATGGTCCCTGATATGCAAGCTCAGCAGCAGCAAGGCATGATGGGAGGCCCCCAGCATATGCAGATGGGTAATGGTCATTTTCCAGGTCATGGCATGAACTTCAACCCACAGTTTGCTGGTCAAATGCCAGTTGGAGGACCATGTGGACAGCCAGGTGGCTTTCCTGTTAGCAAAGATGTTACACTGACCAGCCCATTACTGGTCAACCTACTGCAGAGTGATATTTCAGCAAGCCAGTTTGGACCAGGGGGGAAGCAGGGAGCAGGTGGGGATAATCCAGCTAAACCTAAAAAGAAGAAACCACCCCGAAAGAAGAAGCCCAAAGAGAGTGATGGACAGCAGCAAGTAGAGGGTCTTGGGTAATTACAATTATATGTTACAGTTATGTTGAATGCTTAAACTGGTTATTTTGTCACATGGCTCATTTTGTTTCTCCTCGCAGTGGCCTTGATGGGACTGTTGGTATGGAAGATGCAGATTTGCCAAATCTAAGTGGGGAGCAGGGTTTGGGTTTGGAAAACTCTGGGCAAAAACTCCCCGATTTTCCTAATAGGCCTACAGGTACATTTTATAAAAATAAGAAAACTTAAGTTATTCAGTACAAAGTTTCAGTAATTAGTCAAACAATTATTACAGTTGCATACTCTTTTAATTTATAAAATTGGATTTGTTTTTAAGTTATGACTATAACCCTCTTTGTTTTGAATAGGCTTTCAAAATCAGACTGGAGAACAGAGAGTTCTGCAACAGGTACCGATGCAGTACATACAGCAACAACAGCAGCAGCAACAACATCAACAACAGCAGCAACAACATCAACAACAGCAGCAACAACATCAACAACAGCAGCAGCAGCAACAACAACAACATCAACAACAGCAGCAACATCAACAGCAGCAGCAACAACAGCAGCAGCAGCAGCAACATCATCAAATGCAGCAAATGCAACAGCAACATATACAACAACAGCAAATGCAGCAGCAAATGCAACATCAAATGCAACAGCAGCAAATGCAACAACAACAGCAGCAGCAGCAACAGCAACAACAATTGCAACAAATGCAGCAGCAGCAGATGATACAAATGCAGAATCTTCAGAATGCTCAAGCACAGCAAGGGATGCCAGGGTCACAAACACCAGGACAAAGTCAACCACAGATGCATCAGCTGCAGCAGCAACAACAACAACAGCAGCAACAGCAATCACAACAGCAACAGCTGCAACAGCCCAGCCTACAGCAACAGGTACACATATTGTGTGACTTATTGGTATTGTTTCTTGTCAACATCAGAAGCTGTATCTTGTTCCTAAAGTTTGTCTCTACATTCTAGCAGCAGCAGCAGATGATGATGATGATAAAGATGCAACAGGAATCCAAGAACCGCATGCCCATGCCCCCAGGGGGGCAGCTCCCTCCTAGAGGTTTAGGCAATCCAACAGACGTGCAGAGGCACCCTGTTTCGCAGCAGGGAAACATGCCTGTAATGATTAACCTTCAAGGCCATGGTGGTGTCCCACCCTCACCTGACAAAACCAGGGGGATGCCCCTAATGGTGAACCCACAAGTAAGGCTTAATATTAATGGATTTAATATAAACATTTATATCTGATAATCAAAAGACAACTTTTGATTAAAAGTGCAGAGGTAATCAGAACTTTTTAAAATACTTTCTAAAATCTTTTCCAGCTCTCAGGTGCTGCACGAAGAATGTCTCATCCAGATGTAGGACAAGGACCCCAAGGCAGTGGATCTGAGGAGGTCTCCACTGGTCCCCACACAAAGCAAGACAGACCTGCTGGCTCAGAAATTGGAGTTCAACCTGGAAATGGAACACAGCAGATGGTTTCCAGCCAGACTTCCAACTCTCAATTGATGAAGCAAGGTCCTGGGCAAACAACAATGCCTCAACATACCGGAGCCAGTCCTCAGCAGCAGTTAACCACTCAGCCCCAGCAAGGAGGCCACATGCCTGGTCTTCATTTTTCCAGTGTCCCAACCTCCTCACAGAGCTCAAGACCCAAAACCCCAAATAGAGCAAGCCCTAGGCCGTACCACCATCCCCTCACTCCAACTAATCGACCACCAAGCACTGAGCCCTCAGAAATTAACCTTTCACCTGAGAGACTAAACGCCTCCATTGCAGGCTTGTTTCCTCCCAAAATTAACATTCCTCTTCCTCCAAGACAGCCAAACCTTAACAGGGGATTTGACCAACAAGGTTTGAACCCAACAACTCTGAAAGCCATAGGCCAGGCTCCTCCTGGCCTAACTCTGCCAGGCAACAACAATAACGGGAATTTAGGAGGAAATAACTCCAGCAACCAACAATCTGCTGGAGCCGGTGTAGGGGTTTTAGGTGCCAAGCAAGACAAACAGTCTGGGGGTCAGAATAAAAGGGCTAGTCCTAGCAACAGTCGTAGGTCGAGTCCGGCTTCCAGTCGAAAGTCTGCCACTCCAAGTCCAGGAAGGCAGAAGGCGACAAAAAATACCATGAATTGTCCTCCTCACCAGCAGCAGATGGTTAATCCTCAAGGACAAACCATGATGCTAAGTCCTTCCTCTGTACCACAGAGTCCAGTATCAATGCCTTCACAAACTGGTGGAGCCATAGAGACGCAGCAGAGTCAGAGCTCCCTCCATGGTATTCATGGTAACCCTGTTGATGGATTTAGGGAAAATCAAGGAATAATGCCACCAGAGCAACGACCAGTTGCTCAACCTCCAGCCCAGACACAGCAATTTAGAGATTTGTCATCGCCAAGAATAAGCCCTCGTATGCCAGCACATCAGGTGGTCAAACCTGATGTTGAAACACAGGCTAACACAGTTGACAGACCCCCAACACACCTAGCTACTGGACAGGACTCAGAGGTCTCACCTGCTCTTAGAGCAGCTCCAACATCCCTTAACCAGTTACTGGATAACGCAAATACTCCAAACATGTTACTTCGGCCCACGCAAACAGGGAATGAAAACAACAAGTCTGCTTTGGATTCAGATAGACCTGTATCCAGCAGTTCTCAGAACACAGATAAGTCAACGTCTGTTGTTACTACAGCTGCTGCTCCTGCTACTACTGCAAATGAAACTCCAGCTATACCTAGATCTGCTCTCATTCCTACCAGTGGTTCTGCCTTGCCACCTACTTCAATTCCAAGCTCGCACCCATCCACTGCTGCAAACTCTAGTAGTACCCTTAGTCTTAAACACAACCCATTACCTAGCTTTGTAAATTCAAATGTAAATCCAGCAGCTACTCTTACTAGCTCAGTCTGCACTAACACTAATGCCAATCCAGGTCTAAGCACCAGTATGCCTGCTTCCGGTCAGAACACTTTCGCCTCCTCTGTTAGTGCCAGTTCTGCAGTAAACGCTGCTAGTTCAGCTGTCAAACCAAGTCCCAGTTCAAAACCTGTGACCAGTGTTCAGTCAGTCATACAGATTCCCGCGTCATCTAGTAACATTTCCCCCAACCAGATAACAGTGTTTGTTACATCAAACCCCATTACATCTGCCCCCACTTCACAGGTGCCAACATCAATGGTGTCCACCATGGTGGCTGTCCCTAACAAGAATATAAGACCTCAAGACATCCGGCATCAGAGCTCTGGCCCTCGACCTGCACAGTTTATCACCACTACACCTGTATTTATTAACCCAATTTTCCAGGTCCCAGCTTCCTCTGTGGCTCCTAATTCGGGAGTCGTATCACAGTCTGTTACCATGGTGGGGTCTTTACAGGTCTCAGCTGCAAACATCCATCTTTCTCATGCCCCCAGCTCCTCTCAAACAACAGGGGCTACAATGACAAGCGCTCAGTCTAACAGGAGTGGTCTTGCACAGGTCCACATAACCACTAGTATGTCACCATCAGGGCCAGTTAGTACGCTTGTAGCTCCTCAGCAGTTTAACCAAGGAAGCATCAAACCAGAAACTCCAAGTGAGGCGAGTTCCTCTCAGAAATCTGCTGTCCCGGTGCATCAGCCAGGTCCATCTGTATCAGCTTCCTTTCAGCCACCTCTGGCTTCTCCACCTCCTTGCTCCAGCCCTATGGCTGTTCGACAGAGTCCTGTGCCTCCATCCCCTGCTTCCCAAATGAAAGCAATGCCCACATCAGCCACTGTATCCGTTTCTGGCAAAGGCGACTCCCAACAAACTACTGTAGAAAGGCCTCTGCAGAGTCATACAGGGGGTATCCCACAGCAGGTCTTTCTACATCCTGCTAATCAGACTGAAACGCAAGCTCCTCATACTACTGCTGGTTCAAATAATAATGCACCTGTGATTTCTAAAGAAATCCCCAGTCAAGTTACAGTTCCTACTCAGATTGTTGGACAGGCTCCTACACCAGTCTCGGTCCCAAATCAGCCACCGCCTGTAAATTCTCAAGCTACCGTTGCGACTGTAGTTGGCTCTGGGGTTTCTTCCAGTGCTTTGCTTTCGACAGTCCCTCCCATACAATCTTCTGTAACATCTGTTCTTCCAATTGTTGCTGCAAGCGGACCCGGTGAGGCTTCCCACATCACCTCCTCGCCTACTGGTATTCCCAGTGCAGTTCCAGCAAGCCAGTCAGATGTCCCAGCTGCAGAGCCTTCTGTGCCGCCGCCAGCAAAAGCAGCAGCAGCAGCAGCTGAATCCACCCAGGCCTCCCCAGGTACATTCATAGCAAGTCATGAAAAATATTCATCTTGTTAATATATGTATCGTCATTCCTGTGTCATTTGATTTTTACATTTTGGCCCTAATTGGGAAATTTTAGGGCTATTGTCTGCATATGCATACAAATTTATTGGCATCAATAGCAAAGACTTATAAAAAGAAAGCATATTGCAGCGCCATTATCTCCCAATATTAATAAATTCTAATAATTATCAATTAATTTGAGTGCATTAATTGAATTGACAGTGAAAAACTTGGTAGAGATTTTTTTTTTACAATGCCACAGTTGTTGCTACCCCTACTATGATTCCTTCCACCCCCCAAAACATCACCTAGTCTTCTCTGGTAACTTTTTACAATGTCGAAGTAATCAAGTAAAAATAATTTTTTTTTTTTTACATCTTTGCACTATTTCACTAAATTGTATAAACCATAAGTCTTACGTTTGCACTTTTCGCTCCGGTATTATTTCATTGAAAAACCAAAAGATTGCTCGGTTTAAGTTTGACGTGTAACATTCACCAAGATTCCTGGTAGAGTTCACCTGATGTTCATTTAACATGTCCTGGTATTGTAATTGGGTCATAACAGACCTGGTGCATTTGGAAAAAGAACTGGCCCATAGGATCACAGGACCTCCATTAGTAGTGAGAAAAAGGACATTTCCACTACTTCATCTGTTATTTCAAACCTGACCAGAAAGGCTTATTGTTTGCATGGCCTCCAAGCTACTACTTGACATAAAGATAACTGCAGAATTTTTAAAAAAAAATCACCTAACGGTAAATAATTGGGGGATGAATGAAAACTCACACTTAAGATTTAATTATGTTTTTAGAAAAGCTGATTAACTTGTACATTTTGAAAAATTGTATGAGTCAAAAGACATTGATATGGGACATTTGTGCTCTGGGTTGTTTTTTTTTTTTGTACATTTTTTAAATTTTCAGTATGTTTAAATAAAAATTAGATTTAATGCATATTTATATGAAAACTATATAAACATTTTCTCAGGGTGCCAACAAATTTATTTGCTATGGTGCACATGATGTTGCTTTATTTTCACACACACAGCTGCTTCTTGTAGCTTTTTCAACTGTTGTCCATCTAGATGTTTTCCACAACTGTAGATCTTTCTCTTCATGTTTCAGCACCTCTGCAGCCAGAAGCCTCACAGGAGCCGGCCTCAACTGAGAAGACGGGTAAGTGATCTTTATTTTTTTTTCCAGAAGAAAAAACCAAGCATCGACATTTATGGAAACTTTCGAGTCCTAATAGATCATTTGCTCCTGTGTTTCTCAGGTGAAGACATCTCAGCAGGTTCAGAGCAGGGGTAAGGCTCCAAAATTACTGTTGCTGTCCCCTCTGCTTGTTTTGGGTGGCGGGGCTTCTAAGCTGTCCCCTTTTTTAATGTTAATTTCATGAAGAGAAACAACCAATCTTGGGATATTCTTGGGGATTTCTGTCTCCATTGAAACAATTTGGAGGTTTTTTTTTGGTTGGCCATGGGGGTACGTGATGAGGAAAGGCCTTCGGACTTGGTATGTATGATCAGCATGAGATAATATGATATTTAAAGCATGTCGAATCAAAGGCAGATCGTTACCACATGGCTGTATCTCCACATTGGGATTGTCGTGACATGGTGAGGTGGTAAAACTGTTTGTTCAGCACAGTTGATAGTTTACCGCTGTTTTTCCACTTCTATCACAGATGGGCAAAGAAAAGAAAGACGCCCATCAACATAGTCCCAAGGTATGTATTTTGACATGGTTGTGCTGCAAAGGCAGAAGCAGTGATCATGTCGACGTAGTCGTGGATGCTGTTGGGATGAAGATGGACAGTATCTGTGGTAGATGAGGAAAAACAGCAGAGTCCTCTTTGGTATTGCAATGTTGAGTGAAGCAGAAATGGTCGCTCGTTAGTAACAGATCCACGTCCTGTTTTTTTCTCCCCTTGTTTGTTGTTTGTCTTTGTGGTTCTCCCAGAGCTGCTGTGGAGAAGCCCAAGGGGCCGAGCAGACGGAGCTCCCGAGCTGAGAAGGAGGCGGAGGAGGAGCCAGCGGTAGACAGCGGCGTCCGGAAGAGGTCAGCCAGGCCTGGGACCAGTGCTGCAGTTAAAGGTACAATAATCACCGCAGTGACGTTTCAGAGTCGGTGCCTTTCACATCCGCAAGACATTAGAGAGTTTTCTCTAACCGATGTATTTGGTTTTACAGAAACCGCAGCGAGCCCCACCCAAGCCAAACGAAGGAAGTCTAAATAGGCACAATGGTGGTCGTTTACCTGTGAACTGTACTGTAAATGTTTTTGTTTTCTGCTGTGAATCAGTTGACCTTAGTTTATCTGGCTCAGTTTAAAACCTAAACTAGACGAAGATACTATGTACAGATTGTTTTATGAAAAAAAAAAGTAAAGCTATTGTTTTGTTGACGCTTTTATGTGTGATTGTAGCTAGAATGTGTGTATACAGTTTGTGTGAATGTGCTTTTTTTTCTATAAAATGCTGGATTAATCATGAAGATTGATAATGAAACTCACCATTTACTGTATGATTAAGTTGTAAAATCAAATAAAATTTTCTACTGCTTTTGTTCTGTGAAATGACATGCTGGCTCTTTTTGTCAATTATGTTGAATTTAATTTCAGACTTTTTATGTTACCAGAATGGATTGTTCTTACGACTGTGTCCTTTCCGCCCATTTAACGGTTTATGGTTTCCGAGATAGGGCCGCTAAGGTAACAAGTTCAGGAAAGCAACCAAGAGGGGTCTTTAGGCCAGAAGGAGTCCCTTTAGTGAGTGCTGCGTTTGCCTGCAGGATTTGACTAGAAAACCTGGCAATTCTACTCCAAACTTTCCAAGAATATTGGAGCTCCTTACCCACTTTAAGGCTTTGACAGGCCACACTATGGGCATTTTCTCCTTATACCCAAGTTTACATTCTTAAGTTTGGTGTCTGTGTCTCATAACCACAGATTGTGGATAGATTATAAGGTATGCAATTGGCTTCAAGACTTAATCCTTCCATCAATAGTTTTGCTAAAATACTAGAAACAGAAAAAAAAATCTAAAACTCAAATGGAGGGAGAAAAAAAATCTTGGAAAAAAAATATCTCAATCTGAAAAAAACCTGAATAAATGTATTTAAATATCTGTGATTCTAATCTGTGAACGTAATAATCCATAGGGGGTTTCCATGTTTGGAGAAGGCAAACCTTTCAGTAATGCCAAGACTGACCCCGACATGTTTATAACTAAAAAAAAAGATTGGTGTACAGTAGTAATAAATGCCAGCCCTCATAGATGTTTATACAAGGAGAGAGTTCTCCAATGGAGTGAGCATGCGCAGTCGACAAACATTGGGACTCCATTCCAGGCTGTCAGAGAGGGTTCCCTGAACCTCGCATCCTCCACTGCACTGTCGTCCTGTCAGTGATAACTTTTGCCTGCGCTCCAAACAAAAACAACTTGACCATGAGTGGGGATCATGGACGCGGAGACTCTCAGGTAGCTCTCGCTTCATAGTCGAGGATTTGTTTTCTTTAAATCAAGATTTCCACCCACAACTGACATGATATGAGTAATACCCGTCACGTTATGAAATAAATATTGATTTAACTCTGAAAACTGAAGCGACTAACCGCAGAAAGCGCCCTCCAGGTATCCAGGTTGTTTGCGCTGTATTGCTTGTTTGTTTTTTAATATCTTAGTGTTTAGTTTGCTTTTTACGCAGGAACGTATTTCTAGTTTGCAGTCGCAACTTGAACAGCCAGCCTACCGGCGTTTTTAAAAATGAAATAATAAAACTATTTTTCTCACAATTTCCAGGTCAACTGTGGATCTAAAGGAAGTGGTAGGTCCTTTTCTGACGATTTTCTTGATGCATCCTGACCAGTTTGTAACCGCTGCTACCTGTCTACTGTTAGTTTTTAAAGGACAGAAATGGCGTCCCAGAGACTAAGTCCCTTCTCCTCCACTCTCTTGCGGCTATTGTTCAAAAAGAGGGTCTAAAACGTGCATTTGCCGCCCTCGGATCTCAGAACGAAGAGCATATTCCGACAGAGGCCGATCTCTGGTCAATTTTGCATGCCTCGGTGCGACGACACACGGACGCAATTGGGATGCATTTTGGAGCCGAAAGTGATGGAATTGGGGCTGAGGACTTAGTCTCTGCGCCATTTTCTTTTCTGCGCGAGGCATCCAGGGCGCCGCTGAGCCGAGCCGAGCCGAGCCGAGCCGTCCGCCGCGATATGGAGGCGAGAGCCGGGGCGCTGATCGCATCTCAGCGGCCGGCTGCTCTCTGCCTCCATCCCTGTGAAGAGAAGAGCCGGTTTGTCTGCACCGCCGACGGAAAGCAGACGTCGGCTCAAGCACTTTGATCCAAAACTGGAGGACTTTGCACACAATTACTCAAAGCATATGTTATTTTAATCTAATTATAACCCACCCCCCTCTGTGTGACACTCTAAAAGTTGAGTTTCTAATCCCTCTGTTAGGTTACATTTGCACTGATCTTAGAGAAAAAAGTGGGAACCTATTTCCCACTGGGATTATTTGTTATCAAAATGCATGAGCATTCTTCTCTTTGCATAGAAATCTTTATATGTCAGGTATAGTTTGTTAGTTTTTCTCAAATTCAACAAAAAGTGCTTGTCGGTGCTCAAGCCGCACTTATTTATCAGTGGTGCTTTTTCTAAGCAACTAAAAGTATTTACATCTTTTGTCACATTATGAACACAGACCTATTTTTTAATTAATATTTGCAATTGTACAAAATTTACAACAATGTAAAGTGGAAACAGAGATGATAATTCGTATCTGGCTAATTATGTGACATCTGAAGCCATGGTTGCATCTATTTAGGGTTATTAGAATAGAAGAGTCTGAATGCAAATGCACGCCATACTCTTCATATTAAAAAAAAAACATTTTAAATGACATGGATCATCGCAGCTTTAGCTCTGATTTGTGTTGGCCTACAAATTAAAACGCCCATTTAATTGTTTTTCTTTGTTTAGTAATGTATATGAATATTAGTAACGACACACTCTTTAAATTTAAAGAATAAATTACAAACAAAAGTGACATATTTGTAGGAATTGTTAGGAGTGCAACTACATGTTGCACAGAGAACTTTGTTGTTTACAGTTAATGTTTGATACTGGATTTTAACCTCCTCCACTAATCAAATATGATCTATTAAAATTACTTTTACAAATTTTGGGTGAGATTATGCTTGTTTAGTAAATGAGTTAATTTTAGTTTGCTTTACGTATCCACATCAGACGTGGCAATACTTATCCAGGCTCTATGCGAATTATGGCGCCCTGGCGAGCGTTTATACTTCCCGAGATTATCCTCGAATGTTTGTGGGTTTTTTTCCATCAAACTAACTTCAAGTTGTCATTCCACAAGTGACTTCAGTTGGATCTTTTCATTGTGTCGCAGACTCTCACAGACATAAAGACAAGCACAAAGAAAAGGAGCACAAACACAAAGATCACAAGAAAGACAAGGAACGAGAGAAAATAAAGCATAGCAACAGGTACACATTTTTTTTTCTGCCTCTTAAGTGAAGAACAGAACGTGAATCTATTTTTCGTTTGTCTCATGATTACATTACTATATAGCTTGCTTTAGAATCTTATGTGAGAAATATGCTCACAAATACTACTGGGATTACTGCTAAGAAAACTCTGAAATATTAAATCAGTGAAGTTTATGTTCTGCAGATGCCACATCAGTGACATCTGCAGAACATGTGTTGCGGTTTGTTCTTGGAGAAACAGTGGTGGGATTTAACTTTGTGTTAAAGAAGTTAATGTCACTGACATGCTCTGTCTGACCTCTTGGGTTGGAGCTCTGTGACCTCCGTGGCTTTCAGCGAACATAAGGAGTACTCTGAGAGAAAACACAAAGACAAAGAGAAGCCGAGGCACAGTGACGGCAGCACAGACAGGCACAGAGAAAAACACAAAGACAAGGACAAAGAGAAGAGGAAAGAGGATAAGGTTTGTTGATTCCTTAGTGTCTGTCAGGGTGAGCTTGATGACTACGTGCTTACTGGGTGCTTATGATCTAAGCATTTCACAGGTCTGGACAAGTATGGTAAACAAAATAGAGCAGGGCTGCATTCAAACATCTGTTTGTTATTCTATCCATTAGTGATTGAGCCATCTATGTTTTCTTTCTTGCTTTTCCACTTTGGGAATTGGCTTGAAAAGTGTCTTTCAGACTATTGTTTTAGTTTTACATCATGATTTTATTTTGTTCGTAAAACAATTGCTTACTTAATTATTTCAGCTTGACTTAAAAATAATGTATTGATTTAAAAGAGAAATTAGGTTTTCAGCTGTCACTGGTGAACATCCCAAAATCTTTGAGGTAACATCTCAACATCAGGTCTGCAGGCACAATATTTTACTGCAGAATGTTGTGGATTACATCTCAGATCGTCTGTGGAGGAGTATAGTCTGGAGAGAGGGATATGACCCTTCAGCCACGTCTTAGTGAAACATGTAATGCTTCCTACCCGATGCTCTGGTTCGGTCCTCAGCAGCTCATCCATCTTATTTGCAAGAGATTATGTTCCCCTTTTAAGACTTAAGACAAAGAATGTTTAAACTTCCTCTTTCTCTCCCTCTGCTTTGCTCCTGCTCCATAATATGTCTTTATCTCATCAAAAGATGCTGCTTTTGAACCCTTCTGTTACTGTTGTACTTATGGCCAAAATACCAGAGTAAAAGAGTGCTTTATTTACTATTTTGCTACTTCAACAAGCTGCCACAGTGTGCAGCCCTATTCTAGAATTTTTTGTATTTCCCAGAGATTAGAAAACGCAACAGCTTGACATAATTTAGTCAAGCTGACTAAATTGTGACCAGCTGTTTATTAGCTTTGACTAAAGGAGTTGTTATTTTTTTATTACAGAGTTTATCATCCCATCCTGACAAACTCAAAAAGGAGAAGGAAAATGGATATCTGAGGTTCGCAGTATTCCTTTATTATATATATAATATGCAAATGATCAAGTACAATTAACAAGATCTTAGCCTACCATTGTATCACACACGTATGTGTTTGTTTGGTTTACTTAAATGATACTTAATGTGCGATTCAGAGAGAGAAGTCCCGCTGCCATCAAAAGCGAGCCGGAAGATGACAATGGCTTCTATCCGTCTCCCAAACACAACAAGGCCACCAAACGTGAGAAGGATGACGATGAGGAGTATGTATCATTCAAATATATTGAAATTTCTGCAATTAGCTGCAATTAAAAATGTATTTTATGCTACTTTGTAATTGAACCTTTATTAAAGCAGGAGTTGTTTACAGGTTTGAATACAAGCCTAAGAAAGTCAAGGTAGAACACGACAAGAAGGCCAAGAAGAGGAAACATGAGTATGAAGACGACGAAGAGGAGGAGGTATACCGATTTAACGTGCCCTGTTGAGTTGCCTTGACGAAACTTCACATTAAATCATGTAAATTGTGTCTTTTAGAATACGAAGCACAAAAAGAAGACGAAAGACAAGAAAGCAGCAGAGGGAAAGAAAGCCAAAAAAGAAGAAGAGGAGAAATGGAAATGGTAAGCTAAAGTTCAGCTCAAATTGTTCTTTTACTTAGAAAATGACAATCAAAGTACCGATGGGCGACTGGGATGTTTCTTCTCTTCCCTGATTGTGTTTTCAGGTGGGAGGAGGAGAGGTATACTGACGGCTCTAAATGGCGCTTTCTTGAACACAAGGGTCCGGTCTTCGCTCCACCTTATGACCCTTTGCCCAGCAAAGTCAAATTCTACTATGATGGTGAGTATCACCTCGAAAATCACGCTGCAAGTCACAGACATTTAATTGTTTGAGATTGTAATGTTTTTTTGTTTTTTTTAGGTAAACCAATGAAGCTTAGTGCTCCCGCTGAGGAAGTGGCCACCTTCTTTGCCAAGATGTTAGATCATGAGTACACCACTAAAGACATCTTTAGGAAGAACTTCTATAAAGACTGGAGGAAGGTAGGGAGAATTCCTACCTTCGATATGTATTAGTTCAGAAAAAGAAGCAGAGATTACTTCATTGATTTCCCTTGTGTTTTAGGAAATGACATCAGAAGAGAAGTCAATAATCACAGATCTGAACAAGTGTGACTTCAGAGAAATGAGCGAGTACTTCAAAGCCCAATCAGAGGCTCGCAAACAGATGTCCAAGGAAGACAAACAGGTTGGTACTCATTTATGCGGATGCTGTCCGTCTTTGGAACGTGCCGGAACAAGTTAAAGTGTTTTCAGAACTGTTTTCCAGAAAATCAAAGAGGAAAATGAGCGGATCCTTCAGGAGTATGGTTTCTGCATCATGGACAATCACAAGGAAAGGATTGGAAACTTTCGCATCGAGCCGCCGGGTTTGTTCCGAGGACGAGGCGACCATCCAAAGATGGGGATGCTGAAACGACGCATTAGGCCCGAAGACATCATCATCAACTGTAGCAAGTAAGGATTCAAATGACTCTTATGTCCTGATTCAACAACTGTTTCTCCCATCCTAATGTTGCTGAAACCAGAGAGCTCTACCTGGAGACCCAAAGAAAAGGAAGATGCACTTCCATGTGTCAAAAAAGACATTGAAATACAGGCGTTGTTAGCCCGTTGAAGCTATCGTTTCTTTTTTTTTTTTGTAATATTTAGGGATTGTCTTTATTTCAATATCTATCTTGCGTTTCTTTTTTTTAACCACATATTTACAGTATATTTTAAAAGGAGTCCATCAAGACTCACTTTTAGGCTCAGGTAAGGTTTCTATTTTTAATGACATTTAAAAGATTGTCTTCAGTTAAAATAAACTTTGATGAAAATAGGACCCTCTTTTGCTTCTTTAACTCCACTCTCTGGCAGACTAAAACCAAACCAGCTAATAGCTGCTGTAGCCATCATTGTAGACCTTAACATTTGTTCTTATTTTCATGTATGAATCCTTAGAGGAGACCTTCCTGTGACAGCATCATCCTATGAATCATTGGGTTTTTGGTTTGCGTATATCAATGCTTTAGTACAAAAATTAATTTCAAAAATCAGCGGACTTTTATTATTGAATAAGGGGTTGTCTTAATTCATTAATTTGAAAAAAACTTGCTTCAGCCACTTTTTTTTTCGTCTGTTCTTGACTATGTTGCATAAATATTAAAGCAAAGCATTTTCTAATTGTTTGATGAGAAGTCATCTCTTCTGTGTTTTATTTTTGTCTATATTTTGTCTGTATGGCAATCATATATTATTTGTTTTTAAGCCTAGGAGGTCAGTGAAAGTAGCACCTAGTTCTGCAGTATACCACAAGGTGGCCCCGTCAAACCAACCTGAATCCAGTTACGTGAACTCACATCATGGGAATCTTGCAGGGTCAGATGAGATTGAGATTGAGTCAGTTTGCCGGAGTTCCTCCTCAGGATTATAACTCACATTTGTTTATCATCCTCAACTCAGTCTTCACGCTCATCGTTCTTTATATTTCCCTCCTTCTTACTGTCTTGTTGTGGCAGCTTTTTATAGACTTTAGTTCAGTTTATTGTCATAAAAGCTTGCCGTGGTGTTTCTTTTTATAACTCATTTACAGCAATGAGTTACCATCAAAAAGACAGGGAAATGAATATTATTCAGTGGCAAGAATATTATTATTTAAGCGGCAACAGTATGAGAATACACACTCAAATACACACCACTGGCAATGTGTCAAAGGTATTCTTCCTGTAAAAGAAAGCCAACAGTTGCGCAACCCAGAGAGGACGTGTTGATCCTCACATGCTGGTTATAATCTCTACACTACAATATCTCACATACAGTGTTTATTATGAAAAATGCCTCTGTCTTTCTGTATCGTTGTTGTTACTGATGGGTTGTAAATAGTAGTTTTGGTGGAATTAGTCCACCATACACCAACATTCATATCAAACCAGCCGTTTGTTCCCACAGGGACTCCAAGCAACCCAAACCTCCACCAGGGACAAAGTGGAAGGAGGTTCGCCATGACAACAAGGTGACCTGGTTAGTATCCTGGACAGAGAACATCCAGGGCTCCATCAAGTACATCATGTTGAACCCGAGCTCCAGAATCAAGGTGGTTGTTCTTTCTCAAACCCTCCATGCATTCATTAGCCTTTTTTTTAATGCATTTTTACCTCAGTTAAAAAAAATATTTGTGTGTTTTTGCAGGGAGAGAAGGACTGGCAGAAGTATGAGACCGCCAGGTGTTTAAAGAAATGCGTGGACCGGATTCGTACTCAGTACAGAGACGACTGGAAGTCAAAAGAGATGAGGATCCGGCAGAGGGCCGTTGCGCTGTATTTTATTGACAAGGTGAGTGAACCTCCGTAACTGCTGTCTTAAATGAAGTTGAAACAGTAAACTGAGACATTGCGCTTCGCCCTGCCCGCGTAGCTGGCTCTGAGGGCTGGGAACGAGAAGGAGGAAGGTGAGACGGCAGACACGGTCGGCTGCTGCTCGCTGAGGGTGGAGCACATCAAGCTGTATCCCAAGTTGGACGAGCAGGAGTACGTGGTGGAGTTTGACTTTTTGGGAAAAGACTCCATCCGCTACTACAATAAGATCCCGGTGGAGAAGCGGGTGAGCTGCAAAATTACAACAAACAACACCACCATAGAATCACAGAGCAAAACAGACCCCCGACATGAAACTGCCGCTGTGCTTAGACGTTGATATAGTTGTCTAATGTTCAGATGTCATTTTCCCCTTTTCATTAGAAATGTTATGGTGCAACAGTGAATGGAATTAAAGAATGAGGGTACAGTTTTTCTCATCCGCATTGATTTTCTGCTTATGTGTCTTCAGGTCTTTAAAAATCTTCAGTTGTTTCTGGAGAACAAGCAGCCAGAGGATGACCTCTTTGACAGATTGAATGTAAGAAAAGCGCCAAAATCTGCCTCCAGGATGTGATGGGGCTACATTTAGGTCTGTGGTACTTTTCCTCACCTGCACACTATCTGTCTTTTTTCTGCGTTTCCTGTAGACTTCCATCCTCAACAAGCACTTACAGGAGCTGATGGATGGGCTGACAGCCAAAGTTTTCCGTACCTACAATGCCTCAATCACCCTGCAGCAGCAGCTCAAGGAACTCACCTGCCGTGAGCAGCTTTACTTCTATTCACTTCAACCATCTGTGTTCCTTTGAAACGTTCTCCTTTATCCGTTTCTGTTGTTGTTGGGTTCACAGCTGAGGACAGTATCCCGGCTAAGATCCTGTCATACAACCGAGCTAACAGAGCCGTAGCCATCCTGTGTAACCACCAGAGAGCTCCGCCCAAAACATTTGAGAAGTCCATGCAGAATCTTCAGACCAAGGTAACCTTGCCTTAGCAAAAGTTTTTTCAAGAAGCAAAAAAAAAAAAAAAAAAGATGCATCATCTACACTAATTTCCTCATCCACCGTGTGTTTATGATGCAGATTGACGAGAAACAAAAGCAGCTATCTGCAGCCAGGAAGCAGCTGAAGGCCGCCAAGGCCGATCACAAGGCCTCACATGATGAAAAGAGTAGAAAGTAAGAACGCCTGAGAGCTGTTAGCTGTCAGCAAAGTGTTTAATCTATCGCTTCCCTAACACTCTCCGTCCATTTTGGGGTAGAAAGGAAATATGTTTTTAACCTCCACAGCTGAATGTGCATGTGATGTGTGTTTTTATTTTATCATCAAAATCTCTGGCTTATTTTAATGTTCTTGTTTCTGTACTCGCTCACTCTCAGGACTGTCGAGGTGAAGCGTAAAGCCTTGCAGAGGATAGAGGAGCAGCTCATGAAACTCCAGGTTCAAGCCACGGACAGAGAGGAGAACAAGCAGATTGCGCTGGGCACCTCCAAGCTCAACTACCTGGATCCACGCATCTCTGTTGCCTGGTATTCACGCACTTTCTTTCTTCCGATGCTGGGAATTCTGTGGTTGAAAAAGCTGGAACGTTAGGGTAGGAAACCGGCCGATGCATAGGCCAGCCATTTGTGTACCTTGTGGGCCACACATCACATCTACCTCAGTGACTAAAAGGCAGGAAATGGCCTTGCATTGTAGGAAAAGAAGCAGCAGAGGTGAAAAAGCTAGTGGCTACAGAATGAAAATAAGAGGAAGAAAAAGCCCCATGAACAATGGGGTTTGTTTCTGAAAGCTAGGGTGCATCCCCAAACAGCTCTCCTTCCTCCATGTGGGAAGTCCATGAGGAACTGTCTGTGGCAGAATGCCTCAGAGAAAGGGGTGAACAGTGGCCCGCCCTCCCTAAAGGATGCTCCACAGCTATTTATGGAGAAACTTGTCCTCAAGCACAATGGACGAAGGAATGCTCCCTGCTGCAGTGTAAGGGATGGGGGGTCTCAGCAATGGGGTGGTTCCTGCAGACCTGGTTTACAGTGTAGGACCTGTGACAACATGGGGGAAAGGTTTAGACTTAGACTTCCTTTATTGTCATTGTACAAAAAAAACACAAGGTGAATCTTGACAAAGAAATGTCGTTACTTGGCTACCAGTGTAACAGAGCTAAAACCTTATACTACACAATAAATGCAAGTGCCACAGAATCCACAGGTTCAGTGTTATAAACAAAACTAAACTAAAGCGCAGTTGGTTGAACAGTCTGTGTTTCTACAGGAACCTGCCAGTTCACTTCATCCTGCTAAATTACTGTATTGAGGATTTGTGGAATTTGATGATAGTTTTAATAATAATAAAATTAAAATCCATAAATTACGCAAGTAATATTTTATCATGAAGTTCTTTTCTGATACAATAATACAAAGTGGAAATTCATACATGTGCCATGGTCTGGTTGAGTTTGGTTTTGATGTTGTGCCGTTGATACCCAGCTCTGTTTTCATGCTGTTCTTTTGTGTTTTGTTTTAGTTCTGGTTGTTCGCTTTGTATCATTTAAGTCTTCTTGCTTGAATTCAGCCATGTTTGCCATAATTCAATTTCTCTCAAAGGTGCCATTTTTGCAGTTGATAAGACTCACCCGGTCCTGTTTTCACGAATCAATCCCCTTAAATCGTTACAAAACCAGCAGCTGCATGGAAATGCAATACCTTTTGTCCAGTCTTGCTTCAGTGAAGAAGAGTTAGAATTAGTAGCACAAACTGCTGCTCAGATTTTTGTCCCTAATTGGTTCGTATCCCATTCTCTCCAGGTGCAAGAAGTGGAGCATTCCAATTGAGAAGATCTACAACAAGACCCAGAGGGAAAAGTTTGCCTGGGCAATCGACATGGCCGAAAAGGATTATGAATTTTAACTGCACTTAGTATTTTTATTTGAACATTTCTACTCAAGCCTTTGATTGTACAGATGGTTTGTCGCCGATGTCAAACGATTCCTCTGTGCGATGGCTGTGGGACGAAGCCAAGACGGCACCCCAGCTGTGATCACAGACAGGTTTAATAATCATGCTGTAAATATCGGCCAGTTGTGTACAGGCGAAAATCAACTCTTGAAAGATTTCACCATGTTGCCCCGAACGGCATCTCTCCTTAGAAACATTGCGATGTTGTGTATGTAGCTGCAGCTCTTTGACCGTATTCCCGCAACCACGATCACGTTAACTAGTAAGTTGTGTCAGAGTCAATGTTCTGAGATGCTAAGCCATCAGATCTAGGGAATAATAATTCTGATAGAATAATAAATTATTATGTTTTCCACTAACATAAGAGATTATGATGGTTTTGACGAATGTTTAGGTGGTGTTTAAATTAAGCTGGACAAAGTGGTGACGGCGAGGAACTAAACTCTAGCACTATGCTAACACACATTAGCACACAGAATGTCAAGTTTTATCCATGCTGTTTATTTCAGGGATGTACATATTGTCATTGTTTTGAAGCGTGTGCTGTATGCATCCTCAACAAAAAGCCCTTATTGCTCTTTTGCAAGTCTTTAGTGAGTGTGTGTTTCCTCAGTCTTACAGTGAACAAGGCCTAAAGGTGATTTTGGTTACTTAAAATGCCCGAAGCATCATGTTTTTGTGTGCCAGAGCTCAAAGAGACCGTTCTCTTTGATCCAGGGGTCTGGATTTTTTAGCCAAAAATGATCACATCATCTATCCTTGTAGGTGTGCAGTTTTTGTAATGCTATAATAGAGCAGGACATGTCTTTGAGAACTCTTCTAATGTGAATGATTAACTTTTGTCATGAATATCTCTTGTTATTTGATCACTTATCACACAATCCCATGCTGATTTGAAAGCTTGTTGTTTAGAGCTTTGTAGTTTTCAGAATAAAACATCAACCTTATTCTGTTTGTCTGCTATCCTAATCTTGTACACAGTAGAATTAAACCAAGCTGTTTAGAGCTCATCAGATGGATTCAAGCAAATAATCCTTAAAATTAACATCACTTTCTTCCATATGAATTTATCTCTGCTGTGTTTTGTTTTCAATGACATGCTGTGGAACAGCTGAATGGAGACAATGAACAGTGTAACGAAAAGTTTTAGGAGAAAGAGACTGAAATAGGCGCTTCTGTTGAGAAAAAGTTACCTGAAGTTTACAGTGAAACTTCAAAAGAGCTTCCGGAAGTAAGGTTAACACTTTCAAAGTAAAAGACAGCTCTGCATTCGCAGTCCGTTTCAAACTCAAGTCATTTTTTGAGGAAAATCAAAGCTTACAATGGTTGTCAGAAGTCTACACACCCCAGTTATGATAGACTTGTTTGAAAAGTTAAGATTGTAAAAATAAATTTTAAAAAGCATGTTGTCTTTTTCCACACATGCCTTGTCAAACCACCATTTGATTCAGTTTCAGCATTCATTCTTTTAAGGTTCACATCTGCTATCAGTGATATTGCATTGAATGAAACCAAGAAAAAACAAAACTGTCCTAGTTGGATTTGTCCATTTGTAATCCTTCAGTTAAAACTACCGCTTGATTACTAAATCAGAGGAAGTGTACAAAAAGTTTCAAAGCTACCAAAACAAAAAGTGGCAATTGATTATTTGAGAAAATGTAGGACAGCAGTGATATTACAAAAGCTAGATATTTTACTTAAGTTACTTAAAAAAAAAAAAAAAAAAATCTGGTCAGGCAGTTTCCAAAGCTTCACCAACCTGATGCTTAACTTTGAGTTTAGGATAAAAATGAACCAAATAATTGCTTGACACAAAATCAACACTGAGCGTGAGCACAATCAAACAAATATTATGCCCTCAGTGAAATGGAAGGATGGACGCGTCATGCTCTGGGCCTTCATTTTGAAGGCCCAAACTCCAATGTCTAAATTATTATTCAAAATATAGAGGATGTGAGCTACAAAGCTGAAGATGAAGAGTGATTGATTTTTTTCAGCATGACACTGAGTCCAATCAAACAGCTAAATCTGGGAGGACATTTAAAGTTTTGTAATGGCCTATCAGCAACTAACACTGACTAAAATAACTACGCAATCAGTCATGAGCAAGTATTCTCAACCCACACTAGTTTAACTGTGCCAAAGTAGACAGTAGTCATTGGAAGTGCAATTTAGAGTTCAAATATTAATTTCTGTGACAGTTTTACAGTTTTATTTACCTATTTAAATTGTTGTTGCACAATTAATTTTTTGCTAATATCCGATCAATTTTGTTAATCGCATTCTAGGTGAAACATCCGCTTGTTAAAGCAAACGGACGTTGTTCATATTTTATTTTGAAAATCCGTAGCGGAAGCTCGCTTTTTGACTCTGCTTGGGATGATGCTGCTGCCCGTGGACTGAGAGGGGGGAAGGGCCTCCGCTGGTTGGATCCGAGAACAGACCAAGTTACGTAGTCTTGGCTCACCGCTGCCTGCCTCTCTCTATGGACGGCTGGAGGGGAGAGGGGGGTATTGCTGGGATCGTAGCTGTTGTCGTCGGCTTCGTGGTGCCTTCAGAGGGCCTGGTGATGATTTAATTCACGGGAAACCCGGGTCCGCAGCGTGGAAAAGGAGCAGGAGAAAGAAGGACGAGGGGAGTCGCGCTCGAGGAGAAATGAGGAGCAGCCGTTAGAGATGTGCGGTCGGGCCGAGATTGCTGCGGTAGGTAGTTACGGAGCTCCCCAGCTCCTGCTAAGTGTTGTTCCCCCCCGCGCCTCCCACCACCTCTCCCTTGTTAATTTCTCCCTGGGTGTTAAGAGTAATTAAGAAGGATGAGGGGGGAAAAAGGCACGGTAGCTGCTGCTACCTGTTTATGACGGAGAAATCCAGCCGTGTTCTCCTGTCGGCCCAGGCAAAATGCTAGCAGCCACCGGCCCCATTTCCACGCTGGTAAAATAGTGAAACGCTCCTTGTTGGACCGCTGTCCCCCCTTCGCTGCTTTCACACTGTCGTTTCTTAAACTTGGCTGTATTCAGAGCTTTGTTTTTTTCCTGCAGGCCTGTTTGCGTCTTTTACATCATTCTAGATTAAAATAAAACCTGACAGCCTCCGGGATAAATTGAAAACAAAAATAGGCTTATTTAAAAGTGATGTGGTGTTATTAGTTTTAAATGTCTAATGACGGAAAAAAACAGTTTTTGTGGAGGTAATGAGCTGTCATTTGACTACAGCACTGCTAATGATAGTTAAAGAATGATTCTCCTGTCTGAGTGTGAAGTTGTGTAGAACAGTCAGCATGTGTGAAATGACTACAGTGTATGTTTTTCCTTATAAATCTATATTTTTCTTTTCTAATCTATGCTCGAGATTAGAAAAGAAAAAAGAAAGTGATGCAGATGTGTACCCTGTACTGACGTATTGAAGGTATTTGTGCTGAGAAATCTGAAAGAAGGCATAAGAAGTGAAAAATTCATCAAGATCCAGAAATCCCAATTTAATTCAGTTTTTCTCTCTTTTTTTTTTTAGCCCTTGTGTCAAAATAGTAAGCAGAAATCCTGTTTACATTGCATTCATTTACTGTGTGGAAGGATTTTCTTTAAAGCGTGTTTAATATAAATAGAGGTAACTTTTTTTCTTTGCTTCATCTTAAAATGTCTATTTTTAGGCTTTGGTTGCTCAACGTTTGAGAGCAATTCTGATTTTAAACATGTATGTAAGCATTTTTACAGGAGTTCCATACCGAAAAAGGTGATTTATTCAATAGGTGTACAAAATGAACATTTAAGTGATCCCTAGACCGTGTGTAGGTTTAAGATTGAAGACAATTAAAACTTCATTCATGGGTGATTTGCATTGAAAACTCTTTAGATAATTAAATAAAAGACTCTGCAAAGGGAATTGTATGACTGCCCAGATTTGATAGTTAGAACAATTATAATTCTTTTATTCATCCTAAAAATAACATTTGCCCCATTAACGGCAGCAGTGGTTATTGTGACTTGAACAAAAACTGCTAAGCTTGTATTTTGTTTCCAATGAAGCCCAATACTGTTAAATTATGAAATTAGATAGTAAGTTATGTTTTTTTTCTGCAAGCTAATCATGTTATTTTTAGATGATACATCTTAGATGTTTTTTGCCATGCTGAAACATCAACAATAATAAGCAGTGCAATCAACAAGAATGAATGAATGAGGAGAAAATGAATATATAATAACCTGGACATGTCTGCTTTACATTATCATTGAAAATTAGCACCTCATAATGTAAACATTCTTCTTTTTTGTTTTGTTTGTTTCTAGGAGATGAGTTCAACCAGTAGCATAAGAGAGTTAAGCTCAAACGATAGCCAAAGTTGTTGCATTAAAACAATGCTGCACAATATCAGAGTAATCTTGCTTTAGCATTTTAGTCTCTAAGATCAAAATCAGATGTATACATAAATGGGTTGAGTTCCTCCAATGCTTAACAGCTGAAATATTGTAGCTAATTGAACATTTCGACCAGACAAACTATGAAGCTGCGTTGCTCATTGGGATCCAGTATATTCTGCAGCCCTGGTTCCAGTATTATTTTTTTTCCAGGATTTAACTTCCAAGTATTTGCCCTAGTTTAATGTACATACAGGATTGCAATACTCCGGGGAACTGTTGTTTCATGCATCCTCCTCCTCTCCCCCTCCTGCTGTAGGTAACCCTGTCTAGGCCTGGACCAAGCAGATTGTTCTGAGAGGAAACGGATAACAAACGGGGGAAGTGAACATGGCTGGGACCTCTGGCTTCTTGTCCAACGGACCTGTTCCGTGGATGGACGACACGGAGATGAACAACCTGTACCGAGACCTGGAGCTGGGCACAGTAATGACTCTGTTTTACTCAAAGAAGTCCCAGAGGCCGGAGAGACGGACTTTTCAAGTAAAACTGGAGACGCGGACTATTATCTGGACGCGAAGCACTGACAAAATTGAAGGAGAGAGTGAGTAGCTTGCAAAGACACGTTCACACACCGAGATGTTAATGATTTTCTTTTTGAACAATGTTAGGACGGAATGCCATTTGTGCCAGAACTAGTTTGTGTGCATGGAAGTAGGCTGTTGTGATTCCTGAAGCCTTCTAATTTGTAGTCTTAATGCATCAGACTATTTTCTGGGTTGACAGGTCTGACCAGCATTTCTTCCGTTTTTTGCATTCAGTTGTGCTTTAGCAGTATGTGCTTAATGTGATTTGGCCTTATCTCCACGAAATCAGCAGGAGTTTTCTTGAAAAGAGCATGATTAAGTCACTTTTATTTATTTTTCTCCAACATGTTTTTAAGCAACCAACCACATCCCCAGAAAACAGCAACAACAACAACAAAAAAACACGAGATCATTTTCAGGAATTTTTCTGTCAACATGAATATTTTGAAATCCCCATTACTCTGGAAATGATCTAATTTAAAAATTAATTTTAGAATCGCAGCAACTTGAGCCAATGAAGCTTAGAATACGTTTCTTTGCACATACACACGTATGCGCAAACTTCTTCACTGTATTTTTTAGGGTGCTGGATGGTGGTTCAGTGGGTGTGAAACTGCTACATTTTGAGAAAGAGGTGCAAGTATTTTCAAGACAGATTTCCAATTTGACCTTTTTGAAGCGATGATGAAATTCTCTGTG
The DNA here is from genome assembly GCF_027474105.1 of Poeciliopsis prolifica. Lineage (NCBI taxonomy): Eukaryota > Metazoa > Chordata > Actinopteri > Cyprinodontiformes > Poeciliidae > Poeciliopsis > Poeciliopsis prolifica. The sequence continues at coordinate 741,539 of NW_026562398.1, forward strand.
CTTTTGTGCTTATTGTAGGAGTGCTCATTATTGTGGCCAATTGGGATCAATGGGTATGGTGCTCAGGGATTGCTTGGTAGTGGAAGATGCTTCTCTCTTTGTTACCACACCATGACCGTCTCGTGTTTTTCACAACTAGAAATATTTCCAAACAACCGATTAAAATTATTTGGAAATGACAGAATAACTCCTGAGCCTTCTACTTGCGAGGGCAGTGAGCAGCACTGTATTATTCCAAATGAATTTCAGGTCTACTCAACTTTTTGTAGCATTTATATGAAAAATGCAAACTTTTAGATACAATGCAATATGAAATATTACAAAGTGGGCATAATGAACCAGTGCATGTTCCAGTGGATCCCAAGTATATGCGGCATTTAGGGACCTCAACCACCTGTGAATAGACCCCCTATTAAAAATGCTTATAACTCCAATTTTAATAGTTAAAACACCGATTATACCTTAATATTTGCACTGTCAATTGATTAAAATACTTAATCATAATTAACTGTATGTTGTCCATTATTAACTCATGACTAATAACAAATTAATCAGGTTTTTATAGATGGTTTTCACATACTTTGACTTTGTTTTTTTTTTTATTTTTGTAAAATTTGCTAAAAATATACTTATTTGATGCAAATGTGTGTTACAATTTCATCAATACCACACATGACAAACAATATTAAGAATATACTACAAAAAGAAAATTCATAAAGGTGACACATTCTCTTAAAAAAAACAAAAATGCCAGAAATGCTCTTATGTATATACTCCCACAGATAACTGCTTTTTCCCTTCATCTAGGAATATTAACCAAGACAACAGATTTTAAGTGGGATTATAACAAGAAAACAAAGAGTGCAATGAATGAAATGTAACATTGGGGAGTGAAGTACAGAACTAGGACTCTTTAAAAAGCGCCGTTAGGATAAGACTTGTTTTTGGGAAGTTTTCACATGTTGTATTTGTTTGAGGTCTGACTTCTAGGAAACTGAGTTATAATTAGTTTCCTAGTGTTTTCCTATTTTCTGTAGGAGGAGCTTATTAAAAGAGACTTTTAAGAGTGCTGTTCAAAGTAAGTCATTTCTGAAGCAGGACAGTTGTAACATGGGATTCTTTCTCATGTCTGTTGCTTTTGTATGTATCGTTTTTTTATATTTTTCATTTGTTTCAATATGTCTAGTGTTTCTTCAGTAATGAATAATAGAATGTAAAATGCTACTTTGCTGCGTTTTTGTTGTTGTTGTTTTTGTCTGCAACAGTAAAATAATTAGAGAGGTTTAATTTGTTGCTACTGAGCGGCACTCACAGCTGTTCTGAGTGTAGCGCACAATTTGCGCTGAGTAGAACAGGAGGGTGGGACAGAGAGTGGAATCGACTTTTTAGGAAACGGGATTAGCCCCACTGAGAAAGAGCTGAGACAAAGAAGGAAATAATGTTTAAAACGGAAGTAGATAGTTTTTGTTTAAAAAAAAAAAAAGGTTTTTTTACATTTTTGTTTGACTACTATAACAGACGGTACAATACGAGACAATATGTGAAAAAATAGAACTCCTTCAAGTAACACAAAGCCGTTTTGTCAATCCTATGTTAAAGAAAATGACAGCGCTGAAAGGAATTTGCGTTATGATCAACGAGTTAACTTTGAAAAGCCTCCTTATAATGCCTTGGTAGCAAGTGGATGCTTCCTTAGCGCTATCACTTCTTTGCAAGTGCCAGCCAATCACATGCCAAGTAGCATTGAACCCATGTATTTCAGCTTTCAAACCTGAATTTTCTTTCAGATATTTAAGATATTATTTACAAACAAAGGTCTGAAATGTGCTAATCTTTCATGCATAATTTGGAGTTATGTGCACTTATTGGTGAATTGTGAACACTGAACCACAAAAAGTTGGAGCTCCACTTTACCATATTGAGTGTAAATGAATGGGAATTGAAACATACTCTGCAATCAAATTTCCCATCCAAGCAGTCTTCTGTAATTGGGATGTTGCAAAAACTTCTATTAGTGCCAAATGAGTCGATGTGTTGTACAGCTTGAGCATGTTGATCCGTTTTTTGCTTAGTTATTAATTTAGATCTTTTTTTTCTTAGAAGCAGGTGTCTTAAATGTATCTCAGCCAGTGCCCAGATTTTTTTATTTCTGCAGAAGTGATTGTTTTTTTACAACCAAGGTTCTGGAAAGCTGGACTGTTTCACTTCCCTTTCCTTATAGTTTTTTTTGTGTTTGTTTTTTAAACTCAGATTGTTGGATTTAAATATTTGTGGTTTAGTATTTCAAGCAAAATTATATTTACAATGAAGACAATTTTTTTTTCCTGAAATTAACTACATGAACATGTTGTCTTTTACTGGATCAATACTATTTCACACAACCTCTCCAGCCCACTGTAGACGAGAGTATTTGACGAAATTATGTTTATACATTACATAAAAATAAATCCTGGATCAGTGACGAGAAGACCTAGTATTTCATTTTTCCTATCTGCTCCATTAATAAGAATTTTACACTAATGGGTGTCAAGCTGAAGACAGGCAGGCTTTCGGTTAGTCGTTAAGTCTCCTGTCTGTTGGCTTTCACACAGCTGTGGTCTGCTCCGGATGCAACGAGAGAGAGAGCACGCAAAAAAAAAAGAAAAAGAACAAATAAAATGAAATGATGGGGAGCTTAGTTGCCTTCTTTAACAGTGAAGGGTTTCATACAGCCTATGAGCTCATAGCTGTTATTCGATACTCATGGAGAGGTGAAATTAGCTTAGGCTGTTCATTAATGTACAGAAATAGAGTCTTTGGGATTTGCTGGAAGTATGTCATCAATCAGGATCAGTCTGGCCTGGACTATTTACCGCTTATCATATCAGTGGTGTTAAGGAATGATGCACACCAATCATAGAAGGAAACGGCTATAATAGCTGAAGACTATTTTTCACATTTTCTGCGTAAACATTCTATGAATTAGCCTTCATCTATTTTTTGTCCTTCTAACATATCTTTCAAACCTAATAACATGTGGTTTACGCATGACCTGATGGTTTAAGATTTATGTGTGGCTTAGTATAAAGCAGGATGTGGTTATGAGGATCAATTTACAGAAAATTGGGGGTTGTTAAATATGCACTGAATTTCAAATGAAAAAGTGTCGGATCTCAGTCTTTTTAAGAGGTGAGGGTCTCACTTCTCATTTCACTCTGTACCTGTGCGTAAAGTCTGAGTCAAAAATAGATTTGTCGCAATATCTTGCTCATCAGATCTTCTGTATATCTCACATATGATCTGTAGACATTCTGGTTGAGCATGGTCCTGATGACAAGTGACATGAGCATGCATCAAAGCCATCTGCTACTTTTAACTTCTGAGGTATAAAGCGAAAGTCGCACTGTCTTTATTTTTCAAGCTAAAAGCAACGACTTCGCTCAGAATCCTATAGTCGACTATAGTGCGCATTCTTGAACATTTTCCTGGCTTGTTGCTAACTGTAAAATGATATTAAACTCACATAATTACTTTGATTCAGGTTAAGGCATGCAACTGACTGAGCAACTTCAACAGAAATGTCTTATGTCTACAGGCAGTCAAATATATTTGATCTGAAAACCTTTGCTGTAATGCTGGCAGCTCCTTACTGTCATCTAAAATCTGACCTCCAATAACCTGAAGGGACAGCCTCAGTAGAAAATGGTTTTCTTTAAAGAAACTTTTTACACCTTTCGTAGTTTCCCTAATGTAATTTTTAAGCTCTTCACCAATTCCGAACATGGTTAACTTACCGTAGTCCTCTTCCTTCAGAGGTGACTTCCACATAAAAGTTTGTCAGTATGACATGATGGTGCTTAGTATGTTATGTAACCCTGTCGCAATAAATCAATTAATTGTATAATAAATTAAAACTGGTAGTTTTGTCTGTTTACCTGTCTGAGCCATTATGTTTATGGTTCTGGTTGTGTTTTGATCTTATTTCCATTTTATTTTTTGTTTAGAGTTTTTAATTTTTTTTTTATTTGGGTGTTTAAAATGTTTAAATAGTACTTCAATTGTACTGAGAACTTAAGTCTTATTGATGTTTCAGAGATCAATAAATAATGCAGTTCATGGACTATTATGCCAATATCATTATATTATTTAAAATTTGTCTCAAATTAAAAATAATGCCGTTTATCGCAATAATTTCTGGGACAGTTTGTCATCCAGTAAATTTTTTTGATCGTGACAGACATAATAATATGTTGGGGAAAAGGATCAACTCTTACTATTAAGCCATTTGATCACCTTGAATTTCTATACAGTTTTACCACTGGGACAGAAACCTCTTGAGAGTAAGTTATCTTTGCTGTGGTCTTTATCTCTGGACGTAGAAAGTCAGTGGGGTCAAAGCTGCATGACAAGGTTCAAAAGAGTCTCATAATAGTCCCAAATATTCACAATATGATTACAAAGTGCTCCAAAATACGAATGCTCTTAAAGCACAAACGATCACAGACATAGGTGACATGTTTTATGTACACATTTACCCAAATAATGAGGTTGCAAAAGTCTGCCAACTGCAGAAAAGTGACAACCATATATTGCAACGCTTAAGTTTAAAGTGAAACATAATGATTAAAGACTGTTTCTCTGTAAGTTACAGAATATCATGAAGAAAAATGATAATTGTAGAAAAGTGTTGCTTTTTTTGGGCTTGACAAAGTCAAGTTTCTATGACTCATATGTGAGCCATAGAAACTAATAATTTGTTATATTATTTTGTGGATTCATTTTCAATCACAGCCTTTTCACTGTTTCATATGTATTTTTTTTTGCAATTGACATTTTTTTCTTTCAAAAAATAGTTATATTGTGGGCCTTTTTGAAATTGTGATGTGTAGCTTAATATTGCCTATTCTGGCTAGTTTTTATTTCTAAGAGTTGTGATATATAAACAAACGGGTTTTTCTGGCCTTCCAAAAAGGTAGTTGCTTATTTAAATAAGGAGCAGAAGCAACATCAGTGTGTCTAAGAGAGCAGTTAATGCTAAGTATCGTTATGCTGTAAAAGTGAAATAATTACAGTTACATTTTGAAATTATAGCATCTTTGCAATTAGCACCGTTAGCAGGGTGTGCATTACTTAAACATCTTTCTCCAAAAGTATTCCCGGAGACTTCTATAAAGGCTGTCTTCATTAGTGACAACAATTTTGTGCAAGTGTTGCTCTCTCTCACTGTCCCACAGCCTGAATAACCTACTGACATGTCTGAGCATGCTGCAGCATGTAGAGTTTCATTGTAAATAAGTTCTTGTGTCTGTTCATGTTTCTTTGACTTTATTTTCATTATGAAACTAAAAATGGCTAAAGTTAAGTTTTCTTTTAGTAACGCTGTCGGCAGCAAAAAGTCTTGTGTATTGTGTGTTCACCAATTGGAAAAATGAACATTTGAGATTATTATTGTTAAGCTGTTGCTAATGAAGGTTGATTAGGCTGAAAATTGTGCTTTTTCCGTCAACAGCCCAATTGTAGGCACATCTCTATTGAGTGCAGACAAGCTCACCAGCTGTTACTTATCTATCTGTTGTTTGCAAAGGGCTTAAAAGAATAGGTTTCTTCCTAGGTGTCATTTCTAAAGTGAATGATTTTTAAAGCAACTGTTGTCACCACTAGCGTTTTATTATTATATTCTTGATATTGCAGAAAACTTGGAATGCAATAAACACTGGCTAATGTGTTTATTAGCCAATAAATACATATTTTGCATTGCAGTATGATATAAAACCTGTTTGATGGACTGTCATCTGCACTTCAGAGATTATTGTTCAGGGTCCTGGTTGTTACACAGAGTGCTGAGAGGACTTGAGTTAAGCTAAAAAAAATAAATGTAAAATTAGTTATTACAGTATTTGCCAGCAATTTCTATTTAGGACTTTTACCAACAGTTACTTTAGTCACCGATTATTCTATCAAGTGTTCTGACAATCAAATTTTAAAAATGGCATGTACAATATTAGAATTACATATTGGGAATGGGAATAATTTATTCCCATAAACATGTTATTGCCAGAAACGTGGTATTCCATTGATATACACTTGATCATTTGCAGCAGGGATATGTGATGAATCTGTGTGTTGTGTCCTAGTGCACCATTACAATCCGCTCAGAGACCAGAAAGTGGTTTCAGTGAAGCCATGTGATTGTGAAGTGTTATTTCAATTGCAGCTGTTTACTCTCACACATCATTTGTGTTTTCTCACAACAATCATATTTTCAGTAATCTGACAGTCGGACCCCATAGCAGCAGCTGTTTACTGTTTACCCTAAAGTTTATTTTCTGCTGCATTTAGCTCAAATTTGCCTTAAAAAAAAACCCCTCTTGTTTTACTTTGCTGAGAATAGCAGTTACAATGTCATTCTGTCACAAGTTTCTGCTTAACTACTTTAAGATTTTAAACACAGAAATGAACGTAAGAGCCATCAGTAAAAAAAAAATCATAAAATGTGTCTTTTTTTTTCTTTTTAAGTAATAAGTCATTTATTAGGTTGCGTGTAGCTGATTTGTAGAAATGCAGTGTGAATTACCTGCGTTCATGTGTGGAAAGTTTTTTGTCGCTATGACCTGTTTTTTCCAGCCCTCCTGCAAAAGAAGGGCACATGCACTCAGTTCAGACCTCTCATTTCTTTTCTAAGTGACGCACTTTTTTTGGGTTTTTTACACTCTTGACACTCATCTCAGTGTTTTTTATGAGATTTGCGTCAACAAATTAGTGAAAAATAAGTACACAAGCATAAAGGGCCTCTGAATGAGCTCCAATAAAAATGTTGCCAATTTCGTCTTTTTCCCCATTGGAAAACGAGCTCAGCCCTGGAGCTGAGTAGATCCAGTTTAAGTGTCCTGGAGAAGGTTGAGTTATGTTGTTGTGAGTAGCTGTTGAGAAAATATGAGTCTCCAGTTTAGCTTAATCCAATAAGTTAACTAATGTGGATTGTGTAGTGTCATATTGTGAGCTACAGTGTTCTTGAAGGATCCACTTAAACAAATAAGTGGATCCTTCTTACGGTTAAATATTTAAATAAAGACCTGAAGCCATATTAGTTACTTGTTCATGTGCATTTTTAGTTAAAAGAAGCAAATATGAGGACTTTGTTGTGGAACTGGGATTTGACCGAAATGGAAGGAGGAACTGAAGAGGGTTAGATCACATCTCTGGCTATCCCCTTTACTTCCTGACAAAGCTTCCAAATATTTTGACTCAAAATGACTAACAGTAACTCCAGCTCCCCTGCTGTCAACGGATGTCTGCTGGCTGTGTAGTGGGTGAAGTAAACTAAGTTGTGAGTTATGACTGGCAAGCTACGAGAAGACCTAGTTTAAACTACACGACAAAAGAGCATGCACAGCGTCACCTATGCACAAGCACAGATGTGGTGTGTAGGCGACAAAAGCACAGGATGTGTGGTATGGGGGCAGGAAGAGGAGCAGGAGCTGAAAGAAATGTGTGTTTTTAGCAGGAGAGTTTTGGGTTTTCAAAATCGACTTAAGTAGTACCGACAGGGACCCAACGAGTTACTTCAAGCCTTTACTCTTGGAAAGTTCCAGACCACTTGATAATCACGCCAAGACACACCTTAAAGATGACAGTGTCTCTATGCGCCATAGCTTACCCAGTTTCCTGTTAGAATACAGATTTTATATAGAAGTGCCTCTGATGCGATATGCAATTTCAAGTGATTTTATTGGTTGTAAGCTCCATATTTGTGTCATTCGTGTTGATCATTATCTTTGTACTGTATGGCACATAAAGTGAATCATTTGTGGTTTGTCTGATGTTCTAAGCCTCTGCTTCATGTGATAAGGGGGTGCATAAAACAAGTTCCTGTTAGCTCAACTGTTATTTTTAACATTTTTATACATAAGGTTTAAATGGAAAAAAAAAAGAAAAAAATTCTTAGAAAGTTTGAAGCTATTTCAGTACACATTTAACATTATCACAGAATTATGTCTTACAAAATGTTGTCATTTACAGGCCCAGAATGTAAAAGTTTGTTTCTTATTAAGCTTTACTCATGTTTTTTTTTCTTTGTCCATGTTAGGCAAATGTCTGACTTTGAGTTTCTGACTATAATAACCTGGAGTAGAAATTGTATTTTTAAGTCACAATATATATATCCAGTCAAAAATAATCCAAATTATTTTATTTAGAACAAAAACTACCAATAATTCCTTCTTGTCAAAACATCTGTTCCTAAAATAATTTAACGACAATTATATTGTTATGATGCTCTTCTTAACCATAAAATGTTTGTTTACTGTAATGTAGAATGATAATAAGATAACAAATATGATGCTGAGTTGCTAATATTAGTAGTTGTTTTCAGCTGCTTATTGCACAAATTATGAGATGTTTTGATGCCAGAAATATCAACATTAACACAATGTTAATCTTTTGGTTTGTTTTGTTTTTTTATACCTATGTTTGTCCCATAACAGAAACCGTGCTGAAATCATTATGCAGTGTTAATTTCCAACTTGTTACCGTTTCTGTTTTTGGGGGGAGAAGGAAGTGAAGTCACTATCTGATATTTGTTTGCTTATATGACAGTGATGCAGTGCAGGATTGTGGGATTTTTAGCTGAAGCAGAGAAACATTGGCAGTATTGTGGGTATTTTTTGACTCTTATAAAATTTAGATGTAATATAAAAGACATTGTTAAATGTTGGCCATAACAGCAATATTAATATTGGATATTGATATTGGGCAAAAAAAATTGATTAGTGCATCTCTAGTTGTTGACATTTTGCTCTTTGAGGGACACCTCAAGCATAAAAAGCTATCAACTGATCAACTAGGTGAGCTGTCTGCTCCAGGTCGGCTGCTAAACACCAGTGGATGGGACTCACCCTTTTATTTTCCACCTTGACTGACTGTATTTTTTCTATTTAATATTTCTTAAGAGAGTCAAAGTGTAATAATGTTCCTACAGGCAGCTTTCTGGCAGTACATTACATCAGATTAGCAAAGGCATCGCTGCATTATTCCCTGAAAGGACATCAAGGGGTGGAAAATTCCCAGAAACCTTTCATGGGGATTTTGGTTGGGGATTTGTGGCAATGTTACAAATGATAAACTTTCCATGAGAAAATAAATATATATATATTTTTAAATTCATAAGTTTTTATACAATATTCCCAAACAGTACCATGTATAAAATATATTTACCCTGTAATGTCATCAAAGCTGACTTCATGAAGTTCACAGGCTCATCTGTGCGTTCCTTGGTCTTGTGTTCTGGATTTCAAAGTGCAGGTTCAGTGGCAGAAATCATATGGGCATGTGATGAAGGAATGCAGTTCATGGAGGGGATGTTTACTTAATAGCCCAGTGAGTAGAGTACTAAGTGTATGTAATTAAGGAAATGGTATGGCAAAAAGTGTTTTTATCCCTTTTTAAAAGCTTGGGTGTATCTGGATTCCAGTGAATGGCCCTGTGCCTAGTTTCCCATCATCTTTGGAAATGGTCCTGAAAAGAAATGGCGACTTTTTTTGTTTTGCTCACTGTTTTGTGTGTGTCTGGTCCAACAGTTGACATTCGAGAGATCAAAGAGATCCGTCCTGGTCAGAAGTCCCGGGACTTTGAGCGCTATGTCGAGGACTCAGCAGTACGGCTCGACAACTTCTGCTTTGTTATTCTCTACGGCACGGAGTTTCGCCTTAAATCCCTCAGCTTGGCAGGTATGCACTCAAACATTCTTCATCTGTCATTGTAGCAAACCTCAGTTGGTGGAAAAAGGGACATCTTCTTTCAATTATGACTGTTTGTTTTTACATGTAGTACCTTCATATTTATGACTCTTGTTTCTTAATGACTGCTTTCCTCAGCAACATCTGATGAGGAGATGTCCATGTGGGTGAAGGGGTTAAAGTGGCTCAGGGACGATACATTGAAATCACCAACACCATTACAAATAGAAAGGTACACTAAAGCATACATGTCATTATCATCCAAATTTGTTGTTTATTAAAAATGTTAAGTCCATTCATTCTCATCCTCCAGGTGGTTACGCAAGCAGTTCTATGCTGCTGATCGCAACAGAGAAGACAGGTAAGTTCTAGACAGCACTACTAGGCCTGTGACGATAACAAATTTTGCTGAGCGATTAATCGTCTCAAAAATTATTGCGATAAATGATAATATTGTTTGAAGACCATTTTAAACTGATGTAATGGTGATAACTTAAGCATGCAATAAATATTCTGTCAAAAATAAATACACCTTATTATCAAAAGAACATTTAACTTTGGAACTGGTAAACAACATAAAACCAATATTTTCAGTTGCACTTTTTACAAAAGGACTCTAACATTGATTTGAAGACGAAAAGCTTGCTTTCTTTTGAAATGAGAACTTTTGGCCACTGAGCAATAGTCCAGTATTTTTGACCAGTCAGCAGTTTTTCCCCATGACTGTGTCCTGACCCAGACTGAGACACGCTGAGGAAACCTTTGCATGTGCTTGTGGTTGATTAACTGATTAGGATCACTCAATGGGCAACTTTTACACAATGTTCGAAATTTCTATAATCCATCTATAAGCCACAATTATCAAGATTATAAGAAACAAAGCCTTAAAGTGTTTATCTCTGTATAGTACATTTGTATGCTGTAATATGAATTTCACTTTTTGAATTTAAGTTTTTAAGTCTGACTGAAAATGTTCAACAGGGTCATCATAATTAGTTAAAAATTTCTTATTTTTAAATCGCTCGGCACTTTCAACTTTATGGTTTTGGGGGGAAAAAAACAGTTTGGTCGCCACTGCTATAGAGGACAAGATATTTTCTTTTAGTTTGCTTTGTGAAATGCCTTTTTTAGATCAGCAGCAAATAACTTTCCTTCTTCAAGTGGCCGTTTAATAATCAAGAGGAAAGTGAACTGGTTCTATCTGGATGCTGGGTGTTTTTGTCAGCGCTCAGTTGAGGTGTAGTGAAGGAACTGACCTAAGAGCCAAACACTAGCCCCTTTTCCTGCAGCAGGAAACAGACTGCAGAGCACGAAGGAGATGTGCAGAGATGTTTGTTTGCTACATCCCTGTCTTTGTTATTTTTTAAGGCTATTCTCATAGCCTGCCAACAATTTCAGGCTCTGTAGTAGAAACGAAGCAGTAGAAAAATAAATCTGATAGGATGGTGTCCAGGCTTGGATGGATTTTACGTGCTCATGCATTTTAGTGTTTAATCATTTTTGTTTTCACAAAACGTGCCTGTGTGTGCGCGTAGGATATCCTATAAGGATCTGAAGAACATGCTGAGCCAGGTCAACTACAAGGTGCCAAACATGAGGTTCATCAAAGACAAACTTCCGGTAACCTCTCTCCGTCTTATCACAGACCACCTTTCCATTCTCTCTCCTTGCCTACTTCCTGTTCCACCATAAGATTTATGATTTATGAAGGTTCTTCCTTACACATTCATCCTTCTCCTCTTGCTTTGCAAGGACTCTGAAACCAGGAATGGAGACGTGACCTTTAGCCAGTTCGCCCAGCTTTATCGTAACCTCATGTTCGATACGCAGAAAAATGTAAGTACAGACATTTTATGTGCTCCCATCTCTCTTCCCCTTCTGCGATCCCCTGCTGAGGCTCACTTCATCCCCCATCTGTGTGTTCTCAAATGGCTGCAAGATCAATATGCACCGGGTGAAACCCAGCAAACCCCTCGAGTAGAGGCCATTAGGACGCACAGATGAGCAAGCAGACAGACTCTGGTCACATTAAATGGATGACCCCAGTGGCCTCAACCAACCTGCTGGAAGTCTTTGTCTGTCTACATAAGCAGAACTGCATACAGCATTAGTATAGCACTGTGATAGAAATTAACTAAAATATTTTGTTTTCTTTTTTTACTCTTTTCAGGTGGAGATCCCTTTTATGCAAAGGTAGATCCTAAAAACGAGACTCTGATGTGAACAGTAAATCTTTTTTGAATGCCAGTTGTTAATTTCCTGCTTCCTTCTCAAACAGGTTCATGGGTAACGTAGTTGATGAAAGGATCACCCTGGAGGATTTCCAGAGCTTCCTCATCGAATACCAGAAGGTGATCCCTCAGCTATTTAACATGTCACTGAACTTGTTTCGGTTTGTGCTCTCTAATCTGACTGTATTTTTTATTTATTGTTTGGGCATTTAAGGAACTATGGGCCTCAGACAACAACAAGGTTCAGGAGTTTATGTTCAGCTATCTGAAAGACCCCCTAAGGGAAGTGGAGGATCCATATTTCCATCCAGAGGAGGTAAATAAATTAACCTCTTCTGTTCTGAGGGTTTCACTCGTTAATGGAAACATTTCAGATGTTTTCAGAAGTAAAGTTTTCCAATGCCCCTCTCTGTGCTACAACTGTGGGTGGGAGATTATTCAGACACTGATATGGATACCGAAGATCTTGGCCTAAAATACCATCTCCTACGCAGTCAGAAAAGGCTATTTACCAAAAGGCTTCATGACAGTTCTGCAGAATGCGAAGGATGCTTTTGTGGTCACCTATAATGTAATGACTTAAAAGGAAAGGAAGCTGGTGAGAACCAGTCTGCAGAAGATGCTGGCAGAAGTTAGATAATGCCTTCACCTAACAAGCAGAAATACAGTCTTCAGTTGGACCAGAAAGTCACTTCAGTTCATTAAAGTAATTTTGCTTTGTCAGCAGTTTGCAAGATGCTGCATTATATCTCACATGTCACCACTGACTTGTAATGAAAGTCGGGGTAAATCAGCTAAAAACCACCGCAGAAACAAAGTAGCACAGAAACTGCACATTCCACACAGAAAGGCCTCAACTTGGGTTTGACTCAAGAAACTTCTTCCTGTACAGAAACTGTTGAACCTGCACTACCGCCTGAATATTTTTTTAAAGCATTTGCAGCTTATAGAATAATTGTTTACAGGATTGAATGTGTCCAGTACTGCAGTTTCAACCAGGACCCCATCTGAAACGGTACCAGTGCTAAATTAGTGGTATAATCACCCTGTTTTTTCTCTTTCTGTTTTTAAAATAGTGTTAGTGTGTCCTGTCGAACAATGTGGTTCTGGATAGTTGTCAGTGGAGCATTGTAGCTTTCAGTAGAATCAAGTGTAGAATTCTACGCTTGATTTTTATAAAACACTTCAAATGTAGTAGACAGAGACTGTAAATAAAGGAAAAAAGGGAGATACAAAGTTTAAGAGGAAATTAGACAAGCCTAGAGAAAAATAAAGATAAAGAGAACAAGAAAATACTGTAGAAGTCTGTTTCTACACCTTCAGCAAGAGAGAAGAAAAACTGAACTGACAAACCACAGTGACAAACATCTAAGTGGGACAGCGTTGTCACTAATAGCAGATGACTGGAGCCACAGACATTCACAGATCTCAACTCCATCACAGGAGGTGAACCTGTTCATTCCAGGGTGGACCACCCAAAGGATTTTTGATTTTAAGCTTGAGATTATCAGAAATTTCTCTAGCTTGAAACAGGCTTTAACTATCTTTAGGGCAAAAACAAAATCCAGCAACTTCTTGTTGCGTTTTCACATAATGACTAAAAGTTGAAAAAGCATTACTGTAGTTGCATATCAAACAATCTGTAATTATTCTAAAAGCACCCTGGATATAATGAATGAGATGAATTTTAGTGGTGTTAGCATTTTTTGTTTGTTCATTTGAAGTCAGTGCAAAAGATTCTTGTCTATTCTTTTGTTTCTGATTTTTTTATTTATGTTTTAGTGCCAAATGCAAGTTTATTATTAGGAAGCTGGGCAGATGGAAATAAATGTGGTGGAAAAGGTGTCAAAGCAGAAGGAATAACTGCAGCCTGGAGAGAACTGGAGTAAAAGCTTTTAAAAAGAGAGTGGACTGCAGCTTACAATCTGGTTCATGAAGTCCAGTGTGACATTTACACAGCTGGTGGTAATTTTGGGGACACGTCATCTGTTGATGTTGCTCCACTGTATTTTATGAAGTTTGATGTCAGTGCATCTATCAGGACATTTTAGACCACTTTATTTCTCTCCTGACGAGCTTTATTTTCCGTCTGAACGTGATACATTCTCACACTGCCAAAGGTACCAATACCTTGTTTAATCACCATGCAGGAAAAACCTGCCTGATCTTAAGCTCATCTATTGTTCTTGTCAAAATGAAGAGGAGAGAGATCACAGCCAACAATGTAAAGGCTATTTAAGCATCCTGAGCTACTTTAAAATCTGCATTAATGTAGTCATTCATGCAAAGGCAGTCCAGACAAAGCATTACACCACCTACTGTAATGCACATGCACATAATCTTCAGTGACCAGACATTTAAGAGTTAAAAATAATCTGTTATTGGTTTTGCAGTGTCATTTTGAGTTTTCATCTGCAAGCTGTAACCAGTTTAAGATTTATCTCAGTGTTCAAAATTGTAACTTTTTGAACTGGACTAACTGGATAAACCAAGCCAGGATTTCTGAAATAGTTTCCTTCACAAACTTTTGTTCTTTTCTCCTCTTTGCAGTTCCTCACATACCTCTTCTCCAAAGAGAACACCATCTGGGATTCTTCCCTGGACATGGTGTGTGCTGAAAACATGAACAACCCCTTGTCCCACTACTGGATCTCCTCTTCACACAACACGTAAGAAAAGCTGTCCCTATGAAGAACGTTTTCTTCTGTCAATTGTAGTCAGGTCCTGGGAATGCTGAAGCCTGGCATCCTCTTCCCCAAACAAGCCTTTTACACTGACTTCTTGTATCAGATAAAAGCGTATTATTTCCTTATTATGTTCCAGAATAATATTCATGCTGGTATTCAGTAAGAATAAGTATTTTTCCAGGCATTGAAAAGTGTGAGAAAGGCACTTCTGATGATAACCTTTTGTCCTAGACGTGAAACAATACTTTTTGAGGGAGTGAAGTGAAAATTTCCCATGTTCCTTTGAGTCTGTTTGAATGGATATGAAACAAGAACTTCGGTTGACAAAAGAGAAACAGGACTTGTAATTTTGTTTGTTTAATACATACACAAAGACACTGTGTGTCTGTTATTTCTGGTTGACTGTTAACGTACGAACTTACATTGTGTACATAAGTTATTCTTGCGTGGTTATTTTTAGCTACCTGACGGGAGACCAGTTTGCCAGCGAGTCGTCCTTGGAGGCGTACGCTCGCTGTCTGAGAATGGGATGTCGCTGCATCGAATGTACGTAAGCACACGTGACCTGCTCTGTCATTGTAACTGTCAGATTACTTTCAACCTTTTAGCTGAACCGTGACAGGTTCTTGGGTGCCTGCAAATACGTCATGTTTTTCTTGTTACTAAGAATAAAGTCGTCTGTTTGCTTTCAGTGGATTGCTGGGATGGTCCTGACTCGATGCCAGTTATTTACCACGGACACACCCTCACGACGAAAATCAAGTTCAACGATGTTCTGAACACCATCAAAGACCACGCTTTTGTCACATCCGAGTGAGTCTTCCTGACTTCACCAGCTTGTGTTTCTCCTTTATGACCTTTGTTCTTGATAAGATAACAGAAGACTAAGAAAGGACTGAGATCAGAAGATTGCACAGTGGAAAGAATGTAGATGTGTCATCCTTTATCAATATGTCTGCAGTAAAAGATATTTTAGGAAATGTTCAACCTATCTTGGTTTAATTGGTGCATCTCCCTCAGGTATCCCATCATCCTGTCCATTGAGGATCACTGTAGCATTGTTCAGCAGAGGAATATGGCCACCCAGTTCAAGAAAGTGTTTGGAGACATGCTGCTGACCAAAGCCGTAGATATGGCTGCAGACGGCCTGCCTTCACCCAACCAGCTCAAAAAGAAGATTCTCATTAAGGTCAGGCCTTAAGAAATCAATTAAGCACTTTTTGTATGATTTTTTATATTTTTTTGCAAGAATTCTGGATCTTTACTTTGACCTCCCTCAGGCTGAGAGGACGGGAAAGGATCTTTTTTTTAGCAACCACGCTCATTCCATCCAAATAAATGTAACATTTAACAAGAAAATAAGTAATTTCTTTAATCAAGAAAATAAACCTTATCTTCATAATCATGCTATATCAGACAGGGTGGATCCAGGTGTTGCACTAATATCCATATACTATAATATGATTCTCACTTCCTATTTCTTTGAGTGCTGTGGCTCAGTGAGTTAGGCAGTTTTTTTTTGGTTACTTATCTGACCATTTATTTATGTCAAATCTTTTCTATGTTCAGATATTGTGTTCCTCTAACATATATTTGTCCATTAACACTCTCAGTTTTTTAGGAATGACGTTTCTACGCAGGTTAAAATGTTGCTGCTCCTGACTGTCCTTCTCTTTCTTTGTGCCTCAGCATAAGAAGCTGGCAGAGGGCAGTGCCTACGAGGAGGTGCCGACAGCCACACCTTATTCCGAGAATGATATCAGCAACTCCATCAAAAACGGCATCCTTTACCTGGAAGATCCCATTAACCATGTAAGCATTCTGACTGCCTGGAAACTGCAGAGCTGATGCCACATGAAAGGCCGTTCAGAGACAGATGGGTGACTGGAAAGTTGCAACTCATATCCCCGACTCTTCCAGTCATTCTAAATGTTGCAGCTGTAAAAAAAGACACAAAGTTCTGCAGTTTTTCTTATCCGTTGGTTTTGAAAGTTTTCTACGCTTTTTCATTTCATTGCATCTTTAATCTTCTTATTTTTACAGGATTGGTACCCTCATTTCTTTGTCCTGACTCACAATAAGATCTACTATTCAGAGGAGACCACCAATAACCTGGGTAATGACGAGGATGAGGAGCTTAAGGAGGTTAGTGCAAGCAAGGGCATAAATCCCATCTCATCACTGGGGGGGACCATAAACAGAAAATCTTTTTAACTTTTTTATGCAAATTCAAGTACACTAATAATTAGGTGCAGAACTTACTTAAATATTTCTAAGTATATGTTTGGTCTTAAATTGAAATAATGATGGTCTTAAAAAGCATTTAACAGAAGTTAGTGAAACTTGCACTACCGTTGCTGGTCTGGAAGATAAAGGTGGCCAATGAGAAAATGGTATTAAACCTGATGCATTTTGCAGAGTATGGAAACACTGTAGCTACAGTTTGGCTGATGTCTTTGTTTCTGGTAAGGTGCTCAATACTATGGACCAGCATGTGACGGAGAAATGGTTTCATGGAAAGCTTGGCGCCGGGCGGGACGGACGGCAGATCGCTGAGAGGCTCCTGTCAGATTACTGCCAAGAGACCGGAGCTCCTGACGGCTCCTTCTTGGTCCGGGAGAGCGAAACCTTTGTAGGAGACTACACACTGTCGTTCTGGTAAATACAGCAGTTACAGTGCTTTAAGACTTTTCTGTGAGACTAGAAAAAAAGCAGAGAGAATAAACTGAGATTGATCTATTTATTAGGAAGTAACAAGCAAATTTGACAAATTATACAAGTGTTGATCTACAAGGTTTCTTCTTCTGATTACCTTTGGATAGAAGCAGTGAAAACATGTTTGGTTTATGATGCTCGACGACTCGTTGGTCAGAAACAAAATGTACAGCAGTATTTACAACACCTGTTGGATACACTGGTTCCCACTGGTGTTTTTCTCTTGAATCTGCAAAGCAGTTAAGCATAAAACAAACTAAAAAAAATAAAGATTTTTGCATCGACCGGTCAAAGTTCAGCCATGGATTGAAATGTACTTTGATGAGCTCAGGAGGCTGGAGCAGAAACAAACGTCTAAAACAATCAATGAAAGGAAGCAACGTCTAAAATAGCAGCCACCACTTCTCTTCAGAGACATTAGAGGCTGATAAGGTCATACAGAAATACTTCAATAATTTTACAGATAAATGTGGCCCTGCATGCTGCTCAGGCATGCATCGCTTTTCATTTTGAACAAATTAAACACCAAATTACGATAAATGTCAAAAATAAGTGTGTGTTAGTAATGATCTCCATTGTGTGGGATTTTATTTAGTTATGTCTTAGAGGTCATCAGGCTAGGCGTCATTTTTACAATGTCTAGTGTCAGGGAATATTTTTACCATATTGAAATGAACCTAGGTAACTCTCTGCCAATGCATGAACAGTGAAAATACAAAGCAGCACACTGTTGTTCTGACTTCCTCTCCTCCTGCGGTACGCTAGGCGGTTGGGGCGTGTGCAGCACTGCCGGATCCACTCTCGCCAAGAAGCTGGCAGCCCCAAGTTCTACCTGACGGATAACCTGGTGTTCGACTCGCTCTTTGCTCTGATCACCCACTACCAGCATGTGGCGCTACGCTGCAACGAGTTTGAGATGAAGCTGACCGAGCCAGTGCCTCAGACCAACGCTCATGAGAGCAAGGAGTGAGTTTGCAGGAATCTTTTAAATTCCGAGATCGTTTGATGATGCTGTTCACGGATGGATTTACTGTGTTCATATTTGAACTCAGGATTAACCTAGCTTTGTTTTCTCTGATAAGTCGATAACGTAGAGCCATAGAATCAGAATGAAGTTATTCATGGTGTGTTTTGGGTTGTTTGTTGCAGATGGTACCACGCCAACCTTTCAAGGAGCCAGGCAGAGAACATGCTGATGAGGGTTCCTCGTGATGGGGCTTTCCTAGTCAGGAAAAGGACAGAGCCCAACTCTTTTGCCATTTCATTCAGGTAACTCCATCTTGATGCCCTGTTGACTGATGCCTGTATTTTCCTTTTTGATCTATGTTGAGCTTTTATTTTAATTCACTAGACCTGGTTTAGCCATGAGCTGTTAGTACAGCTTTCCAGTATTGATGCCCCCGGAACCTTCCTATGTTTTGTTTTGTCACCCTTAACTGCAGTGTTTTATTGGGGTTTTATGTGATAGACAAACACAATCTACTATTAATAAAGTGGAAGGGAAATGACATGTTATTAATCTAAACTAAAATGACCAGTCTGTTTGTATTCAGATCTCTTTACTCTGATACCCCTAATAAATTTCTGTGCAGCTAATTTTCTGCGGCAGTCACCTAATATCCAGAGTCCATCTTGGTATGAATACCACAGGATACAGTGAGCATGTAAAAGAAGGTGTTTTGAACATAGACCAAGTTATTGTGAGATTTTACAGTAACATCTTATATTTTGATATTAAGATTTTGTGACTTCATCAGACAGAAATCCTTAGGTTTATAAACTGCACATACTGCAGAAACGGGTGATTCTATATAGCAATGAATAATACTAACTGGATTCAAGTGTAAACTCCCATTTTTTTTATTTTAAATTTCTAAAAAATAGTGACATTAAAAGACAAATTTTCTGTCATTGTGTTTGTCCATCTAATTCAAAAATGCATTTAAATGTTTCTACAGAATGTCAAACCTTTGTTCGGCATTGCATACTTCTAAACTGTATACCACTTGTTGTCATTATGACTGTGAGTTTTTGTGTGGTTTCAGGGCCGAGGGTAAGATCAAGCACTGCAGAGTGCTGCAGGAAGGTCAGGTTGTGTTACTTGGCACTTCAGAGTTCGACAGCCTCGTCGATCTCATCAGTTATCATGAAAAGCACCCTCTGTATCGGAAAATGAAGCTACGCTACCCCATCAACGATGACACATTGGAGAAGATAGGCACTGCCGTGAGTGCTATTCACTGCATATTGGCTAGACGTTAATTAAAAATAAATAAACTCAGTCAGAACGCTCCACAGACTGTAAACACTGCATGTTGACCAACAGGAGCCAGACTATGGGTCGCTGTATGAGGGCAGGAATCCAGGCTTTTACGTGGAGGCCAATCAAATGCCAACTTTGAAGGTGAATTTCCAGCGTCTCTGAACACTCGCACTTCCTGTTATTTATTATTTATCTAATAACGCTCTCTGGGTGTTCCAGTGTACAGTCAAAGCCATGTACGAGTATAAAGCTCAGAGAGACGACGAGCTCTCCTTCTCCAAGAACGCCGTCATCACCAACGTAGACAAACAGGAAGGTGGATGGTGAGTGAGAAGCGCAGGAAATTGTTCTTCCATTCGCAGAGATTGCATTTTTCTAGGAAGAGAATAAGAGCAGTGAGTGAATTATAACATAGTGCCGCTGTGGCATTGGTTAGAAATGCTCTTAAATTTTTTGTGTTTGCCGCAGGTGGAAAGGTGACTGTGCAGGGAAGAAGCAGATGTGGTTCCCTGCAAACTATGTTGAGGAGATCAGCCAAGCGGCAGCAGAGCCAGACAGAACTGTGAGGATCACCACCTTGTTGTTTATTCTGCTGAACATCATGAATCTCTCTCATTGGATCCCTGCATATTGTGGAATAAAATGTCAACAGAGATGAAACATTTTGTAATCTGTTTCTTTTTTTGTCTACTTTTGTCTTCTCCTCCTCCTCATGCAGGAGATTACAGAAAACAGCCCTCTCGGAGATCTGCTGAGAGGAAGTGTGGACGTAACTTCCTGCCAGATTAGTGAGTAGCCCCTTCACTTCCTGTCAGACTCTTTGCAGGGCTGCAGAGCAACCTGTTGCCTTGCCAGCAGGCCCCAATTCAGGCTGAAAAATGGAGGCTGGTGCTTTCTGTGTTACTACTTTCCTGACTGCTCTTTTATCGGCCTCTTTCTTAATTCATTGCTCAAAGATTGCGTTGCTCATGATTATTTTTTTATATAGCTTTTCACACGCTTTTATCTCATGTTCAGACTAGGAAAACCACAGTGAATTAAAAGATAAGGTTGTTCGAATTTTACCCTCTGAGCATGCATTTGGAAACCTATGTAAAGCTTGTATTTACATATTTTATCAGTTTGCCTTTAAGCCACCGGACTGCAGAGTTTTGACAGTTTCATGAAGAAAACGATAGTTCACTGTGTTGATTTTCATCTTATTCTCTCATTGTGAGAACATTTGTCTTTAGGCAAGGCAACTTTATTTATAAAGCACCTTTCAGCCAAAGACAATTCAAAGTGCTTGTACAAGAAAAATAAGGACTACATACTTTGAGTCATAGGGTCAATTTTCTTTAAATATGAGACAGCAATAAGCTGAGTTATTTACTAAGAAAGACGTTTATCCAAACTAATCAGATTCTGTGTGAAAAAGGGGTCGGGTGTAAACCGAATCACTGTGCTTCATGTTTGCGTTTCCTGCAAACACCCAGACTGCATCTACATCTCAGAGATTTGAATGACCTCTTTAAATCAAGTGTCATTCATCTCGCCCAGGGTTGCCCAAAGTCCGTCCTCCAGGGCCGGCACCTGCACATTTTAGTTCTCTCCCTGGTGGTAGTAACAACCTCCTCAGCATGTCAGTGTTCTTAGGCCTCTACTGAGCTGTCATTATATCCAGGTGCGCTAAACCAGGGAGAGAACTAAAACATGCAGGATGCCGGCCCTCGAAGACCGACTCTGGGCACTCCTGATCTAGCCACACCATGGCTTGATCGCAGCCTGACCTTTAGAGACATGAAATCTGGCAGCATGAATCTGGCTAAAAAATCTTCACTTGCCTCACAAGTGAGGAATACCGTGAAAGTCAAACATGCAGCAGTAGTGTAACGATCTGGGGCATTTGTGGTAGCCTAGTCAAAGTCTGGTAGAGTTGTTGTGTGTGAATGTAAACAAGCTGTAAACATTTGCAATTCTGCAAAGAACAATGGACCCAGATTCATCTAGAAGAATCTAATTGCCTGTTAAGACAAATGGTTTATGGTAGTCGTTGCTCCCTAACGAGGCCTAAACCATTTATTAGATTGGGTTGGAAATTATGTTTTATATCGAATCAAGGCGATTTGGATGGCTATTTATTTATTTAAATTTATTCCAAAAGGGAAATTAAATGTCAGAACTTAAATCAGCTGTCCAACTAACTTCAAAGTGTGATTGTGGTTATTGATGCTGATGAAGGTTCTCCAGTAGCAGTCAGTTTTGCAGTGAATATAATAAAGCGTCTGACAGAAGACTGTTGCTACATGAGCGTGTCATGGCTATCAGAACATGCTTCCGGTTCAATTCCAGGGCAGCAGAGATGATATTCCACAGTAACACTTTCGGTATGGCAGTCTTCAGTTACCGTGTTTTTGTTTTTGCAACTCCTCTTTATCTGATCATGTGGTTAGAAAGCTGGGCAGAGAAACATTGGAGTCAATCTTTGCCCTTTATTATTGATTTAACAGATGGTTTGAACTTCCTCCTCCTCTCTCTGCTCTTTGGTTCTGCTCTGAATCAATGAAGTCTCCTTTTCAACCACTCTAGGATTAGGAATTGTAGTTTATGTATTATTTGAGCCATTGAGATGCTTATCAGCTGCTCCCAATTGTAAAAACTATACATTGTTGTCAAGATTACACATCACAACTGGACAAAAGTAAAAAAAAAAAACAACTAAAGAAATTCGGGTAAAAATCTGTTCAGCTGCACAGCATCCAAAACAAGAGGAAATAATTATCCAATGTCTCAGCCAAAAAAAAAAAAGTATGAACAAATTAAGTTAAATATTGACCCAGAAGATTCCCTTATATATATTTTTTTTCTTTAGCTCAACATCTCCATCTAGTGGCTTTAGAATAAATCATTTTTATTTTTAAAAAATTGAAGCGAAACATCTTCAGTGCTTAGTGTTTTACACAAAATCTAGATTTAACTGGGACTGTTATTTGGTAACTTATGTTACTTATGTCATGTTATTTTCCCTCTTTCTTCTTTTTCTTTACTCGTCTTCAGTCACGCGCACTGAAGGGAAGGGCAGCAGACCGTTCGTCTTCTCTCTGGTTCAGAACAACACAGTGCAGGGAACTTTGCTGGACGTCGCTGCCAACAGCGCAGAGGAACTTCAAGACTGGAAGACAAAAATCCAGGAAGTTGCTGCAACTTCTGAGGCCAAGGTGAAAACGCATTAGGAAATGCACAGAAATATGAACTTTGTCTCCTTTATAATAGCTGTAAATATTTCATGAGCACCAACAGTGCAGTGCATGTGAATGCTAATGTTATTTTCACACACACTGAGCTGTATGCTGCCCTTACTGCTGCCATGTTTACGTGTTTGTGTCTCCGTGCTCAGCTGGAAGAAGGCAAGATAATGGAGAGGAGGAAGAAGATTGCGTTGGAACTATCAGATTTGGTCATCTACTGCAGGCCGGTCCCGTTTGATGAAGAAAGTGAGGATTACACACAAATTGTGATCTATGGTGAAGTTAAACCGGTTCTGAGATTAACCGCGGTCCTTCCCTCTCTGCCTCACTCAGAGATTGGCACAGAGCGGGCCTGTTTCCAGGACATGTCGTCCTTTCCCGAGACCAAAGCGGAGAAGTACGTCAACAAAACCAAGGGGAAGAAGTTCCTGCAGTACAACCGGCTGCAGCTGTCCAGAATCTACCCCAGAGGCCAGCGGCTCGACTCCTCCAACTACGACCCGTTCCCCATGTGGCTCTGCGGCTCCCAGCTGGTCGCGCTCAACTTTCAGACTGCTGGTTCGTTGAAGTGCAGAAAGGAGAATTCATCTTTGGGCTTTCTTTTTTTTATTTTTCAGTTTTTTCCCACTCATTTCACCTCCTTTGGCCATTTTCTCTCCGCCTGTCCACAGACAAGCCGATGCAGATGAACCAGGCGCTGTTCATGCTGAATGGAAGGAGCGGATATGTCCTCCAGCCTCCCATCATGAGAGACGACACCTTTGATCCCTTCGACAAAAACACACTACGTGGTGTAGACCAAGTCTCAATGAAAATAGAGGTAAAATCAAAGGTTTAATTCTAGTAAAAGACAATAAGGAGCCTTTATTAAGACGACTTGGAAAAGTTGATTAATTGTGATTTAGCTTTTTTACTTATGAAGTAAAATTAAAGACTTAAGACACAACTAACTGCATTAGTTGTAGTTTTTATGCTATTTTCAATCAGAAGAAACATGTTGGTAAAATATTTTGCATTCAATTTTGCCCTTTACCGTATTGCTCTCTTCATTTTGTTTGACTTCGACGTGGTAAGAGTGGCATTGAAATATTAAGACGTAGTAAGATGTTTGTATTCTTCAGTCGGTTGTTTTAGGAAGCACAACTCAGCAAGTAGGCTGCAAAGATGGGAAACCACCTCCTAAGAGGAGCAGTGAGATTGTTGATTCCCCCTCGGCTGAGTCAAACCAGGGCTTCTTTCACATGCTTTCAGTTCTTTGTGGTAATTTGCCACAGAACAACTTTGCTCACAGCAACCTGTTTTTTCTTTCTTCTTTTGCTTGCACTCTCTCACACTCTTCACCACGCTGCACGTTTTCTATGCTTGCAAATTCCCAGACTGTATCTGCATCTCAGAGATGTGAATTGTTTTGTTTTTTTCAATTGAAGTCTAAATATCTCAAAAGTCAAAAGCAGTTTTGCAATAATTGTAAATCAAGCAGTGTGAAAAATCATAAGCTTCAAGCTGACTGAAATGATAAGCAAAAACTATAAATAAGTTGTAGAAGTCCAGCTCAGCAGAACCATGTAGATAAAAAAAAAAATCTAATGAATGACTGCATGTGTATTTGTAGTTTGAGGTGGGATGAATGTGAATTTCGTGACTGTTTATTTCAAGGTTTTGGGCGCTCGGCACCTCCCGAAGCACGGCAGAGGCATCGTCTCTCCTCTCATCGAGATCGAGGTGTGTGGGGCGGACTACGACAACGACAAGCAGAAAACAGAAAACGCAGGTGAGCGCCGCTTCAACTGCAGCTTCCAGGAATGAGCCTATGCGCCAAATCCGTCGGAAGGAGTTATTTTTAAATTAATTTTTTCATTGTTTATTGGATCAATTACCTTTTGTGTAAAATTTCCTTTGTGGTCGTAGGAAAACAGGAAGTTGTGCAAACAATTTGTCCTTGTCTGGGAATACAAAAGCAAAAACATTGTGCAGTGTTGACATAATTGTAGTTTGTCAGGTGGAATGGTTTACATTGAAACTTGTGGGGGTTTTCTCAACATGTGGCTGATTTTAGTTTTTTTATTTCCAACTGATCCGGTTCAATGAGTGTCATCAGAGCTTCTGTTAGTGCAGTGATGCTCTGATCAGACCACATGCCTAACAGGATGTGGCTCCTTCATGTCAATAAAAGCCCGTTGGCAATGTTGTTGTAGTTGGTGGAATGTGAGAAAGGAGTGCCACACTGCCCCCTGGTGGCAGAGCCACGATAGTGTCTCCAAAGTAAGCTTCATTCACACATATATACAACAATGGTTCTTTAAAGATTAGTAATAGAATGATTATTGGAAATGATTCGCTCATACAATCAATTAATCCATTATAAACCAAATTAACTTATTATAATGATTAAGTAAATAGACAAAACAAAAGGCCATCCAGCCATTCTTTAATAGAGTTCTTTATATGGAAGTGAAATATGGTGCTTTAAACGGAGACAGATATTTAACAATTAGGAACAGTAAAAGGCATAAGTAACGTAAACTGATTAAAATATGCAATTATTGCTTACAAAAATGAAGAATTAAGTAAAGAAATAAATTTTTTCACACTAGCACGACCTGAGAAGCAATTTCTAACTATAATGTAACATATTTTCAGCTGATTTAGCGTGAGCGTCTCTCAAAGTTTCACACAGTTTGGATTTGAGTTTCATGAATTATTTAAAAAAAACAAAAAACGTTTTACAAGAGAGAAAGAGGGAGGACTAATCCCAGAGAGGAAAACACTTTGGGTCCTCTGGTGTCTTCAGCGTTTTCAACATCCAGCTCAAAATGTGTTTTTTGATGTATCCGCATTCATCAAAATTTAGATTTTGTGTTTATGTGATTTATGTCTGTTTTGTGGGGAACAGACATTGTGTGGAACTTTGTTTTCAAAACTGCAACTGATCTGTAAATGAATATGGATCATTTTAGAAGCTTATTGAGTTTTAAACTCGCAGAATAAGATTAAAGACTTTCCTACGTGTACTTATTGATATGTAGGAGCCTCTGATCATAAAGGACGGACGCTGTGACAACCTCAGACTCATCGTCTGGAGGATAAATAACTATTTCAGCTCATTTCTGAGTGTCTCATGTTGCGTCAATGTCTGCGGTCTTCTCCAGCTGACAACGGCCTGAACCCGACCTGGCCCAGGAAGTCCTTCTCCTTCACGGTCTGCAACTCTGCCTTTGCTTTCCTGCGCTTCGGGGTTTATGAAATCGACATGTTCAACGACCAAAACTTTCTGGCTCAGGCGACATTCCCCATTCAGAGCCTCAAGACAGGTGTGTTGACTCCCCAGATCTTTGTCTTTGAGAGGAAAATCTCGATGCTGCGTGGATGCAAGCAGCTGTAAATGCGTGTGTTTTTGTTTTTCAGGCTACAGGTCGGTACCGCTGAAGAACAGCTACAGTGAAGATCTGGAGTTGGCTTCTCTGTTGGTCCACATGGAAATCACCAGAGGAAGGGTGGGTTAGTCTCTTTACCCGGGCTTCTTCTAAACCCGCCGGTTATAAAAGCCATAAGGCACCATGCACTTGCTTCATATAGATGTTATTGTTTTATGATTAAGAAATTATTTTAATGCTAAACCAGGAGGTTTGCTGTTTTTAGTCGAGGAAAGCCGCAAGAGTATTTTATTTAATTGGCTTTATGGAAAGATGGTTAAAAGTGTCTAAACACTGACAACTCTGGGAGAATCGGTTCTCTCATCGTTGCAGAAGTGCTACTCGTCTGTTTCACTCGTTTATTTACAGATTCATATCTGAAGCTGCATGTTCACATCTGTTCTAGATGTGAGAACAACATGTCGCTGACTAGTGTGAGATGAGGGGGAAAGAATGTGTATATATTTTACAAATTGTTAAATATAATTCCAACCTACAAGATTTACATTGACATTTTGTATGTAAGCGTCATATGCCAGGTTTTAAAATGCCTTATTTTACTATTTTAGTCAAAATCTTCAAATCAAAATCTTCACTGATGTTAAACCCTGAAGAGATTATGGCATCTCCATAAGACATATTCTGCTACTTTTGTAGCGTTGCACCTAAAACCTAAACTTTATGTTGTAAATGGGAATTTTATTTCGGTGTTGGTGGTGGTGTTTACTATTTAAAATGTAAATACTATTTTTAAGTCAATTGTACTTGACTCCAAATGGCAGAATTGTACAAACTGAATAAAATCTGTTGAGAAATGTTCCAGTTTAGTTTTTTCTTTTAAGTCTTTCAGTTTTTACATTGGATCGGGTTTCTGGGGGTTCTGATGGTTTCAACACACCACCTTCACCGATGTTCGTTTGCAGCCTTTACTTAACAAGGAAGAGAAAAAAAACTTGTGGAGATTAAAAATGTCATTTTACCGGAGTCCTGGGCTACACGACAGCAAAACAAGACAATTACAACCTTCAAAACGTTTTAAAACTACGTTTTAAAAATACGCCTGCTGTAATCCCTTCCAGTAATGAGTAGCAGAATATTTAAAGCGCTCTTTCCTGGTCATTTGAATCTCACTTCAGAGTAAGACTAGACGGACGAGCTGACTGGAAATTCACACCAAGTAGAAAAAAACAACAAAACAAATCGAGTTAGAAAGGTGAGAGTAGCGACTGATGAACAGCAGGATTTCGTCCTCCTGTCATCAGCCGATCATCAGTCAGACTTTGACATGCAGACGCATTCAAGCTGTTTGGCTCAAAGAGTTACAAATATAGATACAAAAAATTTGAATACTGTGAAAAGTTTCTGTTTCTCATTTGCAAAAGTTAAATCCTTACATACGTTCTTTTGGCCAGACTACAAAATATACTGGCTGGCACAAAAAAGGAAGAACACTTTAATATTTCGTAAGAACGCGTTTAGCTTTTATTTTCCGTGGCGTCGTTTCAGCCCAATGAGTCCTGGCCTTGTCATCTTGTAAAATTCCCTCCCGCCAGCAAAGAACCAATCCATTGATAGGATAACCTGTTGCTGAACTTTGACCTGACCACCCCCACCCAGATCATAGTGCTGCCCCCACAGGCATGATGGGTGCTTCACTTCATCTGCCTCTCTTCTTACCCTGATGCGCCTGTCGCTCTGGAAGAGGATAAATCTGGACTCATCAGATTACATCTTTATGCCTCCTTCCGAATGAAAGCCTTTTTTTCTCTGGTTAGCCACTGATTAGTGGTTTTATGGTCACACAGCTGTTCAGTCCCAGTTCATTGAGTTTCCCGTGACGAAACGATCTTACTTTCTCTATTGACGACGCCTCTAATTTCTACTGTTGTTTTTCTTAATTTGGTGTCGCCAAACGTTTAATTGGTCACGACCACAAACGTCTTTTATCCCAACCACATTTCTTCCTCAAAGATGACGGTGGTTCACCCTTGTAGTTTTTAATAATGTATTGATATTAGGTTCTCAAGTCTCCTTAGATAATTCATCTGCTTGATGCCAATGATTTGACTCTTCTTAAACAGACTAGAATCCCTGTTTAAGAAACGAGAAGCTACTCTTTGCATCAGGAAAAAAACTTTCCAGCTGAAAGACGGTCACCAGTGTAAATATCCGATAGGAAAGTCCTGCTGGGAAAAGAACCCGGCATCTCCGTGCAGCTTGTCGGCAGAAGGGAGTGTGAGCTGCTGTGAAGCTTCCAGGTTAGACGGGATGCGCTTGGTGTTGGAAACTTCACACTGGATTTGAAGCAGCGAGGTTTCTGTGCCTCTTCACTTTTCCTCCAAATTCTACAACCTTCATTCCCAAATGAAATGTGAAGTTTCCTTTCATTTGGAAGGTTGACTTTGAACTTCTAAACGACAGTGCAGTTCATTTTCTCCGTCGCCCAGGTAAGACGCGTCTGATGCCTCTTGGTCAGAAATTGGACATTGATCGATGTGTGTGCTGGATCTTGATGGCTCCAGCCTCAGTTCACTGAGTGGATGGATTTTGCTTTTCCCTTCACCCAGCTGTCTGCGAAAATGCTTTGGCTCTTTTCACAATATTCCGCTTTCCACCCTTGTGGAAATGTCGGCTTGCGATAGTTTGAAAGTCTCACTTAATTTGATGACAGAATTGTTGAGCTTTTTCTTCATGCTCTAAACTCTTGAGCTGTGTTTGTCATCGACGTTGCTTCAGATTTCTGCTGAATGTCTTGCTCTCTCTCGCTCCAGTCCCGACAAACAGTTTCTCTTTAAATAGCTTCGGGCTTCCTGTCCCTTCATACTCGCCTCCCCGATGATGAAAATAAGTTGTCTTTACTTTGTAACAAGCTGCATCCTGATTAAACAAGCGATTAACTAACTTAGAAGACGTGATGATCGCTCAGCTTCACTGCTTCTTTCAAACCCGGTGAAATGAAAGTTTGTTTTTTTTTCTGTCGGACCAGCAGCTGTGCTGCTCCTGGATCATCCTCTCCTGTTTTGCTTCGTGGTTTCCAGGATGAGAACGGCGAAGTCCTGAGCCCGTTCTCCGCAGCGGGGAGCGTGTCGGCGCCGGCGTCGGCGCAGGTGGGGCGAGAGATGGGCTCCGTGTCCTCGACGTCGTCCACCGTGTCCCCGCTGCCCCAGTCGCCCGCTCAGGCCACGTCCTACAGAGGGAGGGAGGGCTCGTTCGAATCCCGCTACCAGTCACCCATCGACGACTTCCGGGTGTCCCAGGAGGCCCTGCTGGACCAGATGGACCCCCAGAACCGAAGGTGAGTGTGTGGACGGCCGGACAGCTGCTGTCGGTGGTGTAAGAGGACGTGGACCTCACCCTATCTCCGTTTTCTCTCCAGGATGTTGCGGAGGACCAGTCGCCTCTCCCAGTACTGATGATGTCACTGACTGCTGTGATTGCTGTTTCCATGGAAACGCCCACCACCGCTTTGGCCTACATTTCAGGCAGCTTTCCCTCCTACAGACCCCCCCCCCCCCTCCCCATCACCGCCTCTGTGTCCAACCGAGGAGGAGGGAAAGGTTGCTGCGGGGCGGAAGGGCGCCGACAGGAAGCAGACGGCGGCAGACAGGAAGAAGAAACCGGAAGGCTGGAGACGTCCTGGACTGTGATTTCCACTGTTGTTGTCGTCGTTGTGACAACAGCTGCTTAGTTTGGAGACCAAACGGAAGGAAAGGGACAGAGCCGGTTCCAGTTCTGGTTCCGGTTCTGGTTCCGGTCCCTCCTCTCTCTCTGCTGTTTGGACAGATATTTATTCCTGCTGCGACGTCGGCCGAAGAGCAGCAGCGGCAGCCGGCCTGCTCTCAAAGAGCTCCTGTCTCCATGTTTTTAAATATTCCAGTTATTTAAACCTTTAAACGTTCATCATGTGACTTCATGTCGGCGTGAACCATGAGGGCTTTCTGCGGCTACGTTTAACCTCGCTCTGCTTCGTGACAGACATTACGTGCCTCCGCTCTGACTCTGACTTACAGCCTGGACTGAAATCTCAGAGGCGTTTCTGGTTTTATTGTCATCATTATAATTATTGAAGCCGGGGAGGAAGAGGTCATGGCCTGATTTTGCGTTCCAAGGAGCATCGCGTTTCTCACTTACATTCCAACGAAGCGAAAGCTGCACATCATTCCATGGTCTTGCTTTGCTAACCACCTCCACTGACCCTACTGGCACCTCGGCGGTGCAGCCATGGAGGTCGGGCCTGGACTCTGATGGTGACTGATTGTTGTTTCTGTTTGCACCCAGTACCATCATGTTCTTATCCACATCAGTGTCTTAAAACACACCCTTGTTAAACGATACATGTTTCAGATGCTCTAAATTCATCTAAGAAATGCCAGAGAACTGGAATTGCCTGTTTTATAAGCGTCCTCACCATTCAGCTTTTTAGTTTTTAGAGAGTATGTCGCATATTTGGCCTCTACTTTTCAAAATGGCCTCCAAACGCATCATCCCGCGGGTTGAGCCAAAAACGTTTTCTCTAAAACGTTTTAATGCCTAAAATTGAGATTTTTAGATAGAAGACGTTTGCAGGCTGAGTTGCTCCAGTTGAACGTCTGCAGTCGTCAGGAAATGCCTCCACTGGTCATTTGTAGGATGTCTAAACTTATGCAATGAGGTTCAAGCTGGTTTGTTTATGTTTAAGTTCGATTATACAGGCTGCGTCACATTAAAAGTGTAAAAGACCTTTAAACAAAAACTAATCATCGCGATTAATCTTTTCTTTTTTTTTAATCACAATAACATGAATTTTAACAGCGGTGTGTAAATTTAAGACTCTCACAAGAGTTTATTCTGCTCATTCCTAATACAAGATTTTCGTGCTGGAATTATGGGTAAAAAAAACAAAGATGGGAGTTTGTAACAGTGACCCAGCTTTGCCGCCCAGTATCCCGGTCTGGATCGCTTTCTGCCGATGAATACAGATGGAGGTGGATTCTGAAGCGTCGCTGAAAAAGTCTTCTACCTCTGCTCACACGGGATTTCTGCTTTCCCACTCGTTTCGGTGCAAGTGGAGTCACAGCATTGAGATAAACGAGCATTGGAGACCGGCAGCGACCAAACGATAATGAATGAAAGGTCCAAAGTTCCACAGAGATGCAGCTCAGCGCTGCATCTCATCGTTACATGCCTGGAAACGGATTAGCCTATAGCTGGACTCGAGGTCCAAGTTCGATGGACAAACGGTGTTTCCCTGATTTTGACTGATACTCATTCTTAGAATTTTGAGATGCATTTTAAGCCATAAAGGACGATGTAAGGTGAAAGCGGGGTCATCATGCTGGTCAGCTGGGGCAGTTTGTTGCATTTGCACTCAAATCATTAATCCCAAAGCTCCTTTGTCTTACGTGTACTCTTCCTCCAGTGTGTTTAGATTTTTTTTTTTTATGTGTGTGGAGCAATGCATTACATTTGCCTTCCTGTAATGTGCCTAAACCTCAATGACGAGAAGTATTAATTTTTTTTGTTTTTTTGCCTTTCATATGAAACATATTCAAGCCTGAAAAATCAATAAAATACTCACTGCTTTATACATCCTTTCTGGGCCTTACTTTTCTTCTCAGGTTGTTCATTGAGTCTGGTCTTTGACTGAGCCATTCTCTCCCACATATTTGCTTTAAACTAACCCTGGGTTGACCAAAGGTTGGTGTTCTTTGGAGCCATCAGAATGATTTTGTGTGGCTTTGAATCCCTTGATTGAAGAAATGAGTGAATCTTTACGGTGCAGGAAGCCTTTGAAAAATGCAAAGTGTTAAAATTAGGCACAACCTAAAACTTTTAGGTTGCTTTGCATTCTTTTTAATGTAAGTAGGACTACATACATCCAGCAACTCTTTCTTAGAAGCAGATTAAGAACACTCGATTAGAGACCCTTCTTATGTATTTTCCAGCCATTCTGTAACACAATAAATGATCACCATTACTTATCAACTGCTGTATTGATCAAACCAGACTTAAAAGAAATTTGCCAGTCTTTTTAAACCCATCACAATAACGCTGCTCCTCTACGCAGGTTACAGTGAGCACTGTATCACATTACATCTCAGTGAAATTCAGTTGAAAGTTTCTGTATTTTGTCTTCTAAAGAGATTATCCTTCAAACAGTAAAATGTTTCAGATTATTTTGTTTGGTTCACTCATCTTGGACCAGTGAAGGAGAAACAAGTTGGAATTTGTTACATTCTGTTTATTCTCCAAATGCACATGTAAAAATTGTACATCGAGCATAAGTATGGAACTGTGGTAAAAGTTCAGATCTTTTGCATTTTTTCCTAAGACAGTTTCATAAAAACAAACGAGACATAGAGAAGCACTTGATGCTACGAGAAGATCCGAACTCCACTTGGTTTTAAGCACATCGTCCCATTGCTTTGGGCGTCACAGGATGCCCGCCTTCAGTCCAAACGTCTCCCAGATCAAAGTCCGTCCGATCCAAGCAGAGAAAACGCGTTCAAGGAGCGACGAAGGCGCGCCGAGAGCGGCCGAGTTTGAATGTTTAGCTGAGCAGAAAGAGCGAGACTGAGGGAAAAAAAAAGTTCATCTAAGGCGACGACTTGATGACAGACTTCCCATCGCTCGTGGTCAGACCTCCGTCCACCAAACATGTGGTCATCAAGTAAAACCGGGATGATGGCGTCACATGGCACACGGAGGGCTGGCTGCAGTGTCCGTCTCTAGCAGAGGGAGATGACGGATCTGGGGTCAGTTTCAAACCACTGATCCAGTTACAAACCATCTGCTGTCCTGCCGGAACAAAGACCACCTGCCTTGTGAACTCTGTCCTCATACTGAGGCCTCTTCACTTCCTGTTGAGGGAAAAAAAAAGCAACAAGTGATTCAGAAGAGATGTAAATCTATAGTTGAGCTGTTTAGTTGGGCGGAAAGTGAATATCTGCCACAGCACGCCTCATTACTCATCATAATATCGGTGTGTTTGTATGTTCCACCCTTGCATTTCTGCGCTACCTGATCATTTCACACACACACACACGCACGCATGCACACGCACACACACAGATGATTTCCTATTTTTCTCTGTTGCATTTAACTATTAAGAGGTGTGTGAGTGGTAGCTTCTTGAAGTCAAATTATACTTCATATACACACATTTTTCTTCTTGTGGTTAAAAAAACCCAATAAAAGATGGAGTCCAGGATTACCTGCAGCAGCAGCAGAGCTGTCGGCGTCAGCCTCTGACCCACACACAGACTGCTCCGTCTTCTCATTCGTCCCGCCGCCCGGCTGTGGCTCCAGAGCCGAGGATCCTGTCGGCGGCGCCGCCGCTTCCTCTGCAGCGATGGCTTCCGTTCCCCCCCGCTGTGCAGCGCTTTGCTTAGCGTCGGGGTTCGCTCCCCTGGTAGAGAACCAATGCCGCACCAAGTCGCTCGTCAGGCCAGTTTTCTCAGCCAGCTTCTTTAACTAGGACGTAATCACAAAGGTTTTATTGATTAGACGCAGGCGGGTGTTGAAGCTGAACACCTTGATCATTTAAATTCAACTCATTTGAAATGTTCTTTCCATGTTTCATGC
The DNA here is from genome assembly GCF_027474105.1 of Poeciliopsis prolifica. Lineage (NCBI taxonomy): Eukaryota > Metazoa > Chordata > Actinopteri > Cyprinodontiformes > Poeciliidae > Poeciliopsis > Poeciliopsis prolifica. Next base: position 775,351 of record NW_026562398.1, read on the forward strand.
AAAATGTCATTTACCTCAGTGATCTAAACATTTACCATGTGAAGCATTTTATTTTGTAGTAAAATAAATGAAACCCCCCCAAAAAATGAGGAATTCTTAGAAATAGTTGGGAAATGTCTGTTATTATAGATAATAAGATGATATAAAATATTTACTATAACTGTTTATACCAGGTGTTTTGCTTTGCCACTTTGCTTTCATCAAATAATTCCTGTCATACAGGGGAGACATGGATAATAGATGAGGAAGAAAGAGAATGTTTACCGAACCGACATAAAACACCAAACAGAGAAACATTTTCTCATACAAATAAACAAAACTACAACATAAAGTTTGCGTCTCTGGAGTGGGAGGACAAAAACAGCAAAGCGATGATTTCACTCAAAATGAAAACATCTAAAACTTTCCTCTTTCATCAGGAGATTTTTTTTTAATGTAATTCAGTGAACAAAAGACTCTCATCTCTTTTGAGATAAAAGATGACAGATGAATTTAGGAGGAATCAAGACCTGAGGTGTGTCTTAAACTTCAAAGATCTCAGCATCCAAAAAGCTTCCTGAGAATTCCCACAGCAAACAGAGCAGCATGGCTCGCATCTGAAGAAATATATATATATATAATTTTTAAAACTATCTAAAATGTCACATGACTGTGTTATGAGAGCCTCATGGTTTGATGATGAGTTTTACAACACCATGGTGCCTAATGTGATCCAACTGCTGTTATTCAAAAACAGAAAAGCATCAGCTTCACCTGCTGCTGCAAACATGACACACAGCCTACTTTATTATTAGAATCATAGTTCTGGATATTTATATAGCGAGAAAAACAAAAATACAGGATTAACATGCCTACGTTTAGAAAACGCTTTCACAAAATCGTTTCACCTCCTTTGTTGTTCTGCTGAGGTGCTCAACGGCTTAGAAACCAGCGTTTACATATGCAAATAAATCGCAGGAATGTTGATCACTTGGGTAGTTAACCTTTGAACTTCCGACTGAAATCAATCAATAGTACTCAAACTTAAAAAAATATTGTAAAATTATTATCAAACATTATGCCATCCTTTTGTTACACTATTTGGTTTTTATGCAGCAAATAGAGCTGGGACTTTAACGTGTTCATTTTGATGAATTAATGACATTCATTTTTATCATGTTGAAATGTTTTCATGCACTTAATCATGTTACACATGCAGAAGTTCTGAGTCAGAAGCTTTTTATAAATGTGTTTCAGCAGCGACGGACGCTGTTGAGCTTATATGTGTATATTTACTCAAAAATGTGTGCAAAAAGGGAATATGAATTTAAAACGATTATTTTATTGATATATGGTTTTCGATTGAAGTACAATGAATTATAAGTAATTGTAGCAGATTCTGCAACTAACTTCATTACATTTTGTGTTTTGTTGACTCCAGTACCGTTTTTTTGAGTGTGGTCAGACAGGAAAGTGGGTGATGACCTGTACCTGAGAGTCGTCCAGCCTGCCGTGGGCGTCCAGATGGTCCTGCAGGACCTTGGAGCCGTCCCTCTGCAGCTCCTCCTCCAGGGCCAGGTTCTGGTACTCCTCCAGCCACTTCAGCAGTCCATTCTTCTGGACGTAGCGGGAGTCCCCGAACCAGCGCACCACCTCAGGCCTGGGCAGCCCTGTTCCTGAGATGAGCTCATCGTACTGAGTGGCGCTGGGCCACTGGGTTCGGGCGTAGACTTGCTTTAGCAGGTGGAGCTGCTCCGCCGTCTTCTTCCCTCGGACGGTGGCGGGTTTGGGGGAGTGGGAGGTTTTCTGTGTTGGGGTGGAAGGTTGGGAAGGTTTAGTGGTGGTGGAAGAGGTGGGACCCTGGGTGGAGGCAGGCGTGCTGCCAGGCTGAGAGCTCGTACTACCAGATCCCTCCCCCTCTGCTTTACTGCTAGCCTCAGTCACCTTCAGCATCTTCAGATTTATTTTGATGGGGTTCACTTTCGGTTCCCCTGAACCGTCATCCCTCTGCCTCTCTTCTCCATCCACCTCCATCTCCTCGTCCTCCTTCGGCTCCCGCTCCGCCTCCTCCTTCTTCTTCTCAGCAGCCACTCGCTTCCTCTTCTCAGCAAACCAGCCGTGTATCTCCCGCCTAGTCATCTTGGTTTCAGAGCGCAGCCTGTCCACCTCTTCTCCTGACGGGTCAGTGTTCTGGGCAAAGCTGGCCTCAAGGGCTATTACCTGAACGTAGGACACGCAAAGAGATGAGTATTGCTGTCAAAATCATGGGAAGGTTGATTTATTTTAGTTATTTAGTGTTCCCGTGTACTGTAGTCATAGCTCATGTTGCATGATTTACTGCATCGACGATGTTAGAGGGATGAGCCAACCAATCAAACGCAGCCGTACCAAAGCAGGTTTTGGTACAAAGTCTAACAGGAAATGAAATCAGCATCTCCATAAAGCTTATCAGCAGCAAAGAGAACTCCTACAGCTGACACGGCTACCCAAAAACTCACTGGCTGGGGAAAGTTCACTCTGGTTATCAAATAAAGAGAAAAATTTGCTTTTATCTGAAAGAACACGGAGACACAGTTAAGGCCCTTTTCTCCCATGTGAGCTTCTGACCTCGTCTCGGGGTCAGGACGGCTGAACGCAAGAAAAGCAGGAGTCAAAGATCAAATCCTGGATCTCTGCTTCAGACACAGGCCACAACTCTTCAGTCTCTCCAGGATGGTGAAATGATTTTTGTGTGATGGTTGCAACCTAAAATGACTGATTTTTGACACCTTTTTTAAAAGCTTGCAGTCAGATTTGCACGTTTTTATTTTTGCCTTATTTTTGGCCCGACATGGTCTTGCAAAAAAGTTGAAATTGCTGCACATCTTCCCAAATGACAGAATTTTAACTATTTGATGTATCTTATTGAAATAGCATCTTTAATCCATATTAAGTCATGTCCTGTGAATTTGTCAAAATGGATTTTGTAAAGAAAAAAATACAAGCATTACCATTTAGCGTCACATATGTTTTCTTCTTGCAGATTCGGCTTTCAAGAAACGTTGTGAAACAGGAAGTTCAATTAGCAGAGGGCTAAGAGGATTGGTCCAAATTCAGGAGAGTTGCAATGAGAGAGAGTTTGGGTCTCACCTGGTGGGGGTCTCTCTCCTTGTAGCGGACGGCTGTGAAATCAGGTGCGTGTAACCTGAAGAGCCTCTTGGAAGGAGCACTGGGCGATGTGGGGGTCTGTGTTGGCGGAGGGCTCTGGGTGGCGGTGCTGGAGCTGTGCTGGGGAGTTTTGGCACCGGAGTTGCTGCTGCTACTTTCCGACAGATCAACGGGGGTGTTACAGCCGGCGGCGCTGCTACCAGGTGTACCTCCGCCATTCCCCGCTCCAGCACTGGGCTTACTCTGCCCACCCGTGCTGGAGCGGGAGCTCTTGCAGTTGCGGAAATGATAGCGTCTGTCGCTGAACCACTTGCGGACCTCGCGCACCGTGAGCCCGGTGAGGCCGATGAGGCGGTCGACCTCCTCCTGGTCGGGCCACTGGCTCACCAGGAAGCTGTCCTTCAGGGTACTGAGCTGCTCCTGGGACTTCTTGCCTTTGTAAAAGATGGGGTCCAGGAAGGTGCTGGAGGGGGTCCGGGAGCCGGAGCTGCAGCCCGGACCTGCAGGAGTTGGGGAGGAGGACTTGGAGGTGGGAGATGAAGCGTCCTCCATTTTGATGGTTGGAGAGTCACAACCAGAAGGATCTGCTTCCTCAGTTCCTGCACTGGCCAGGTTGTGATGGTTGCTGCTACCATTAGCATCTTTGCTCTTCAGGTTTTCACAGCTGCTGATGACAGCTTTGTTTTCTGTGGGGGTCTTACTGTCCATCTGCCCTGAGCCGCCACCGTCCCCGTTCCCACCCCCGCCAGGTTTACTGTCTGTGTTTCTGGCGCTAGCACGGCTGCTAACATCATTGCTGTTTTTCTCGCTCGAGTTAGCATTAGCACTGCCGTGTTTACCATTGACACTGCTCCCCTTAGTGTTGCTATGACTACTGCTTCCAAGACTAAGATTGATGACACCGCCCTCAGTGTTGCTGGTACTGTTGGTGCCCCCTCCCACAGCTTTACTGCTGCCCACCGTTCCAACCAGCATGCTGGGGCTTTTATCCGCCACCAGAGCAGCGGCGGGTCGGGCCTGCATAGTGGGCCGAGCCGCTGCCTGGGGCTTCGGTGTGACCGCCAGGGCCACGGGGGCACTGCTGACCTGGATTCCGTTTGCCACAACAGGCTGCGTGACGATTACGCCGCCTGGGCTGACAAGAGACCCCTGCAGGAACTGAGGGATCCCGGTGGGCCCCAGGGAGGCGGGCAGCACTGTGATGGTATGTGGCGCCGGGCTGTGGTGACTCTGGGTTTGGTTCTGGGAGCTGACCGGCGCCGTCTGGATGATGGTGTTGAACATCTTCCTCCTGGCGTCCTCGATCTCTTCCGGGGACCAGCTGATGCCTTGCTTCAGTCGCTGAGCGGTGAACCAGATCTTGATCTGCTCCTCGGGGAATTTGGTGACAACGGTCAGGTAGCACAGCTCAGCCTTGGTGGGGTATGGGAACTTGCTGAAAGAGGTCTTCAGGAAGGAGGAGGAGTCCATGGAGGCGCTGTAGGTGGGGATGCTGCTCAGAGGGATCATTACCTGCAGGGAGAGACGGAAAATCAGGGTGGAGTCGGATTGAATCGTACAGTTTAACGACATAGATGAAACCTTTATATCAAAATATATTATAAATATACATTATATATCATATATTTCATATCAGTCGATATTGATATTATTTCAAATATCTGAAATATTGCTGAAACTTGTGGCATAACCTTTCCTGTTTCATCCACATCAGGATGAAACTACTCATCCTGATGTTTCTGCAAGCTCTGTATTGTTATAGGCTCAGTTGGCTGATCCAACAAGACAATGATTGTGGAAATGAGTTGCCCTGAAAAAATTTACATAATAATAATTTGTACTGAGTGTGAATATGTTGTTTACTCACAAATGGTTTAAGCCACGTTTTTCAAGCTGGACCTCATTGAAACATACACTTTCCTGTCCAACTTATTTTTGTTGGAAGTTTTTAAGAAAGTTCTGACCAAAACACACATCAACACTGGTTTTGCATTGACCTCTTAACGGTCACTCCAAAAGTACTTTCATGCAAGTCAATGGGTCTGGAGGACACAGCTGTCCTCATGAATCTTAAAGGGCTCCACTTACGGCCACATTAAAATTGTGTGGCTTATTGTTCAAAACCAGATCCACAGGCAGGAAGGCAACAATTTTAAAATAACTAAAAACAAGTAACGCAAAGTATTCCACAAAAATGTCAGATTGAAAATTTTCCAACCTAATTGTTGTTTTTAATTCGTTGAGCTTTTGTGTTTTCACACCATCCTGGACTACTGATGATAAAACCCATCATAAAAAAGAAATAAAATGTACGTTTCCTTTCGCTGATGATTGCATATAACCCGTGTACTTGAATAGTAAATTGTGTAACACTTACACAAAAGCCAATTCATACCTTGGGAAGATTTTGTGAGGATGAGGATGAAGAAGCGGAAGAAGCAGTAGAGGAAGCTGTGATAGGTGCTGAATGGTGAAGACTTCGGTTCTGAGCTACAGACACAACCTGAAAGGAATTAAAAACACAATTAATAAAGTAAATTCACTTAAAACAAATAAAACACCAGTATCAGTGCCACCTGTGTGATGGGCGTCTTCAGTAGGGGTAAACCCGTCGAGCCGTTGACAATCTGGATCGCCGAGGGCAGAGTGGTCTTGCTCGTTCCGTTGTGGACGATTGTGGAGACGTGGGTGACTGTAACAGCAGAAGATTCTTTTCTTTCGGATTCCCTGGATATAGAGGCAGGATGCACGTCCGAGGCGGGCTCGTCTGACACCGAGTGAGACACCACAATCCTCTTGGGTTCAGATTTGCCCTTCAGCATCCTCATTATTGGCGTCTTAGTGATGGAGATTTCGCTGTCCCTGCACAGCTCTGCCCCTATCACCAGGTTCTGCTCCACCACCACCCTCCTCTCCCTCCTCCTCAGCTGCAGGGTCGTATTCAAAGTGCTAGGGTGGACTCTGGCGTTGTGCAGAGCTAGCCCCTCAAACTTTGGCGCCGACACGCCGCAGCTCATGCAGACGAAGCCAGGGTCCGCCCTAAAGTCCGGGTGCCCCGTGTAGACGTGATCTAAGAACAAGTTGAGGTCGTGAGTTTCAAAATTGCACAGCTTGCAAGTGTAAGTGCCGCCGCCGCCGTCCTTATCTGCATCCCCCGCCTCCTGATTTGGGTCACCGCTGGCATCCAGAGGGCTGCGTCTGTCACCTCCAGGAACCCTGGAGTGACGGAGTGGAACCAGAGAGTCCCGCTCCGCCTCCTCCACAGAGCGGATGACCTTACTGGGGATCATGCAGGGTGTAGTGGACTTCCTTTTGCTGGCCATGGTGAGACCAGAGGGAAACGAGGTGGGCGGGGGGTCAAATGGCTGAGGGGCTGAGAGAGAGAAGATGGATTCCTCCTTCACTATCGTCCAGTCATGGGGGAAGGCGAGTGGACGGGCTCGTCCATAAGTCCCCAACTGATTCTCTGCAGAGGTTTTAGTAGAATCCTGAAAAAGAAGAGAGAGAAAATTAAAATATCTAAAATATCTAGATCACCTGGAATTTAGACAAGGTAGGCCAACAAAAATAAAAGGATTTCTTACAGAAGTTTCATGTAATATCAGGATCTTCAGGGTAAAAAAAACATCTTTAAAGTATTAAAGCTAAAAGTAAGGTTGAACTTTCCCATCCCCTGAAACTCAATCTCATTTATGATGCCATTCAGTCTCAGTCTGCCTCCTCACTACAGGCTTTTTGGGAGAGACCCTATACTACCCCTCTTACTCCCCTCCCCCATGCTACTCCTTCTCACTTCCTCTCTTTCAGACACACCCCCACAGAGACTGTGAGCTGTGTGCCTCTGAAGTGGCACTAAACACATTTCAATGCACTCTGAATATATTTTTCTTTTAAAATTTGCTGCTCAATACAGCCAGGAACTTGACAATGAAGCAACGCTGCATTTCATCACATATTTTCTGGAAAGACACATTCCTGAAAAATCAGGACCAACAGCAACACACCTGCATCTCAAAAAAGATTTTTAAAAATCGTCCCACATCCAGAGTCCGAGTCTTTATGGGGAGATGGCGAAGCTTCCTGTGGAGTGAAGGGGTTCGCTCCTCCCTTTCTTTCCGCCTAACATGGAGGCAACGATGCAGGATTGAAGGACGGCTTTAGGGCAATTACTCTCACAGCTATTCTGCCCCAACATGACATCTCATGCAAAGAACGAGAAGCTCACCGAGCCTCCACAGCTGAAACGCAGAACAGCGTTTCTTCTTGCAAAAATGTTCCTTAAACGTTAAACACTGAACACAAAATTCACCGAATAGAAGGGGATCCAAACTGAAACAAGGTGTAATCCTCTTCCTGCAACATATTTGTGCCAAGGTGTGAAAGAAACCCAGATTGCATGTGGTCATTAAATAAATCCCTCCTTTTCTGGTTGCATATCTCTTTCTCGAATTGCAAACCTGCTGCTTTTCTTTGCACCTACAACAGCATGAGCAAATGCTTGGTTTGCCCCACACATGGGTCATGGTACATTAGCTCTGCGCTCAGTTAACCCCCTCAGGACTGGGGTGTGACACAACGTACAAAGAGTTCACTTTGAGGAACCAGAACGAAGTCAGCCTCTAGATTTATCTTTAAAAAAAAGAAATCTGCATTAAAGGAGGACTCTTTGGGCCTTTTTAAAGGTAAATAAGGGGGCAGAGTGTGAGTGTGCTTGCATACATCTGTGTGAGGGGTTAACGGGCAATTGAGGTTCGTCTCTGAGGGAACATGATGCCCCTCTCCCCCCCTTCTTCCACCCCACTGAGAGCAGCAACTGCCCTTGGTTTGAGCTGCCGTCTGCCCCTCCTACCTAGACCCCCACCCCAACCACCGCCGCCATTCAGTTCTGCATCAGGGGGCACCGCTCTGCCAAGCCAGGCTGGTCACATGACCGACACAATGGCTTATGGGTGGGCAGTCGCAGTCATCCATCACGTGGTGTGCTGGGTGTGGGTGGCAGGCGAGAGTAGAGAGAGGGAGAGCAAACGGTAGATGCTGATGATGGTGGGGGGATGGGCAGGCCGTTTGAGGTGGGGTGTGGGGGGTGATGGTGGTGTTAACTATCGTCAAGAAACCACTGAGGTGTTTCTGTGAGGAATTTTCCTTCATGGTACCCCCCCTGCCCCACCACTGCAACCAGCCTACCCCCGCACTTCCGAGCCCCCGTTGTGCTCCGAGGTTCAGTCACACACTGTTTCCCTCCCTCCCCACCGCGCTGTGAAGCCTGGAATGTTCTGCCAATGGACACAACCTGGAGCTCATGAAAACCAGCTTGCAGTGCCTTCCAACACCAAACCGAATGGGTATAAAACTGATTGAGAGGCGTCACTTAACTCAGGTGACGGCTGAAACAAAGTCCCCTGGCCTCATCGGTTTTTGCTTAGGCAACTTCGGTCAACTTGACCACCGATTCTGTGCGTTGACATTCACCGACTGACCATCCTAGCCATGATGGTAATGTGGATGTGTTTTGTGTGACACTGTCAACGTTTGTACGTGTGAATTTCCTGTGAGGTTGAGAGTAAAGTGCAGGGAGGTGGGTGTGTGTGCATGTGCATGTAACGTGCGGGGGTGGGTGTCTGCATGCCTGTGTGAAGCCTGTTTATGAAGGTGGTGAGGCTGCCATTTTTTACTGTGTGAGAGATCACACGTCTCCCAGTCCCTCTCAGACACACACATAAAAACAAGGTCTTAAATGTCTGAGCTTGAAACCAAAGATGAATCAATCAATCGGGCCAGAGGATGAAATTGGGCCTATTTTTTTCTTGATCAGCTGAGATTGGAAATCAATAAGGGAAACAGAAAAGAAAAAAAACATATTTTTTAATTCAATATAATATAAAAAAACACATTAAAATTGATAAATACCTCCATACTCTAAGTTAAAAAAAACTACCAATGCAATAAGTCAACAAGAGAGCAGAATAAACACAAATTTCCCCTCGATCGGCTCTGATCTTTGATAAGTGAAGTGCTTTCCTTTGCCCAATAAATGCAACAAAGCTAAAAACTGCCCCCATTTTATGTCTGTGAATGCACCAAGAGAATGTACTCTCATGCACATTTTTTCAATGTTATTAAAAGATCCAGTTTAAGTAGTAGTGTTTAAGTGCTACTCAAACTTTAAAGCAGTCGTAGTTTAAGTATTATTTCCTTTGCTGCCTATTGGGTTGCTAACCGCTACCACTAACGAAAACAAAATAACAGATTTTATCTTCGTGTGTCCCCAGGTTCCACCTTAAAACCAGAAACTGATGTGGTCCAGAAAAAGTCTGATCTTTTTAAAACCGAAGGCATCTTCGCTTTAGTAGAGTATGACGCCAAATAATCAGCTCACCTGAGAATCCTGCAGCTGATCACTTGAGACTACAGATGCTGCTCTAGGAAACAAACCTCAACTCTAATGAGTGTTCTGCACAGGCCTTTCCTCAGCTGCTCCCGTTTTATTCCTCCCTCTGCCCCCTCCTGCTGTTCCCTCACCCCGCCTCCCTCTCCGAACAAGTTTGGCACTCGGAGACAGGTCGGCAGCGGCACTGGTGTGTTACTGTCCCCATGGCAACCACCTCCTAGCCCCCCGCCTTCTCTTACCAGCTCACTTCTCTAAAGCACACGCATGTGGGTAAATGCACGCACACACATGCACACACACACAGCGAGATCTCCTGTGCCATGCAGTCCCAGGCCAGAGTGGGGCTTGTTTGTTCCACACACCCCTCAGAGTGGTATTTGGAGAGTCCCTGCCCTGCTCCTATTTCAGTGCAGCTTCCCGCACCGAGCGTTCCCGTCTCTCCGATAGGTGTGGCTGCCGTCTCCATTGGCCGGAGCCGACGGCGTCTCTTCCTGTCAGGGCTGTGTCCAGACATCTGCCATCCTGCCCCTATTCCCCCTGCTTCCCCCACAGCACTCTGTGGTCCTGCAGGGGCCTCCGTCACACAGGGTTGCTATGTTCTATGCTGCAAGAGCTACGCCAGATGCTATCTCACTCATTCAGGGGAAGAGGGCCCTAAAAACAGCCTTAAACCCCAAGTGTGTTCCAACCAATTATCAAGACTGCACCTATGCGGCGGCACACGCCCGATCCACCTTCCAGTGTCTGCCTCCACGTCTTCCGCCATGTTTTTCTTTGTCTTAGTACAAGATAAAAGTGCTTGTTTCAGCTACTTTCTCCCACCATAAACCAGCACCTTCCAGCTAACCTCCAGCTGTCAATCACGCGCTCATCTTGTGTGCATCTCGACTTGTGTCTTCCACAACAATCGGGAAACCTCAATTACAGTGTTCCTACATCGTTTTTCCTTCCTTCCCTCGGATCCCTGAGAGTCAATGTGGGCTGCTCCTCGGGTCAGGGAGAGGATGGGCTGCGTGGGCTGCACCGCTGTGGCTGCTGCGGCTGCATGGATTTAAACTGGACTGCTGAGAGGGGAGGGAGAGAAACATGGCGGTCGCTCTTTGTAGTCCACCCTAAAATGGCCGACATCACAGGCTGTTCACCAGTCAAGCAGAGTGAAGATATTGCGACGATCCAAACTAGTCTGCTACAGGCCCGGTCGGGATTTTCTTGGTCATAACTGGTGAAAAGTTAATTATAAATTACACGGTTGGATACAGGAAAGATAAAACGACTCAACTCGCCTAATGCGGTCAGAACATTTCTCATGTTAACTGATTCCTTAGAAGAGTTATTAGCTACATAAATCTGGAGCTACTCAGGAAAAAATAAAACAGCCTGTAGAGCGAAGTGGTCATAGCGGGGGCGGAAGCAATTAATCAGATAAATTTCTCAATAAATTATTATTTCAATAATCGATTAATCGTTCCCTGGGGTATACATAAAAAGAGGCTATTTTCTGACAAAAATAACAAACTTAGAGCAACAGTTAAGCCAAAATTATCCAAAGAATATCTTCATTTTGCAATCAAGATAAAAAAAAAGAAAGAAAATTTGCAAAGCATCTTTTACTACTGAAAACAGCAGTCAACAGATCAGCCCTATGCTGTAGGGCTGAGCTTTTCACATTTTGATGTTAAAAGTATTTTAAACTGCAAATGCATCCTCTGCTACAAACTATTAAGCATGCAGTAAGAAGATGCTTTCGTATTGAATTTTAAGCAAGAAAAGGTTTTTTTTGCATCAATTTGCAAAAATGTCTCTTTTTTTTACTTAAAATGGGCTCTAGTAAAATGCCTTCAGATTTTTATTTCCTACAGAAATAACATAAAACATAATACTAGTTATACACCACAATGAGAGCAACAAAGCTACAAGGCAGAGATGTTTTTGTGAGACTCAAACTCAGTTTAAATAGTTTGTCACTTCCACAACAACGCCATTTGTTTTGCTATGTTGTTGTAAATTGTTACATAATATAGATAAAATCTAACCTCCCACAAACCAGCTTCCAAATGCACATGCCTCTCGTGACGTCACATAAGACTGTGGGGTATTTGCTGTTAATTCGACGCTTTATTATCAGTCCAATTCTTCATCTAAATGTTTTAATTTGTATTCTGTGCAGCTGCAGCAAAGTGCTTGAGCTCTATTTGACAACGCTGCCTTTTAAAGAAAGATTTGGCAACAATAAAACAAATGTAAGCAGTTTGTGAAGAGAAGGGGGGCACATTGGAATAGGATGCTTCACATTATATGCCAACCTCTGTCAAAAGTCATTTGTCTCCGACAGTGTTTCCTAACGCCAGATGATCAGCCCGTTTCTTTTTAAAGAGACAGCAAGAAACTTGAAGGTGGTGGAGTCGCCCAACGTTCAGCTTCATCAGCTCCGACCACTGGAGGTCAGATGAAAACTCAGAAATGTTGTTTTCCTGAGAACGTCAACACTTCCCAGTATGGAAGTTACGACTGAGTGGAAAGAACTCCGAGTGTGCTCTTTTTCATAAGTGACGTGAGTTGTTTAAGAATGAGGCTGTATTTTCTGTTATCGGGAAATGTCTGCTATTCATTCGAGCCGCAAGGGAGATCAAAACTTTCATAAGACGGCAGAATAAAGTGGTTGATTTGTTTTTATCCATAAAAAAAAACATATTCTAAAATGCTAATTATTACCCAGTTGTGTTTCTGTCAATTTAATTTAAAAAAATGCACACCACTGGACAGTTATTACAAGTTCAACATATTTTCTCACATGATTGATAAGTTGATCACCTCATGCTTTTCATGAGTTCTTATTTTTATTCTCCATGTGATCATCAGCAATGACGAGGCAAGCGGCCACTAGTGAGAGTGGACCGTTGGCGATAAACAGAAAGCTGGATTAAGCTGTGCGTCGAACCTTTGACTCACGTGGACGTCAGACACAAATTAGCTTCCAGGGAAAGCTTTGGCCTAATCCTAGGAGTGACACAAACTATCAAGATAAACAGAAACGCACAGACCCAGCTTTTCTTGGTCGACAGCAATATCCGGTTTCCTTTGAGATCTGACCTGCTGATTCTGGTCATTTTTATCGAGGGGTGCAACAGATTTCACTAACAGAACTAGCAGTTTTCACTATCAGAAAGAAGATGAATACATGTTAATCTCTGCTTATGCATCAAGGCCTCCAAGACAATTTTTTATTCAACCCAATAAGTGCATACATTTAAATGTTTGCTGACGTCATTCTCTGAAAAGGATTTGAGTTCTAAGCAGGGATAAATGTAATCAATAAGAAAGAAAACGTCCATTTATTTCTCTGTTCCTCCATTCAGTCCTGTGCAGTAGTTTGAAATGCTTCATAAATAAAGCTGTACTGCAATGTTTATGTCAGAAACAATTAATGAGTCAATTAGGGGGGAAACCAGCCGATTGCGATCTCTAAAGATAAACAATCACTTGAACGCTTCACGAAACAATAACAAAAATAAACATTGCTGCTTATTGTTTGTAAACTCCGGGTCAGTCTTGATTCAAACTAAAGTCGGTCTGAGCCAACATGTAACTTTTCATGAACTGTAAAATATTTCGACAGTTTATTTACTACTTCTTTGAAACAGTATTTTGTAGAAATGCGGTATTTGGAGTGGAAAAAAAGTGTCTCGACGCGTCACTGAGCACAGCAGCTCTGAACGTATCCGAAAATGATGCATCTTCCGCTCAACTTAAGGCGGAGTAATCCCCAACTTAATTCGCTCGTGTGCATTATTAAGGCTTGCAAGCAGTATGGCCAATTCAGATAGGAGAAAAGAGACGAGCCCCCTCCACAACCCCTCCACACCCCAAAAAACAAACAAAAAAAAAACCCTACACTGTCTCTCTCTTTTTCCCACCCCTGTCGGCTGTCGCCATTTTAAGCAGGCGACATGCAGCTGGCCAGCGCTGCTGAGCCAAAAGCCCACAAAGGTGAGGCTTTCCCTCAGCTCGGAGAAGTTTGAGTTGAGATGAAGCACTGAAATATACGGGTATCAACACACCACACTCACCTCGCTTTGTTGGGTCTCACTGTGCGCAGTGAACGTTCTTCAAAAAAAAAAAAAAAAAGAAAAAAAGAAAAGTTTACATTGATTCGGGCTCACGCAGGAGCCACTAACGGACTTCGCTGATGACAACTTATAGGTGGAAGACCCCTCCGTCCATCGGCTGCAGACAAACGCGACACCCGGCGTCCGGACAGCGACGCTCTGTCTTGGGGCTCGTGTCTGATTCGCCAGGCTCGGCTCGGCTCTGCTCCGCGTCGGTGTTGGAGCAGACAGCGGAGGGGAGGAAAATACGACGGACGTACCGAGGGAAGAGACGCACACGTGACGCAGACGTCACTGACGGTTGAGTTGGCGTGAGGGCTCGAGCTCGGAGATGCGGAGTGAGAGAAAGTGAGTCAGATTCGCCGTCTCGACCCCCTGACCCTGCGTACCTCTGCTCTGAACTCCCGCTGAAGTGTCTCGCAGAAACTAACAGAATTGCGGATTAGCGTGATGTTCGAGCAGCTCTCACCTGTCCCCCTCCTCTCAGGTAACTTCTCTTAAAGGGATAGTCCCCCCAAAAGACACCCCGGACTATAAAACCCTGATTATGTCTGACTGCAGTAAATGCACCCATCTATCATAACTAATGTCTTTGCCTCTGCTGAAAAGAAATGCATCCCCACAGTCCTTCACAGTCCACCTTTCAGAATTAAAAAGCACACTTTACCAAAACTTATCGCGTTTTCATGACTTAATCATAATATGACACTTTAATAACGTTTTATAACCGAACTCAATTTTTTGACCTAAGAAAAGAGTGATCATTCTGTTCTCACTATTTTCACAATATTTAAACAACCAATTCAATGCAAAAGAAGAGAGGTTATAAGGTGATTAATGCATGTGTTATTTCAGTTGCATAAGCATTATTTTGAAAATCCCCACCAAATGTATCAAGCATACATAACTGATGAACAAACCAACAATTATTTATCTAATTATATGAGAGAATTAAGCTAAAGTATTTGTTACACAGTATTTTTATATCAAATACCTTAAATGCATGCTACATAGTTCTACTCAATTGATATTTTCCATAGAAAGTTTGTTCTTGTACCTGAATACTTTTTAGAAAGTGATTTAAGTAAATATACCCAAATAAAATGTGAAAAAAATAATCAACATTTTTAATTATTAATTCAAGTTAAAAAATTTGACAAACTAAAGGCGTTTTATGAAGTGCTTCTGTTTACATTAACTTCAAATGACTCTTGATCAGGTCTAAGCAATATTTAAAATATTGTTCTTTTCATGTTTACTGGCAATGATGGAGATGTAGAGAGTTGCTAAAGTTGTGTATCAGATTCCCTCTTTTGTGTTCAGATAGATTACCACATGTTGCACATAATTTTCATTCCCTGGGCCATTATTGTTATGACCATGAAGGTGTAAGAGCATCCTCCTATCCGTCAAAACAATTCACCTATGACCTCTCAGAACAACGTTGCAATGATTTGTTACAGGCCATAAATGGACAGTAAATGTGTTGTGAATCAAGGAGGCATTTTCTTTAATTAATGTGATTATGGAATGATATTAAAAAGTTATTACACTTTAAAATATAGCACTACTTTTTTAAATCTGAAAATACGTTTTGATGTAATTAGAGATGATTTATTATCAGCCCCATGAATAAATAGTGACACAAATATCAGTAATCACGTTTGAAGGGTAATTTGTTTTGTTTATTGTTGACTTTCTGTCATTACATTAAGCTATGTCTGCATGCCTTACAGAAATTAAGTACATTTATTTACTATATATATCCATTTTGAGAATAACAAAATGGATATAATTTCAGTTCAAGTCAGTTTAATTCAATTCATTTTAATTTAATTTAAAGCAATTCAAAATACTTTATGAATCCAGAAGAGAAATTAATTGGAATTTTCACTCTTATTTCTTCAGAGCAATCACTTCAATAAGAAATTCAATGATTACTTTGGACTCATTTGTTAATAGACTCCAGAATCACCCATTTGTAGTCACACTAATTTATTTTATTGATTAAACAATGCTCCTACTACCAACCCATCAGTACAGACAGGATTTGGCATGTGTTTTTTCTTGTTTGTTTTGAACTTTGAACTTTTACTTCATTTTCAAAACCTAACAATGAAACTGAACAACTGGATAATACTCAAAGTTGAAGCTGCCTCAGAAAAAGGAGCAGAGACATGGCACCCTGGTTATGAAATGTGAAAAGTTCTGGTTAGAACAGCCTAGGGAAAGAATCTAAACAAACATAAAATTAGTACCTACTTAAAAAGAAATGTGAAATACCATCAGCGAATTTAAGGCCCAACTGTATCAAGTTCTATCAATGTCTGACTGTCCTCCTGAAATAGAAACAGAGCTTTTTTTAAAACACCTTAGTTGTTAGATTAAATACATTACATAAAGGTGAGTTAATAAAAGGAAATATGATTAATGAGCACCATGGGAATCCCATTTAATCCTTCAGTAACTAACAACTAAAGACTGGTCAAAATCAGACAGGTGTTGCCCCTGTGACATCACCAGGAAGGAATTATGCCAGCAGAATTGAAAAGCAATTGTCACGTTGCATTAGACAATGTGAAATAGCTTTAAGTTTTGAGAGAGGGACACTTTGAAAGCACTAGAAAGCAAAATATTTCATCATGTGGTCCACTTCATGGCTGCTCGTTTTCATCCAGCAATAGACCTACACACATATGCTATAAAATTGTCATAAGAAACAGCCCAAAAATTGTTCAAAGTGTAATCTCTACATACAGGTATGTGACTTTATTATTGGAAGCCAAACTAAAAGGCTAAGTTACTTTGTGAAAGTCTTTGCTATGTCTACAGAGCCATTGAAATAAACATATCACCTTCATGGTCATAGATTCAGAACAGTCCGAAGAGCTCAGGGTATAAAAAACATTTTTAAAAAATACACAGAAGATAAAATAATGGAGATTTGATGGGATCTGAGATGGGAAATAGAAACAATGATATTCATTAATATTCACAGGCACGTACAGTGGATCAAAATAAAATATTGTTAATGCACCAGAAGAAATCAGCATTTTCCTGGCTCAAGCTATTTAAAAAGTGTCAGGAGGACTTAGTGTATTGAATGGTTGTAATTTTTTACTATAAAACAGCATTAATGATTCCTTAGCAGCCAAAGGTTCAACAGAATGGTTAAATTTTCTGGCATAAATCTGTCCTTACTAACACATTGCTGGTGTGATAGTAAGTGACATAAAATAATAATAATAAAAAAACCTTCTCATGACTTTGTAGTTTCAGACTCCAACTTGGTTCTTGGATGTTAGCATAGACTCACAACTCTCTCATCCCTTGCAAAACCCCCCAAAAAACTGACCCAAATCAGTGGTGCTCCACATGGACTAATCTGAAGTGAGCAACAATAAGCAGCATAAGCCCACGTGATGACTATCCTGCTTTTGTTTAAAAAATCCTTAAGCAGCTTTTTGTTATAAATTTGTTCCAAACTGAAAATGCTGACACATCGCCCACCACTTCCTGAATGAGTCAGTTATTCAAAAGAGAAACTGAAATTTTCTTACTAAGTGTCATAACAAAAGCTTAAAACAAATTTTTATAAAGAAAATAATGATGTTAATCAGAAATGAGCAATATCAGGGAATAATGTAAGGAATTTCTGCTGTTGATGGGAAGTGAAAGGGTTATTTAGGTCAACACAAAACATTGCTGGGATGTGCTTTCTCCTGAAACTGTTGGACTGGAAAAGGAAGCGACAGAAGTTAGAAGAAATGCAATGTTGGTCCATGAGTATTCACTTAAACAAAAGGGATAAATCCCGATGTTCTGTTTTGTCAATTAAAGTCCATGCAAGAGAGTATTGCTATAGAAAATGCACAGATCACTAAAACCAGATTTCATGTTATCTTACCTACAAAAACACAAAATTCTTGGAGACAGAAAACTAGGGGAAAAAAAGAAATCAATTTAAGCTTGTTTTTTCCTTAAGTTGGTAAAAAATAATAGCTTTGGAGGCCCTCCAAACATGTCCCATTTTACCGGATAATTTTACATCCTATGAATAGTTGAGCAACATCTGAACCAAACACATGTTGTAAAATACTTGAGACCAGCATGATGCTGGTCTTTTTGTGAGGCTGAGAGACAAAGATGAAGCCTTAGAAATAAAAAATTGAAAAGTGTGGTGTTCTTCTGTATTTATGCTTCTTTATTCTGCACGTCTAAATAACATCCAGTGTAACTAACTGGTTGAAGGGAATTCTTCTTCTCCACCGTCGCTACGTGCATACTCTATATGAGGGAGTGCTGTAAAGTCAACGACTCAACGCAAGCGATTTGTTGTCCCCCTCTGCTGGTCAGTTGGAGTGAATGCTGTACATAATGACCATTCAATCTGCTGGACTAGTTTCTAACTAAACTGTTTTGTTAGAAAAGTTTCTAACTAAACTAGCTGTTTAGTTAGAAACACGAGAGCGCCACCTTCTGGCCTTCTACACCAGTGACAGTAAAGACAGATTAAAGTAAAGGTTTTATAGTTGAAACACTGAACTGACTGAGGAGTTGTGAACCAATCGTGCCGTCCCATCAGTTGCCTGTTGTCTTCACATGCTGTTATTTCTGAGTTTGATGCCTCATCCTGCACCTCAGTCTTTCTGTAACTTGACATTTGTTGACCCAAACACACAGCAGACCGCTGATGGACGACCCCAGCAGCTCTTCCACCGGGCTCAGCAAGTTTTCTGGAGAAAACCCAAAGTGTAATGGTTAAACACAAATTAAGAAGAATTTGTCTGCATACATTGGCAAGGTAAGTAGGCTATTCTATGGCTATATGTCTGATTGTTATTTAAATTGTCATTATTACTATTATGTTTCTGTAGATTTTTTTTGTTTTATGAGTTAGTTTGTAACCAGTTGGTCTCTGTAGTATATTTTGTTTGTTGGCTCTTAAGCACAGTATATCAAACAGGGACATAAATATTATAGCATGGTTTAAATTATAAACTTTGATAATCAGGGGATTGTAAGTAAGCCATTTTATTGAGATAAAGGATAGAATTAAATAAGTGTTCAAACAGAAAAAGAGTGGTAAGCCAATTATTTTGTTTATGTATGCATGTTTTATTTTTCTGTCCTACAAATTGCTTGTTTTTAAAGACCTGTTTGCAATAAATCAAATATTTGTTCATCAGAGTAAGCTAGAAGCACTTAAGTGCTGCTATTATTGTTTGTGTGCTAGAAGTGAGCTAAGGTGGAATAATTTGTTTGTGCCAGGTTGTAAATATTTTTTTCAAAGCAGGTCAAGGAGAATCCAGTGCTGTAAGGGCTGTTAATTAATGGAGATACTTGTTGCTCTCATTTCTTGTTTGTCAACAGTCGTCCTTAACAAAGAACGGAGCGTGTTGATAGGGATGTTATGTGAGATATTGAAGCTGTGTAATAGCTTTGTTGGGCCAGCAAAAGCAAAAAAACCTTGCGAATCACTGCAGTACTTCAGTTGCTGTTATGACTCTGGTCCAACAGAGGTCACTGTGGTTTTCATTCAGTCACTTTGCCAAAACACTGCCTAAACGTCGCACTATCTGATTGGCTGGCTCACACTGGGGTTAAACAGTGTTGCGCATGCGCCAACTCCCTTTAACTGTTAACGACAGAAATTTGTCAGCTCAGCGGAGCTAAGGTCCGTCTAATATCCTCAAAAATTTCCTAGTACCACCTTGTTTTGGCCGGCGCCGGGGAGTTAACTCTTACTCAAGGTGTTTTTAGATACGACTTGCAACTTTTCAACGCGTCTTGATTGAAAAAAGCAGAAGAATGGCGAGCAGTTCTAAGCGGAAAGAGGAAAGTCACCTGCTGAATGGGGCTGTGAAGCAATCCACATGGAACAAAGCCTTCTGCGGTAATGCCGTTTGGGAAGAGAAGGTGGGTCATTTAAGCACTTTTTAATTGTATTTTTGTAACAATTCCTTTCTATTTTCTGCTAGAAGTTGTGAGTTTCCGGACTTTAATAACCGGTATGGATAAAGACATGTAGCCGAAGCTAACCCTTACGCTAAGGATTAATCTGGTTAGTTTAGCTGACTGGCATAATGAAAGATTTTCTTCCCAGGATCTGTCTGTCGTTAAAGCTGACATTTTGGGGCATTGGAAATTAGGACACTTTTGGTAAACAATTTTTATTAAATAATTGGCATTTAATTGACCATTATTATTTTGTTTTTACCACAAAAATGCATAAGAGAATATTGCACCTTTAAAAACAAAAAAGGCATCATATTTTTTTCCAAATTAAACATTACTTCTGAAATTAAGATTATGTCCAGTAATCCAATTGCTTCAATGTTTTCGTTATCTTATAATGAGACTATTTTTCAAATTAGATATTGCACCAATTCACAAAGGTCATCTAAATGGTTCCAACTCATATGCTGTCATGGTCTAGTTCTGTCCAAATTTAAATCTTTTTTTTGTTTTTTTTGCATTACGGTGTTTTCATATAGTTTCATTTAGGTCCATCTACATGTGTAGCAACTTTATGCTAATTATAATACAGTATAATCAAAATCAGTTTGATTGTACTGTATAATGTTCTCTAGTAAACAGTTATCTGTCAAAGAAAGTTTAGTTGACTCCATTGAGATAGCTACAGTGACAACGTCAGAGAAATCTGCACATTACATTCCCTAAATAAAGTCAATCCTGTGCTTGATGTCAAATGTTTGAATTGTTTTTATTTTTATTATAATTATTAACAAAAGAAAATATATAAAAGCCTAGAGACCTCAAGACATTTAAGTGGGAAATTGAATTTTAATTGTCAGTTTCACTTAAATATAAATCTACCTCTACCATCTTGAAAAATACACAAATTCCCAGCATGGAAAGTAACTGAACTGTTGTGATTTTCTTTCCACTTTGTGCACATGTTGCTGTGTTCCATCACAGCTTGTGTGGCAGCTGCATTACAGCTTGAGTAATGTAAAACCGTAGATTGTTTCCCAACAAATTTTGGGACACCAATCCACCAGAAAGAATCAAATCAGAATGTCTTTTTTTTTTTTTCGGTTCTTGACAACTGAAAACCCAATCGCAATTCATTATCCCTTTAAAGTCAGTTTTGAAAACATAGCTTTTATTAGTCGCTTGTTTTAAACATGTGAAGTTCTGATCGTCTGACAGTGAAATTACTTACTACTGTTTCCAAATATACCTGGTCTATTTTTGGATATGGCCTTTGATTTATTTGTATTTTTTCAGTGTCCCTTACTAACGTGAGACTTTTAATGCACTTGGTTTCAATTGGGATAAATGAAGTGATCAGTGTTAATAGCTATGAATGGGTTGTAATTAAATGCTTAAATCTGGCCCATAACATTTATTGCCTGTCAATGTGGTTTTTCCACAGGATGAGTTTTTGGATGTGATTTACTGGCTTCGACAAATTATTGCAATTATCCTTGGTGTGATATGGGGCATTGCACCTTTGAAAGGATTTCTAGGAATAGCCATGTATGTATTCTGAGCTCGCTATCTAATATTTTCCAGTTTTAATATTAGTTTGTATGGGTGAAAATATTTGAAAACTTCTCATCTTCCCTTGTTTGCCTCTTTAGTTTCTGCGTCATCAATGCAGGTCTCCTGTACATATACTTCAGCAGCTTTCAGCAGATTGACGAAGAAGAGTATGGAGGCACGTGGGAACTCACCAAAGAAGGCTTCATGACATCTTTTGCCCTTTTCCTGGTAAATATACTAATATATATATATATATATATATATATATATATATTTTTTTTTAATTTTTTTTTTGCTAAGTTCAAAAGATCTCAAATAGATCTTAAATTGTTTTTATCTTTTATCTTGATAAAAGAATCAAGATACTTTTATCTTGATTCTGTGCTGGATAATTTTGTTTCTCTTATTTGTATTGTCCCACTTTGAAATGCATAAGCTGAGTTAAGGCTATGCAAGAAAATATTTATTTAGATTAAAATTTTACCCGAATCAATCACCAAAACAATCTATTTGAATTTTTTTTTCTTTACCAGGTGGTGTGGATAATCTTTTACACAGCTCTACATTTTGATTGAGAGGAATGCACGAAGAAATAAATATGAACATTTTTGTTGAAGTAAGTTGACAAGATGAGACTGAAGAACTTCATGGTTTGGGAGGTGTCAGTGCTCTACGTGAAGACGTCTTTGTATGCAAAGCATTATGGGAATGCAAGTTTGCTTAACAAGATCCGGCAAGATGAACACGTTCAGAAGCTGTACATCTCTTTCATTTGAGGCTTCCGTTTTTTAAAGGACATCTTTCCTTATGCTTCCCAAATTTAATTAAATTTTTTTTCTTCTTTTTGTGCCGTTTAAAAAATAACAATAACAAACACTAAAGTTGCTGAAAGTAAAAAAATTGATTTTATCACAATACATTGTTGATATAAAACGGAGCTCAATCAATCTACTTTTTCAAATTTAAATAACTGACATGAATCAAGACTTTATACTGCAAAGATGACAAGTTACAGCTACCAACCTGCTTATCGGTTCGATTCGACTCTTTGAGGTCTCAAGCAAACAAAGAGACATTTCAACATGAGTGTGTGGAAACCTTCCTTTTTTTAAAGTAATACATTTCAGATAAACAAAGCCACTCTATGTTAATTAATTCTGATTCCTTAGTTTTTTTAATACCTGCTCTGAAATTTTACAACTAAATTATTTGTGAAAAAATGAGGAGTCATGCTTAACAGTTATAGTGTCTCTTTGGAGCTTACGTAGTTTGTCTTAACAAGAGCCAGAATTGTTATTTAATTTGGTTTTGCTTGTCGAATGTTTGAGTCTAACAAAAGGGGAACGTTGCATCCAAAAACAGCTGGTAATAAATATATTCTAATATTAACGCAGATGCTGTTTGGAAAGAGACTCCTGTTTGCTCAAGTTCAGTCTTGAACTACAAAGAGGAGTGAAGGAGTTTATGTTCAGATGCAGACTTGTTTTTAGGCTGAACCTGATCTGTGCACTGCCATGATTTGCTGATGGTTTTTGTCTGCCATTATTCATACACTTGAGGTAAAAAAAAAAAGAGAAAAATGCAAAAATTCTATTTTTTTCTTTAATAGTAAGGGGTCTCCAATCCTAGTCTTAAAGAGGTACTGCACTTCAGGTTTTAGATGCATTCTGCTCCAACATATCTGAATCGAATGAATGACTTGTTACCAGGCCTGCTTATGAAAATCTTGACTAGGCATTGTAATCATTTGATGCAGATGTGTTGGAGGAGGAATCCATCTAGAAGTTGCAGGGCAGTAGGTCTGGATTGGAAACTACTCATTTAGATAAGCAATGTTGGAAAATTTATTTAAACTTTGTATAGTCTGTCATTTTTTTTTTTGTCAAATCCCATCTTGTATTACACAGATTTATTTGTATTTGTTATATCTCTTTAGATGTAACATATTTCTCAGTATTTTATAGTGAAGAAGCAGTTCTTGCTAAGATGTTATGATACTGTTATTCAATATGCAGCTGGTGTTTGAAAGGATTGTATTTTCTGATCAAATCTTTTGGGAATCATTAAACATGGGCTTCATTTGGCCTCCATTTTCAAAGACCTGAGTATTCTCATTGCAAAACTTTTTATTCTTTTCATGTATTTATTCTATAAGGAGCTATATCTTCATTGGCAATGGAGCATTTTCATGTACAACATAAAATGTCACGTAGTTGTGAAATATTAGAAACAGGTAGAACTTCTGGTTCCAGGACGTAACATTCCAATATAATTTTAGATGCTTATATAGTGAACAGTTTTAAATGCTTTTTATTTATTATTATTTTATTTTTTATGTATTAGTGTTTTGAAGAAAATTTATATATTGGAGAGGATATAAACCGATAAATATAAGCTTGAATCAAAAACTGAGGAGTGTTTATAAATACACTTTTGTAATTTACTTGAAACTACATTTCAAGTATATATATATATATATATATATATATATATATATATATATATATATATATATATATATATATATATATATATTTCTATAAGCATAAAATTGATTCAGTTTTGAATATTTGAAGTAACAGCATTATTAAAAATTTTTGACCTCCGTATGTCATTATTTTGGTAACATGTTTTTTTTCTGGCCACTGCTTTGGAACCTCTGGAGATTGTTAGGGAAACATAAATTTTTTAATGAGATGAACTCTTTGGAAAAAATGCGGATGATATGAATTACAGCAACAATTTCCCTTTGGGATGAGTAAAGTATTGTTAATTGAATTGAACCGACTTCTGGACATCTGAAATTATTGTATAAAATTATCTCAATGTAAATGGCAATCCATATAAGCTATATTGATTATCACTATATGGCATAAAAGCCAGGACGGTATTTATCGTTATATGATACAATAATACGATTCTAATATTTTACAATGAATAATTAAACCGTGAGTTCTTGCTTATACCGCGTTCACCGATTAACTGGTGAATCGGCATGCCATACTCTGACATCATTCGTATGCAGAAAAAAAAATGATGTGACGTAGAAGCCAAGATGGCGGCTCCCCACTCCACGATGAAATTTTGGAAGCCGGGTAAGTGCAAAGAAAACAAGGGAGAGGGCTTGTAATGTTGATTTATTTCAGGTTGATCGTTGCACATGTGCAGTTACTGTCGTGAATCGATGATGAACGCGAGTCTCCAGACTGCAGAAAGCTGCTGCGTGCTTTCTGCAGTCTGAGCTCTTAAACTCCGGATAAGCTGCGATGAATTCAACCAAGACGAAACCAGTTTGGAATAATAACAATAATAATAATTTATAGATTGGTCGCAAGGCCTTTGCAGGGCGGTGCACCAGATCCTGGCTGTCATTCTTTGAAAACCCGCAGTTTGCGGTGAAACATTTTAATAAAACATCTCCTCCTCCTCCTGCTTTCCTTCGCCATCTGCTCTCCTCCAGGCGCCGAGGCTCCGGGGATCTCAGAGGAACGGGATCTGAGCTCAGAGACCACCGGATCCCCCTTCATCTTCAACCCAAACACGGCCCTCTCTATAGAGAAACAACGGCAAAAACTCCCAGTTTTTAAGGTTTCTCGTTGCTTCCACACACGCACAGCTCATTGTATTTGGCCACCTGCCTGTCAGTTTGTGCATTTTCTTATTTATTCCCAATGCAGCACAGAAACAACATCTTATACCTGGCTGAAAGCTTCCAGACTGTCATAATAGTTGGGGAGACGGGATGCGGGAAGACCACACAGATCCCCCAGGTTAGTGTCTGTAAAACCATCAAATGAGTTTGAAGCGTTTTGCCCAGAGATGCACAAATTCAGCAGTTTCCTCCACAGCGGTTCAATATGACCTTGAGTGAATGCTTAGAAGCCTATTTTTCTTTATAGAACAGAGTTTGAGCCACATCAGCTAAAGCTTAATGTATGCAGAATCTGTTATTCATGCTTTGTTCTCTCTTTTTCATCTGCCTTCAATCAGTACCTGCTGGAGGCTGGCTGGGCAGCAGAGGGGAAAGTGATTGGAGTGACGCAGCCTCGACGTGTGGCCGCCATCTCTGTAAGGGCTCAGCTTATGTCCTCTCACTTTTTGCCAATGTCATCCGGCTGCAGGCGAATTTGGTTCACGCTGTAGGACGCTTGCCTGCTTCAAATTTCAGGCTTTGTTCTCGTTTGCTGATAGGTGGCAAACCGTGTGGCGGAGGAGCGAGGGGCCCTGCTGGGACACGAGGTGGGGTACACCATCCGGTTCGATGACTGCTCCGATCCTCACGCCACGAGGATTAAGGTAGCTCGAGGAAGGTGGCTGCAGTCCGTCCTGTGCGTGGCGTCAGTCGGTCTTTACTAATGCCTCTGTGGTTGTAGTTTCTGACAGATGGCATGCTCGTGCGAGAAATGATGGCCGACCCGCTTTTAAAAAAATACAGGTACATGTTTGGAAGTAGAAGGTGCACTCACAGGCCATTTTGTTAGGCACACCTTTCCTATTATAAGAGGGGCAGAACTCTTTGGCTTTCATGTCGTTGATTGGTAAATATGGACGTGATGGCATCTTTCAGTTGTTGCTGACTTAAGCCCTTAATGCAACCCATGATCTAGCCATGCTGTCATGTTGTTCAGGACAAACTTGACCCTCCCATCTGAATGTTGCTGCTGAAATCAAGACTGATCAGACAAGGCAATGTTTTCCAGTTCATTATGGTCCGATTTCTACTCTTTTTCTCTCTTTTTTTTTTTGAACATTCTGTGGAAACCAAAGAGATAGATAAATATGGGAACCCCAGCAGATCAGCAATATACAACAGCCATACAGTTGACTGTTTTTTCTTTCCCATTCTGATGCTCAGTTGTTTCATCTTCACCATGTCATGTTCCTGGATTTTGGTTCACTAATTTGCTATTTGAGTAAATAAACATTTGAACATGTCTACCTAATAAAATGGCCAGAGAGTGTATATTTAGTTTTTGTTTTAAGTCAGGATTTATTTTTTTTGTCCATTTTGCATTAACATTAATTGGATGGGATCATTATTGGCTACTAAGTCTATGCTTTTCTTTTCAGCGTGTTAATGTTGGATGAAGCACATGAGAGAACTCTGTACACAGATATAGCCATTGGTCTACTGAAGAAGGTAATGCCAACTGATGCAATGTTTGTTGACTTTGGAAAAAAATCAATGATCTCTGACATTAAAAGTTTAGATTTCATATGTAGAGAAAAGTTCAGGTTCCAAAAAACTTGACGTAGCATTCAAAGTTGATTTGTATATGATTACATAAAAATTGACTTTTCTTGTTGTTGATCACCAGTTTGAACTAGACATATGAAGGTTTTAGATTCTTATCGTGCGAGTAAAAATACTATAAAATTATCTCTGCTTTTGTTTTATGAAGTAACAACACATTGATTTTTGATGTTTCAATAATTTCCATGACATCTGTTTATCTTTTTTTTTTTGCTGTGCAAGAACAGATACACACCTACTTATTTTAGCAGTGCTTTCTAATGAAGCAGATCAGTAAATTCCTTTTTGCTGTTCTACTCTTTATACGATAAGACAAGTATAATTAAATGATATCTGGTCAATTAATTTGATCTATGCTCAGCCAGACTATAGACAACTTCTCTAAAGGACTGCGGCTCTCAACTTACTGACCGTAGTTTTAAAACTATATTACCTCAATGAGAGAGTTCATATACAACAACTTATTTTCTTGTAAGAGAGAAACATGAAACATGGCAATAGGTGGGTGTAAGAGCCGTGATACGTTCAGTCTCCTCTACACTTTACCTGTTATTTTATTAAAAGTATTTTAAAATAATAGAATTGTAGAGCAATAGGCTACTTATTCTATCTCTAGATAGATTTGGGCCGACTTGTCCTGGTGAAGTCTTTATTTACGCTTGTTGGCTTTTATTTGTGTCCCTGCTCCAACCCACCTGAATCAAATAATTACCTGATAAACAAGACTCTGGAGACCAAGATTTGGTTTTCTCTGACCGAAACTGTTTGTCTCATGCCGCCTCCAAGTCATTTAAATGTTTACTGGCATCATAAAATAGCCCTGTGGCTGCAACAGCTGGCTGCAAGATTCAGTCCATTAAGGCAGACTGAGTTACCAATAGTGTTGATTGTGGTCGAACTTGGATCTGCCGTCGGTCCTTTAATAGCTTCTCCTGTGTTGCTATTGGCTGATCCTCTCAACTAATTAACTAATTGTCATTTTATCATCATGTAATTTCTAAATAACTTCCCAAACATTTGGATCTGATGTAATTCAGCTTGAATGTTGGCAGAAGGAGGGACTCGCACTGTGAGATAATCATGCAGAAACCTCACAAATACATAGTCAGCCTGTGGAAGCTTTTATAAAAGATTTAAACTACAATTTTGAAAGAGAGAGTTTGTTCATTCCTTGTTAAATGGGCAAGTTCTCATAATCAGTCAGTGCTTATATACTCGTCTGTAGTCATATCAAACTCAATTCAGCAAACTTCTTTTAGCTTTTTTAAATGTATTTTCAATCACTTTCCTCCGTTTTCTCTCTCTGCTTCCTCGACAGATTCAGAAGAAGAGGCGAGACCTGAGGGTGATTGTGGCCTCTGCCACTCTTGATGCCAAGGTGACTGCATCATTAAGATGAACAGATATGCTAGGCTAACTTGAAAAGAGCAACAACGACAAGCACCAGGGGAGCGTAGCCCTCAGGGGGAATAAGGATGCATTCACATCTGCGATGACCCGATGATGGATAGATGACCAGGATCGGGTCAAAAACACTCTCAGCATTAAGCAAGTCAGCTAAAATATGCCTGACAATTGCTATGATTTTTGTGTAATGAGGCTGTCATCTAATGCTGCAAACAATATAATAATTACAGACCTTGGCAGTTGTCAAATTTAAAACATTTGTGGTTTAATTGTTTTCTTGCAAATATATATGCATATATGTATTTTCTTGTTTTACCTCTTGGCGTATTTAATTGAGGAAAATAATTGTAAATATAATTGCAATTTTAAAAACTAAGATTTTTTTTTTCTCCATGCACTGTAATATTCTCACTACCTAAAGAAATTTCACGAGTTCTTTAACCTGAATGAAACCGGGGATCCGAACAAGGACACGTGTGGAATCCTGACAGTAGAGGGACGCACTTTTCCGGTGGACATCTTCTACACTGTCAGGTAGTCCAGAACGGAGCTTCATCCTGGAAGAAGTGATCACTTATCGCTTCCTTTGTGACTTTCATCTCTGGTTTATCCTTAGCCCCGTCCCAGATTACGTAAAAGCCACCGTGGAGACTGTGATGAAGATCCACGAGATGGAGGATGACGGGGACGTTCTTGCTTTCCTCACAGGGCAGGTCAGTGGTTATATGTATGTTTGCTATTTTTAATTTATTTATTTTTGCTTGTTTTTTTTATTTATAGGGTGATCATCCCCAAAGTCATTAAGCTTTTGTAACGCTGACACATACATATTGATTTTTCTTTATCCTTATATTAAAATCCATCTTAGGAGGAAGTGGAGAAGGTTGTGTCCCTCCTGCAGGAACAGGCCAGAGCTCTTTCTCGATATGGGATGAAGAAACACCTGAGGATTTTGCCCATGTACTCTGGCCTACCCTACGCAGACCAGATGAAAGTCTTTGAACGGGCTCCCCCTACTGTTCGGAAGGTGAATATTTATCTTTCTGTGGATTTCTATAGAGAAGCATTATTGTTTGGGTATTTTCCATGGTTGTTTCTCAATTTATTTGACTAAATCTATGCCAAACAAAGTATCCTTCTTAAAATTCTACTTGAACAACCTCAACAAACTGAAGATATAAGAATATTGTGGTTTCTTCCCTTCTGCCTGTCCTCCCATCCATCTACTGATTTAATGCTTCTGAATTATCAGGTCTTGGGAGGAAGCGTCACTCCTGTCTAAATGCCAACTGGGTATTTTTCATACTTTGGCTTAACTTGAGAAATAAGTGAAGCCAAAGCTAAACAAAGCTTTACGGCCAGCAAATGTTGTTACAAATATTCAGCTGCATCCTCAAATAGAGGTCCATGTGTGGCAATGACCAACCTGATAAGTATGCTGGTCCTCCTACTAGTCTCATAAAAATGAATTTAAGGGAATAGCAGACAGATTTCAGTGAGTTGAAATATTGATGTTTTCATTACATGTTTCTAAACATATAAATATATTTTCATCTTTATAGATTTCTTTTACAAAATTGTGCCACTCTGTTTAGGTTGAGACAAGAGTTTAATCGAAAGGTAATACTAATGTTTTGGGTCTTTTAATTATAGTCTTTTCTGATCCATTTTTATTGAGCTGAAGTGAACTCTGAACCTTTCTTAGATCGGCATGCTGAGTTATTTACTTTAGTGCTGTTTATCTGCATCTAAAGCTCATAAAGCACAGCTCAATTTGGATTGTGAAAAATTCTGCTGGTCCTGATTAGATGAGATCCTAAACTTTTCCGATTTTCTTCTGATCACATCACTGAACTAATTCTTTTCTACTTTTAACTCGAGGAAATGGGAATTCAGCCCTGATTCTGCGGCTGCTAGAAGGTGGAAAACCTGACTATGACCAACTAATTTAACAATAATCTTTTATTGAAAAATCATAAACTTACTTTGAAAACCTTAACTCTTGATGTTTACATGTGTTATTTTAGACACAAGTGTGTTACTATACAAAACATGCATGTGTTCTAACATCTTAGATTGTTCCCTTTTTGTTCCCATTTTGTTTTCTTTTTTTATTAAAAAGTGAAACTCAAACTGCAACCAAAATACATTTATTTGCTGAGAAGTCGCTTACCCATCAAATGATGCCCATGCTTAATCAGGCAGTTGATCTTAAACAGGAAACACCAGATGGTTCTAAATTTTTATCTTTTAGAAAGACTTCTATAAAAGGCCATTTTGGATATGATGACCTTACTTCTGTCCGTGTCTATCTTATCTTATTTCCTTTCTATTTCCAGATTGTGGTGGCCACAAACATAGCTGAAACCTCCATTACCATAAATGGGATCATGTTCGTCATCGACTGTGCGTTTGTGAAGCTCCGGGCCTACAATCCTCGCACCGCCATTGAATCGCTGGTGGTCACTCCCATCTCCAAGGCTTCAGCCAGCCAGCGGGCCGGGAGGGCCGGACGAAACCGACCCGGGAAGTGCTTCAGGCTGTACACAGGTTTGTGTCGGATTGCTGTAACAGAATCACAAGAAAGTACTTGAGGAAAGCCGGGGTGTTTTTAATAATCACCACCTTGTCTTTCTGTGCTTCATCAGAGGAGGACTATGAGAAGCTGCCTGCCGCTACTGTTCCAGAGATGCAGCGCTCCAATTTGGCGCCTGTGATCCTTCAGCTAAAAGCGCTAGGCATAGACAATGTGCTGCGTTTCAGTTTCCTTTCTGTAGGTCACTCACATTGGACCCACTCAGTGAAGTGATCACCCACTTTAATAAGAACTTCTTTAGGACAGCAGATTGTGAATTAATTCTCTCTCGTGGTTTATTGTATCAGCCTCCTCCTGCTCAAACTATGGTTCAGGCTCTGGAGCTTCTTTATGCTCTCGGAGGTAAGAGACATTTTGATTGTTAGCTGGGGGAAAACAGCTGCTGTTTTCACACTAGCCAAGCCGTGCAGCCACAGAAAGTGTTTACAGTCTGCGTGTTTGATGGCAGGTCTGGACCACTACGGCCGCCTCACTGACCCCCTGGGTATGCGGATGGCTGAGTTTCCTCTCAGCCCCATGTTCGCCAAGATGCTCCTGGAGTCTGGAAACTTTGGCTGCTCCAAAGAGATAGTGACCATAGCATCGATGATGCAGATTCAGAATATATTTGTTGTGCCGCCCAATCAGAAGAAAGATGCCGTAAGGGATTTTCCTTTGTTTTCGGAGCATTTTGTACTTTCTGCTTCATCAGCTTAACAGTTATTCTGTTTTTCTGGCAATCTGCCCCCCTGCAGGCTCGCGAACACAGAAAATTTGCAGTCGCCGAGGGAGACCACCTCACCATGCTGAATGTATACGAGGCATTCATTAAGGTACAGCACGCGGACGCATTCAGTTCAGTTCTGTGGTGGAAAACTCTTCAGGCTGTTGTGAACTCCCAGAACTTGTGCCTCTAATCATGGCGATGGGACTGTTTTTTTTTTAAATTTTCTGCAGCATCAGAAAAGTTCCCAATGGTGTCAGGAGCATTTTCTCAATTACAAAGGTCTGCAGCGCGCCATCACAGTGAGAGAGCAGCTGCGCCGTCTCATGAACAAGTTCAAAGTGCCACGAAATTCCAGTGAGGGTACGTGTTTGTCACAATAATGTTATATTGTATTAGCCAAGGCTTCCACAGACGTGAAACATTGTGACCTTACTCGTCTGCAGAGGTTTGACTAAGTCCTACTACTGCATGTTTTACACAGGCGACCCAGATGTGATCTTGAAGTGCATCGTGTCTGGATTCTTTGCTAATGCTGCCCGCATTCATCATTCTGGTTCCTATCGGTGAGAGTGCAATTCAGTCTTGGGTTGTTTATGACTTTCAGCTTTTAATTCGATTTTTTTTTAAAGTTTCGGGTTTTCTGTCGTCTTGCCAGAACTTTACGAGATGATCTCGAGCTTCACATTCACCCCAGTTCTGTGCTGTATGGAGAGAAACCTCCAAAGTGGTCAGTATGTGATCTTTGGTTCAATGTTTCTCATCTATTACTTTGTATCAGTGCATGAATTAGTGAATACTTTTGGTAAAATATTTTCAGATGTGGTTCCCTGTAAAAGTATTCAAACCTATAGATGTTGGAACTATAATCCTTAATATATTATATTAGAATTTTATGTGATAGAACCACAGAATGTAGGGAGAAATTGTGAAGCGGGACAAAAAAAAAGGATGAAAATTTAAAGTGTAATGTACCTCTAAACAAAATCTAGGATGCTGTATTTAATAAGAAAAAAGAAAGAATGAAGGGAGTCAGGAAATGTGTGTTAATTGTAATCCATATTGTCATTAAAATATTCAACTGTATATATATCTTCATATTAATCAGCCATAATACAGAGCATAAAACAACCTTCAAAAGTCACCTAACTGGTAAATAAGAGTCCACCTCAGTTTGATTTAATCTCAGTATAGTCTGTGGAAAGGGCTGGCTGTCCCCTTCAGCTGACAGGCTGGACAAGGACAGATTTAATCAGACGCCGGAGAAGCTGCAGGGATCCACAGCTCTGGGGGACAAATCTGTCGACAGGACATTTATCGCTCTCGCTTCCTCAAATCTGACTTTGACAGAAGCATGGTGACGAAAAAACTCGACTCATTTAGAGTTCTCCATCAACCACATGTAAGGGACACAGCAAATATGTTGTGAAAGTGGTGTGGTTAAATAAAATTAAATTACACCCTTTTGATGGAGATGGTGCAAAACTATCCTGAAACCATCTTCTGTACAAGATGGTGACGGCAGCATCATGGGATGGTTTGCTTCTACAGGAATTAGGAAGATGGTCAACAATGATGGGAGAATCGACGGAGAAAAATACAGGGTGGCTCTGGAAGAAGATCTTAGATGTGCCAAAAGACTTGAGGCTAGGATGGAGGTCGACCTTAAACATGCAGCCAGAGCAACAAGGGGATGATTTAAATTTAAAAATACTGTCACAATTGCATGGTCAAAGACCAAATATGAATCCAATGGAGAATTTTGGATTGTTAGCCTGAAAATTGGGCTTAAAATGTTCCAGTCTTAGTTGGACTAGTTTTTAAAGAATGAGCAACAATGTGCAAAGCTGATAGAAGCTGGTTCTTAATGCAATCCTTATTATGGGAGAGGAATTTTAAAATCCACCTCACATTTTACAGTACTTTGAGTACGGTCATTTGAGAAAAAAAAAAAGTTGCCCAACTCTTACTCATCACTTTTTGTTTCTCTCTTCTCAGGGTTGTCTTTAATGAAGTGGTGCAGACATCAAAATACTACATGCGTGATGTGACGGCTGTGGAGTCGTCCTGGCTGGTCGAGCTGGCCCCTCATTTTTACAAACAAGCTAAGGTATGGCTTGATCAATTACACCACATCCCCTAAATCATTTCTCCATGTTTTGACTAGTTTGTGCTCATTGTGCTCCTTTTGTCTTGTAGCATGGGTCACTGGCCAGCAAGAGATCCAGAGTCCTCTGAATAAACCATCCCAAAGGGAAAGCAAAACAACGTTGCCACTGTGCTCCCATCGTTTTTCATTGTATATATTTTATTGTCCATGTCCACCTAGAAAAGTTTCTCCACACTGAGTGGCCGTGTTACAATTGATCTCAATTGTAGATTTTTAAGAGGTAATGTCATTTTCTTGGCTGTGTGTTTGTTTACATAGAAATGAATGTTTGAGGAGGCCAGGCTGGGCCTGACGGGCATCGATTTAAGCAGGTTTCAGCTCCAGTACCACAGGCCCATCCACACCTGGCTTCATTATTATTATTTTCTTTCAAACTTGTTTTTTTTTCTGTTTCTGAAAAATACTGAATGACAATAGACTGTGATGTAATTTATCAATGAGGGATTTCTTTTTTAACCGTATTTGGTCCATTCATGTCCTAGGTGCCTTTATATTTTAGTCACCTACCTTCCACTCAGTTTATTTTCACCCAAGTTAAATTGAATCATCTTCACCTACAGATTTTATTTCAGGATTTTTCATTCTATTTTTTTATTCAGCACCTGGTTCTCTGATTGATACTGTGAAGAAGCTGCGTTTCTTTTACACTGAATTCCCTCTTAGCTCCAGTATAGCTCAGATTTAGTGGCCTTGTCACCACACTGTGCCAAATCTTTTCTTTTTTTTGTTTAAAACAGCTTGTTTCACATTTCACTTTTGTGTAATGTGTAAATACTCCCAAATGTTGTACATGTATCGCTGTGAAATTAAAACGAGGACAGAAGTGCCATTTGTTGCTGCAATAACAAAAAGCATTTAGACACACCTCTCAACCATTACAAGCCACAATATACGGTTTATTCTCTTAATTTAATTTAGGTCGTAATTCCTAATATGCACCAGATTCCATGTCATCTGCATGAACAACTTCTTGTGTTTTTTGCCCATATCTGTCCTCGGACCCTAAAAGCTTTACTTCACTTGGTCCACTGCTGGAATGGCAAAATTTGACATGTCTACTTTTGTTTATTTCTATAATAGAAACTGTTGCTAGAGTAGTTAAGTGAAACTGTAAAAATCACCCAAAAACAGCACATTACAGCTGGTAGTTTGCACTTAAACCTGTTAGATTATAAAATGAAGTACATTTGCATGTGAAATGGCATTCTAACCAAGACCTATACACTATGTAGATGTATTTCAGGAAAACACAGTTCCAGCGCGACTGAGATCTCACTCTTCTCGGTGCAGTCTGTGAAGGAGCCATCTGTAAACATGTGTAGCAGCTCACCTCCGAGACTAAAACTATCACCTGTCCGTTTCTCGTGACATCCTTAAATAAAGCCTTATTGTCATACAATAACTGATTGCTTATGGTTGCCTTTTCGCGTTTAGTTGGTTCTGCTTTGTCATGCAGTCTGTTCGCCAGGAGGTGTCACTGTTGCTCTACAAATATTACTAGAACTTCAGCTTTAAGTAAAGTCAGCGAATGTCAGAGCATTTGATCACTGTGTGCTTTTAATTTGACAAAAGTGTTTTTTTGTTTCAGCTTTTTACTGTTAACACGTGTCAGTTTAATGATGTGTTGTGGAGAGTATGTGGGACAGTAGCTGTAGTAATATGTTGGTCTATATTTAAAAACACTGCGTGATATGGACATTTGGTGGCGGGAAATGTGTTAAAACAGTTTTAGTCCATTTAACTAAGAAGATCCTTGTTGCAACAATATGAGATCCTGCCAACATCATGTTTATTTATTGAATATATGTATATGTACGAAAAATATGTTTGCACTGCTCTCCAGTTTAGACAAGGAAAGTTTACTTACATAACAGCATTAAAAGAAAAACATATTAAGATACAAATTTTAAGGGAAATTTTAATCTACTGTGACAACTGTGTGTTAATTGTGTTAATTATCAAACAGTGATGTGCATTGTGCACAAGTACAAATGTGATTATTTGGACTTATCAAACTGAAATCAGAGAAGGTAAAGTATTGCTTTATCCGTTCTTTTCTATTCTTACTGATTTATTTGATAACACTGCAATACTTCTTGATTTTAATGTCAATCTCTTTATCCCGACTCCTTTATTTTCATGTGAAGCACTTTGACTTGCCTCGGGAATAGATTGTGGTTCACATAGAAGTCATTGTTCATGGTCATTGAATGGACCATGAACTCCAAAGAATTCTAGAAACAAATGTGAGGCTATCTGTAAGAAAGTTGAAGATTGGACCAGAACAACAATCCAAGCGTTAAAAAAAAAAAAAAAATCCACTGCATAATGGCTGGAAAAAAATAAAATTAAAGGTCTGAAATGACCTGTGGACCTTATGGAAGCTGTGCTTGAACAAATGCCAGCAAACATCAATAAAATCAGCCACAGCCGTATAAAAAACAAAAGAGACAGATGGAATCATACAGAATAGATAACCTGAACTAGTTCAGTTAAAGAGCTTCAAGAAGGTGTTGAAAAATGTAAAACGGGGAAAAAAATAGACCCACATTAATAATTGTAAGCAAGATTACCTTAATTATATTTCCTTTCAAACAAAAAAGATAAGAAAACATAAGAAACAGAAAACATGAGTAAATAAGTCTCAAACAACAATTCACAAAAAAGAAAAACCCAAAAAACATCAAGTCCTTTTATTCCTTTCTGCTACAAGGTGACCTTGATATTTTATTTTTTAATTTAAAAACAATCTGATACACTTTCTAGTGTAACACAGAATTTTGATAGCATTTAATGAAATTTTTTGCATTATATCCCTGATAGGTACTTTAAAGATATCTTCATGTGTTTGTGTCTTTAGATGTAAAGTTGTGTGTGACACAGTGATCGCCATCAGATGTGGTTAGGTGTGGCCTAAATACTGCCTGTTGTTTAATGGTCGCGCATTTTCAAAGAAGCCTGATGGACTTAGATAATGATATTGGACCAAAAATCACGCATTCGTGAATCTTGAAGAAATAAAATAAGACTAAACCTATTAGAGGGGAAAACGAAACAATGTCCTTCAGCCATGTAGATAAATGTGCCTCACAACAAAAGTGGCAGGATCCTAAAAGATTGGAGTGCATTTTACTTATTAATTTCATGCATATTTTGCATATTGCAAACAAAGTTTGTTTTGACCGAGAAAACAAAACACAGCGTTGTGTTAAAGCTGCACTTTATATGCTTTACGATTTATTTTTAATGGAAGTCTTGTACTGATTAACTGCTTTGAAAGGCACATGATTTGGTTAATCACTTATGTTTCTTGTTTGAGTGAGTCCCAAACGTCATTTCTCCACAACAGTTTTCATCATATCTTCTCCAAGACTGTGTGGTTAATTTGAGAATGTGTATCTACAAAAAACTAAATAAATAAATAAATAAATAAATTGACTTACTGTGTTTTAAGCCTCATTCGTGCTAAGAGATTTGCATGGTTGGAGAGTTGATAACAATACCAATAGTATTAGTAATAGATTAGGCTAATCTTTAAAATTAGTTTTGCTGTTAAATTTATTAATCTGTAACTTTTTACACTGCAAAGAAGAAAAGACGTTTGTCTGCAGATGTCAATCCCAGATGACACAACCGATAAAAAGTGGTTGTGTCTGTTAGCACAAGAATGACAAATTGGGTTCACCTGAACGGTGATGCAAACAAGAAAGCAAAAGAGATGGCACAGGTTTCGGGACAATCTATCCAAGTCTTTATGCACCCCACAACTATTAGATGCC
This sequence comes from Poeciliopsis prolifica, assembly GCF_027474105.1. Lineage (NCBI taxonomy): Eukaryota > Metazoa > Chordata > Actinopteri > Cyprinodontiformes > Poeciliidae > Poeciliopsis > Poeciliopsis prolifica. Next base: position 812,392 of record NW_026562398.1, read on the forward strand.
AAAAACACTAGGAGTAGGTAGAATAATGCACTACTTGGTGTTGAGCTATCACAGGGGTCCTCAAATCCAGTCTTTAAGGTTTAGAGTCCTGCAACTTTTAGATGTATCTCTACTTCAATGCACCTGAGTCAAATAATGAGGTCATTAGCAGGACTCTGGAGAACTTGACTGGATTTAGGAGGTGATTCAGATATTGGATTCAGGTGTGTTGGACCAGGGAGACATCTCAGACACCAGCCCTCGAGGACCAGCAGTGCCCACCCCTGGTCTAATGTGACAAAATGGAAAAAGGTTATAAAAACTTTTGCAAAGCACAGTAGAGTTATAAAACTTGACAGTAAAGAAAAAAAAAGACTATTCCAAACTACTGTATCTTTAGACTTTTATTGACTGATTAGTAATAAGGCTTATTAGTCCGGCTATAAAAAGATAAATTAAGGTTACGCAATTATGACATTGTCTGCTGACGTACAGTGGAACAAAAGTCTTCCTTGTCCTAAAAAGCTTTAAGAAAAACCATTTCCTGCTTTTTTTTTCTCTAGGGATCCTTTGAGGGGGAACTGGATCTGCATGTATTATCTCAATATTATCCAATGGGAAGCCTGACTCCATCCACCTGATATCTGCACGGAGGACAAAAACAAGTAAGTGTAGAAAGGCCACATTAGTACATATGTTTTCCTGCTTCGCTCAGTGGCCCATTAGTGTTCTATAAGCTCGTACATGTGAGGTGACAGCCGGAGACATCAGTGATTAATAGCATGCATGTGACCGGAACGAGGCGGCAGTTTGAACAGGTTGTGAGTGTGTGCTTCAGCGTTTTCTCGTCATATTTCAGTGCTGTCAAAAAAATCATTGACATGTTCCATCCAATTCAAGGAATGTTTAACTATTTTAAGAGGGCTTGATGGGAGATGAAGTCATGTGTGAAGTGTAATTATCCCCAGTTCAACGTTTGTTCATGTTTTGAAAGAAAACAAGTTGGTTAATATGTTTCCACCCTGAATAATTAGTAATGAACGATTTTCACCTGTTTTTGGATTATTTTCTTATACTTGTTGAGCCCTTCAAAGATATCTGTAGCTTTTTAGTTAAAGGTGCTTCTTTACCTGTTTCATATTTTATATTGACAGACTTTAATTTTATTTATGAATATTTATGTGAATTTTATGTGATAGACCATCACAGTGTAGTTCATAATTGTAAAGAGGAGGAGAGGAAGTCCCCCCTCCCTCTCAACATATATTTGAATAAAAAAAATCATTGACTATGTATTCAGCCCTTTTTACATCTGAATAAATTCCAGTTCAAATGGGAGATTCTGTCACTCCATTTATCAAATGCTTCATGAAATTTGCCTTTATGACAGATTATCCAGAAGACAGCAATAACATGTAAAACTTATATGCCACAAGATGTATAAAGAACACAGCAAAGGTGCAAAAAGGTGTCATATGAGATAAAAATTTTACCTTTTGACATGCATGCAAATTCCTGGAAAGAAAAATTCTGTATTACCCTGAACATTCCTTCCTCACATTGAGACATGGTGGTGGTGGCATGGTGGTGGTGGCATCATGCTTTTCATCTGAAGGGACATAATGCTGTTTAGTACTGATGAGAAGTTTGAAGATGGTAAATGCAGGCTAATCCTGGAAGAAAATCTGTTAGGGTTTTCTTCCTTAGACTTTGTGTATGTTACAATAACTGGTAACATACAGTGAGAGTGACAGCAGAAGGGGATGTTCAAACTATTTTGCCACATGCCATCATTGAGTTCAAAGTATTTGCACTTTTCTAATCATCTTGACAATATACTAAGCATTAGCTATGGTAATGAAAGGTGCAAAGTAGTCTGAGGGATCTTCAAATTATTGTAGATCCGAAAACCAAAACAGTTTTGATTTTTTTGGTGTGTCATTAAAAAATTAATGGAATATCCCAAATGTTGTTTTGGTCTGAAATTTTGTCTTTGTCTAAAGTCAACAACAAAGATTTGGGTATTTCTTTCTGTTAAACTGTCTGCTATAATTAGTCAAGTTTAATAAATTGGTGTGCCTAAATTTGAATAAAAGTGAATGGATATTTGTAGTAGTTTTTCATTATAAAATAAAACAAAAGCAAAAATGATGGTCGATGAAGACCAAAGATTTTGTGTTCTAGCATTTTCCATTTTAAGGTTTTACTTTGTAATGAGAACAACAAAAAATAAAAAATGTAAATTTACATCAACCTTATTTGCTGTCAAATTTGACCTTTACGCATAAAATTATTCCAAGGGCTACAAATTGCCCGGGTCTATTCAAAACATATTCTTATCTTAGAGTGGCCCAGTCAAAGTAAATCTCACTTTGGGTGGGATTTACGTCTAGTTCCTATGGTGAAACTTGGAAAGTTGTTGGCAAATGCTTACCATTCAATTAGAGTTTGAACTATTTTGTGAAGAAGGCAAATATTTTTGTTTTAGCATGTTGAGTTAATTGATGCTTCTCCCATTGAATCAGGTGGCACTGAAAACATGTGCATGCCACATTTTTCAGATTCCCATTTGTAAAAAAAATAAATGAAATAATATATTCTTTTCATGCCACATTTCAGTGCAACTGCATGTTGCTGGGACATAAAATCCAGATGAAACACAAAGAAGTTTGAAGTTGCAATAAGCCAAAAAATGTAAAAACAATATGAATACTTGAAGGCTCTGTGTGTATTTGATACATAAATGTGTATTGTAAAGACAACATTATAAGAGACTTCTATTATCAACAATAATTTCCACTGCTTGGACCCTTTTTCTGAGCTGCTGTATACTTGAAAGAGAAGAAAAAAAAAACACTTAGGTTTCAAGCTCCAGAGGAATTTTTATATTTGGGAGGCTGGATGCAATCAGTAGCCTGGGACTCACAGAGGCCTCCTTGGGTGACAAATTGAAAGTGTCTCGGTCTAGTTTATAGCCCTGATCAGGTCAAACGAAAAATATTGGAGGTCTGGGTGAGGAGACAGGCCCGCCTGGCGCAGATAAATGGACTGATCATTTCTTATTGAGAAACAATTCCTAAAAGGTAGTTTACTGTGTGACTGGAGAAGCGGCAAGCGGAGAGCAGAACACGCGCCCACTGCTCCCTCCCTGACCCTTCCTCCGCTGCCGGGATTAAATGGATAGAGAGACCGCGCATTTCTGATGGCACTCCTCCACTGGAGAGACACTCCATTTGTTATGAAGTAGGGGGTTCTGATGAAGTGTAGGGAGCTCCTTTTTTTTTTTTTTCCTTTTTCTCCCTTTTTTTCCCATCCTCCCTTTTTCCGGCACTACAAGGCCGGCCTTCAGTCTGCTTCACATGAAATGGATGGAAGGAGCCGATTGAATTTTACACTCCCCTGGTCATGATTAATGTGTTTGCTGTGGTCTGTCTTGGCAGTGGGACTCTAATACCACTAGCTGGGGCTAGAGCTCCTCCAAGTCTACACCTTGAACTCTTCAGACAGGCTGGAGCGGCTGTAAGAGTGGGGCAGTTTTGCTCAAGAAAATGGACTTCACGTACCCACTCCTCTCCCCCCAACCTCTTTTACTCCTCTCCCATTGTGTTAATAGAAAATCTCTTGCCTGTTCCCCAGTTATTGCTTCACGGCCAGTTTCTCAGTGTGCTCTGTACCCTGTGTAACTTGGCAGGGCAGACTGTAAATGTCAATTTATCACTTAACCCACCGTTGGAGTGGACGGCAGAGGCTAATAAAAGATGCTAGGCCATGCTTCTATAAAAGACGATGTTTAATTATTTAAATGAAATGCAAAGAGGTAACACCTTGCCAGACTCTCTAACTGACTTATAGCTGAATTGTATTTTGAAGAGTAAATTATTCTGTGTTGCTAATTTCTTTTCTTGTACACTAAAATGCTGTTCTGATGTTCAGTGTAGTTTAGAAAGTTTAAACAAACCAACAAATACAGAAAAGTAGGTACATGGTTTGTGCTGGCGTCATGCACAATATTGTGGTTATGAAATGAATTTAAGTTGTAGATGAAGGGATTTTGATTTGATTTTGAGCTTGGCCCGTTGATGCAATTGAAAGAAACTGTACATAAACAAACAAGGAAGAACTAGTACAGGATGTTCTGGATATGTTTTAGTTGAAACTGTGACCCACAGTATTATAGAGAACACTTGGAATGATTCTTTTGTTCTTTTTTTCCAAAAACAGTTAAAATTGCATAAACTGTTCCTTAAGTGATGTTTGTTCCATCAAAATTTTAATATTACGTTTCCATAGCTGATTGCAGTGTGGCCAAATTAAAGTAAAACTTTGCACATACACACATCTTTTATGTATATTTTTATACACATTGCAGAATATTAGATGTGTATTTCTAATAAAAAAAAGTTTTGGTTAAGAATATTTCCACATCTCTTCTTTTCCAGACACAAACCACAATCACAATTGTGTGAAATTTAAGCTCATAAACTTTCAAACAAAAACGTTGATACACTTACCAGGGTAAAAATAAAAACAAGCACTTCACAACAATAAGATAACGTTATCAAGTGAATTAGAAGTTGAAGTTGGCATCATAACCTATTTGGTGATAAGGAACCCGTCTCTCCTGGCTCTGTGGCTGGAAGGTAGCAGACTGGATTTACAGAAGTGCTTTAGATGAGAGATCAATAAAGTGGTAACTGAGTGGATGAGCAAGGCTAAGCAGGAATAAGAGCAGGTTTAATTTTGCATAAATAATGTACTGTCTGAGAAAAGAGATGAACTCAAACGGGTGCAGTCAAAAAGCGCGTCAATCCTCCCGTTTGTAATTCCTTTTGTAAATTGAGTTTTATTTCAGATCGCCGACGTCTTTTTCTACAGTTCATCTGTTTCCGCCATATTACGCACACATTAGATGTTTATATAATTATAGCCCAGATAGAAGTCATGTAAGTGGATTGTAAGTTACCCCAGAGCCGTTTTCTCCACAAACCCTGCTCCTTCCGAACCCTGCTTCGATCATCAGGACTTCAGGGGATGATGGATGGAGCTGTCTCCCTCCAGGTTGTCATAACATCTGTTGCATTGTGCTCACTGCATCCAGCTTAGTGGATGCGCTCATGCACACTGATCTCCACTCCGGCTCGCAAGTGCGGGCATCATTGGTAGATGATGTTGATGGAAAGTAGAAAACAAGAATCCTTCCCGCAGCACTAAAGTATCTCTCCCTTCCTTAGTACATGTGAAGAGGTGAATATACTGGTATTTCACATTCCCCTGTCAGAGACGACCAAGGTCTCTTGTGAACGTGGGGGTCAAGGTATAGAGATGGGAGAGAAGCGATAACTGGAGATAAAAAACAATGGAACAGTGACGAAGGAAGGGATGGCCGAATGAGGGAGAAATCAATAGGACATCAGTGTTTGGGGAGGGCCTGTCGTTTATCAGGTGACACGGTTAAACAGCGTTAAGGCACTAAAAGTGAAAAATAAGGGCCATCCTCATGCTAGTATTGATCACAGGCGAATGGGGCGGCAGAAGGCCGAAGCCACTAATAAAATAAGACGTATCTGAGTGGGAATCAGCCAGGGATCGATGGGTGTGGTGATCAAGGCCAAAAACATCTTCACTGGGATTTAAGTTTGTCCTGCTTTCCTGGGACCCTGTTAGGCACCCCAGTGTGAGCACAGGTTGGGTCATTTAGAGGGATTTCAACAGCTGGAGTCATGTCCTCGCTGTGTGAAAAAAGGCAGTGAAATTTGATAAAACTGTAACAGACTTTAATCCTGTTTAAATATGTTTGCCTTATTTTCTACTGCATTCAAATGTTTCATAAAAATATTTAATCTAAATACTTTTCTTGTTCATGAGCAAAAAATATCTAATTGGTTGACTAATGTACTTCACAGTGTGTAGTTGTGCTATTTTTGCATTACAAGATTTTTCTGACTTCTGCAGAATTTTTCCACTTTATCTAATTGGTTGAGTGGTTTGTTGACATTATTTAGGGAAATAAATCATTTTAAACTCATGTATTTTTTTGTATTCAAAATAATGAATCACTTATTTAATTATAGAATTTTGTAGAATTTTGTTTGGATTGGAGTCTAAATGTTTGGATTGTAAATTATTGGACTGGATCAAAGAAATCTGGATTAAAATAAATAGTAAATCAGAAGAAATGATCTTTTGCTTAAATGGTATTGACTTGCTGTTAAGTGGAACTATGTACATCAGGAGAAAAGGAAAGAAAGGACTAAAGAGGAATATTTTATAGTTTTTCAGACAGAGGATTGCAAAATGTTTGATACCTTTGTAGAAAAAAAACAATACTATTGCTGCTGCACAACTAAACAGTCTAAACATTTATTATAGATTTGCGAGGAGCACATTTAAAATATTTGACAGAAAATTAAGCTATAGGAGTTGAAGTTCCTAGGGAGAAAAGGGGCATAACTAGGAGTGCTAATCATTTTCCTTGGTGCTGATTGGCAGATTGAGGACTTCAGCTTCTGGGGCAGTGCTGAGGCAGTTTCTACTGTGTGCTAATGTACATTAAGGTGTATTTGGTGTTTCACATCATTAAAATAGGTTGTTATAAGAGTAAGGGGAGAGTCTCGGGTATTAATCTTTGCGAGGGGCTGTGGTCTTTGACTCCCACTGCACTTTTTTCTTTAACTCATCATTTTGGATTTATGGTCCACTAACAATAACGGGACTCTTGTCACATTTTTCCATATTTTTCCCTCCTTCTGCTTTTTTAAAACATGTGATGTATAAAGGCTCCCCTGCATTCTTAAAGTCCATGCCGTAGACAAAACGATGGAAAGATGGATCAATTGATGAATATCTGGCAGTGGAACAAAAGGCTCCAGATTTATTTTTTATGTTATGGTATTGAGATTAGATCAGAGTTGCAAATACACACTTTCTGTGCAGACTACCATTTCATCCCTCTACGTTGTCCTTTCATTTGTGACAAGCTAGATGGCACAAAGTAGAAAATGTTATTCCATAGCAGTCATAAGTCCTGCAGTCTTTAAGGAAAAAAACCACAACCACTAACCCGTGGTTGTGTTTTTTAAATAGTTCGGATTGCTGATTGACATTCAGTTATTCATGAAGCTGACAGCTGTGCTAATCACAGATTATTTTTTAAAGAAGTTTTTGTGTCTTGAGCATAAACCTTGACAGGCTGGTGTGGCTCATAAGCAGAAACGTTGAAGAGAAAGGAGCATGACTAAAAGTTTTTGGTCGGGAGAGTTTTATTGCTTAGTTATGTAAAAACATAAGGAAGTAGAAAGGCTAAACAACTAAATTGTTGTCTGAAGGGTACTGTTTTTTTTTTTTTTTTTTTTCTGCCGTCTCCACATTTTTCCAGGCCCCATACTGCAGTGTGTTTAACAAGTGCTACAAGTAAGAGGCGACTGCGGAGAGAGCACTGTGACAAATAGCAGCAGATCATGCAGAAAATGTGCAATGCTAAACATCAGTTACTGCACATAGGAGAAATGGTGTGTTTGTGCAGTGTTTGCTGTCCAAGGAGTTCTGGAGGGGTAATGGAAAAAAAAAAAAGAGTTGCTCTCACAGCTGGGGACTTGCAATTGAATACATGGCTTCATTTTAACTGTTAAAAAAATTATGTTGAGGAGGGCAGAAAATGTTGCTGGGGTTTTGAGTTTCTTTTGATGTGCCCTGATGACGATTATGAAATCCAATAAAAACTAATTAGGAAATTAGGTGGCAGATCAATAAAGTTTGCTCCAGTGGAGCATGCTGTGCGTGTGTGTTGGTCAGTTTCATGTTGCCCAGGGAATGTATTGCAGCTCTGACCTGGCCAAAGCAATTGTTACCGATACTCCTCTGTGGATTCAGGCTGCTCTACACTCATATGGCTCTAATTTATATTTTGTTGACTCCTGGTTTCTTCGTCTATGTGTAATCTGATTCAGTAAGTTCTCAGTTTGGGTAATTTTATCCTTCTAATGTTGCACTTAACGGACCCTGAAACCTCTTTATTGCACTTTATTGCTTCAGCTTTGCATTATTTACTTCATTTATATATTTAAAACTGATTGGGCCATCAAAAAAACAAATGACGTAGTGGAGTTGCACTCAAAGGAATGTAATGCTATCTTGATTTGGTTCCTCCTTCTAATAAAAGTGAAGCTACATTTGGAAATCTAGTTAAATTTAATAATTTAAGCACAGTTCAGTATTTCAGAATGCTTTAGATTGTCTTCTTAAAGTAATTTTGCTGTATCAGAATAATATGAATCAATTCTACCTTACAGATAAATGTCTTACTCTTCCAGAATGCAAGTCAAAATATTACTTGCAGCAACAAAACACTTGGTCTTCTCTTGATTATTGGGTGGATCACTGATCAAACTTGATCTCTGATCCAAGTGTCACCTTTTAACACAAACACTGGGTCCATCTTGAGCACAGTAAATATCATTTTGATCATATTTGACCTTTCCAAAACATATAAGGAATGTCTTACATCTATTTAACTTTGTATGATCCATATTGCAGCTTCAGATGTAAAGTGCTTACCAGGATTTGTTCTGCTGCACACTTGCCTCTTTGGAAGTTATTCATATATTCTCCACCACACTTTTTAATGTTTTTTTTTTTTTTTTTTTTTTTTTAAGTAAGCTATACATAAAATTAACTTTCATGTTTTGATGCCAAAACTACTTCTAAGTCTTACCAAAGGCAGCACCAGGTGCTCTAGTAGTATTTTATAACTTCAGGCTTTGATCATTCTGGAGCGCAGCAGAGGTTGATCCATACTGGATTTACTGTTTACTTTATTGGTCAATGGGTTTGATCTGTCCTGCTGTATAATAATGAGTTATCATTTCAGGCCAAACCAACATGATATTGTTCTTTGGACAGTACCATCCTCTTCCCTCTTCTCTGTCTGACACCCCAGTCTCCTTCTTGGCCCTTTTTTGCCGCCCACCCTACAGGATGGAAGGGCCTTATTTAGCGGCCGGACTCGTCTGTGTCCGCGACCGGCGATTTGTCCTTGTCTAATTACGGCTGCTGGCTGCTGCCCGTGTGCACATGACTAATGGAGCGGCCGGGAATTGGGGGGTGGAGGGTTGTGAGGTTACGTGCAGGGAGGGGGCAGCGGGGGAAGAGGAAGCAGTGGACGTGCAGCTCAGCCGCTGGTGATTTGTGGACCAGGCACTCTGTCATTGCCCTGCGCCCATTTGTCTTCAAGAGCAGTTGGGAAGAAGAGGGGTGGAGATGGAGAGGACGACTGAGGTGGGGGCTCCAGGGCAGAAAATGGTTTACAATGACTTCCATTTTCCAGCACTTTCATCCTTGGCCGTAGCCGTCTGCATGGCTTGCCAGAGATGGGATGGAATGGGCGGCTGAGGTGATGTAGGATATGACAGAAACCTTGACAGCTCACCGCTGCTATTTCTTTTTAGGGGGCCAGCGTGATGGCCACCCTCCCTCTCCCATGAAAGCTTGCCTTATCTGTTTTCTCCCTGTCATGTGGTGAGAGTGGAAGCTTTGTGGATTCAATGCTTCGTTGTCTGGAGTCAAACTTTGAAGACAAATTTTGTCTCTCATGTCTCTGGCTAAGGACATACATCATCTACAGTTTGGACTTTGACTATTGTGTTTTGTGTTTCTTTTAACTGTTTAGGGCCCAGCATACTGTTACCTACCTCATTAATGTCAGCTGGTCTAAAGAGCACTTTTGGATCTCTTCTCCTCTTCTCTGCTGGCTGTACCTTTTCTAGAGTTTCCCTTTGGTTATGTGCAGGTTGCAGAGGACACCTGCAACCCGTCTCCACCTGGGATTCTTATTAGGCTCCAGGTTATATTTCTTCTGCCGTTCAAACAAAAAAAGAGCAGCAGCAGGGCAGGAACTGCTAACTCTGTATTGATTTTAAGCAGTTTTTTTACCTGCCCCCCCTTTGCTCTTTCTCCTGGTCTTTTTAAGTAAATAAACACCAGATTTGTCAAGTTTTTTTCCAGGGAGAGGAGGGGGTTGATGGAAGTGGAATGGCCAGGCCAGGCCCAAGCTCAGGCCTAGCACTGGGTCAGCCATGATTCATTTTGCCGTCTCATGGATGGAGGGATTCGGGTAGGATTGTTGAAGGGCGCCTGTGGAGCCACTCTGTGACCTCCCTTGCTCCTATTCCTCCCCTAACGCTCCTGGGCAGCTCTGGTCCTAAATCACACGCTGTCAGTGGGTTGGCAGAACAATGGTGCAGGGTCTTCTCAGGCTCCAGCCCACTGGACATGCACTCTAAAAAGAAAAAAGTTGATCCAACTTAATTGAATTACTTCTGTAGGTAACAAGTAATTCAATTAAGTTGGATCAACATAATTTTTTTAGTTTGTTTAACTTGATAAATTTAGGTCAGTCTAACGCAATTTATTTACTTTATTTCATATACAAATGTTTAATCCATCTTACTTAAATTTATAGAAAGTCAACTCAAAAATGTAAGTTGTTCTAAGTTAAAAAATGAAACTACCCCAAAGTCGTTTATGCATATTTTGTACTTACAATAATGCTTAAATATAAATCACTTTTAAAGTATGTTTTAGCTTTTACAATAGCAGTAAAATTCCTTTACACTACCCAAAAATTCAACTTGGTTATAACAAATCTACACTGCACAAATAGAAAATGTTAAATTTTATTGTGAAATCACAAACTTACAGATTTTTCACAACACATTTTGCACTGAACATACTACACAGATCTTTTGCTTGTCTGCTTAATTGAGTTAGCTTTTTAGTAAACTGAACATGGGGTACCCCAAGTCCAGTTCTGGAGAGCTACCATCCTCCAACTTTCAGATGAATCCAATCTCCAAATAAAATTAAGTGCTCATTACTATGCCTCTGCTCAGCTGAGTGTCTGCTGGTGTGTAAATTCAGCAAGGTGGTATTGAAATAGTCCATCTGACATTTGCACATTGATGGCTCTCCAGGACAAACTTTGGACATCCCTGTGTGAGCTTGTAGAATCCAGATGTATTCCTCTGAAAAACAATGTTTTTCAGATTTACCACAAGTCCTCCTAAAATAAAGGAAATCAACATTCTCAATCCCTAAACTGTTTTTACATAAAATGTAAGAACATGTGTGTCTGTTTTTAACATCTTCAAGAACAAACTGAAAACAAGCAATAACATCTACATGCTTTCAAACAAGGTTGTGGGGTCATGGCTTGCAGCATTTAAACCATCTCCGATACTTAAGTTAACTGACATCAGAACAGAATAGTAAACATTAAGCACTGCTTAATCCAAATTGAAAAAAAATATGAAAAAACACTGTGAAAGTGTCTGTGAACAATACTACAGCAGCCTACTAATGCTGTGGCTTTAATATGCACAATGTCCCAAAAGAAATTCAAAAAGTTCAGTCCCTTGAGGTTAAGCTTCCAAAACACAGCCCCCTCATGTTCAAACAAAGACAGAAAATAATCTGTCATTTTGCACAACATACAATTGTCTTTACTGAGAGGTCTGAAGTCTTCCTAACAAATTCTGAACTTTAGGAGACATTTTGTGTTGGTCAAGTTGCATGAAGATTTTTTGAAACACTTCAAATGTGAAGCGCAGAGGCTTCGGATAAGCCAGGTTAAGGGCATATATCAAACCCAGAAGCAGGGCACATGCTGAGGCAACTGAAGTCAGGTCATGCAACACCTCCACTCCCTCAATGACAATGCCAATGTCTTCTGGGGATTCTTCCAATCCCTCTCCCTTCTTCCGAATCACAAACATTGCCAGGGTGAGTTGTTTGAGATCCATCTGGGCATCATCTCCACAGCTGCCCTGTAGTGAGATAAACCATATGTTAAACTTGAAGACTGTAACTAATCTGTCAGTTGACAAATAAAAGCCTTATAAATGCAAGCATTAAGTACAAGTGCACAGCTTGTGAATTGAAGAGAATCGTTTATGGCATCTGAAATATCCTTGATAAATTTTCCAAGTTCAAAGTTGCATTAAAAATTGAATAACTCAAAGGGTGATTTTTAAGGTTTTTAGAAAAGATAATACAAGGATGTAACTTTATATGTGTTTTGTCATATTGCAGGTTTTAGCTTAAACAAATTCATAGATTATACATCAAAGCAGAATAGTAGTCCAAGCCAATGGTCATCTTAGGTTGGAAATCAACACAAAATGCATATTTCTGTTACTTATCAGATATTTTGGAGCTGGTATGAAAATAGCATGACTAAAACATTCTTATTAACTTGTTTGTTATATTGGTGAACAGGAAATGAAGTTGATAGTGAAGTTAGATAATGGTCTTTGCTGAATAGCAAAGCACACCACTGTTGGATTTAAGCAGGACATAACCATGTTAAATTTACAATTCTGACACCAAATCTGCCTGATGTATTAAAACATATGTTTAAATATAGAAAATGCAGGCCAGAAATAATTTAAAAGGTACAAGCAACTGACATTGAATTTTTCAATTTTCCTGAATGGGTTAAGATGCGGCTTCAAACCTTTAAAAGAAACTTACACTGTATTCCTTAATAAGGTCTTCTGGATCCTCTCCAAGAAAGGTGATGAGCCCTTTCAGAACACATTCCCTTCGAATCCCAATGTCCTCCACCTGGAGAAAATGTATTGTTATCAATATTCCATATCTCTGACAAGATTTCTGATGTAACAGTAATATATTCAAATACCATAATGTGCAGCCCACATGTCCACCGGGTTAATAATGCTCTTCAAAATTATGCAAATTCCACCTCTGCCAAAATTTTAGGTCTTGAATCTACATGCGCAACTTAAATATGTGCATGGATATGAATAGCCCCGTCCATAATGCCTGTGGTTTAGTTTGTAGTGCTTGAGCAATTCAGATCTTCTGGAAAACAAGCTCTCGCAGTCTTTGCATCTCCACATGAAGTGAAACACTAGAAGGATAAGAGAGGAACTGTGTTACATGTATGTTGCCAAATCTGAAGGCAAGGAAGATTAAACAAATATGGATGCAGAGTCAATTTTGAGTACTGTTACAATCTTACCCCATGCAATACTTGAAATCTGTTTGGTAAAATATAGATTCTGAATGCATTTTTAACCATAATTATTACAGTATGTTTTTAATATCCTAGAAAAAAACATTCTCTATATTAATAAATGTCATATTGTTAGTATTGCAAATATTTTAGGCAAAATTGCACATCTCTTAAATTGTCCTTCTCAATTGCATATTTCTTAGGATGGGATTAAACTTTAAAGTCTACCAAAGTATTTTTAGGTTGTAATTTTGCCCTGGTTGTACAGTATGTTTCTCTTAATTCTCTGTGTGTGCATATTTAAAAACACACATTGGTATATGTATGTTTGTGTAAACAAATTGCCTGTCACTTTCTGCTGTTGCAATGTAATTTTCCCTATGAGGGACAAAAAATGACATTGCCTTTCTATTTTTATGTCTGTCCACTCTTTAAGTGTTAGAAATTAAAATAATGTTAGATATTGGTGGGAAAACAAAAAGTTGTTTAACTATAATTAATTCTTAACAGCTTAATCAAAAGTGGGGTTGCAAGGGCAGCTTCCCTCTCCCAGCCACCTCCCTACCTTTTGGAATCCTAAAGACTTTGCAGCCCAGCTGAGTGACATAGTCCCGCTACAATGGCCTCCTCCTGGCAGGCCGTGCCCAGAAAACATCACCAGGGAGGCTTCCAGGAGGCATCTTAATCAGATGCGCGAGCCGCCTCAAATGGCTCCACTGGATGTAGAGGAGCAACAGCTCTAATCTCAGCCTCTCCGAGATGACTGAGCTTCTGACCCCATGTTGAGTGAGAGCTCATCAACCCTTGGAGGAAATTAATTTCATCTCGTTCTTTGACCACCTATTATTCCTTTTACTTTAAAATGATGTTATTTATCGAAACTATTTTTGAATTAGTTTAGAGTATATGTTTTCATATTATTGATACAATACAGCATATTAACTAATAACTTAACTTTTTTTTCTAAATTAGAAGCTTAGTGAAGCAAATATGGCTTACCTTCTATGGTCTGATGATGCTTGGCTCCAGGCCTGGAGAGTGGGAAAGAGAAATTAACTCAAAGTTCCTACAAACATGAATTGCTTATTTTGTTTTTTGCTTTTTTAAGAAAAATGACATCTTATGGATTATTAGCGCAGTCAGGATATTATGCGTTTTATATCATGTCGTCAGTAAGCAGGCTGACAATTGGAACAAATGCTTCCCTGACTGCAGCTCACGGTGACAAGTGACAAGCAGAGCGCAGTTGCGTCACATTAAATTAGTTTTGCGTATAACACTACACCTCCGTAAACTGTACGTTAAGATTACCCATAAAAAATCAACCTGTCCAGTAGTTCTTGTTATAAAATCTGGCCACCACTGCAGTGCATTAGCTGCTCCCACACTTTGACCCAGTCTAGCTTCCGACCGGAACACGCCAGCAGTTCTCGGTCCACCAGCACCAGCCCTGAACGTCTCCAGTCTAAATCACATTTCATGTTTTTCACTACATACCCGGCTTCCAGCTATTTCAGTTTTTAGGGTCAAATAAAAAGTACACACTCAAAATAAACGTTCACTAACTAACAGAGCAGTTAAGTTCAAACATGCCGAATAGCGCGGCAAATTACAACTAGCAAATGTGTTCAAAGCAAATAACTGATGATACTTCGACGTTAAAAACAGTTAACTGTTTCAAATTAAAGGTAGAAAAAGTCATTAATATTTTTACACCGTTTAAATAATATTTTGCCATGATGTGTAGAATACTTACTGTTTTACAATCCGGTGGACAGTCGATGGTCAGAAGAAATGGCGGCTGCACAAGCGGTCGGTACAAGAAGTGGATCTGTCTCGGGCAAAGCTTGCGTAATGACGTCAGACGTAAAACTGCATTCAACTTAATTGGTTCACGTCAACTCAAAGTTAACCGTTGTTTTAGATGAAATGTGTGTCTTTTAAGTTAATTGAACTCATGAAAGTAAGTTGACATAACTAAAGCCAAACAATTAAGTCAGGTTAATGTAAAAAAGGCCATAACATTAACTACAGCCCAAATACACTTTTTAGAGTGTGGCTTCCTCTATCGTTAGTGTAAGCTTGTACCCTCTCTGGTCCTGCCTGGCCTCTGAAGCCCACAGGGCCTGACGAGGCGAGGGACTAAGGCAACTTAGCGCGTCTGTCTGAGTTGCAGTGGATGGTTGCTTTAAGAGGAGTGAAGAAGGGATGCGTTTGTTCACACACAATACCTTTCTGTTTTCTTTTTATATTTTACAAATTTGAAGTCAAAGTTGTATTTGCAGGCAGTCATTGAAGATGAAGAAGGTCCTGGCAGAAAAACAAACTGATCTGAGAAATATTTCTACAGTTGTCAAAAGGTTTCAATATTTGTTTCACAGCTCTTTCTGTATCCACAGAGCACTGACTGTGGGACAGTGGAGCTGCTTCTTTTAAGCAACTCTTTCCCTGGACGGGAGGAAGAACACGCTTTCACAAATGGAAATCTTGTGAGCCATATTTACGATGCCAAAATTGGTTCTTCTGCTTGATTTAGGAAATAAACAATAAAAAAGGAGCTTTAACAAAAATAAGTTTGATTAGCAATGGAGTAGCTTGGGTTCATAGCTCATTTGCTTGTTCAATAATGGCCGTCACTTACTGAATGCTGATCAATGCTCTCCGCATGGGGCATGAACAAATTTTTTAGGTGTATTTATAAAGTATCCAATGCTTCCCATAAAGTGCTGCTGGTAAGCACCGGTTAGAGAAATGCAAGTTGCATTTATAAAGATTAGTGATAAAATTAGTGATATATTTTACAATATATATTGTGATGTACACTGTATTGTTTTGTCATGACATTATTTGTTGTGTTTACAGCTACAGGTCTTTTACTGTATGTCACTTCCAGCTTTGCCCAGCCAGAGATTGAAGTTTTTTGCCAAATTTTTCTGAAAGGTCAACTATGGTGGACCCCTAAGATTTGCATCGTTTAGGAACCTCAAGCATTCATGAACATCTAAAATCCGTGAATACATGAAACCCCCTATAAAAAGCTATTAACTGCCTATTTTAATCATTTGAAACAGCACATATACCTTAATGTGCATTGATGCACACAGTTGAAACAGTTTTATCTCTACCACAGTAGCTAACATCTACAGTGTTCCTTTTCTCCACTGTAGACGGTGCAGCCAGTCGGTGCCAAATTGAATGGGCTCCTAGATTGACACCAACCAACGGTGCCTCAAGTAGCGCTGAGCCAAGGGATTTGTTCCCCAAGCTGCATTTTCTTTCTAATATTTTGTATATCCTCTCTGAAGAAATCCCCATAAATGCGAGTTATAATAAAAAAATTTGAGTTATGTTCCATAGAAAAATCTGCAAATATGTAAGGGTCCACTGTGGTGGTGTTTTTAAACAGGCAATCTTTTGCTATATTTCATATGTGGCTTGAGAAACTGGTGTTTTTTTTGGCTCTCGTTTTCCAGCACTTTCATAAATGCTGACAAATTGTCCACCTCACTGAGTCTTTGCAGCTCGTCCGGAGGTACTCTGGGCATCCTAGTTGCTTCTCTGAATCACACCCTGATGGCCTGGTTTTGTCAGTTTAGCTGTTCAAAGTTTACAGTTGTTTTTAACTTTTCTACTGACCTTTATGCTGTGTTCCTCTATTATCATGATGCACCTTGTCCACTAATGTTTCCTAACAAACCTCTAAGGCTGTCACAGAATCACTGTATTTAATAAATTCCACTTAGATGGACTCTGTTTACTTTAATCGAGAAATTGCAGTACCTTTTATTTAAGAAATATAATAAGTACAAATGCACACCACACTTTTCAGTTTTTTATGTATGTTCCACCCAATTTAAAATGATGATATAAATTTTTTATTTTATGATGATAAATCCGTGACCACTGAAGTTTGTGGTTATGTGACAAAGTACGGCGGTTGAAAAAGGCTTGTTTTAAGAATAAAGGTAAAGTTTTTCAGGATAAAGAGGTTTGTTTGCAAGAATAATGATACACATTATTTTAGTAAGTGGTCTGTTGGCCTGTTGAAAATACAAGAGACGGAAGTTATGAACATTATAGAGAAAACCTGGTTGATAATGTATAATGAGACTGTACCAACTGCTTGTGTACATCATTCAATATTTAAGTGGAAATGTTCCAGATGCATAGGCGTTTTAAAAACATGAAGATAACAAGTCTCTAGAGAAAACATGAGTAAGTAAATGTATAATTAGAGTTTGGATTTTAATTTAAGTACAGTTGAAGACGATGAGTTTGTGTTTAGAGCATTTACAGACAGAAGCATTGCACTAAAGTAACTTTGAGTCAGAGGTCACCATGGTGTGAGACAGATTACTCTTGTTAAAAATTACTGCGACCTCGAGAAAATCGCCCTTAGAGTTCCGGGTCCTAAACGTGAAGAATTGTTCACCTGGACTGTAATCCTTCCCCGAACCACATCTTCAAACCACAGTGAGGTAATTTACTCACAGGTAATGAGTTGATGGCTGGAATCAGTGGCTGGTTTTTTTTTTTTTTTTTTCCCTCTTCTGAAATACACGTGAACATGGGAATAAAAAAAAATTACATGTCATTTAGAAACTTGGTCAAATGGAAGATTTATTAGCTCATTATGGGATTGTAGATAATTTATATATTAGTTTTGTGGTGTACTTGAGGTGTTTATTCTTCTAATCACAACTTCCTCAATACCTCCATCTTACAGCTTTTAATTAGATTGTACATATAAAAATGTTTTATTAAAAATACTTTAAATATGGCACAAATATTATTGTAATTAGTTACACAAATTCTACTGCAATATAAAAAATAAGCATGGGGTAAAACTAAAAACTAAAACATCACATTATGGTGACTTATTTATTTAATTTTCTTACATTTTGTTTAGCAAATCTGAGAAAAAGTGGACATTTTCTGGTATGTTATTGTACCTGAAATCAATAGTCATGCTGATTGTATAACCTTTTGCTCCAAGAAACTGATACAATTGGTTAAAATGCCTAAAACTAATTCTTGTTTTAATCTGAATCCAAACATAATCTTTAGCAGCTGTCATGAATGACTTTATTGAGTTTTTGTTTCAGTCACTTGTTTTGCTTTCACCCTTTCCCCGCTGATCTCCGTTCTCCCCATCCCCCCACCATGACTTTTTGATTTGCCCTCTGCGTTTCACTGTTTAAAGTCAAGAGTCTGGGGTCAATCCATCAAATCTCCTAACTGAGGGGCCGATCAATATGTCAGCAGCCCAGCTCTCCCTCGGCTGTTATGATGATGTCCGTGGTACTGCGCCGGCCTCGGCTGCCGCCGCTACAGCGCACTGAACAGGGGATCGAACTCTGCCTGTCAGGGGGCCTGACGGAAAGCATGAATCATTATTACCGGACCTGCTGTTTGCTCCCCGGTGCTCGGCAGAAGTGCAAACTACGATGCTCTGTTGACAGTCCAGACCTCACACTAGCTGATGCACAAGCACACACACACACACATGTGCGCCAAGGCTGTTTTTAACACGTAGAACGTAGTGCAGCTCCATGTGCTGGAGGTCCTCTGTTTTTACAGGGTCAACAAAAAATATACAGGCGAGTGACGCTTCTTACTTACTCGCCTACCTGCTCCCCAGACATAAACGTGCACCCTTTATTGCTCAATTAAGTGTCAGTTAGTCTTGGACTCATTATCTGCTGGAACCTGATCCAGTTTGAACACTGCTGCTGGACTTGTTTTCTCAGTCCAGCAGATCTACAAAGGTTCCAGTTACCTCTCTAATCTCATTGAAACGCTTTACCCACGGCCAGCGGATGCCTGCTTGTCCGACAAAAAGCCCTCACACTAATAGCAACATGGTTTGCACGTGTGTGTGTGCTTGTGTGTGTGTGTGTGTGCGTGCGCATTGTGTACATGCACAAACAAGGTAGCGTTGCTATGGAATGCTGTGCACAGGGCCAGAAAATATGATGTTCAAAAAATGTGGGTGTGCACCAGCAATGTGTTTGTATGTGGGAATAATATCCTATTTTACAGGATGCATTTCCCCTTAATATGCCCATCCTAATGTAATTTGGCGTCTATGGAGTGTCTGTGAGCTGGGCTGGGCTGGTGTGCGTTTCTGCTGACTGCTCCTGTTTTCTGTTTATATGGATGAGTGGCTCTCTGGGAGAGCATTATGCATTGTTTTTACCGTTTAAAGATTATGTGCACAGTGGCGGCAGAAGCATTAGACAAACAAGGAAATATGTCTTTGATTAAAATATCTTTTATCTCTTTATTGATTAAAAGGCTTAGTTTGGTAATAGAAAGTCTGTGCCTCCCTCCCTTAGAGCTTCTTTATTTTCTTCTCATGCTTTTTGTTTTTTCTGTCTCATCTCTGTTGCTGTGCATTTCAGATTAATAGTTGTATTCAATTAAAGAAGTTTATTCTCGCATGAAATGGTAGTTGTAGCAATTTTCCTTTTGTTGGATGGTTTATTATTTTTTTTATTTTTTCTCGACAGTCTGCATGAGGGTTAGACGTATTATTTGCACAAATAATTGCCTATCAGATTTTCTCACCTGATCTGTCAGTCTCTGTAGCTCCTCCAGAGCTACCATGTGTCACTTGGCTATTTCTTTGATTAATGCTCTTCCTGTTTAACAAATTAAATTAAACATAAAATCCCCCCTCCACTGTATTTAGGTGGATGGGAATTTACTTCATTTTGCTTGTATAATGCATTTTATCGGATACAAATCCACCAAATACACAAAATGTTGTTGTGTGAGGTGATAGGAAAGTAAGAGAGTTTTGAAATCTTTTAGTAGGTTTTTTTTTTTAAGGGATTAGTCAAAGATGTATTAGAAAAAAGGTGCAGACATATTTTAGTCACCTGGAATTCAATTTATACCAAAAAACTGTGAGACTGCACATTTTAATAATCCAAAAGAAAATGTTTGGACTCTGACTGTATCCCATAGATAAAGGAGTAGTGTGATTTTTCTTCGTGGAAAAAAGAAAACTCCTGTTATTAAAGATATATGTACATTTTTGGATGGCTGTGCTTCTTACTATTAAAATAACTTTCAAATAGAATACTGAATTATTATGAGAGCCTGTTGCTCCTTTTAAGTGGAGAAAATTTGCCCATTAAAAGACTTTGAACCCTGATTTCCTGGAAAGTAGACGTGGCATCAGGCTGACCGGCACTTTAACACACAGACCATGACTGCCTTGGCTGCAGTGGCTTGAATATCCTCTGGTGGTTTGAAGACATCAAGGTCAAGCTCGGGGTGTACTTCATTAGTCAGGTCAGCAGACAAGCCGGGTCAGAGGCCAGATCGCGTCTTAATAAGTCCAGGCATGTTTATCCGTGTCCCTGCGAAGGCCATCATGTCAAGTATGGCACCCGATGAAAAAGAGCAGACAGAGTGGGGAAAAGTGAACGTGATTGTGTGTGGGTGTGGTGTGTGGGTGTGTGTGTGTGTGTGTGTGTGTGTGTGTGTGTGTGTGTGTGTGTGTGAAACGACAGTGCGGTGTGCTCGATGGGAAGAGACTGAGATCAGGCTGAATGAGAACAGATGGAGATGTGCTCTTTAATTAACCCTGCAGAATCACAGGGCTGAAAACAGGCCTCGGCCCGTGAATAACACCCAGCACATTCACGCTGTGTGTGTCTGTGTGCAACTCTTAACATTAGTGTACATTACTTGTGTGTGTGTGTGTGTGTGTGTGGGTGTGTGCGTGTGTGTGTGTGTGTACGGAGAACGCTATGGAGTAGCCAGAGCATCGACCCATTCCCGCTCCACCCTCCTGCCCCCATCCCTGGAGCGGGGCGTTTTATTTCTCATTAGCGGGCCGCAAACTGCTGGGGGATGAAATTTGCTAACAGGAATTAAAAGTGCATTAACACATCTGAGAGATTCGTTTTTGCTAATAGTTTTATTAGTGCTCTGACCTTTCATTTCATTAGAGAACTGCTAGAGAGGGGAGGGGTGAAGAAAAGGTGGCGAAAAGTGTCTTCAGGGCTTACTTTCATATGAAGACCTTTGGAGGGATCTCAAATCATTGCTTGATTCACACGTTGTAACGCCTTCCTTAAACATTGTCATGCAATTATCTACACACCTCTTGTCAACTCACATGAGATAATAACGATGCAAAAAGGGCCGGCGCTAGAGAGAAGGTGCTTGCTTAGTCTCAGTGGCCTGATTCTCACCTCCCTGCAGTCAATTAACAGAATTTATAACATGATGTTTTTCAGGTCTGTTAGAGCTTGAGTGTATCACTTATCCAGCCGGTTAATTGTTTATGAACTGTGCCCAACTCCTTCCCTGAAACGAAGCGAGACAACAAAGAAAGGAGCGGTGAGTGCAGCAAGTGTGACAGGAACAGTGCTGGGAAGTAACGATGTAAAAGTACTTCGTTACTTTACTGAAGTACAATTTTCATGTATCTGTACTTATGTAGATTTTATCTTGGATACTTTCAACTTTTACTCCATTACATTTTACAGTAAGTATCTGTACTTTATAGTTCACTACATTTCCACAATTCCATCGCGTTACTCGTTACATCCCAGTTGCATTGCGTTTTTTGTTTCTCTGTTAAAATGTGAAGTTCAGGGACTTGTGAAATCAGCAGCGCTTCGCTTTTCCAGATGGTGGGGACTATGTCCAACTTTTATCGTCACTTGGAAAAGAAACTTAAAGAACATGATGTTACCAAAGCTAGCTCACATGTACAGAGACACATATGTTGAATGAAAAACAGTTGTCACTCATCATTGTGCAGAGGTGTTGACTGATGTGTCGCAGATATGGGACCAAAAGTCTGCAATATATATTCCTGAACGATCCAATTCTTCTAAATGGCTCTTACATTGCAGTAGTTATTTTATTTAATTAATATATATTTATATGCATATATATATATATTTATTTAATTGCCGAATAAATAAAACAAGAATCTAAGAGCATGCATAGCATGCTCATTCTCTTGTTTTTGTCACCTGTCATGGTGGCAGACGTTACAGCGATAGAGGGTGAGAAGAATCACAATGCGCTCCTTCGGGTTGGTTACTTCTTGCTTGTTGCGCCTTGGACAGTGTTCATAGTTGAGCGTTGTTCACCATTAGGGCATTGTCTTCATTGCTATGTATAATGGTGCAGATAGTTGTGGTTTCTGACATGGGCAATAGGGGCAAATGCCCAGGGCATTATGTTTTTAGGGATGGCATAAGACCAGTGTGGTTTGTGGCACAGAGATGGAAGCAAAGCAGAATGAAGAAAAGTTTGAATTGATGACGTTGGTTAAAGTTATTATTTAATATTTGTGTTTTCATGGGAATGTGGATCTTTCAGATCAATTTGAGAAGCAATTTGGTTGCATGTATATCTAGATTCAAATTGTCACAGAGTAAACACACAAAAATGTGCTTCATCTATGGCATTGTTCATTAAAATGGCACAATTTTGATGTATTAAAATTAAATATGATGGGATACACTTAATGATATTGTATTAGCTATTAGGTATTACATTCAGCAAGTACTTTTACTTGTAATATTTAAGTATTTTTTAGTTTCTCCACCATTGGACAGCAAGGGTGGGTCAGAACATAGCTTTAAACCTGACCAGACCAGTGCAGCAGTCACTTACGACGTTCTGACTAGATGTCAATTTTTCTAACTGGTCTATGAAATACTTTACATGGAAGACAACCAAGAAGAAATTTATGTTGTTTTCTGTCTGTTTTAATTGGAAATCAAGTGAGGCAAGTTACAGTGCAATTTGCTTTCCCCTGTTCCCAATAATTAGCACTTTATAGAAATGAAATAACATTGATGAGAAGGTCAATAATCCTGATCTATAGTGAAATTAATCCTGCTATCGACACTACAAGCAAACAATACAATTAAGAGCAGAGGCAGGAGAGAGTGGTGAGGGGGGAAAAAAGAACAGAAGGAAAGGAACAGGTCTGAGGAATAGGATGTGTTTTATCTCTGGGGTTCACTGTGCAGAAATCCTATAAAGGTTTCTAATTAATTCATCCATTGTTAATGAAGGCAAACCGAGGAACCAGGGATTATACATGAGGAGAGGAAAGAACACAATTAGAGATACCAGCTTAATGATTGCTTTTTAAACTTGCTGTTGTTTTTCCCTTGTGCTTTGTTGACTTGCCGATGTGCATTTATTGGAGGTTCTTGAAACTACCTTCACCTCTTCTGTGTGTCACCACAGTGAAATACAAATGGAGAGCAAAGTTAAAAGCAGAGCCTCATATTTGAAATTACAACAACCTGACAGATTTAGTCTTTTAGCACTTGGAGATGACTCAGAATTGACGAGGCGCTCCCATTGAGGACATTTTAAAATGACAGATCAGGAGTTAAGTTCAGTCAGCCATTATGATAGTGGTCATAGTGGCTGACCAACTGGTCAGCAGCATAGGAGCACCACCAGGCACCGTGCTGTTACCATAATAACCTATAAAAATGAGAGAAAAAAAAACTTTTCCACGAAGCCCTGTTCTGTCAGCTTACAGTCGGTAATCTACTGACACAGGGGGCCACAGTGCCGTTTCCAGCTGAACGGTTTTAACTGGTGCTGGACCGGCCTGGGGATCTGGAGGGGGCGCAGGGGCCGAGTGTGGGGTGGGCTGCCCTGAACGAGGGTGCATCTGAGCGTTGGAGGGTGAAGAAGGATTGCCTTTCAAGAATTACGATCCATTAAATCAGAGCCTGGAAATCTCAAGGTTCCCCAAGACTGCTGCACAAGGAATCTGGGCTTGAGAAATATTGTTTATGGTTTAAAAGGCCCAGCGATGGATTTATAAAAGAAACATTCATCATTGCTGGAAAACGGAACAAAACATTCCGGAAATAAATACTCACTCTATAGGTATACTTGTCACCCAGACAGCACAATAACAAGTGAATTGGGAAGGAGATCCTTCATTTGCTGGCAGCTGGCCCCCAAAATATGCACTGTGTGTGCCTGTGTATGCGTGTGGCCACACTGCGCTTTGTGTGGGCATGAAAATATCTCGTTGCACAATGCCAGTAATTTTATATTCATGTTGATGCATCTGATGGAACATTATCATACTTGGGGGACTTGTACTGCTGTCTTCCATCAGTATTGACTCGGGGAATTGTTTCTCTCAACGCCTTATTGTTTATTTTCAAAGTATTTTCCACTTGACCTAGTAGTTAAAGTCAAAGCTCCGGTAAACATAGTTAACATTATTGATTATCGCAGTCTGACCTGTTCCTGGAAAAAGCCATATCTTCCATGAGGGAACATTTAACCTAAAGGTGAAGGGTTTTGTTCCATAAGGTGTCCTTAAGACATGGAGAGAAATCTATATTGCCGTCTTCATGGTGCCTGGTCGGCACTGAACACCTGTCAATAACAAGCTGTTCTCATCAGTAGGTCTACTCTTAAAAATAGTTGTTGACTTTGGAGTATATGTTGTTTGAGAAGGTTTCAGTTTAATTACCCAAGTACAATAACTTGATTAGTTTTTGATTTGTAGAAAGTAACAATAGTTTATGTAGCAAGAATTTATCAAGAGATGTTGTTTTCTAAAATTAAACAAATATTTATCTGGAGCCACCATGTAATATTACAGGTTCTGTCAGAATTATGAGCATATCTGGTACTTAAAAAATGTTTTAAAAAGTCTTACAAATTTCATCATAAAAGATATATAAAAATGAAACTTGAGCGTTTTTTCACCCACAGAATTGCACTTGGTTTTCTCCTAAAGAGAAGAGTTTAATTCTTTAATTTTAATCTCTGCATCATCCAGAGTCCTGGGTACTTTCTTCTGCTGTGTTCTCCTCACTTAACCTCACAGCTTTTATATGAATTAGATACGGGGGAGATGGCTGATTTTGTTGAACATTTTCAATCGTTATTTAGGAATATGTTATTTCGCATAGAAATCAAACAGAACTGGGTTTTCATTGTTCTGCCAAACAATAAAAACCCAGTTTTCAGTGGGTCTGATCTGACTGAGCGAATGTCCCAAAGTTCTCTATGGGAGAGGAGGGAGGGAGGAGCACGAGGAAGAGAAGGGGTCCTACAGCAATCCGGCTGTAGGACGAATATCCAAGAGGCCACAGAGGATCTTAACTCTAAGCATAATGCTTCATCTGAGTTCATGCACTCTAACAAAGTTCACTGGACCACAGCATCGCCGATCCTCCTCATACACAGCCAAAACGTGACAGTTTTCATTAAGTGTGTTTTAACAGGAGTTGGAGTGAGATCACTGCTACTGCAATTACTATTATTAACTGCATTGTGAACAAATGTAAAACTGTGCTGCTGCCAATCTTTAACATTCCCATGCGTCCCTGAAAGCATTTGGATTTATGTCATTTTTCAGGGGTTAAAAACTGAGCAAATACATTAGCTACACAATGTGACTGTAGTAATTGTATCAATAAATAAGACATTTTGATAAAATGTGTTGATGCATAATATAATCAATCAATCAATCAAATTTTATTTATATAGCACATTTCAGCAAGGCATTTCAAAGTGCTTCACATCATAAACACAAGAACACAAAGTCATGCAACATATAATAGATAATACATTGTTACATATTACATTTCAAAAACAATTCTAAACAGGTGTGTTTTTAATTGCGATTTAAAAGCAGTCAGGGTTTCTGCTGTTTTACAGTTGTCTGAAAGTTTGTTCCAAAGTTTTGGTGCATAGATGCTGAAAGCTGCTTCTCCTCTCTTGGTTCTGGTTCTGGGGATGCAGAGCAGACCAGAACCAGAAGACCTGAGAGGTCGGGAAGGTTGATACAACAGCAGATCTTTGATGTATTGTGGTGCCAAACCGTTCAGTGATTTGTAAACTAACAACAGTATTTTGAAGTCTATTCTTTGAGCTACAGGGAGCCAGTGGAGGGACTTTAAAACTGGCGTTATGTGCTCTATCTTCCTGGTTTTAGTGAGAACGCGAGCAGCAGCATTCTGGATCAGCTGCAGCTGTTTGATTGATTTGTTGGACAGTCCTGTGAAGATGCTGTTACAATAATCAATGCGACTAAAGACAAACGCATGAATGAGTTTCTCTAGATCTGGCTGAGACATTAGTCCTCTAATCCTGGAGATGTTCTTCAGGTGATAGAAGGCCGACTTTGTAATTGTCTTTATGTGGCTCGCAAGGTTGAAGTCCGAGTCCATCACTACTCCCAGGTTTCGGGCCTGATCGCTAGTTTTTAGTTGTAATAACTGAAGCTGTGCATTGACTTTAGATCGTTCCTCTTTAGGTCCAAAAATAATGACTTCAGTTTTGTTTTTGTTCAGCTGGAGAAAGTTTTGGCACATCCACACATTTATCTGTTCTAAACATTTATTCAGTGATTGGATGGGTTCAGAGTCACCTGGTGACATCGTAATGTAGAGCTGTGTGTCATCCGCATAGTTATGGTAGCTAATATTATTTCCTGTCATAACCTGAGCTAGTGGGAGAATATGAATATTAAATAAGAGGGGTCCTAAGATTGAACCTTGGGGTACCCCACATGTGACCTTTGACCTCTTTGATGAGAAGTTTCCAATTGAAACAAAGAAATCCCTGTTCTTTATGTAAGATTCAAACCATGCAGAACAGCAATATTCTGCATGAGAAGAGCCCAAAAGATCACAACAGCCTTCCACAGGCTTGTTGCTATATCAGTGAATTTATTTCCATACAGATTTTGACTTTGTACATTTTTAAGCATGTCTTCCTCTTTCCATGATGTTTCACTCTTCCAACTTGCCATAAAATCAGCTACTTGTTCTTTAATAGCTCTAAGATTTCATTAAGAGTATGTTGTGTGATAAAGGATTGTGCACATCGGATAAAGCTGAGTGAGTATTTGACCAGTTCTAAACTCTTGTGGATTTGTAATGATGTGATTTGTTGCAATGGCATAAAACTGAACCTAGAGGCAGCATTAGGCAGAGAACAGGTGACAGTGATGAATTGATGTTGCAGAAAATGGGGGGAGGGGAAACCTCATCATTTGATCTGCATGTGTAAATTTGTGTTTTTATGACATATAGTATAAGGGTGTCACGATAAGTATATTGAGGACTGATGCAAATTTCAAAACAGTATACTTGTGTCTTATGTCCACGACTGCAAGGTGCTGACAGTCGGCAGACTGACGTGCGTGGGTGTGAGTGTGTGTGGATCTGTGTGTGTCTGTTGATGGATGGGCTGGCAGGGCAAGGCCGAGGATAAGAGTGCAAACAAACTGGGTAATAAATGAGAGCGACAGAGGAGCAGTGATGGGGCCCACGCTGAGGCTTCTGATGCATGCCGACCGATACTGGCAGCCATTTGTTTCATAGAAATGAGGAAGCTGTCACCGGAATGAAGATGGTGTTCGTCCTAGGGTGGAAAAGGCCCCTCTTTCCCCCTTACACTTTCACTTCTGTCTCTGTCTTTCTCTCCGTTTCACACACACACACGCAAAGAAACTCACTCACGCTGTAGATTTCGGCTCAGCGGGGGAGTAATCAGGACGAGGTAGGGTGCTAATATAGGCCATAATGAGAGCAGCCCTCAGTGACATACCGCTTGGTCTGTTAGGGAAAGTGCGATGGTAGAGCCACTGGTACCACACAGACACACAAACACAGGTGTAAGTCCCAGCCTGGTGGGAGGAAGGAAATGAAGGAGATCCTGATTAAAAATATGACTTAGAATATGCCAAGTTTCCAGTGTGGCTGCCAGGTCTGGTTATCACTATAATTGTGGCTCAGTTTTTAATTTGGGAGTTTAAATAAGACATAACCGACTGCTGGCGTGACACCAAATCCTGATTCTTGCCCACTGTAAGCCTAAAGGTTTTCTAGTTCTAACTGTATGTAAAATATACATTTACTTCATTGTTAAATCATGAATAAACTATGTTTAATCATATTTTTTCCATTTTCATCTCCAATGCTCCCAGAGCTGTAGAATTACAAACTCACTCAAACGTAACAGCCTGAAGTCAGCTGAAACAGCTCTAAAAAGCTACACACCAGTCCATGATCTAAAGAAATTAAAGAACAGAAGACAAAGTTAAATCTTTAAGTCTGAAAAAGATTAGAGAATGAGTGCTATAGCTCACAGTGGCCATTCTACCCAAATGACTCCAAGAGCACATTGATGACTCACCCAAGAGGTCCCAGAACATCTAAGCACTTTGCATCAATTGTGGTCACTGCTTAATTGAAAGGTCAAAGGCCAAAACCACTGCTGACCTAAGTTAATGC
The DNA here is from genome assembly GCF_027474105.1 of Poeciliopsis prolifica. Classification (NCBI taxonomy): domain Eukaryota; kingdom Metazoa; phylum Chordata; class Actinopteri; order Cyprinodontiformes; family Poeciliidae; genus Poeciliopsis; species Poeciliopsis prolifica. The sequence goes on from NW_026562398.1 coordinate 840,676, forward strand.
ACACAAAAAGCAACTTTTTACATCAAAAAGCAACTTGATGATCTGCAAATCCTTTAGAATAATCTACAGACTGGTGAGACGAAAATGGAACTTTTTGGAGGTTTGCATCCCTTATGTTCAATGTAAAACTTTTAGAAAACAGTTTAACATCGTGGTGGTGGTGTGATGGTCTTGGGCTTCTTTGCTCTTTTGGATCTGGATGACTTCATATAGTGACGAAAGGATAAATTCTGAACTCTACCATATACAATTTCTCGCCATCAGTTCATATTATTTTGATTGTGGCAAACTGACTGCGCATGTGTGCCCTATGCCAAGTTAGCAAGATACATGTCTGCATGCAGCGGCTAGAAGGTTTTGCAATGAAGCATAACGCTGCTTGGTTACGGTCAAAACTCTGAAGGATATTTATTTTGTCCTGATCTCTCACCCTGCAAGGTAGAAAGACAAACAGTGTTTGCTGCTCAGCCTGTAGCTCAATTAGTGAGTGCAGCAACGCCTCAGCTTGGAACCTGGAGCGGATTCATTCTGGGCGCTCAGAAGACACAGTGAGAACACACTACTGCGTTTGCTATTTATGTTTAACAGACAGAAGTTTAATTTGCTCTTTTTTTTTCTCCAAATATATTTCAACATGATCAAGGAATTTTGTGCTTGCAAATATAGTAAGCTCGTGTCTCCCAATTTTTTCTTTTACTTTACAACACTTCAACTTTGTGTTGATGTATCACACACTATGTGTATAAAATACATTGAAGTTTGTGGTTGTATGAGGACAAAATATGGAAACGGTAATGAACACAATGAACAACACTTTTTCCTTTTTCTACAATAAAACTGTGTTTTCCAGAAGAAGAAGAAGAACAACAAAAACAGCACTTGGATGCATTTAAAATCTGGGCTGCAAGAGGACGTCCCAGAATCAGTTCAGCTTTCATGCATCTTCTGTTTGTGTGTTATTTGTGTGTCTGCTAAATCTGGGTGCGCAATCCTTCACTGCTCTGATGGCCACTGTTCTCTGTGCCACCCAGATACCAGAGGTACAGCCTGGCAAGACAATGGGGGCGAGCTGCATGTGTTTGCCTTATTTATTTATTTCAAGCCTCTGCGTGTATGCGTGTGTAGGGGTGTATACAGCATGCGGCTACAGCTGGTGGAAAAGGAATTTGGGCCTGCACCTGCATGGGGATAATTAATGTGGAAGGAGTTGCACTCACATAAATCAATGCCTCCTGTAGCCTCAACAGTACTTTTCTGTTTAGGGTCAAAATCTTCTCACTGTGCACTGGATTAATAATGCCCACAAGCAGAGACAAGGAATAGGTGGTGTACACACATTTATGTTTGTTGTTTGTTTTTTGTGTTTCTGGTCTTTTCTCCACCTTTATGCGTCTCTTCAGTGAGAGGCTGTAAGGCTATTTTTTCCCCTTCCTCACGCTCAGCATTGTAATCTCTTAGAGGACAAACAAAATGTCATGATTTTCTCAGTTGTATAATTAGCCCTCACCCGTGTGTGTGCACAGTGATGAATAGAGGAACCTTTTGTTTGCATTTGTCATACTGCAGTGGCATTGTCACAGATGTGAGAACACAGGAGTGCTGGAGGTCGCTTACATGTAGGCGCAGACATGGATGCAAGTAGCTTTGAAGTTTCTCTCAGCCCATCGCTTTAAAGTGCCTTGCTAAAGTATGCATGATACCTGAACTTTCCTACATTTTTTCACATTAAATTTCTATTCAGACCCCATGAGTATTTCTGAGTTTTGTGGAATATTTTGCTGCCATTACAGGTGCAGGTCTTTTAGTTGATGTATCTTCCAACTTTATAAAACAGCTTAGTCCAATTGGATTTGGAGCATCGGTGAACATTAATTTAAGTCTTGCAATTAATTCTCCATCGTATTTAGGCAGATTTTAGAAAACCAAAGTTGGGAAGAGATGAAACCAATTTTTCTTGGAGTTACAACTTCTTGTATTTTGGTGCTTACCTTTCAAAACTTTGCACATGCAGATATTGACTTATCCTCATTCTTTGCTACAAAGCAACTCAAGTGCAGGCAGACTAAATTCATAGCATCTGAGCATCAGGTTTCTAATCTTACTATATATTTTCAGTTGGATTTAGGCCTGAACTTTGACTGGGCCGTTGCAGCACATTAGTATCTAATGTGCAGCTAAATCCTGGATGTATGTCTAAGGTAAGTTTTCTGCTGTAATTGGAACGTTATAGTTTCAAGTGTTTTGATTTATCCAATTAAGAATAAATCAAACAGGATTTATCCTTAATTGCTGTGTAATCAGTTGTCAGTTGATTTTTACTAGGGAATCTGGGAGAACTTTGTGTCATTTGATAATTATAGATCAGAGCAAGCAAAAGGCTCATTTATTTCTTTTATGACTGTGTATCACCTCATAATTTACTACAGTCACTGAGGCCCAGTATATCCACATGTGAATAACTCATAGTTTCCTGCATTTTGAGGTAGACAAACAGTGGTTTTGGTCACAAAAATGCCAAATTATAAATCAACACTCAGCTAGTCTCCCTTGGACTAAAGACTGTATGGATTACAAGTTAAATTTGAACGATCACATAAAGTTCACCACTAAATAAGCTCACTGGTACAATAAGCTTTACTAGAATGAGTTGTATCCCACCAAAATAAGACGTACAACAAACTTGTGCTTTCTTTTATTTGTCATAAGTGTCAGACAATGACAGCTATTCAACAAGACGCACCTTCTCTATATTGAAGATGAATGTTTATCTCAAAAGGATAAAAACCAAGTCACTGGCATGAGGGAAAATGGAGGACATATTTCCTTTTATTTGTGGGTCTACGAAAGCACCACGGCACAAAATGTAGAAATAGTTCGAGAGAACAAATACCTTCGCAAAGCACTGCATTCATACGGCGACGCTCTAGCTGAGCCGTCCCCATGTTCCATAGATCACATCTTATCTCCACCTCTTCCTGCTATCTCTGACAGCCGGCCTGCTGTTCTAGTCCAGTCCCCTGCAGATATACACCCTATGCTGTCCACTCCTATCTCCCAGACTGATAGCCTCTGATTGATCTCATCACCTCCCTTATCTATTATTCATGTTACCTTTCATGCCCTAATGGAGGGAGGTTCAAGAGGGGAAAAGGACACACTACCTGTTTGCTGGCATGTCTGAGACTTGCAGAGAAAATTTCTTTGGTTTTATTTATTTATTTTATTTATTTAGCGTCTGACTCTTTTCTCCCCTGAGATCAATCTCATGATCTGTGTATAATGGAATGAAATGGCTCTGAGATAGACGCCCTGTGGGGCTTGGTGGAGATGGGCGCACGGACAGAGGAGCGCCGCGTACTTACGGCTGTTTGGGGAAGAAAATTAATGGTGCATTTTTTGTTTTTATAATGTGATTTAATGATGCAATTCGTCTAATAGAAGAGAACATTTCTTAACATTTACGCATTCATTTGCACGTTTCGTCTTTCGTGGAGATTGTTCGGAGGGGGTGGGAGGGAACCCAGTGGGCCACCGCAAACATCTCACTCCTCTCATCCGCTCGGACTGCTGCAGGCCTTTTTTATCGCCGGTGATGGATGATTTCAGTTTGGCATTTTTTTTGTTTTTGTCACTGCGCCACCCAACCCCATCCACCCAGCCTCCTCATTTGAGTGCATAGGGAGTCCAGTCTGAATACACAGAGTCTACATCTAATGCATATTGAGTGTGTTTTGTAAAGGATCATTTGATTGTCTTGTAAATGCCTCTCAGCTGCTAATTTAGCCACATTCCACCTCATTACAGAGGAGGAGGAGAACAAATGATGAAGGCGTTCTCTGAAAATTGAATACTGATTTGACTCTAAACAGCTTGAATTACCTCAGATTATTTAGAGGTGTTACTAGAACCTCAAAGTGACTTGTTCTCTCATCCCTCATGTTCCCCCACCTTTCCTTGTCTCTCCATCTCTTTAGAGCGTGTGCAAGTGTATCTGGTTTCCTGAAGCGTTTAGCATCTTGGCCACAAAACCCGGACAGGAAGCCCAGACTTTTCGTGATGTAGGCTATCAGTTGCTCTGAACAACACTCCGTTTACCTTCACCTCCCCTCAGCCTGCAGCTGGCTCAGCAGACACACAGCTCGTGCTTTCTCATGCGAGTTTTCAAGTTCAAACTTAGAAATGTAAAAAAAATAAAAAAATTAAATGAGACGGTTCCAATTAGATTTTGCACAATGGTAACCAAACACACACCATCCGTGCAAACACCTCAAACTACACGAACAAGTCCAAGAATGTGTGCATGCAAACACACCCGAAGAGGGAATCTGACCTTGGCACCACTTAGTGCTGGGGTTTATCTTCCGGCCAACCTGGCAAGTCAAATGGTTCAGGGAGCCAAGACAGCGACTGCAGCTACAGCAAGGCTGCTCTCATCTATTACACAGAAAATTACATATGAACAAAAGGAGATAAAACGGCAAAACAAAGAAAAGCTTTTGAAATTGAATAAAAATGGACCTTCCTATATATATATATATATATATTATATATATATATATATATATATAATACATTTTATTCTATGGTAAAAAAGCAGGTGTAGGAGGCACTTTTGTTTTTGTGCAGAAATGTGTGTGACGGTGTGCTTGATGCATATGATGCTCGCATTCAAATGTATTCGCATGCATAGGTGTGAATACGAAAGCAGAAACAAGTGCCGGAGGTGATGCCTTTGAAAGGCACTTTAGAAATTAAAGCGGTGCTACTGTTCTGTAATGGGGCTTAAATGATCCAGAAAACACAAGATATATTGAGCATTTAATGAAACACACAGCACACTTCTTAATTATGCTTATGGCTTCCCCAAAGTGTGTGTTAAATCTTCTTTATTCTTTAACTATGCTGTACACACATATGCTCACAAAAAATAGAAGAAAAATTCATGTTTAGAGGTTTTTAATTTAGATAAAGGTATAATATTAATATGTCCCAATCAGGACATTTTGTTTTTGACAGTTCAGACATGCTAAAGGTTTAACATTTGCTGATACAGACACTTAATCTGATTGCATTTTTATACAGGACACGGTTGCAAAATACACTCTATTAAAATCAAAGCCATGCATATGCTTGGCACATCACTAAATCTCTAATGTGAAAAGACAAAGAACCTCTGTGCTATTCCTTAGGCCAAGATCTATCCAGAAAGCAAAATCAAAATTTTCGCACTCCTAACATGTGACATTGTTGGGTTGCAGTGTTAATCATGTGAGGGGAGATGTATGCTGTTTTGAGAACTGGGCTTACTGTAATTGTACAAATTTACAACAAAACTGTATTGCAGCAGGTTCAAAGCAGCTTTCATTAGTAGATAAAATAAGTAAACTCCTTGACAGTGTGGCAATTCCCAATGAACCAGATTCTGAAATGGATAGAATTTTGACAAGACAAAATAATTTTGAAGTGCTACCACGTTTGTTGTGAAGTATCTAAAACTGTCATTCACAATTACGGTTTCCGAGAACCCATGGAAGCGTTCAGCGTGGTGATAACTGTTTACTAGATGTAATTCACGTTGCAGAAGTTGCATCAAGTGTGGTTGAGCTTTCCTGAAGATAGGGCAGGGATTACAGGCATCTTCCTCGGCACAAAGGAGTGTTAACCTTTCTGCCATTTTGTTTTTCTGTCTGCAAAGTAATTGTGTCACCTGTGGAAGTCCCGCTGTAGCACCCCACGGTCAGGATGCTTTTGGCGAAGCAGAAATGGCGTGATGGAAGGAAGCGCATAACTTCATCAGAGTTCTCAACAAGTGCAATCTTTTGCTGCACTGTTCTGAAGATGGGTTGTTTTGTGTGCATGGAGGGCCTCAGATATGAGGATGACCTAAATCCCTTTAGCAGTCAGTGTGATAAACATATTCTCTGTGATCTGACTCAGGAAGGGCTGTTTTAGATGAAAACATGGACAAATATTTTAAAAAAATTATTCCAAAAATATTGATTATTGAGTTGTTGGGTTTTAATTAGGTGATGTCTGAACCCAATAAGTTGCACTGCATTTTATTTAGGGATCTTGAAATAAAAGGGGTGGCTGTTGGATTTCAAATAGTAAAAAGGAATGAAAGTCACATGATTTTTTTTTTTTTTCCCATTCACAAAAGTTCTTCTTAATCCGTCATGTAAAATGCACTGGCTGGAGGTTGTAATGCTTAAAAGTGCTAAAAAAGGTCAGCTGTAGATAAGAATTTTAAATTGTATGCATATAAGATCTATGTATTAAATTGCCTTTCATCATTTTTCTTGAAATTCCCGCCTCGTGGTTGGAAACATTCAACATAGTTTAGTCTAGGAATCTACCTTCTCTCTAGAAGTTCCTGTTTAGAACAGAGTCACTCTCTTTCTCATTGTCTGCGAGTGTCCTTTGTGGTTTGGCCATACATTAATAATGTAAAGGTAATGATCTCTAGACTAAAGGCCCTGTCCTGTCTTGTACCCACTCCTCCTGCCTCCCGCTTTCTCTCTGACCCTCCCCCACGTCTGTCTGCGGACCAGGCCAGAGGAAGAAACGGGGAAACTGGCAGAAAGGAAAATGATTTCTGGCCATAAAGGGTCAGGAAGAGAATTGGAGGAATTCCTGGCCCTGCGGCCGTACAGTTAAGGATACGCTTGTGCTCCGTTGATTGCTTGAGGAAACGTGGGAGGAAGCAAAGGATCATTCTGTGAAAACAGTTCGTGTGTGCCTTTGGCTTCTCCTTTTCCTGCTCCTCTAAAGTTTGGGCCGGAGAAATGATGGATGGGAAAGTTGCTCTAAGGCCTCCTGTGTCCTCTCCTCTTCCTATCTCCTTATCTTTCTCTTCCTTCTTTACAGACTTCGATGAGCAGAGTTTGGAGGTGATGGATGGCGAGGTGGCAGTGATGGCAGTCACCCAGATATCAAGACTTAGAGATTTTAATTTCTAACCCCTAATTATACCCTTAAATAAGAGCGAAGATTTAAAAAAATTTTTTTTTACAAGAAATCTTGGTTATTTTTCAAACTGAAATTGTGCCAGAGGTTTAATTTCCCCTATAAAAAGCTGGTGAAATCTTATTAAATTTAGAACAAAAGTTTATTATTTTTTTTTTACTTAATTCCATTATAGAAAGGGTCATGGCTATGTAGTCCAAATTCAGGTTCTGCACGTCAGACAGAGTGGTACTGATGGAAATTGGACCCCTTACACAACATTACACAATGTTAATCATTCTAGGATGGGGTGCAAGGGGGGCATCAAAAAATGGGAATGAAATTAGAGGTAAGAAAATAAGTGGAAGAAGGGGAAGTGGTGGTAACAGAAGGGGGTTAGAAAGCCACAAATAACTACCATCAATCATCAAGCAGTCAACATTTTTACATGTTCAAATTGCCTCTTATTGGCAGCAGCCGGGGATCTGAGTGTGTGCGTGCATGCATGCTCTGTCTTGCCCGCCGCAGACTTCGCTCCCTTTTCTCACTGTCCTCACCTCTCCTTAAACTGACGCACAAACAACAACAGTTAAGAAATCACCCTCGTCAGCAGGAAGCTGGCAGGTGTGCTAACTCCCCGAGTACCAAATTAGGATGTGCAAAGATTGCAGAAACGCCTCGGCTCTCATATCTCTCCTCTTTTCTTTTTTTTTTTAATCACAAACACACAAACGTTTACACGAACCTGGATGGAATCGTGCATTAGGATTTCACTGAGGATTTGGATGCAGGGCAGGACCTTGGATCACTTTCAGAAGGGAGATGTGGGCCTTAGTGAAAGACTTCTGGGCAGTTTTAAACTTTCCAATCTACAAACCAGTAATTGCTTAAATTCTTGTGGCGCTAAAGTGGACGGTAAATAATCAGCACATTAAACAGAGCTAAACTTATTGAGGTTGGATGAGATGACCAAAATCCTGTCCTTTACGTTTTATTATCATTATTATTTTAATTACTATTATTTTTTAAATCTTTCCTTTAAGTCATCTTGTAAAAAACAAAAAAAAGTTTATAGGCCTTTTTTTTTTTCCTCAAACAAACATGCCCTTTCATAAATGCGGTCGGGAACCAATGCAGTTTTTTGCCCTCTTTATTTAGATGCGAGTTTCACAGCAGTGCAAGTTGGTGGATTATAGTAAAGCAACACTAGGGGGTGCTCCAGGTTTGTCCAGCCAAGGACTGAATCTTATTCTTCTCCAGGTGTTCGTGTGGATTTCTGTACATCTAGATATGCACATCATCTCCACTTGCTGCCTCGTGTTTGAGCTAGGAGTTAGTAACTCTTCTTCTTTTCCACAAAATATCTTTATGATTAACTATCTGCTTGCTTATCTAGCAGAATGGTCAGAGGTTAAGTTTCCTAGTAACAAAGTATTGCAGGATAATAGTTAATAGATGAAGGTTTTTATAGAGTTTGGTCCATTGCTTCATATTTAGTAACTTAATGTGGTTGAATATGAACAGACCTGCTGAGAGGACAAAATAGAGTGAACTAATTGGATGTTTGAGACATCTAACTTTGCCTTTTGCAGGCATTTTCTGAACAGACACTTTTACACAAATACATACTTCACAAAATTCAAGACGGGATATAACGAGCCTTATTTGCTGATATGATTATGGAGCTCACTTTACATGTTGTCAAATGTAGAACTTCACTATTTCATTGCTCTGAAATATTTTTGAAATATTCTTTAGCATTACACTGTATCTAAAGTGTTTATTGTGGAGTGAGATACAGTACATTGTCTTTCATACCAATATGGCATGAATCCTTGTACTGACCCATGGCTTTTTATTCTGGAGTGTACTTGTAACTGGCAAAAGTAAGAAAAAAGAAATCTAACTGGTTCTTGTGCAAGGAAACAAATTTTTTTTAAGTGAGCCGCAAAAAAAGCAGCATAATAAAATCAGTGCATTCAGTTGTTTGCGGCCAGACAGAGTGGCTGGGAAAAAAAACACAGCACCCAAGGCACAATAGCATAAATGACATTGTCATTATACTGCAAAGAAGTATTACCACATTTTCATATTTTTTTGTGCTTTTGGGAAAAATAAAGCAAGATATATATATAATTTTTTTTATTTTTTTGTCGCTAGATTTTCTTATTGTTATTAAAAAACAAATTCTTCCATGAGCTGTATTCCACTATAAATCATTTGTCTTGTTTTTCACATTTTGGGTTCTAGTATGAAAATACTGGAAATGATCCCAGAACCAGAAAAAAATGAAGTATGAAAAATAAGATGTGATGTGTGTTTCTAATTTAGACCTTTTATGTCAGTGTTTTTTGACATATTCTCGTGGTTCCACCGATCTTGGACAGAAAAGTCAAAATACAAAAGCACAACGTTGCCATGTACTCTGTTCTACATGATGCTTAAATTAGAAGTGCTTAAAGACTACTCTGTGTTGTATCGCCGCCCCTCCCACCCCTACATCTTTATAGTTTCCTATTTGTTCCTGTCAGTTGAGAAATTGTTTAATCATTGAACAAGTCATCCCCAGCTCTCCAGATGCGTGGCTGCGAGAACCCGCCAGGAGAGGCAGCTCTGATGCTCTGGCTCCAAATGAGAGAGACAAGTAATCCGAAACATGGATATGCAGCAGAACTGCACGCATCTGTTCATTGTCATCTCGTAGGGAAGTTGACAGATGATGCACCTGACTTTCCTACTCCACTTTTCCTCTCTTTTTCTTTTCTCCTCTCCTCCGCTCTTACCGTCACGACGTCTCTGACAGACCTCCCCACCTCCTCTGTGGAAACCGGGGGTGGTGGTGGTGGTGGGATCACAGAAACACAGAACCAGATTATTCACGGCGCACCGTTATTGAATATGTGACTAACGCATTGAGAGCCGCTCTGGGAAATCAGATTAAAAAATGAATTATTTATAAGGACACGGAAGGCTGGTCCGATAGGGTGCAGAGAGTGGAAGAATACACCTACAATATACCCCAAACAACATTACAACTTGGATCATGACACTTTCCAGCGTAGTTATTCATTTTTATCATCTTCACGGATGCTCCCTTTTATATTCTGATATTGAAATATGACTCTTGGCAAAATTGCATGGTAAAAGTGTTTTATTATTTTTGTTTAAATAACTTACATTTTCTCTGCTCTTTCCTCACCTCACACACAGTGTTGAAAAGATGGTTTGATTTATTTTCACAGAAGCTGTAAAAGCCAGCAACAAATCGGTTTCTCAGTTTGGAGTCATCGGTTATATTTTAGAGGAAACATACTGGAACTCAGATTTAATTTCAGTTGTTAACTTTTTAAATATCATGTAGAGATGAGAAATTATTGTAAAATTTATCATTATCGTGGAAAGAAATTATCATTTATTTTGATTATGATAAACTTTAATTGAAAAAAGATGTTAGTTTGAGCTGTTTTTTGTTTAAGTCCAATTGACATGTAGTATTATGATTTATTTTGATACATTTTTAGCTACTTTTTTTTTTTTAGAAAGAATGTTTAGTAAAATTTTAAAATACATTTTGGTGTGACTTGTTTTCTAAATAAGTGGTAAAGCATATTGATTATGATAAAAGTCAAGGTTCATATTACCAACTCTTATTGTCCTAATTAACTTTTTAGCTAAATTAGGGGATATTAGCTGTTCCTATTGAAACATGAAAGCATGTAAAAAGACATAAAAAAATGTTTTTATGCATAAAAAAGTCTTCTGAAAAACCAAAAACAAAAAAACAAAGTAAAATCTAGTATTTTCAATGTTTAGGTATTCATCACCATTTTTTTGTTACTTGTCCATCAAACTGTTTTTCTTCTGCTTGATCTTAAAGCTGATGTGCAGTTTTAATTTTTAGTTGATTAAACTAAAAGTCTAACAGTGTTGCTGCTTGCCATTGATCATCTGTGTTTTATAATCACTTATTTTCAGTATTTGTTGAACACAGCAGTAATTTCTGGTTGGGTCGTAATCGAACCAACCCAGCAGCTTGCAGAACGTCCTTTGCATCATCTCCTTTCGGTTTCCATCCTGACATGGACCCCTCTGTCGATGAGCCTTTTTGTCTCGCTCCCTCCGTCGCTGTCTTTCTATTCTCAGATTAGCAATGTGACGACATGAGGGGAAGTGTGTAAGAGTCGTTCCTATCTCAGTAATTGCTCCTTTATCTGATCCTGTGCTTTGGCGCTGCAGTAAAATGTTTTTTTCTCTGTCACCTCTCCATTCTGCTCTATGCTGTTTCTGTTCAGCTCAACTGTACATATTCAGCCTCCAGTGACAGGTGTGCTGCTTGAGTCATGTGGGCCGTTGCAGGTGAATGTGGGGGAAGGAGGTTATGTCAGCACCTCTCGCTCCTTTGACACCACTCTCTCCACTCTCTTGTGGGCCGAGCTACACATTTGGCAGCCCGCAGGGGGAATGCCAGGGAGTTTCCACTCTGAACTCACATAGATTGAGGACAGAAATGATTCTCATCTGGAAATAACCCTTTGAATCCTGTTTTTTGTGCAGTGTTCATCTCCTTTGGCTCCTTTTACTAAGTTTTCACCTTCAACTATTTTTAGCAATGTGTAAAAGCATCTGTAAATCATTCTTTTGTACTCTTGTTGATAAATACAATGCCATGCAAAAGTCACATCACAACTAGATATATTTTTTTATAAGAAACACAATGCAAAGCTTTTTTTTTTTTTTTAACAAAATCACCACTTTGTGTCTAGCATCGTCAGCTTTATACTCCTAGACAGAAAATGGTGCTGTTTTTTTTTTTTTCCTCTAGAAAAAGGCTTAAACTGAGTGTGATTGGATGCAAAACATCTGTGAACATTAATATCTTGATTTGCCACAAGTTTATATTTGGATTTTTGTTTGAACTTTGCTAAGTCTCGGGTCGTAGTTCCTGGAGGGTCTCGGGTTTCCTGCTGCCTTTCTAAGGCTTTCTTCTTCTATTGCCCTGCATTAGTCAAATCTGACTTCCTTTACTGTTCCAGCTAAAAGAAAAAAAAAGCATCCCATAGCATCATGGTGCCACTACTGTGTTTCACTGAGGGACAAATGAGAGGGTTAAGTTTTTCTGTTGTATTTTATATACATATCTCATTTTAAGGGTTGGCACATGAAGAGGCCAATAGCATGCACATGTTAAACTTTTCACATTTGTATCTGTAAAAAAGTTTCAAAGCCACATATTTTACTGAAGTTACTTTGCTGCTCTTGTACGTACAATCTCAATAAAATACATCATAGTTTGTGGTTGTAATGTGCCAAATTATAACAAGCGCAAGAGATATTGATGATTCTGCAAGGCACTGCATTGAGACTTCTGCTGGTTTTAATTGAAAACAGACTTTTAAAAGGATGTTTGCCTTGTGGACTTCTGCTCTCTAGGAGGGGGGCCACCTGGAGCATGCTGTAACCCACTCAGATGTAACGTTTGAAGCACAGCTCAGGGCTCACATTCAGCCCCAAAAACTGGCGTGCGTGCGTGTGTGTGTGTGTGATGCGATCGAGAGGAAGACGGAAGGATGAAGGAGTAGTCGCATCAGCAGAAAGTTGTTTTTTCTGTGGCCTGCAGATTCTGTGCAAAGTGGAATGTGTGGGTGGGGGACTTAGGTGGTTTGGGGGTGAGAAGGGGGAAAACTGGGAGGTAGGTTGGTCCACAGCCCAAAGAAACACAGACAGGATGAAAGGGAGTGGTGGGAAGGTGGAATGCCCTCTGTTTTTTAGTTTTGATTTAGGCTGAATCGTGCATGTTTATGAGCATTTTGAGGATGATCCACGATGGTACCTTGGTGCGTGGGTGAGAGATGTGTGCGAGTATGCCCATGCTTGTGTGCCTGCGAGTGTCTGAGGTATTAATCTTCTTTGTCAGTGTAGGCCAGATGTAGGGCCTTTCCAGAAGTACAAGCCTGGACTCAGCAATCTGGTCTCTGGGAAGCAAGGCACCGGGTGTGAGTGTAAGTGGGGGTGTTTGGAGATGGGGGGTAGAAGGGGGCAGGGACGTGCTTGTTGTGCTACCAGAAATGGGAATGCTGACAGTGAGGGTGAAGAGGACAATACACAGCAGATTAGCTAATGATATTAGCCTGAGAAGACCCTCATGCAAAACCCAAAAGTTGCAATTAGTGGAGTTTCTGAGTTTTCCCTGCAGCCCCTAACACACGCACACACACACGCGCACACGCTACTTAGTCTATATGAGGCACATAAAAATCAGTTGCCACTTGCGTAAAGCACTGACGTAAGTCTCGCTGCACATTAAATTACAAACCTGTCTGCTCTTTTACTTCCTGCTCTGCTTCCACAATCCACCCGCTCTTTTGCTGCTCCTCTCTCTTCTCTCCATTAACACTGCTCATGAGCCCCCTTCACTGTTTGCCCACTGTGAAAGCAGATGAACTAACATGTTTGCTCTGCAGGAAACACACGCTCACAGTTGCTCTGTGGGAGCGAAGCAGGGGCTGCCGGCGAGCCGACACTCTCTATTCAAGAGTCTGCTGATCTAACGCACACATACACAAGAACACATGGAGGGTAAAAAATGTCAAGGTAGGGGGTTGAGAGATTGACATAACAAGCTGATAAACCGCTTTCTCCAGCTAATTTGCCAGGACAGCACTGAGAGGAAAGGTGTTAGCGATGGAAAATATTAATGTACTAGCAAAACAGAGTTGATATCAAGCACATTTAGTAATGAGAATGCTGAGCAGAGCACATCCCGATGCGCAGCTTTGTGCTCAGTCACATTGTCTTTTGGTTAAAGCTCAACTGATTGGTCTTTACTCATTCATAGGGGACCGTTGTCAGGCCTTTTATTACATAAGGGGGTTTTGTTTTTTGAATTTCTAGGTTTTGGTTATGGGAACGATGAGGGGAAAGTAGGAAAGTACTTACTTGGTCTGTATGGTGGAAAAAGAAAACGGAATATGGAAAAACATGTGATCAGACTTTATTTTCAGTACCAAGAGGATAAAGTTGTATCCATCCGTCTGTCCTTCCATCTGTCCCAAAACTTATCCATCTGTCCATCTGACAATTTGTCCCTACGCTCATCCATTCATCTGTAGTTTTTTCAGTTCCATACTTAAAGCCATATTACAATCTAAATTAAAATGACTGTCTTAATTTAATACTGCAGCAGAGTTTCTGTTCCTGCCATTTTGATGTTTAATTTACTAGTTGAGTTCGATTTGAAAAAGAAAAAAAAAACTCCATTCCTTTTACATATGAAATTACTACAAGTAGTTTTGTGAATTCAACAAACTCCCTATTCTCGGGAAGTTCGAAGTGTTACCTCCTTTTGCACCTCCTCTGAAAGCTGTGATTACATCTTAAAATTATGTGTAGAACTGGGCTTTCCCGTGACAGAGTGATGAATTGCAGAAGCTTTGAAAACATCTCTTTTACTCTGGCTCTGCTGTCAGTCTCACGGCAGGAAGCCAACCGGTCTGCAATGGAGTAAAATGTTTCCGATGTATTGTTAAAACAGCATTTTGCAAAATGAGTAAATTATGTGCTATATCCCAAATCACATTGTTCTCCAACCTCTTTTTGCTTTTTCTCTCTGAATCCCTCATCTGCAGAAGATTAAAACTTGACCAGCTCTACTTTTCTTCCTAGTAAAACATTTCCTTTTAGTCTTCTCCTTAATTGTGTTGGCACAGAGCAATCAGGCAGAAAAAAATGACTTGGCTTCTACATGTGAACACAAACATTCAAAGGGCTAAAAACGGGCCGGGGTCTATTGGCAGATTCTGATATGTGTGATCTGGGCAACTTAACGGGGGCAGCATCAGCACCCTTAGAAAGCGCCCCCCAATGAAGAACCCAAAACAGAAATGATGTATGGACGGGAATGTAGTTAGGAATGCGATAAGTTTTGAAGGGAATTTGTTTCATTGCATTTTATTAGGGATATGAGAGCAAAGAAGGCTAAATACAAATGCATGATGCTCTTTTCAGATTTTCAGTTAAACGAAAAAAACAACCTCGTATCATTTTCCCATCACTTTAAAATTATGTGAAACTTTGTGTTTGTCTTATAAAATCCCTACAAAATGCACTGAAGTTTGTGGTGATGTAAAAGTGGGAAAATGAAGAGCTGAATGTGGCAAGGCATGAAACACTTTTAAATTTTGAGCTGCTTAACAGATATAGTTCTCCTCCCTTCATTTGTCCCTTATTCTCCTCAGTTTTTTCAAAAAAGGGTTTAAATTCCTTGATGCTTTTTAGCACATAAACCAAAGCAGAAATTGATCCTAACAGAAATGTTCCAAACTCTTTAATGACGTCTCTTCTTTCCTTCTTCTCTCCCTTCCACTCTTTTCTTCTTCTCTCCCTTCCACTCTTTTCTTCACAATTCTTTATTTTCTCCACTTTTATGACCCCTCGCTCTGTTCTCTGGAAGTTTGATTCGGTGTGGATTAATTGCTCCTCATATGGGAGACGGCACTCGATTCTTCTCGTTCGTGATAATGGTGTGTGTCTTGTCCGTTGGGAATAGGCTGCCAATTTGCTCACGGCGCATCTGCCAAATGATTGGTGTTTACACGGCACATCCCCCGAGGAGCGTTTGTCACAATGCCGCTTCTTACATCTTAATAACGCACATACTATCTATTCAGACGTCGTCACCGATCACGTCATGTGCAGGAATGACATCTTGAACCCAGTTTGAACACAGGCTGAAACTTAATTTTGGTTATTAGAAATTATTATTTTTAATTATTTCCTTTTCCCAAGCCTATTATCTCCTCCGCTCAACTCTTTCCACCATCGCTCATCTCATCTCCCTAACTCAGTGCTCCTCCTCTGCTGTCCCATTAATCACCCCTCTCTAATTAACAGGCCCACTGTTCCCAGACTTCCCAACACTCCCACTCTACACCTGGCCCAGCCTTGCTGTCCAGCAGGCATGCAATGCATGGCAACACACGTGTACACGCTTGCAGTCAAAACTCGAGTTGCAGCTGGCAACTGACCACGATAAGAAATCACATTTGGACTGGAAAATTTCCTGCTTTCAAACTTTCTTCTTTGGAAGTGTCCATGTTCTCCTTACTTTCCTCATTCCTTTTGATGCATTATTTCATCCCTCCATCAACCGCATCTTTCTTGTAATAATGCAAACTTTACTCCCATCTGCTTACTCCCACTTTGTTTTCATTTTTACTACTATCCTCACACTGCCGCCTTTTGACTCACATCCTATTGCCTCCCCCATTTCCACCTTCTCCCTGTCCTCCCCTCTGTTATCCAGGGTGGCCCCGGCAATGCAGCAATGCCATCTGCCAGCACAGCATGCCCACAGCCTTGTGTCCACACACACTCGCCCACAGACTCTCTTGAACACACGCTCAGCTTGGCAAGGACACCGTCCAGCGCAGGATACACTGATATCCACGCTTCCGCCACTAGATCACCGAAGTCCCACTCATTGTGTTACACAAGGCACAGCCACTCACACAGCCCTGTTGAGTCACACGCTTCATCTGTCTCCCAACAGGGGGAGCCGGGGAGCATCTGCCATAACCGAGACAGGAGTCCTGCAGGCTCCATTTACAGTTAGAGAGCAAATTCTTGCAGCAATCCCACAGTTCCTGATCATAGACGGACAGGAAGATCACCACATGGGTGTGTGTTCCACACTGACGACAAATGAATTGAAATAAAGGAAAGCAAACCAGCAATTACATGCAAATGCACATTTTTGAGGCAGCAGTGTTTGGTATTTTTGTGGCCCGGTGCAGCAGTACATTACCACATGCTGCAGGGTTGTTTCAGTTGCCTACACAAGTTTTACTGTAAATAGAAACTAATGTATGTTCATTCTAGAATAAATGTATGAAGCATTTAGATGCATTGAATAAACAAACAAACAAACAAACAAACAAAAAAACTGTGTGGTAAATTATGCATGGTTTTCAAACATTTTTTTTCACAGAAAAAATAAATGAAACAAAATCCAACTCAAGACCTCGGGTTTGTCAGAAAATATTTGTAAATAAACAGCATCATGACAGCAGGCCAGTGATGGAGAATATTGTAGAAAAGTTAAAAACAATATCCTAAAGACTAAAACTTAGGTCATCTTCTTCAGACATAGCAATATACGACCATTTCTCTAAAGTGAGTTGTAGATTTGTACATCTACAACTCACTTCATTAATTAAAGAAGCAGCCAGGTGGCCCATTGTATCTCTGGGGGAGCTGCAGAAATTCACAATTTATGAATGAGAATTTGTTTCCAGAATATCTATTATTCTTACCCTTGACAAATCTGATA
Source organism: Poeciliopsis prolifica (assembly GCF_027474105.1). Taxonomy (NCBI): domain Eukaryota; kingdom Metazoa; phylum Chordata; class Actinopteri; order Cyprinodontiformes; family Poeciliidae; genus Poeciliopsis; species Poeciliopsis prolifica. The sequence continues at coordinate 857,948 of NW_026562398.1, forward strand.
CTTATGCCTCTCTTCAAAGAAAGGAATAAGAACTTCTGTTTAGTTTGCAACAAACCCATATAGGAGACTCAAAGACTGGGACCGAGGTTCTCCTTCAAGCAGGAAATTGACCATACACATTCAAGGTCACTTTATACCTTGAGGTCTGTTGTCACAAAGACGCATTTTCAAGATTCTGTAACTTGATAAAGTTTGGGTCATGCCATCGCAGCTAGAAGTTGGACAGATCATACACAGCTTGTTAATATGGATGCGTTAATGTCACATCTTCTATATATTATTAATCTATTCCAGTGTTCTTTCTCCTGTTGACATTTGAACAAGACAGAAGCAGAATTGATGGGAAATGCAGCAATTAGCAAATGAGCTCCAGGATGTGTTGCTGTTGGAGCTGCTTGGTGCTGCGTTGTGCTGCTGGGGGTGGCAGAGGGAACGCGTTTGCGTGTCTGTGTGTGTGTTCGAGGGGGCCGTGGTGTGTATGCCTGTGTGTAAATGCGGTGCGCTGCCAGGTGCGAGTGGGGGTCTGTGGCAGTATATTTATTAGCAGCTGTCAGAGAGGTGACACTTTGATGAATGGTGCAGAGTAATCAGGGCTGGGCTGTGACAGGCTGCACTCACAGCCTTCTACCTGCCAAACAGCCCAATCACACACACTTATATGTGTGCTCTCATTCTCGCACACACGGCTGCGTTCATACAACTACACAAAAGCTGCTGTAAGTGTGTGTGTGTGTGTAATAAAAAACACCTAACAGACAAACTACGTCATCAAACTCCTCTTCCTCTCCTCTTTAACCTCCCTCTCTGTCGTCCTTTAGTACAACTCTTTCATGTTCCAGACTCTTCTGTCACACTGCTGTCATTTTAAAGGAACATTGTTGTTTTTAAGGAGATAAATGGAAAGAATAAATGGGTCGAGAGTCTAAGAAGAAGAAACAAAGAGATTTGGGGTGAAAATTTGCAGAGCTTTGTTGTTTTTTAATTGCCGGTGAGAGGCAAAGTAGCCTTAATTAGTCCTTGTCTATCTTCTGTTGTACTGCAAGGTCATTGTTCTGTGACTTTTGGCTAATTAGTCAACTACTGCAGACTAACTCAAACCTTCCCCACAGGATGAGAAAAAGGCCTGGCTTGGTAAGTGGGGGACTTTATGGAGTGTGGTAAATTGCACAAGTTTTCCATTTTTGTTTAATAGTGCCTCCTCTTGTCTTTTTTCCTCCCTTAAACACAGAATCAATTATCTCATTTAAACAGAAAAAAATAAGCAAATCCTCTCTTGCAAACTACCCTCAGATGAAAAAGCAGAAACCCCACAGCAAATATTGTATAACAACTCAAACACAAAATGGAAATCATTACTTTTCAGCGAGTTTTTAATGCCTCCAAACCAAGAAGTAATGGGAGGTTGTAATCAAATAATTTCACTGAGGTTTGGGTTTCCAAACTGTTTTCCACTGATTCTATCGACAGACCACAGTCTGGCCCTAAAGCCTGGAGGCTCAGAGAGGGGAGGGGAGACTGTGGGAGGGACAGAGAGAATAAGAGGGTAATAAAAAAGAAGACAAAATGGGGAAACAAATAAAAAAAAGAGAAAATATCGAAGCCCAAAGAGTTTGTGGTTATTCTTGTCTTTTTCTACAGAAAGGCCTGGCAGTGGAAGAGTTAGTCAAACTTACTGATACCAACTCTGTTTGCATTAAAGGATCTAAGTACTTTCTATAAAATCACACCAGGTTCCATCTGATCCTCTAATTGCCTCTTTGATCGGCTCATGTTGCTAAATTTCCAGCATATGACTTCATCAGATCTTTATTTACAACTGATATAAAAATGTTTTAAGGAAACCATAATGAGACAGAATTCCACTCCAAAACTTCTTTTAGTGATCATGTCCTGGGTGGTTTAACCAGGATTTTTGCTCAGTTTTAAAAAGCCTTAAATTTAATAATCACAAATTCAGGGCTTAAAAAGTCATGAACGTGCCCAGATTTCCAAACTGCATAAATATGAAATGTGCACATTTATTTGTTTATCAGACGTTTGGGAATTACATTGAGAACCTTCATGTCAAGTCATCCACTATTAACTTAACAAGGGATACACTTATTAAGTTTCACTTAAAAATGTTGGGTTTAAAGCCAAGTTACCCTTCACCGTATTATTCATGCAAGTTCAATGCAATTTATGATGCTATTTTGTACATTCATTTGGGATCCATCTCCAGGGTCTCTGAAAAATACCACTTTATTCCAGGTTAGTATGATGGAGAAAATAGTTTGAACTGTTTCATATAACATGAAATACATGAAAGTGTCAGAAACAATCTCTCATGACCTGGTTCCATTACTGAGCAGACCCTCAAACTTGAAACAGCTTTTAATTTTGTTTCAACATCCAGTGATCTTTGGTTTACATCTGCCATCATCCTCCAGTTAATACCAGTGTTTGCAGAGAGGTTAGAAATCAGCAGCATTGTTGACAACAAGCCACACAAAAAAATAATTGAAGAGAAAAACGGTGTCTCCTTTGGTCTGTTGAATTGGTGAGCCTCTCAGAAAATAACTTCACCAAAACAAATCCATGTACACAATGAAACATGGTAGTTTTCTCGAGATGAAACGTGTCGTAAAGGTGAGAGAAGTTTTGAATTCTAGATGAAAGTTAGTTTTGGCTCAGAACCTTCAGGGATTTCTTGGAGAGCTGTACCATTACACTAAGTTTAAATCCACAAAGAATAACTTCAGGGGAATGAAAGTTTGCAAGTAGCCCAGCCAAGGTCCAAAGCTAAATCTACAGGAAAATCTTCGGATCACCTAAAAATGACTTTGGACAAGAGATCTTTAAAAGGTCCTAAATTTAACTCGGTGAAACCTGCAGAAACTCTTTATGACAGAAAGGGTCTATTTGTACAGGTTTGCACACAAACCCTGTTCCGTATTGGTAATGGCAAATGTAATGTTTGTGACTACCTCTGTCCGGCCAAACACTATGAAAGAAATAAAACTATATGCCAAAATATCTTTTAGTTAGAAGTTCAGAGAAATTTCTGGATGACATGACCTGGATTTCTGGCAGGGTTTTAAAGTTATAAACTCTCCTAAATTCAATCGTCTTCAATACATTTTAATTCTGTAAGAAGTTCTGAATATGTCCAGATTTTCCAGAGTGGGTCTCTAATTACATTTGGCCTTGTCTTGACTTTTTTCTGCTAAAATTGGTTTGTTACATATTTTGGCAATTACAATGAAAACATCCTGTTATATTGTCTGCTACTCTATAGGCCAGAGTTATATGGTCTATAGGCTGACGGCTGCAATTAACATGCTTATGTCATGAAATTTAAATATAATTTCTTACTGCCATGAAGATAACCCTTATTATTTTAAATACCCCACCCCAAAAACAGGTCTTAAATTTAACTTGGTGAAACTTCCAGAAACCCTCTGACAACAAGCACTTCTAAATATTATGTAATTAAATTTATATCTGTCTGGAAGTGTACTGCTGCAGATCATCAGCTGCTTCAGTGAACAAATAAACATTTGCAAGAAATTAAATGAGCACACTAATTAATGACAGGCTGAATGAATGGACTGAGAGAATTCTGTCTTTCTCTCTGTTTCTCAGAGGAGGATTCACTGCCAGGTTGAGTGAACATTGACGGAGTAACACTTATTTTCTCCATCACACCAATGGAAATCAATTGGGTGGTAATTGCAGTCTTTGACCCCTCTCCTGTCTGCAGCACATCCCATCTCCTCTCCGTCCATACATCCTCCCTGGTCCAGCCATAAAGATGAGTCTGAGGCAGTCGATTCATTTTATACGTCAGGGTTTTTTTCCCCCCCTGTTGAAGTGAGCCAGACTAATGTGATGCATTTCAGCAGGACTGATAACAATTTGAGAGGCAGATGAAAGAAAGACAAAACTGGGAAGAAAAAAAAAATGGGACAGGCGAGGGTGGTGTGGAAAGCGTTTAATGCACGGAAACGGGAAGGCGGATGAAGACAGTTTAGAGAAGCTCCTCTCTACAGCTGCCATCTGTGCTTGTGTTTGTGTGAGCGTTTTTTTATTCCTCGTCTTTGGGGTTGAAAATGGCTGGTCAGATGGGTAATGAGTGACCCTTCCTCCCTGGCATGGTTCTGCCGTCACACCAGTATTAATCTTCCTACATCATCCCTTCTCTGAACCGACAGTGAGCCTCTTGGGGCAACACACACATAGATTCACAGCCCCGCAACACATAAATACACACACAAGTACATGCACGCACACACACACCCACACACACACACACACGCACACGCACACACACACACACACACACACACAGAGAGGCACTGATACATAAGAGAGGTGGCAATGATGAATGAAGATGCTCTTAAGATCTGTTTAATAAGTTTTAGGCAGGGTCCCTGTGAGAGCAATGGGAAAGGAGATGGAGGGTATACATCTGCAAACTCTGTGGGGTTTTCCCATTTGACTGCATTGACACCGTAAAGAGAATCCAAAGAACACACAAAAATAATTGATTGAAAAGTTATGCACAGGACTTGGCACAAGAAAGTTAGGATACACTTCTACCATGCTTTCACTTCCAGAGTGACTTTTTTTCCTGTTTGTGGAGAGTGTCCTGAACATTAAAGTTCAGTCTTATCTCAAATTCTTACTTAGATTTTGGCATTTAGTTTGACTGGGCTGCTATAACTCATGAATGTCCCTTGATCTAAACTATTTCATTGACGCTCTGGCTGAATATTTAAAATTGTTGTCAACCCACAACATCTATTGCAGCATCCAACAGGTTTTCTTCAGGGAGTGCAGTGTGTGCATCTCCATCCAGCTTTCCTGTTTCCAGCCTGCTAATGGGAAACATTCCCATAGTATAATGCTGCCACCACCTCTTTTAACGGTGGACATAATCTGTTCGGGCTTCTGTGAATGACTGGTCATGTTTTCCGACCAGTTTCTCCATTTTCCAATTGAATAATCTATGATTATTTTATTCAGTGTATTTTCAGTGTATTTTTTTCAGGATTATCAGGATAAAAGGAGCTGAATCTAAATGCACCCCATAGAATTTCGACTGTGAAAATATAAAAAAAAATTCTTGTTTTTCTCCCATTTCACAGTTATGCACTACTTGTATCACATAAATGCCAGTGAAATTGTTTGTGATTGTATAGTCAGAAGATGTGAAAAAAAATGCAAAAGTTTTGGAATAGCCCTTGGATAAAAACAAAATGAATTAGAAAATCATCAAATGGTTAATCTAATCTAATTTATGTAATTGTTCGAGCAATGCTGTATTTTCAGCAAACATTCAGAGCAAACAGATATGTACGAAAGCCTTTAACAATGTTTAAACATGCACATATAAATATACATTCTATACTTACAAGAAAAAAAGATTGACTTTGAGTGACTAGGGTCCAATTGAAAGTAATAAAATGGTTAAAGTGTAAAAGCTTATACACTGATGTATAATAATTTTATATCTGATGTAATTTATGCTCTTATTTACAGTTTTTAATTGTTTCATCTCTGAGTGATGGAACATTAAAATAAAATCCATTAGATTCTTGCATTGTTTTTTTTATTCCATACACTAAAACCGATCTAAATTATAAACTGGTAATCAAGGAAAATGTTTCTGCAGCACCATGAACTATAATGTTTGAAGACTTAAGCAAAGTCCCACCTGTTGAGTTGATGCACGTGTTTGCATGGTGGAGATGAAAAGAGCGGAAGGTGTCAGAGCTGCAAACACTAAGAGTCAACTCGACAGCCAATTTGGATAACTCGACTGGGGGCAGAGAGGGGTGACATTTCAGAAAACCTGCTAATTTTCTCATACTGCACACATGAAAATTACACCTTCATCACAGCACTTGGGCTTCATTCAGACCAGATTAATGTGACTTCTGATTTCAGTTTTGCTGAACAAAATCTAAGAAATTGTTTGGTTGTGTGTATGTGAATGGATACATTAGGATTTTCAAGAAAAATGTCCGTTTTGTTGTTTTTGAAGTTATGTTTTGCAGTTCCCTGAAGGCATTTTTTATTTATTTTTTTTTTTGGAACCGCAGTTTGTTTCAAACTGTTGCATTCAGGTGTCTTTGCGCTGGAGTCATGCAAACATTTAGTTCCCACTTTATACCACAAAAACGTCCTTCTATCAGAACTGGTCATTTATGATGCATGTCACATTTTTGATGTTTTTATCTGCTGTCTGTCCTTTCAGTTTTTTTCCATGTCTTTTTTTTTATCAAAAAAAAAGCTTTTTTTGCTTTTATTTTGTGCCTCTCTTCTTGTCGGCCAGGAGCATGGTCAGTGAAGCTTGGATTGTGTGTTGTCTGACAGCTGCTGCTGCGTGCCTTTTTTTTCCCTCCCACTTCTTCCCCCCTCTCCTCCTCTCTTTTAAACACGCGTCCTCATTTCTAAACTATCTATCATGCTGGCAGGGCCAGTGGGGCCTTTAAACTGTAGGATTGGCACTTTCTCAGCTGCTGAGCTGGAAAAGGGGGTCTGCCTGCAGACGGAGACATAAGCAGCAGGCCAGTCTGCTGCAGGCGGAAGAAGCAGGAGGTGCTCCTCCTGAAAGCAGGTGGACGGATAAAACTCTTGCGTCATGCGTCATGCGTCATGATCTCATATGGCGAAGAAATAGCTCTTGTGCTGCTGCTGATCCAAGGCCTTGCTCCGCAGCAGACAGAAGAACGAGTTGTTTTAGGAATTTAATTGGAAAGCAAGTCGATGGGTTTGAGATGGGACTGTGAAACTAAGTGTGCAGTTTCCATGGATGTTGTCGGCAACGAGTTGACAAACTCCGTCTCACTCGGGAGTGAGAGGTGTCTGAAAAGATGGTAACATGCTGACAACATCTGTGTCTTGAGCTTGTGCATTGAGACGCCGCGTTTGACAAACATGAAAAAAATAACAATGCGGGTGCTGTCAGCGGGTCTTGTCCCTGGCAGGGGGGGTTGGAAACGAGCACGAAGTGTGACTTTCTCAGACGAGCAGAGAACCCGCGATGACGCCTCTTATCGAAGTGTGTACGCAAAACGCACGACACATGCATGTCCTCACGCACACATTTTCCAAGCTGATCATAGGGACCCTCATTGTGTCTGACTTTACTCGTCATGGCATCACACCCATTTGGCCGGAAAGTACAAATATAAGAAAATGCAGTTTTCTTTGCTCAACACACTGGCAGAGAGCCCAACACTAAAGACAGATGTTTCTTTTTTAGTGCTTTATGTGAAGTTTTACAAAACTGACTTTATAGCAAAGTGGTCCTGCGCCACATTAGAGTCCTGGTCATTTTCGAATCTTCTGCTTCTCCAGCTGTTAAACAGTTCCTGCACATTACAGTCACAAGTCTGAGAAGATGCCACGCTAAAGCTGAAACCAAAAATTCACAAGCTTTGTATAAACAGATGCAGCCTTTCCCCTTCCCTTCTGCCCACTTCTCCTCTCACTGTTTGGCAATGAATCAGGTCAGTTACAATGCCTAAATTATTTCTGCTTGCTAAGCCAGAATGATGGAAGAATTTTTCAGGGGAATGTTTTTATTTCCACCTGTGGATCAATTTTAAGGTGCACCTCAAACCTTGTGTGGCATCATGGGAAAATTGAAAGAAATCAGAAAAGATGAGAAAAATTGTGGACCTCCACATACTTATCTTAGTAATATTTCCAGATGTCTGAAGGTGCCACATTCACCTGTTTAAAACAAAAGCTAAAGGTCATTTAGAGCTGCTGACTGAAGCTGGTAAGACGGTTTCCTCTAGAGAGAAATGAGTCTTGTGCCGATGTAGGAATGAAAGCCACTCCGATAGGAAGAAGCCATTGCTATGAAAAAACATCAAAAGAGAGATTGCAGATTGCAGGTGAAAGAGATGTTATTTAGGAACAAAGCCAGTTCTAACATGATTTTGGCCAACAGAACGAAACTATAAGCCCATCTTGTAAACAGATACACACAATCTGATGCTCAGAGAAATGTCTGTTATGCAACTTTATTGAATCTCAAAGCAAATTTGTTTTGAAATTGGTGTAAATTTTTACAAACTTGTTTTACTTGGTAAAAGCTCTTGGATGTTCTGCTAATTGGGTGTTATGTTGAGATAATTGTGTAAAGTGTCTTGAACAAAAAGGGCTCAGCTTATGAAATTATATCTACTTCAGTATGGGGAAAAAAATAAACTTTGATTATATTTGAAAGAAGCATCCAATATTCTTTCATATACTCTAAATTATGCCTGTGTTTAATGTGCTTCACTTGGTTTTGCAGTTGAGTTTTTCGGGTTTGTCAGTAGAGGGCGATCTATACTCAGCAGTGCATTGTGTGTGCGCGTGTGTGTGTTCATTTTTCCAGTGTGTTTACTTAATTTCTCAGCACAGTGGTGGTTTTCATGTGCTCTAATTACATTAAAAACACAGCCTATTTATTCCTTCCTTTTCTTCTGCATGCCCCATATCTTTGAGTATCTTTTGAAAAAATATTTAGTGAAAAGCCCAGAATGATGACTTGATTATAGTGTTTGTATAATTTGTATCTCCTTCTTCCACTTCTCTGAAATTTACTCAGTCACAATAAAACTAATTTAAAAGAATTTGCCTGAGATTGCATCTGTACTGAAGATTAAAAAGGAATATTTGGCCTGTAGTGTTCTGTACCAGGAACATGTAGGGGAAGTGCATGGTTCAAATTGATTTAGTTTCTGAACTGGTGATAAAATTACAATATTTCATAAATGTACCAGGCTTTAGTTATAACATCACTATTGGTTTGCTTACAATAAACACATATTGGATCTGCTGTAGCTTTCATTTAGATTTAACTGCTGCTTTTGATTTGCTCTGGGAATGTATGAGATGCATGGAAGATGAATCTATCGGACACTTTATTATTGCAAAACCAAAAGTAGTTATCAGAGGCTTTTTATAATCAAATATCTTGCTGTTGCTTCAAGCAAGGCTTTGAAATTTAGAAAGTTGCATTTAACTTTCATGTTAAATGGTGTTATTTTATATTACTTTATTGCTATTTTTCCTTTTTATATCCAGGTTAAATGACACATTTAACCTGGATATATAAAGATCACAGTTTGATTAGAAAGAGGATTCAGAATTTTACACCATTCTTCAATAATAGTGAATTCAAAATGTTTTTGAACTTCCTTACAATCCTATTAGACTTGAATTTATTGGCCTGACAATAAATATGAAAATAATTAACCTAGTAGTCATATTCTTTTATCCATACTAACTTTTGATGATCAAAATATGCATTAAAAAAAAAAAAAAACTTTAATGTGGGAGTTGATAAGATAAACGTGGGTCCACCTCCAGCCTTGTTTGACACAGTCCTACTGCAGGTCTACTAAAGTTTGTTGACTCTTTGCTCAGATGATCAAAGGTAGTCAAATATAGATAGAAATGTTGTCTTATATATATTAGAAATTGTTGAGGGTGCAACAACTTGAGAATTATTTTCTCAGACACACTGGTGCACCTCTGCACATACATCTGTCAGTTACAGATTACAGTTAATCTTAATAATCTGTATCAGGTGAGTAACTTAAAGGAGATTTTACAGGCCTTAAATGCTTCCCTATTCAACCAAAAAGTACCAGAAGTACAGTACTTAGTACTCCTGTAGCCCAACGAAAACCTCTATTGTGTGGTTGCTTTTTTTGTAAATCATTTGGAGTTATGATCATGTACGTGCAAAGTTATTATGTATTTTTACTTTCCTGCATCAAAAGTCTGAAACATTCTTGCATGTAGCAGACAATGGAAAAATGTACTTTGATCGTAAACGGCAGGTTTTGTTTGTGGATATCATAGAGTTTATGTTGCCAGAACTTCAACATGATGTGTCTACAGTTTGTGTGACATTGCAGTAGTCGTTCTATCAGACGGTTTATGCAGCCTTCCTTCATCTCTGCTTTATCCACTGTCGGGAATTTAATTGTGCATGCAAAGCAGTGTTTCTTTCATAAAAAACAACCCATATTTTGACCATGCTGGACCTTTATTATGCCTTTCTTGCAATGTATTAACCTACCCGTATGAGACGCAAGACATCAGTGTTTGTATACTATATACAACAAACTGATAAGTTGACTCAGTACTGATACAAGATGAGAAAATACTTTTAAATGTTTAATTTGTAAATTTCTGAATGGGCATCTGGATTATGTTTAACAATCAAGTATTTAAATGTTAAAATCTTAGCTTTTTGGATTATTTGCTGTGTTAGCGAAAGCTGCGTGTGTGTGCAGAGGTGCGCTGGTGTGTCTGAATGGTTACGTGTTCAGGATGAGAGAGAGGTGAGATAAGAGTCTGGCAGGAGCGTGCTCAGATTGCCTTCAATTAGTGCAGTCCAGCAGAGACAAGGGGAACAATGGTATATAGATTGGGACTCCACTGGACTGGAGACTGCACAAGATGGCGTGTGTGCGATTGCGTGCGTGTGTGTAAGAGAGAGAGAGAGTGTGTGGGAGAAAGTGAGGTTAATGACGGGCTACTCACAGGCAGGTAATCCGTCTCCCTCTTTCTCTTTCCTTGTCTCTGTGGGTATAATCAGTTTCTTTCCTCTCTTCTCCCTGCAGTCATGATAATTATTATAACAATTAGCTTTCATTTTCTGTCTGCTGCGATGAAGTGTCCCACGGAAACCCGTTCTACACCGCGTCTGCCTAGTGCAGGTCCCATCCATCCTCTCAGCCAGGTGTTTCTCTCCCTTATTGCATGATTCACACAGAACTTCTTACAAACCTACATTTTCTCTTTGTTTTATAACCAGTCAAGCTGATAATTAGGAAAACAAAAACAAGGTCAAAACAAAATATTTCCACCCTTCAGAACAATGACATGTATTTAAAATAGAAAGGTTTCAAAAGTCATAGTGTTAACTTTATGTTAAATATATAGATATGTATGTTCAGTGTTTATTAAAGCTTTTAAGAAAGAATAGGTGGGAGAATATGAAGTGACTGAAAAGATATGGAATACTGGCTTTAGGTTAGAAATGCATACATATCACTAAACTTCGTCTAATGACTATTGAAATGAATTTTGCACATTTTTCTTCTTAAAGATACCTGTGCAGTTTTTAAAATACTGTTGAACTTAGTTGAAGAGGTCTGAGGAATTGTTGGGGGTTCACAGAGATTTTAACCCCTTAACTGTAATGGTGAGACCAGAGTCCCATTGGACTAATTTACCTACATGCAAGTGTTTTGAGTATTAAAGAGTTTTAAACAAGACGAACTGTACTAATAGAAAACATAATGGTCAAGATGTTTTGAAGTGTTTGCCCCAAAATAATCTTGTCTTCAGTGTCTGCTGCTGAAGGTTTCTTCAGAGACTCTGTACAGGAGACGCTTTCTGCCCACACCCATCAGTATCTGAAACAACACTGGAGAAGCTTGGATAACATGAATTACAACAACGTTTAATGTCCCTTTGGGATCAATGAAGTATTTTTGAATTGAATTGACTCGTAATGTACAACTGCACCTTAATGGATAATGAAACTGGGCTGCCAAAATTCTAATCAGTACATCTGTGTAACAAGATGGTACTGTGTTTTTAATCTTCTACCACTAAGCACAAGGTGTACTTGGTTATAAGCAGCTCGAAAAAGAGAAAAGTTTTAAGGTTTTGAAAATATCTGACAGGTTCTTTCCTGTTGTTCTAATACATGTTAATGTCATACTCATGTTGGTCACTTAAATATATCTGGTTTTGATGTGAAATGGTGTCAACATACAATGACTCACAGTAGAATTTAAGAGTTTACTTAGAAACGTGATAAGAAACACAATAACTTCACCTTATGCTGGTAGAACCAGGTTTTGCGGTTTGGTTTTCTAAATTATTTTGAAATTTGGGTTTAATTATAAGCCCACTAAATTGAGAGAAACATTTTCTGGAAAGTTATGGTTTTGCTAGGAGTTACTATGAATATTTGTCAGAAGGCAATTTGAGTAAGAACCATCATCGCTGATTCGATGAAAGAATATTAGAAGTATGAGAAGAATGTGGTGTATCTGATTGTGTATCCAGTGCTGAAGTGTGTAACCAGGCCTATTAGGCTGAAGCTCGGTGCTGTCAATCAACCTTGGTGTGGATGAAGAGGAGGGGGGAAGGAGGAGTATGCAGATACGACTTGCTGTCAACAGACCGTAAGAAAATGGATTCCTGAGAAAGCCATAACTATGATAAATTTACTCCTTCAATTCTCAGAGTGCCCCCACCTCTCTCTCTTCTCCCTCACTAACACATTGTGATAGACATGCATGCATTTCACACACAATACTTCCCATCCCCAACAAAACCCTATATACTACCTCTCATATGCCCCACTCTCTGTCACTGGCAGTCGGTGCACGTGTGACTAATGTATGCGCTAAAGCTTCTCACTACCTTGCCGCTCACAAGCCTACTGCCACCCCAATCTGTTCATCCGGCTCTAAGTCACTGCCGGGGATCGCATTCAAATAAATTTGTCGCTGAATTTTCATGAAAAATTGATGGACGCAGAGAGTAGAAGGAAACTTTGGGTTCAGGAAACATCAAAATATTGAGCTAATATAGGTAGGAATCGCCAAGTATGAGCACAAGTTAATGTATGAATTTATTAAAGACACAAACTCAGCATATTAGAGCAGAGAGAAGTCTGTCAAGTTATGTCAGCGAAGTCTAAAGACTTTGACATTTGCTGTCCATCAGGATAAGAAGGCCAAAGGTCACCGAAGAATTCATACACCTTAAGATTGAGTTGAAATTGGGATCTTGTTCAAAACTTCATTCATATTTTTTTTTTTACCTATTCTACTTTATGCATATTTGTCTTAAGTCTTTATTTCCCAATGTAAACATACTTTGGAAAAAAAGGAAACTTTTTTTTTTTTGGTCATTGTAAAAGTGTATTCTGTTGTCTGAAGGTGTTTATATCTACCAATAGAAGTATTTTTACTTGAGGTGAATCAACTCTTTAATTGTGCTGTATAACTCAACTTGTGTCAGACAAAAATCAAAGACAGCTGGTCAGAACCAAGATATTTCATTCCAAACAGGGTTCAGACTGTTGAGAACAAACTAAGCGTGACGTAAACCTGCTCAAAACATTCACCAGAGTGATCACTGATCATTTTATGCTTTTGCAAATCTTTGAGTGTTTGAGTAGTACATACTAAGATACAAAGGTCAGAAACGGCTAACATGGAGTAAGGAATGATGGGAATTCTTGGAAAGTGAACCGATCCCATTTTGTAATGTGCTTTGAACAACCTCTCCTCAAATCTAAAGTACCCAAACACAGTGTTAGAGTACAACCTGTCTTATGCAGAAACCTTAGGAACATTGTGTGCCGTTGCGCTGGTGTCAAGGGAAGAGACATACGACTAAATGCAGAATTATTGACTGTTTGGATTATATGTGATCATTGAAAAGTGGCAACATAATACGCCTTTCTTTGTCCTCATGTTTGGTCATGACTGAAAAAGCAATGAGTAGGTTGTTGACAATAGTGACTCATCTTTACAGATGCATTCCTTTTCTCCTTGGTTGTCTCTGGTAAACACACAATCCTTGTTTTCTTCCACTCTCACCCACCAAAACCTCCTGTATCAGTTGCACCTCCCTCACTCCCCCACTGCTGTGTTGTTTTCCATCCATCTGCCTCCCCCTCTGTCCCTTGTCCTATCAACAAGATGAGTCACAGTACTGCCTGTGTCAGGGGGTAAATGTTTGGTCCTCTCCTTTTAGCCCTGGAAGCCCAACTAAACAACCGTATTAGACTCAAACTGGCCAAATGTGATGATGCTGAAACTTTCCACCCTCATTGTGAGCAAGCTCGTGCTGTATTTGGTCAGAGATAAACATGATGTCAACAACACAGCTGAGACATTTTGTGCTTGTTGTGAATGTGGTGATCTTCAAGGTCACACAGAGAGATAACAGAAATTAAGCGGTGTTTTGCAGAAAAGGGGAGTGGAGATATCTGGTAACCATCGACGTGATGATTTAGAAGATCAAATTTCTGTTTTCCGTGCAGGTCATACTCCCCTCTCTCTCCCTTCCCAGAGAAAATACATGCAGTTATAATACGCAAGTGACCAGATTATTTTTTTAACAAGAACCCCAAACAGAAGAGTAAACTGACCTAACATCTGGCCACATGCAGCTACTTCTGCATGATAATTCCTGCCTGGTATCAAACTTCAGATGATGTATTTGACAAGCCAGTAAATATGGTGGACAACAGCTTGTGATACATCGCCTTCTTGGGGAAAACATTCCCAAATAAAGTGACTGCTGAACAGTCTGCTATAAGAAATGATTTATCTGCGGAGTAAATGATTGTTCTCTAGTTTTAAAATCAGCTGTCACAGATGTCAGTAAAAAGGCTGACAAAAAACCTGGCAAATATTTTCAGACTTTTATCATCACATTTTTGTGATTGAGTTGTGAGGATATTTGTCTCTGATTTTTATGATTTCTGGACATATCTGCACCTACAAGATCATCCAAAGACCAAAACATCATTCAACTTTATTCTTCAAACTCATAAGTCTGCTCCAGATGCTGGTGTTTTTGCTGTTTTCCTCATTTCATAACCAACTACAACATCTACAACATTTTTGTTTCCATCCATGTAAATATAATTCTGTATCTTTATATATATATATAAATATAAAAAAATATAAAAAATAGAAACTGACTAGCTCTATTTTTTTTTGATCAGATGCATTTTTGTGTTTTGCGTTCTATCTCTCCACTTCTTAAAACATTTTTGTTGTTACAAGAATGTTTGAACACAACAATGTCTGCATGACCATCTTCTCTTAAAGGGAAAAGACAGATGCAGCTTTATATTGGACAACCATAGGTCATGACACTCTTTTACCTGACTTTTTTCCACCTGTCACAACCTCTTCCTGTCCTTTCTTTTATTCCACTTTATTTATTTCTACTTTTCATTCTTTTTATTCATCTTCTGCTTCTTCCTCAGATGACACAAAAGCAGTCCTTCCTAAATCACTCTTTGACAGACGGAGGCAAAGAAAGGGGAGATGAAGTGAGAGAAATAAAAGGGGTACAGGGACAGGGAGGGGAAAAATAGAGGGATGAGAGTTTGAGCATACATGGAATGAACCTATCAATCCAGCGTGCCTATTATCCTGTGTGAAATGCCTCTTGCTAGCAGACGCCTAGTTAGTGTGCCTGTTCAAAATTAATAAAACGCCAGCCGAGTCTGTGCTGAGACTCCGACAGGCCCTGGTTATTGATTAAGTCATGTCACAGGAATGGAAGGCTCTGCCATTAAAAGTACAAATTATGCAGCACGTTTAGCCATGCCTCTTATTCATGTCGGAGACAGGCAAGAGTCGCTGGAAGAATGGAAGCCTGCTCCATTCTCTTCCTCAATCCAGAGCATCTCTTCCTCCATTGTTGGAACCTTTTGTTGTATTTAGGATCCTAATAGCATGAAGTTGTTTTAAAATAGGTTAGCTTGCCTGCGTCTGGAATTGGCTTGAGACAAGATGGCCTGAATGAGATGAAGACGAGGATGAGACGGCGCTATTGCACTGTCATGCACTTCAGAACAAAAGGGAACCCACAGCAGTGTTAAAAAACAAAACAAAAGACAGACGGGCCTAAATGTTGAACACGTAGATGATACAGAACACATTTTAGTAGAGCTCTCTGTGATAATACAGTGCATTATGAAATTACTCATAGCTCTTAAACCTTTTCACATTTTTCCAGGCTACAATTACAGCTATTATTGTATGTTATCTGAATTTTGAGAGATTCAAAGACGATGTGCTGCTTAGTGAGAAAGTAAAGGGAACTTTTTATTTTTCACAAATTAAAATCCTGAATGTGTGATCAGCATTTATTCATCCCCTTCCTTTGATATTTAAGAATAACCCCACACTTTCAGAAGTCCTCTGTGTATTTTTACTATAAATCCAGCTGTTCTTTGAAGTTATGATGTTTGATTAAGAACATTAGTGAACTAACAGCCTCATGAAAACTGAGGAAAACAGCAGACAGGTAAAGTTGTGTAGCGTTTTAAAGCAGGTTCAGGATTTAAAACATCTCAAGCTTCTCAAGATGTTCTGTTTGATCAGAAAATTGAAAGACAAACCAACTAAGAAATGGCCTGTCCATTTTCACTGACGGCATAATTTAAAGAAGCAGCCAGGAAACCCGTCGTAACATTGGAAGTGCTGCATAGATCCGCAGATCAGGTTGGAGAATGCCGTAACAAGACAACTATTAATTGTCAGATCAGGTCTATTCTAGTTGACGAGTTAGGAGATGAAAACTATTGTTGAAAGAAAGCCATGTCTTTGCAGTTTGCACATGCCATGTAAAGAACACAATAAAAATGTGGAAGGAGCAGCTTTGGGTGGATAAAACCAAAATTGGACATTTTAGCCTGCATAAAAAACGCTAATTGGTTGAAAACTTGCACATTATGTTGAACACACCGTCCTCACTGTGAAATTTAATGGTGGTAGCACCATGCTCTTTCTTTAGTAGGCATAGGGAATTTTGCCAGCAGTGCAGGGAAGAAGAATAAAACTAAACACAGACAGATCCTGGAATAAAATCTGTAAAAGACGAGAGACAATCTGCTCTAAAAATACATCCAGAGCTACAATAGAATTACTTAGATTGAAGCATTTTTATATGTTAGAATGCCACTATCAACATCCACCTATAAACCCTATTGAGGATATTTGGCAACATTATAGAAATGTTATTCGTTGTAATTTTTCTTTATTTCCACTATTTTGTACTAGTAGAATCCCATTGAATTACACTAAAGCTTATATTTCCAATGTGACAAAACGAGAAAAATTTCAATGAACATGAATACTTTTCCCCAAAGTGCTGCAAGTCGTTTAATTATAAAAAGAAGTCTAATATTATTTTGACTTGCAGCCAGATGGCAAAGCTGGTTCTGTCTTCAGCATGAGGAAAGATGGAAGGAGTGATTGAAAAGGGGATAAGTTGATGAAGATGAAATCATGGAGGGAGGTAGGCTCCTTTGCATGTCGTAAGATTTCTGTGTTGGGATGCTCAGTCAAATTGGAGCAATGTGCAGAGCTTCAATCAGAAGGCCTCTTCCCTGCTGTTTATCAGTTGCGTACGTGACTCTGTGAAAGGAAACACAGGTAGAAATCCCCTTTTTAAGTGTGGAGATGAGTGTTGAAGGCAGAGAGAGAGAGATGGATGGGAGGGAAAGGAGACGATAGAGACGTGTCAATAATTTATAGGTAGCGCCTTGTGTCGGAAGGGCAAAAAGAGCACTACACACAATTCCCGAGGCTTTCGCCATCTACGGAGCACAGCCTTTGCACATTCAAGATATGAATACATATAAACAACTGAAGACATATGTAAATGAGCATTTGCAGACACACACACACACACGTACACAATACTCACCATTGTGCACAACTGACACAAATATACAGGAAAAAAAGGAGCCCCTCTTCACTCACCTGGCAGGTCATTAATTTCACGATGGAAAACCAGAAAGCTGGAGAAGACGGAGTCACACACACATGCACACACAAAACAAAACACAAAAATGGGCACCTAACAATCATACACCAAGCCCCTGAAGAAACCTGTGTTTATGCATTTGAAAGTCTTTTTGTTGTCGTCGTCGTCCCAAAGCGTCAAAGCCATTATAACAACCCCTTAGATCTCACATGTTGTTGAAGAGTTTCTGAGTGACGGCTGCTTTGTTGTATGATGCATCACCTACCAGAAGTCAAAACTGAGGTCTTGACAGATGGACAAAATTTTGTCCTTTTGCTGTCATATGGGTTTGTGATCTGAACTGTGATGCTTCGGTATGTCAAAACACGTGAAAGAGTCATTAAGAAGATTCATGCTACCTGAGGGCCAGGAAAGGTAAGTAAGGGAAGCCTTATGGTTCTGCATGCTGGAAACTTCAGTATCTGTTTTTGAGTAAATGAACAATAAGGAAGCGAATGAAGCAGGAAGGAATGCAAGTCTAATTAATCTGTTAATCGTGCCTATTATGGAACAGATGCTGGAGAATTAAAGGAAAACCTCCTTCGCTTGTTTCTTTATGTCTAATGTCCCTTTCTTGCTTGTGCAAAGGAACTTTTGGCAGTCGATCTGTGTTTTCCCTCCTCTTTCTTAGCTAAAGAGCCAATTTTGGCTAATGGCACAGTGTGCGGCAGGCAGACTGCCCCCTTGGCAATGCCTGCTGGAGGAGCATAGGGCTTTAAGATGGCACAGAGCAGTAAAAATTGTTAGCTGAATGAAAGAGCCACTGCGGAGAGATAGATTGACTTTATGGTCCTCCATGCACAGCAGGTTGTTTAACTTATTGCAGCAAATTATCAGACGTGATCAGTATTTTAACCCAATTGTACCAAAATTTGTTTAGTACGGAACAGTTTTGAGACGAGGAAGAGAGGATGCAACGGAACGACAGCGGGGGGAGAGGATAGAGGAGTTCGGGGGGAGCCGGGGGTTGGGGTGTGCGAGCTGAATCAGCGGGTAGCTCCGCTAATCGCCGCGGCTCATCTGTTAATGGAGTTAATGAAGAATGGGAGCAAACCAAATGCGCTGAGATGAGAGAAGTTCCACCACACTGCATAGGCCGCTGCCCGCGCTCTCTGTTCCACACGCCAACACAATCATACACACACGCAGCTGCTTTTTATTTCTTTCACTTGTCCTCTTGCTGTCCCGCTGCGTTTACCACCTTTTCAGCACCTATTGACATACTTGCTTTTTGCACCCTGTTACACCTATAAGCATAATCTGCAACTCTGGCACTCATTACCCCTTGCTAACAGCATCACACACGCACACTTGCAGGCTTTTCTCGCCTGTCCCCTTCCCATATGTTCCCTTTCTTTTGCCTCATGAGGTACGCATCCCCCTCTGGAGACCCTCCACAGTTCCGCGGTGAGGAGATACGGTGACAACACTGTTTATGTGCAAGGTGAGGAGATATTCGGTGTGTAGGCCTCTCACTCAGCTGATAAAGTTGATGGGTTGACAGGGCCCCTCAGAGAGAAACGCTCGCGCACACAGCTGACGCACTTGTTAGAGGCTCAGTAGCACTTATTAACAATTTATTAAACACTTGTTATTGACACAGCAATTACTGCATCAATTAAGATATAATCTTGGCACCCACTTCCATCAATCAAACACTGAGGGCATAAATTAGAGCCATAAAGATTTAAGATTTAACATCTTTTTTTTTGTGTCGCTTTAGGAACAAAATGCACCAATAGAACCTGGCAGACATTTAGGACTCTTTTAGTAAATGTGAAGTTTATGGCACGGAGAGGACATTGGGTTATAGTAGTAGATCAGACAAGCTAAACTGGTCTCAGAAGAATTTTCACACAGTTAAAGAAACACACAGTGGATAATGCATTTATTCAAAGAAATGTGTTAAGCGGGACGACACTAATTGTCTGAAGAATAAACTGTAGCTGCTGATATGTTTTGAGATCCTAACGTAGCGGCATAAGCAAACGATGTGGAACAGATTAATAAAGACACTCATTTTAGAAACTTTACTGAACAGCGGACATAAATACTAGCAACTGTCTTGCCACAGACCATAGTAGTTTACCAAGAAATGTAAATTAGTGTAGATACTATTTTTAGCTGTTATCCCTGTCAACCCATGAATTAGTGTTGCGTTCATCCAAACTTCTCAATGTTGGTTTTACACAAAAAACGAAAAACTTCAACAACATGGACAACGGCTTTGAAGGGTGTGACGGCTAAGTTTAGTCCTCCCTGAATTTTGTTATTTGAAGTGGAAATTAACTATTTCACAAGAAGGCACACGCAGTACCTTCCAACTCATACCACTTTAATCTTTATACATTTCCCCTCTTTAATGCTATAAATTTCTGCATATATCATTGGAAATTTATGCAACAGACACGAAGCTGCCCACGATGGTAAAGAGAAATTAAAAATCCAAGGCATGCCTTTGTATTCAGCTCTCTTTACTCCGACAACCGCAAGTAAAAACCAAGGCAGCCAATTTTTGGAAGACTTTGACAGGCCATTATGGAAGAAGAGTAAAAAAAATAAAAAATTGTAAAGTGCATCTGGAAGGCATTCACAGAACTTCACCTTTTGCATATTTTGTTACAGTTTTATTGAAAATTCTACCAATCTCTTTCAATTCAGACTGGGGCCAAGGTTCATTTTTCATCAGGACAATGACCCAAAACACATGGTCAAGATCTCAACGGACTGGAATCAGAACCCCTCTGGAATGTTCTGGTGTTGCCAAACTAGATTCTGGACTTGAATATGACTGAACATCTCTGCAGAGAAAAGGCTGCACAGGCATCTTCCATCCAACCTGATGGCGCTTGAGAAGTACTTTGAAGCAGAATGGGCTAAACTGCTTAAAGATAAGTGATTAAAGTTTGTGGCATCATATTCAAAATGACTGTCGGCTATGATCACTGCCAAAGGTAGATCAACAAAATAAGAGTTAATCAAAGCTCTCTGAAACTTTAATCTACTTTGACATAATGCAGTATTTTTGTGTGTTGGAGGAAAGAGATTAATACAATTAAGGCTGTAACAACATAAAACATGAATAAAGTGATGCGCTGTGAATAACAGAAAAATGACCGGAGCCAAGTTTAGAGTAAACCTGAAAAAAAGGTTTATAGGCTGCAAAGTGGAGGATCTAGCAGGACAATGACCCAAAACATACAACCGGTATTAAAACGGAATAATTTCGATCGGAGCATCGTCATTTTTAAATGGGTAGGTTCCGACCGAAGTGATGTGAAGTTTACAAAGAAAGCGGACATATTTCAGATTTTAATCATGTTTAAGCTGGTAAAAACTATTTGTGATTTCAGCAAAATGTGATTCCACAAAGTATGGACTCTTGAAAGCTGATTACAAATGCATTTTCCTCCACTTCACTATTATTCACTACTTTGTGTTAGTCTTGTCACAAAAGATGAACTCTGTTGAACATGAAGGCAATCAGTTGGTACTGAAATTACTAATAGTAAATGTTTTAACAGCAAAGTGAGTTGGCCAACGGTTTAAAAATATTAGAAAATTTGCCTTTAAAAGTGTTGCATTAAAAGTCTACACATGAGCTTGCAAGTCAAATAAGTGTAAACCTCTGGATAAATGTGCACAAACAAATACAATGTTATCTTGCTTTGGGTATGACAAACCTGCTTAACCTAATGAGCTCAGAGTGTGAGATTCTTGCAATGATGTACGCAGACACACAATCTGCTGGTTAATCATCTGTGTAAAGTACCATATCTGTCTTCCCATTTCCCCCATTATTGCAGACGCTGGCTTGATTAGGCCCTTAATCTCCTGAGATTGAGACATTAAAGCATGGGAGTGATGTACTCGCGCGCGTTGGCACAGTGTCACACTGAACCAAGGGAAGAGTCATCTGCCACAGGAATGCCAGAACACACTGACTTCATAAGATAAAGCGGTTCCTGTCATTTGGTTGCTTGTCTCCGTGATGTCCTCCTTCTGTTCTGTCACTTTCATCACTCTGCAGTCACGCAGGCCTCACGGTGCACATATGTTTCACTCAATTCCTGCTTACATAAGGTTCATTAGGAAGAATCCTGGTGGAGGATTGTAGCTGGGCAGGATGTGAATCTGCAGATGGGTGTCTGTACTTGCCAGTTATCTCATCCTTGGAATTGTACAAATCCAGACTGCTTTGATATGTTTAAATAACTCTCTGAACGGGAACTTTTTATGGTTCTGTGTCCACTTCAGGTTAATTTGCACTTGACTTTTCTTTAAGGAACTCTACCTTAATACAGCAGCAAGTTTCCACAGAGGGTGTTCCAACTGGGAGGGGCAGGTGCATTGAACCAAGAAAAGAAGATGTCTTGAGTTCTGGCCCATTTCCTCCAAGGACAATAACCCCCATCTTGTTTAACAACTCACCCGGCAGGGACTATTACATTAATTTTAATTGGCTCTCCTTTTAATTGCACAGGTGGAAGGAGGAGGTTATTTCTTATTTCCCCTTCACTTCTAACGTTGGGCTTGCCAAAAATGGATTTCCGGCAGAGAGCAAGTTGTTTTTCTGGGATGATTTTAAAAACAACCAGTGCTCGTGTGTCAGGTGGAGCTGGGAGAGCAGCAGTCCGGCTCAGAGTAAAACCACCACATGTTACGGTTGGAGACAACCACCCTCCTTTTTATTGGTAAAACGCTGCCAATAGCTGACACTTTGTCCTGAACAGCTGGTGGGGATTCAGAAATGTAGTTGGAGATGGGACCGTAAGTTGGTTAATGATAGGGAAAGTGTGAGTTTTGGGTTGGTTGAAACAAGAGGGACATGGAGAGAAAGCGTATTTACAGGAATTAAAGTGGGTGAGGGAGGGGAAATTAGGGAAGGCTGTGGGAGGAAGGGTAAAAGAGGGACAGTAAAGTGCAGCAAAGCACACAGTTAAATGTAAAAATCAGAGTTCTGACCTTATGTTGCCCTAAAAGTGGTGGTCTTAAGTGAACAGCAATTGTATAAATTGATAGTATTGACTTTTTTTTTATTAGAGCTGTGAAGAGACCTCTATGTATCTCAATTTTCACATTTTACTCTTTATGGATTTAGTTTTTTTAACATCTGATAAACCCTTTATTGTTTGCTACATTCATCACCAGATTGGATGGTTTTAGATTTTGACTTTGGTTGGGCCATTGTATTACATTGTGTCTCATGAATGTCTAGTGATCAGAGTTCCCTATCCTCTGGCTGCATGTCGAAGGCCATCGTCGTGATTGAAGGCCAAAGTCTTTTGCATCATCCTGCAGGTGCAGCTATATCCATCTTCCTATCAGCTCTAACTGTCTTCACTGAACTTGCTAAAGCATGCCCACAGCATGATGCTGCCACCACTATGTTTTACTGTAGGTATTAAAATGCTTCCTTAAAGCAGTTGCTTTTTCTTAATTTATCTTTTTCTTAGTTTATTCTGATAAATCTGACTTCGAAGGTTTATCAGAATAAAGGGGATGAGTACAAATGCACATTTGCAAAAATTTGAAAACCATGCGTCATACCCCCATGTAATAATAACATAACTCTTTGTATTATATCAGAAACAATCCCAATAAAATGCAATATGTTTTTAGAAATAATCTCTAAAAGCTCAAGGTTATGGATTTTTAATATTTGATTTTATTTTTTTGCATGGCACAAAGTGCAGAAAGCATGTCCTATCCTTCACCTGTTTCTCTTTAGCTACATAAATGTTAGGCAGAGCGAGGAGCAGAGATGAGGACAATTGAGATGACAGGGATTTGAAAGCGCTCGCATCCGAGTGCAGGGAATTCCCCCCGTCTTCGACAATGGGAGCGGAAGGAAAGCGTGTGCTGGCTGCATGAATGTACGAGGTGGTAGAAAAAGACAGGACCGTGTGTGGGACATTGTTTAAGAGTGTGGCGATGTAAATGAAGAAAGGAACATCACCAGACTTTAAAATGTTCTCTCGGGCAAATTTAGCTATTTTCATCGTTCAAGTAGAGCCAGGAAAACAGACACTTCACTGAACTTCAAAGAAAAACTTTCTGATGGAGCTGTGGAAAAACTTGGTTGTTCCTGGAAAGCAGAAAATACCTCAAATATACCAGTTATTCTTACAGAGGTAGTATTATGCATTGAAATTTTATAGCACAATCTAATCAGTAGGCCTAGGTTTACTTCAGACCTTCAAGAGCAAAACAATCAGAGCAGAATCAGAAGCGTAGATAACGCGAATTAAGAAATCTTTTACATTTTAAGTTGATTTGTTTTTCTGCTTTAGACTACTACGGGAATGCACAGTTGTCCAGACTCTGGATAGTCAGTTCCTTTAACCTTCAGCTTGATGTCATTATGAACTTGAATGCTTTTACTTTCTTAATTTGGAGGCTGTCGGCCGCTGTCTTGAATGTCTGAGATCCATCATGTCTTACCGTAATATGACTCGCTGCACAGAGGTGGCGTCAACAGCACGTTCTGGCCTTGAGGACAAACAGCTTGTGCTTCCGAAGGCAACAGAGCACCATCTCTATGTTCATATAAATTAAAAGAAAATCACAATTTACCAACATGTTTATTTTATTGCTGTTCTTCAAGGCTCTGTTCTTGAAAGTTTTGCCCCAGAAGGAATAGTTATAAACAGAAAGTTCAGGAAACAGATTTCACTCTGTAACCTTTGGCTTTGAGGAGAGAAAGCAAAAGAAAGGAAAGGAAGGAGGGGACTCCAGATAGAGTTCTTATCTCAATTGTCTTGGCCCTGACCTACATGTCCTACGACTTCAGATGATAAATCAAAAACAATGTCATGACCTCTGACCTGGAAGCTCCTGAACCTCTGCTTATAAAAAGCGGGGCATTCTGACAAATGAGCGCATTAATCTAAACTTTGACAGGTATGGAGCTTATTTTTTAAGCGATTACTCAAAATAGTGTCATTAAAGTTGCATCTAGTTAAAAAAAATGATTTGAGTGAATGTGCTGCATTGCCTAACCTCTGCATATTTGTGTGCCTGTATTTTAGACCTTTAAAGGATGAGGCCATCAAGGGCTTCCCTGCAGCTGGATCCTGTCTAATTTTGCAGAAGAATCCTCTCTTCTGACCTTTGGCACAGATAACTGGGCTATTGAGATATTTCATAATACAACTGCAAAGTTCAGATCCTCCGAATGAAAAGAACAGCCAAAGATGAATTATTTTTTTATGGATCTTATTTGAAGTGAGAGTTTTCATTCTAATTCTTTTTTATTATTATTATTTGATCAAGTCTGTGCAATTAAAAACTGATCATTCGGAGGTAACACTTGATGCATGGGTCCTCTAAGTATCAGAATAGGGCGACCATTAAAGAGAGGCCAAAGAAAGAGACTTGACTGGTGGGCGATCACATATATCGCTTCAGGACATATTTATATGAGTGAGTTAATTTTTTTTTTTTTTTTTTTTGTAGTTATGCATTATTTCTGGCTGATGTCGAGGTTTGCAGTCCTGAAATTGCTGAGCTTATCTAACATATCGTCATGCTGGGTGGGTGTTCTGTAGTCTTGCAGTTTCCTCTGCACTGATTTAAGCACCCTCTGAGCCATAATTAAAACCCAAATCTCTTTATGGAAGGATAAAAGTGGCAGCAATATCTCAGAATAGTTATACAGAAATAGTATTCTGTCCTTCTTCTAAATTATTTTCTATAAGTTGCCCATTTGATAGCTGAACAATGAACTTGCTCAACATTTTAAAGGGCATGTTATGGAGATTTATTGACTTTGATAATAACGCCTACTATGTTAATCATCTTGTAACTTTTTAGTGTTGTAGTTTTATCAACATGTTTACATTGTAGTTTTCTGAACATGGTTTCTTAAACTTTAGGAAGATGCTTAGAAAGCTGGTGCTTGAAAAGCATTTTACATAAACACAATGAATGACTTATAGCCTGTGCACATACAGCATTGAACGTTCATCGCAAGATGGTCAAAACCTTGAGTCCTCCGCCAAAAACCAACACAGTACCATAATAGCAGAACGTAACATTCTGTGGTGATAACATGATGTGGTTCCATTTTACATCATTCATCCCCATACACACATAATAGTTAAATTGTGATTCATACAAATACTCCATATATCAGCAGGACTGCATGTTTTACAACTTTGGCTTCCTCTCGCCACATTTGGACCCTGATAAAAAAAAATTTCACATTACCAACATAAATCTTATTTATTTTGCTAACATGTATGACAAGTAAAGGAAATATTTATAAGCACATTAAGAAGCTTGGGATTAAATTTCAAAATTTTTGACTAAGTAATATTTGGCTAAAGTTCAACAGACCATTAGTTGTTATTGTCACTGTCAGAACAAATGTCTCATTGCATTGAGTCAAAACTTCTTAAAAATACAAATTGTATAATACACTCCAGTAGTTTTTAAATGAACTTGTGTAAAACTATAAGTGTTTTACAAATTAAACAAAAAAATATCTGTTAACTAAAATGTTTAATTTAATGGAGATATTGTTTTAAGAAATTAACAGTATTTGCTTTATAGATCAAAGCTGGTCATTTGAGATGACTAGTTATTGTTTGGCATTTACAGAGAAGCTTTATTAGGATTTATTAGCCAATTTAGGAGTTAGATTATAAAAATTGTATTTTTAACTTAAAGTTCAGGCTATATAGTCTGTAGTCTTTTAAACCTGCAGCCAAATGCATGCTGCTTTGAGTCTCATCCTCAGCCTTCAGGACAGAACAGAAACTGCTGATTTCCCCCCACCCCATCCGTCCTGTTTGCTGTTAAAGAAAGAGATTTACACAAAGTTGGTAAAGCCCTGCCGTAGCTCAAACACCGAGGCCTTGATGAGAAAACAGAAGAGGGGTGACTATGACAGCCAGCAAGACTAAGATGTGTGCAGATAAACAAACGCACACAAACATGGAGGCAGACACCATGACTTACAGCTTGCTTCCATTCTCTCTCTGTATTGTAGGAATGCTGTTGTTATGAAGACCTTCAATATTTTCTTCTTTGTCCCTTCTCTCATGGACTCACTGCAGCCCTGTAACTCACACTGATGTCAAAACAAACACACTGATAAACAGCCAAAAGCAAACACACTCACACACACCATCAACAGAGACATGCACCACCCTCTCCTCCCCTCCCCTCGGAAGAACGGCGTCCCCCAGCATTGCCACCAATATTTCTCATGAGCTCTCGGCCACCAGCCCTTCATGAATTTTTATTAAACAAAACTCTAAGCAGATTGATTTCACACCGGCTGCTTTATTGCATTTTTATTTAATTCTTTCTCTCATTCAGACGCTCACTTGCTCCTCCTTGCCCTTATTCTGGTTTCACTGCTCCATCCTTTCACTTCTTTTTTTCCTTCCTGATGCTTTTCCTACTTCCTCTTTGGAGTCCCTGCGTGTTTTCTCTCCTTTGTATTGTCTTCCTATTCTCTCTGCTGTCCCTTTTATCCGCTCAATTTTGCAAAAGTTTTAAAAACCTATTTGGATTTAACCTTCTGAGTTTGTGGTTTCAGAAAGAGTTGTTTTTGGTTGAACTTTGTGTTTTAGATCACGTGTGACTTAAAAACTCTATCTTACTAACACAGGTGCAAGGTAAGGCAAGAAAGTGTTTGATCGAGACATTATTTCCCTCAACTGTCTGAATATGGCAGTGAGATTTCTTCAAATATCAGTAATGGGTACAATAAAACTGTCTTGGAAAAAAATCTTCTGAAGATTTTTTTCCAAGACCTTTAGGTCAAGAGACTATATGTGATTTGGATTTTATACTCCTGTTCATTTCTACTTTTCTATGCCAGATGTAAATAAAGGCTGCACTGCAAACATAACCTAAACTACTTAATAGTTTAAAAGGGATTGTGAGGTCAAAGAAGAAAATGAATTGCAGTAAACCCACTAGTTTCAACACCAGTCTGCTAACAGCAAGTCTTGCACAAAAAACCTCCAAAGAAGACGATGAAAAACCTAATCTGCTTATTCCTTTCATGGCAGAGGTTCAGCAACTCTATTTTTGCAGCCGTTTATAAGGCTGAACTCCTTACCCTTTCTCCTTAGAGAATTGGGTCCAATTACCTTCTCATTAAAAATCATTCTAGCTGCTTGTTTTATGGTCTCACTCTTCCAGTCATAATCTATTTGTCATGATCGTGTGAGGGCTTGAACACAGACGGACCAGAAAACATGCAGGTTCTCCTTTATGGCTCCTTTCTCAAACACAACATACTGGTGCAGCTCCCTAATGGTCAACCGTGTTTCACTCCAACTCGTCGTCACTTTGTAAAAAAGAAAATGGAGACAAGGTTCAAACCCAAATCTGAAGAAGCATTTAATCTCTTTCTCGTTTTTGAGCAGGTAAAACTGATTCAAAATGAAATATCAATCCAGCCTTGTACAACTTGAGTCCTCAATGGGGTTCATAATTAAAGCTCTTAAGTATTATTAACAATGGGTCAGTTCTTGAAAGAAATAATAATGATGGTGGGTTTATGGTGTTACAATTAGAGGGAAGCGAATGAGCCATTTTTGCATTTTTGTGTTCATGTAAGCATAAAAAGTTGTAGTTTTATGTTTGAAAGAGTAAATTAACAGCATGTTGTAGCTGAACACATCCAGTCTCATCTGAAAGTTGCATGTTGGTAACTCTCAAGGACTGGACATGAAAGCAAAACTTTCATTTAATAAATGAATCAATGACGATAATTCCTGCAGATAGCATCTTATGTCACTGAAACAGTTCGGATGATTGATACTGAACCGTGGGAAGGTCAGCCTGCCTGTACTTGCGGCATCTGGTGCCGTGGTGTGCAAGGGTATGGTAATAAGCAGTAGTTGTTCCCAATTCAGCCGGAAGTGATGAGGCAGTGTGAAGCTCCTGCTGGGTGTAATGAGGCTCCCCACAGCTTCTCCACACTGTCTCACCCCGGCTTCCTCGGCCTTTCCACCCCAGCTCGCCTGTGTTTGCACAGCACTGTTCTCTGCTGCCGAAACACAGAGACACACACATACATGATCTTTGGTAACAACCTTCTTAAATGTTGTTTTTTTGTTTCTCATGTCCACCCCTGGTCTCGTGCTCTGCAGGCATCTGCTGCGTTTCTTTTTTGACTGTACTATTTCTGCTCACTTCTCCTTGCAGTGAACCCCTCCTTTTTCCACTTCTCTCCACTCAGCTGGCGCTCTGTGTAATTGGGCTGTTGTCAACAGCACATTAGCCTGGATTAGCGGCAAAGTGACTTCTGGCTGCTGGTGTTGACCTCTCCAAATATACATCAACTACAGCGACATGCAAAAATATTCAGTCCCTTTTACTTTTTTTATTCTTGACACATTGCAAACTTATTAAAAATGAATAATGTGTTTTACGTTAAAGAAATAAATGAAAAGTGTGGCTCAAATGAGTGTCCCGCTGGTCAATTAGTAATAACGCATTTTGCTGCAGTTAGGATCACAATCAGCTTTGCTGGCACAGATTGTGAGCACAAACAAACAATTTTACTTTTGTTTTAAAGACAAAAAAAGAAAAATGGGACAGTATATATAGACAGATTTGTACAAACTCAAAAGTCCAAATTACATAAAAAGAAAAGAAAAGTATGCATATAGAAAACTTTTAATGCATAAAGAAAAAAGTGCAAAGATGCTTATTTTAAGAGGTGGACATTGTACACAAAAATTGTACTCAAGTAAAACTAGCAATACTTCAACATATTTTTACTCAAAAGTAAAACGTAGCTGCCCAAGAACTTTCTCAAGAGTAAAAAAAAAAAAGCACAAAAACGTATTTGGTAAAAAGACTTCTCAAATACTGATGATGGTGACTGATTTAACATTTAGAAATGATGGTATCAGACAAGCAAAGAACATGAGGTGATCTGCAAAGTAATGGAATTTTAATGTCTAAAATACAAATAATTGTAAATTAAGTCTCAAGCAGAAGAAATATGTTTTCAAGTCAAGGTATTGCAATATCAAACAAATAATGAATTCTTAAATTTGGCAATATGCATGTGTGTGAAGCACACTGAAGGACAACTAGTGCTTTGGTGGAAAGAAAATTCACAGAAACTTTTATCATTTGGAGATGGCCATGGCTTACTGGGTTTGTAGTTGTGCCAAACTAACACAGTCAGGCCAGAAAAAAGTTGTCTCCAGTAAAACAGTCAGACTAATATTTCATTGGACCACATTTAACTTTGCTCATAATACACATTTGATATTGTATTATTTTTTCATCAAGATCTTGCAGAGCGTCTGACCACTGTGGACTTCTCCACATCCCAAAGACTCTCAAGCAGGTTCAGGTCTGAATTCTGTGGATGCATCTTTGATTCTGCCTTTTTTTACATGAACCATTCTTTCATAATTTCAGGCCACTACAGGAGACACTAGGCATTGATATATGATTATTGTTAAAATACAACAATTTTATTTTAGTAGGATTAAAATGTTCTGTTTAGTATGTGTTACAGGGTTTGACAATAAAAAGACTCAAACGACAGGCATTAGGCTGATTTCTGTGAATATGCCAGCCATGTGTGATGTTGCAGTGACAGGTTATCTCTCTGTGAAACACTCCACCTCTCTCCCCTTTAACACTTTCAGACGTCTTTGGTCTTTCCTGTTGCTGCGTTCAGATCCACAGCGGGTGAGTCAAGGATTTGCCGTTAAGCGTTCTGTAACTGCAGCGTTGAGTTTCTAATAGATCAGACAAGAAAACCCTGAGTTCACTGTCCGTCAGGCGGACATCATGCTCTCCGTTTCTTTTTCTGTTGCTTGTTGTTCCTCTGAAGCCTTGAGCTATCAGAGTAAACCGACCAAGACATACAAACAGGGAACTCCTTACTTTAGCTGTGAGTTAAAGTTTAGGTCTGTTGCCATCAAGTGGTAAATTAAACCTACTTTAATAGAAATATCTGTGTTTAAGGGCTGGTGCTTTGCCATCTTTCTTTCAGATTTGATTATTTTTAGCCTCAGTTTCTGTCCTATTTTGGTCCGCCCAATCTTTGTTTCAAAAGCAGAGCCACTTTTATTGCCACCCCAAGGCACACAGAGCTAAGCTACAGTAACTGAATCCTAGTGTAAGGGGTAGGTATGTAAATGAGCCCTCTGTCACAAAACCCAACAATATCTCCTGCGCTCCATCTTATTCTCCTGAAAGCCCCAAAAGGGGAGAGGAGACACAGGACTACATTGTTCTTCTTGCCCACTTTTTGGAAAAATTAATTAATTATGAATGAGTAAGCGAGTTAAGGAAAGTGGATTCTGGATTCTATTGGTGTTAACATAATTACCATTCTCTCTCTCTCTCTCTTTTTTAACTAAGGAACTAGGGCCATTTCTCCCGTCTCTCAAATGGGGTTTTATCGCCTTCAATTTGGAAAAGAAAAGCTGATAAAAGCTTTTATAATGCTTTAATTTGGCATCGATTTGCATGAATCTCCCTCAGTAATTATCAACTCTCCCCCTTCCCCCCCGTCCCGGATGACTGAAACAGTAGATTCTGATAAGACAGTAAGAGAATGCGTGTGTCTGTAAGGGCGGGTGTATATTCTACTCTCTATCACCCATTTTTCTATTTCCATATCTCATCCTTCTGTCTTTTTCATTGGAAGAGGCGTGGAGCGAATGATGGCTGCGGTCGTTTGGGGGAGGGGGGAGAAAGGAACAGAAAAATCCTAAATCAAAGCACTCAATTATAGGGCTGCAGTAATTATGGGAGCCCTTGAATTGAAGTGCTCTCCTAGGAGAGATGGACAGATATATGGATGATGCATGAGGGGCGGGACAGATAGGTAAATAAATGAATATGCCACACAGAAATACAACGTAGCCCCCAGACTTTGGATGACATAAATACATGTATTAATCGATAGGTCGCAAACCATCCTAGTGCAATTAAAAGGGTATTGAGTGGAGTGGGCCACACTTGGGCTTGGAAAGACAGTGGGTTAAAGCCCTGACCTATGGGAGGGTTAATGCCCCCTTGGCCCCTGGTCAGTGTATCCTGAAATGCTGGGGGCCACTCTATAAAGGGATTTAAGTCTCTTTGGGGCCTTTTACTGGTCAATGAGACTGAGTGAACTCTACCAGGTACTACACTGAAACTGCTTCAGTGCTGATATTACTCTACTATGCTCCGAAGAATCATAAAAAAATACCTTTTACCTCTCCTGTAGGTGTTTATGAGACATTTTTATTTCAAAGATGAATACTACTTTCATAGCCTTTCTCTCCCCGTCTTTTTAAAGTACCTTAAAAATATTCATACCTCTTGGACTTGGATAACCACAAACCTAAATGCATTTTATTGGGATTTTATGAAAGACCAACACAAAATGGCGCACAACTATTTAGCAAAAATAACTGATTCACAGTTTTCAGAAAACATTGCAGCTATCACTTTGGTTGACTTCCAAAGCGATAAGGCGTATAATTTAATCCTATTATTAGCCTTTCTTTGCCTCATGACCTCATGAACATCAAGGTGCATGCCAGGAAGGTCATACATTTATTAAAGGAGTTGGTATCCCAAACCTTTGATCATTCTGGCTGTGACTTACCTCGCTTAAGCCACATCTAGTTTCACAGTCAAAACAATAATCAGTGGTTTTTAGCACAACAAGGCTCAAATTTAAATTATGATACAACTTCGAATCCAACCCAAGAGCCCCCTGGTTACTCTAAATGAGCTGTGGACATCTGCAGCTTAGGTAGGACAATATGGCAACATGAAAATGATTCTTCCACCCCTCAAATCTGGTCTTATGGAAGTGTGGTAAGAAAAACAAAAACATTATTGAAGAAAGAAAGTTTTAAGAAGCCCAATATAAAGTTCACCACCAGACATGCCCTGTTCAGGTGAAATCTTAATTTAACGTTTTGGCCTTCATGCAAAACTGTATTTGTGACAGAAAACCAGCACTCTGCTCTGAATTCACCATCCCCAGGGTGAAACTGTGAGGTGGACAAGTTGAATTGTAGATAGGAGGAATAAGATTATTTTGAAGCCCTGTACATTTTTGTTCAATGTCACAGTGCCTTGCTTTCTTACTTTGTAAAATACCAACAAAATTGGTTGAAATTGTTTGTAGCATATTAGAAAGAATATAAAAACGGTTGTAAGTCTCTATAAACGTCACTGAAACTATATTAATTATAATTTCCTCCACAACCTTCATTAAGTGCTCTGCACTTTTCTCAAGATAACAGTGAGCATGTTGGTGTTTTGCTGCGTGTCTGTCAGGTGTCTACATGTGCATAGATGTGTGCCAGTGTGCGACTGGCTGGCTCCAATATCCATCCTCATATTAGCACATGCAGGAAGTTTGTCATGGACCCACTGCTGTGCCAGAGCTCATTTGATTTGAGGTGAAATTTATCACAGATGTTCCCTCTCCCTTAAACAGGCCTGGCTGCCAGAGACAGCTAACAAAAGACTTGTCTCTGAACAAATGTTAGAGCAAGAAAAAGAAAAAAAAAAGAAAAAAAAAGCTGATCCTTACAAATTTGCGAAGAAAAGCTCAATTTCAGGAATACAATTAGGATCTAATAAAGCTTTCAATTGCAGAAAAATGTAGGTAATTGTGTTTTCTTGTTTAACTTCCACATGTGAAGCTGCGGTCCAGCTCATTTATTTGCTCTGTGCTAAAGCTGTTGATAAATGGTTGAATGGATGGGACACTTCTATTGCTAAAGCATAGTATCCGTACCTGTGATTAATGTTCTGGGCTGATGGTGTCAGAGGGAGTGATGCTTTCCGATGAGTGTCACGGCAGTCTGCTGATTTACCGGCTTCTATTTCCACCGGTGTAAAGTCAATCTGCATAGAAGGTCACTCACCCCCACACCCACATTAGCGTCTTTTAATCCCCATCCATCAGGGCAGGCCAGCCCCACGTAGGCTGCAACTGAAGTTCATGGGTAACATTGTTCTGCCATGAAAAGTGACGTGGGTAAAAATCACTTCCTCTTTGTTTACGTGTTTGTCGCCTCCAGTGTTAATCAGCAGTTGTACAGTTGTTCACACAAAGATCTTGTTCAAAAGCCACAAGATGAATTTAAAGTGATTTGGAAAATTTTTAGTAAATTAAAATGTTTTTCTTTCTTTTACAACTGGACCCTGTTTTGACCCAGAAGTCACTGGAGGAATCCCAACCTTTGAAATTCAAACCTGAATTGTGGGTCATTGTCGTAAAGTAAGTTTCTCTAATAGCAGCCTCCTTTACGACAATAGTTTTTTTTTTTTCAGCATGATCGTATCTGTCTTTTCCAGTGTCTCCTCCATAAATGGCATAAAACAATACAAGCATGGTCATGTTTGATGGCACAGACCATGTCAATGACAAGAAGCTGATATGTTTTTGTAAAAAAAACGGTGTAATCAGATCAGTAGAATCTTGCGCTCTGTAGTCTGAGCGTTGCCTCAGATGCCTTTTGGAAAATTTCCAGCATCCTGTCACGAGTCTCAAAGCGAGGAATGTTCTATCTGTTCCCTTGCAGGCCCGATTGCTGGAGGACTGTTCAGATAAGTTCTGTTCCTCTGAGCTTTTTCTCTCTCCTCAAATGAACTTAAAACCTGGTCATAATGACCACTTTTTTCATGGTTTCTTGATTAACAAAAACCTCCTGTCTCTAATTTCTCAATATTTCTGGACAGCCAATAGATCATAGCAATTTGTTTAGCACTTCCAAATGTGCTTAATTTTAAGATTTTGGAAGATTCTTCCATTCTTCTAATGAGCTTTGAAGCCTTTAGAAGTGTAAAGTTAAAATGTTCAAGTTTGTATAATCCTACCCACAAGTCAGAGATAAGGTCTTGGTTTTGATAGGACAATGGTTAATGATCACAATGGGTAGAGAGAGATTTATTAAAACAGCTGTGGA
Source organism: Poeciliopsis prolifica (assembly GCF_027474105.1). Lineage (NCBI taxonomy): Eukaryota > Metazoa > Chordata > Actinopteri > Cyprinodontiformes > Poeciliidae > Poeciliopsis > Poeciliopsis prolifica. The sequence continues at coordinate 892,450 of NW_026562398.1, forward strand.
AAACTTATTTCTATTGCCTGGTTGTCCTCAAGTATGCATCGCATTGTGGGATGCAGGATAAATTAATAAACAAAGGCTGCACATCTTTGTCGCAAAGCATAAAGCCTTTTACAACTTTGATCCATTTTACTGTTGAAAAGCCTTCAGTTAAATTCTAATCAACATGTTTTTGGAAAGATTTATCACCGAAACAAGCTAGTTAGAATGAATTAATAATGACAATTATGAACTATGTTTTATTATTTAAATATTGTTACTTATGATATTTACTACCTCCCAAAATTCCTTTCTATGGGGAAGTTCTGCAAAATGACCTTTGAAACTAATCAGCTTATACTGATTAAGATGCTTCTATAATAATTTTAGTTTGTACTCTTGATTCACCTCCATGCATTCAGGCTTATATTTGAGGCGTTGTGCTCTTTATCTGCCACCACTTAGTAAATCGGTTTCTCAGAAGCTAGTTTTACACTTCTACATAAATGACCACATGTATAACTCTCCCCTCTGTCATGGTGAGTACTAACAAGGGACTCATTAACCTGTTCACTGATTGGTGTGTGAAAGCTTCTCTTAATTGTGAAACTTTGCTGATCTTTTTTTTTCTTTTTTTTTACTGCTTTAGTCAATTATAATTAAAAAAACTTTCATTTTGTAAAAGATTAATCAAAAAAACATCTTATTTCCTACACAGCACATACTTTTGCTCTGTTCTCTCTCTAATTGTCCTCTAAAGAGACTGGGCTCTCATTCACTGTGCTAAGCAAAAGGAGCAGCAGACAGGTAATCTTTTAATCTCCCCTCCATCTCCAGCTTCGTTTCTGTCCTCTATTCTTTTCTAAAACATTTTCTATTCAAATCAGCATGTGCATACGTCACATCCCCTGTCGCACCGCATAATATTGTCCCACAGAGCCATCAAATTCACCAACAAACTAAAATTATTTAATCTCAACTTTTCGTCTTTGAATTTTAGATATTTCTTCTGGGTTTTAAACTCAGATTTTTACTTCTCCTTTTATTTTATTTTGCTTTTCTCATTCCCTCCCCCCAAACCTTTCTCTCTCTCTTTTTTTTTTCATTCTTTGCCTGGAGGTTAGCGATAAACGTGCATCATTCAGCGAAAAACAAAAGAAGTGAATTGATTGGGTTATCAGCCGCTGCTCTGGTGGACCCTTTGATCAGAACTGAAAAGCTGCGCTACATGTCAGAATTCTGCTTCAGCAGCTCTTTCCGAGTTTTACAATTACTACACACCATGGTCACATCCAAAGTTTCCTCCTTTCCTCTCTCCCCACAGTCTTGGGGTTATAGCCTTCGGCAGGGAGCGTTATTGAAGCTCATTCAGCTTTCTCCCTTCTGTGCATTTAACGGGGGAGATTCTGTTAAGGAGATTGGGCTGCTGTGGTAAAATGGCTGCAGAATCACTGATGCTGCTGTAGTCAGGACGTAGTTCCCTATTCATGTCTCCCGCAGCGCATAATAGTGGAAATTCCTGCCCCGCTTTGAGATATTGCCAACAGCACAAAAAAATTCTTTGGATGAGCTAACCTTGAACTAAGGTGGAGGAAGTGGCGAATTTTGCCAGTTCATTAATAACTAAACAGTGCAAGGCAAGGCCAGCGGGTCGGCACAGAGCAGATCTGTTTGCTTCATTCTACTTTTCTCAGGTTCTCTCATAACCTGCAAGGTCAACAACAACAATGGAAGAGGAACATTGGCTCTACTCTGACCTGATGCGAGGCAGTAGTTCATACATCAGATTAATGCTCACTGTATTACGGTAACTTCACATTTGAGGAAAACACTTGAGAAGAACAATGAGCCAGAGTGGAAATCCACCGAAAAAAAATAAACACGAGGATTTCAGGCACACACATACATGTTAACGTAAAAAAGAGGCATTCGTGCTTTAAAACAATAGGATAAGTCTGGTCTTTTTTTTTTTCTCCTGCAGAAAGCCTGAGGGTTCAGGCTCCTAAACAGTCACTGTGCTTCCTCAGTAATTGGCTGGCTGGTACTTAAGGCCAACAGCTTTTAATAAGCAATAGAGGCAGGAGCCAAACTGACAATAACTGCTGCCCTACATCAATTATTGGATACATATCCATCACTCCCTGACTTATATGTGACCCCAGGCACCTGCCAGCTAAGGTATCGACTGGCCAGCTCTCCCCAGTGCAAGTGACAAGTTCCATTTGCAATCACATTTATTAAACAGCTGTTAAAATGAGTAAAGGTCTGGGCCAGCATGCGTCCCACTACCAGTTTCAGTAGTTATTAAGCTTAAAACCTCTTGAAAATAAGTGAATTTCTCAAGTGCACAGGCATAAAGATGTGTGGTGTGGAATGATTTGTTATTTCCCAGTCTACCTTTCTGCTCAGTATTGAGGACCAGCTTTTTACTAAATAGGTTAAAGCCATCTATTTTTTTTTGGCTATGGGTTAACTCGCCCCTTGGCCAGTTTTGTACACCTTTTTCATACTGTGCTATTTTTTCCCCTGCTACTTACATTTTGCACCCATAAACAAAACCACTGCTTACATTTTATTCATTTACTCATGGTATGTTGATCTATTTATCATTTTTGTCAAATCAGGATATAATAATGTATATGCTCTAATCTCTGGCATAATTTAATTTTAAGTTATTCAAACTGACTCCTGATCAGGCCAAAAATAAATGACCAATAAATCAGGCCAAAATGTCATCAGATGATACTCCAATAAGTATCATCTGATGACAGATGATACTTATTGGAGTCATTTATCTTCTCTTCCTCTTACAGCAAACTATAAGTGAAAATGGAAAACTACTTGAAATCTCTATCATACAGTGTGAAAAATTGTTCACAAGTCTGGTATGAATTTACTTGATTCCCTTTGTGCCTGAAACATCTGGATACGAGCAAACAAATATGTATGAAACTGAAATGACCCAAACCTGTTTCAAATAGTAACAGTTTTGGTTTTTGTTAGTTATGTCAGCGGTAAGAAGCTTTCACCACATGTTGAGGAGGCATTCCTCTTCTGGCTGCTGGCAACTATTGAAACTAGTCTACAAGTTTGCTGCATTTTATCCAGTCCTAGAATCTCTCGCTTACTTATTTTAACTGTTTGCTGGGCAGCTCAAGCAGGGAGTCTCCCTGGCCTGATGGAAAATATCTTTTAATAAAAATACCTATGTAGTTAGATTTTTTTATGCCCCATGCCAACTCAAATTGATTTACAAACCACAAAGACTTTGCTAAGTTCACGTAAAACAGATAAGGTCGCACATTTAGCACTTTTCTCTGTATTTCATGTGTACATTACAGCTGTTCTTGAATTAACTGAGTGACACCCACTATTACTTGTATAAAAGACTTCTACACCAAACATGAGGTTTCCACCTTGTAAAAAAAAAAGAGAGAAAAAAAAAGTGCAGAATTATCTAGAGAATGATCAGGGCTGAGATTCAAACCTTCTTATTAACCTTGTTGTCATTGTGAAAAAGTAGAAGATATAAAAGGGCAGGAAAATGATGAAGGGTCTGCTGAAAAGCCATGTTGTGTCCTCCCACTTCTCCCCCTTCTCTTTCTCCCAGCCCTCCTACTCACCTCATTCCCTGCCTTATTGAATTATGCCTTTCCTAATTGGCTTCAGTGGCGCTTAAAGCAAACAGTTTAAATAAGTAAAAGGCACTTGGACGAGGAAGCAGGGCCTTGCAATTATTGGAACTACATCAGTCAGGCTGCTCTGCACTGGGGCCGCTCTCTTTCTCTATCTCTCCCCCTTCATCTCACTCTTACTTATTCTATCCTGCAAGTGGTATTTTGGCGAGTTGATAGCACAATAAAACAGAGTAGCTTGAAATGATGTGTGTGTGTGTGACAGACTACACCACGGTAGCAATGAGCGCGACTGGCAGAAGAGTGACAGGTAGCCTACAGTGCTAGTATCTACTATCTAATGCCGTTTAATCATGTGGCTCACTGACATGTTTATAAGGCTGAACTTTCAGCTGCCATTAGAGAAAAAGAGAAGCGAGGGCCTCAGCTCAACCTTTGGGCCCCCAGGGCAGGTTGGGCCCTTTACCTCCTCTCCGACACCTATTATATGCTAATTACAGCCATTCTTAGACTATGCTTACAAGGAGTTAATTTAGTGCGCCATTACTCTGGTCTATATTTCAGGGTGCTGTGTGAAAAACCCTTGTGGGACTTTTTTGAAGCTGTGTAGGCGAGGATGAAGAATCAGAGGAAATGGGTGAAGACTCCTTTATAGCAGAAAGAATAAAAGGTGGATGTGGCAAGTCTTCTGGGCAAGCTTGTATGACACCTTTTGAGCTAAATGTTTAGCCAGACAAAGAGTATTGTTGACAGTTTTCTTTCACTTGTAGGGATTTTCGAATCAATAGCTAAAAACAGGTATTGTGGGACATATTTAATCTATAAAAATATAAATTATATCACTTGTGCAATAATGTCACTGGAGGGAGGTGTAGCCACTTCTCTAATAATTATATGGATTTCTTTTAATATTTATAATAATGAATTTTAAGCCTTTATTGTAGTCATTGTCAGTGTGGTAGGAGACTGTGAACTATGTTCCTGCAAGCTCAGCTTGCAGAGTTCAGGGCAAACCGTGAAACAGCTAAATGCACATTGTAAAATTAAGAATTCATTGTGGCATTTACATAATGTTCATTTTGTACTAAGGGGCTAAAAGTGTGCAATAAAAATTTACCCGTCACCATCCACAAACATTCAAGTTTGCTGCGTTCAAGTTGATTTTGCAGAATTCTCTCCATTCCATCTGAATATGTCGTCTGAAAAGCATATCCATTCATCCAATTTGTTGCCCCATTCTGTTGAGCCTGTGTGAACTTAAACCTCAATTTTGTTCAGAGCTGACGGGAGTGGACCCTGATGTAGTCTTCTGGTGTTTTATCTTGCCTGCTTCAACTGCTCAGCATTCAGATGGGGTTTTCTCCGTGTCCCGGTTGTAACTAAAGAAACCAATAAGCAGATGAAAAGATGCTTTTAATAAGAGTCTGTATAATTAAAAGCGGTGTAAACGCACTGCGTTTGTGCCGGCCGTATTGCCACGTGTGCAGTGAGATGAAGAATAAGTCAAGTCAAATTATCCATCAAAAAAGGACCTATTCATGCAATTTTCTGTTTCTTGTTGACCATTTCAGAAAATGACTACTTAGCTCTTGCAACTGACATAAGTTGACATATTCTTCATCTGAAGCCAGACATTGCAGGGTCAAATGGTTTTGGGACATCTGTTTTGACACAAACCTTTCATATGTGGCACAGCTTATTATTCACACTTTATTTTAATTTTATTTCCTTTTTAATAGAAACGGCACAACTGCAAAAATGTATTTTACTTTTTCTACATCATCAGAATACAGAGAAAAATTTGCAAACATTTTTAATGGAAATTTACAGCCTTCTTATCAGGCATAATTTTGCAACACCTGATGGTTTGCTAAACTTCATCAAACAGGTCATCAACTAAACAATTGACCAACATCTGAGAGTTTGGCACCAGATGAGGCAGTGGATGCTTAATTTTAAGTCTTTTATTAATGTTATTCAGTCACTTTTGGACTGTTATATTTTTTAAAAGTTGTATTTACCAGTAGAACAACCCTGTCTCACCTTACAAAGCCTGCTGCCCAAGAGGCCGAACTAGGAAGGTGGACAATTTTCTGTTTCTATTTGGACATTTTCTATTGAAGGAGTCCACCAGTTGATATTTGTATTATTATTGTTTTTTTTTATGTCATACTGTACCCGTGCCAGATTATGACCCAGAAACCAAGACATCAATATCTGCGATGTTCACTGATTCAAAGAGAAGGAGGGTAAGGGGGAAAAAAATCCAGGGAAAGTTCATCCCATAGTGATATTTTTAATTAATTTAAAATGACTTTGTTGCAGCTTGAAGAAAATGATTTTAAGACTTGCTGCCAGCTGCAGATTGGTGTGTAGCAAAGCTAGAAACAGGCCATATGTGACGTGTGAGAGCTGACGACCCAATGGGGACACATAATTTGAGGGGATAAGGACCCCAGAGGAGCAGCAAACAGGAGTAAAGGGAATACGGGCAAAAAAAGATGGAAGCACATTCAGACTGAAGAAGGGAGTCAGATAAATGCACCAACAGAGCCATGGTGGTGATAAAAGCAGGTCCGGGCTCAGGGGGGTAATTAAACGGGTTGCTTCTTATCTCTGCTCGTGACATACTGGCACAGCACTCCATGTATAAAGGACATGTATATACCCAACCCTCTGGAAGCTTGTGTTGGTATGCATGTCTGTGGGCATGTGAGAGTAACACTTGATGTGTGCCGTCTGGTTATTTGAGGCCTGTGCTTTAGCTGTGGCTCTGCCTCCAAGAGGCAGGAGGCTATAACTCCATCACCTTCCCGCCTATTGACTCCATCCAAGGGGGATCGATACTGGAATGATGGCCCTCCTATGTCTTGCCCATCCATCCGCTAGGCCATTGAGTGTATGTTAATGTTATGAATTATCGAGAGAACAGTTACTATTGATTGGCGAGGATTATTGGTGGGCTGCGTAGTGGAAGGAGAAAGGGAGGTGGGGCTCGAGAATGGTAGCCTGGAAGGGAAGAACAAGTCAAAATTCTGCAGAAAGGTAGAAGTATCTGCTGAGATTATTGACCCCAGGTCAGAGGTGGCCATTGGGCAAGACTGACTGCTTAATTCTAATCCGCCATAAATATTTTATATTCTCAAATTAAATGTTTTAAAATTTTAAATAAAGCAAATTTATTCTGAAAAAAAAAAACAATCTCTTGATACGTTTTCTCAGTTTGTTTTTTGTGCATTTTTCCAGTTTGATCAGAATTTGCTTTCTTTTTAAAATGTCAATGTTTTTCCCTTTACCTCCACCGGTGACTGCTGAAGTCGTACTCTAGTTACACAAGTTAATGATTTAAGATGGATTTTATTTTTTCCTCTTAGGAGAGTCGTACTAATGCAAACATGTCTGAGCATTAATTTAATTGTAATAGGATGCATATACAGCTGGCAGAGTTGTAAATGTTCATCACTCACTCAAACTTTTCTGACAGATGAGAAAGTTTAATGATTTTGCATCACAAATATTCATATATTATACTATAAATCTGTGTAATAAACCAACACAAAGTTGCACGTAATTTTTAAGTAGATGGGGAAAATAAGGGATGGTTATCAAAATGGGACTGTTTACTGTTGGAATCATACATTTTAGTGCAATGAACTGCTTTCAGATGTTGCCTAATTAATAAATTGATTCAAGTTTTGTGAGTATTTTGTGGTATGTTGATACTTTCACTATACATTCTATGAATTCTGATAGCCAAAGTACATTTTTGTCAGTCTTTTGGATTTTGAGTTTATTTTACTGTTTGTTTTTTGTGAATTTGTTCCATTCTTTGATATTCTAGAGTTCTAGTTTTCTGCGTTCCTAGGTTTACTCAGCACCTTTCCTCAGTGTTTTTGTTTGATGCCATCCCACAGCTGTTTTTCATCTTTTCATTTACTCACCAGAATCGTGTTCGCATTTCATTAGTTGTGGTCATCATTAAAGTGGTGTTCATCGTGAGTTTCCCTTCCACATCTCTGCATTTAGGTCCCCAAAAACATTTTAACCTGAGAATTTTGGATTTTACCATTTTTATGTTTTGTCTCTCAGTCTGCAAAATCAACTCCATCTCCCATATGGGCATGGCTAGATACTGTTGGCCTTCTCAGCCTAATCTTTATCAAGCACCAGACACAACTTGTGCACCATGCCTGTGAACACAAATCTTAAAATCTTACATTTCTCACAAGCAAAGAAGATTTTCTGTATTTTCCAGCTTGATTTACTCTCCTGTGGCTCCTACTGCCTGGTACTCTACTGTAGGTCCCTTGTGTCTGTTCCTGCTCACTTACAATTGTACACATTGATGTTTACATTGAGAAATAACATACTGAAGAAAGATTTAAGAAATGGGCCTCAATTGAATTAATTTCTTTTCTGTTTTCATTTGAAGGTAAAAGTCTGAGAGTTTAAGTGAGGCAAGATTAAAGTCTGCACACCTAATACTGTAAAAACACTGACTTCCACCCCTCAGAGAATCACATGAACATTCAGAAATGCCTCTGTACACACACCCATGACCATGACTGTCAGCATTTACAATCTCCAGTTTGTATGGTTTGGAGTGGCTCTGAGTTCTCACAGGGCCCCAGGGAGATGAGAATGGCATTTTCCCAGGCAAATGTTAAACTTATCAGCTCAGCCTGGAGAAGTTTTGCTACTGTAGTATAGGAAGAGATTTTATTTTTTTTTTTTTACACTTACAAAACTATTTTTATTGACTACTTCAGTGTATTTATAACATCACTGTGTTGTGTCAGCAGCTACCCTCCAAGCTCCTCTTGAATGGTGGAGCTCCTCGTCCTATATCTAAGGCTGAGCTCAGCCAATATGGAGAAAGCTAATTGAAGTAGCTGCATGTCATTCTCAGTCACAATGTCCATCTCTCGACCATAGGTGAATGTCTCTGACAAATTGAGAGATTTGGATTTTGCTATCTTCTGATCGATTATACCTGCACCATTACCTGTTACCCAAGGCAGGTAATGGTCCATCAACTTTTTCTTTTTAAAAATCCTTGGCCTCAGACTTAAAGGTTCTCACTCTTGAATTGAAGTGTAGGAAATGAAATCAAAATTACATCTCCATAAAGGAAAGCGGATTCACTTATGATGAGGCCATGCTGACAGAGTCCAACCCAAACCAGGACCAAGTTTGACTTGGTGATGATCATGCAGATACAACTTTGCTTTGGTTAAACAGAATCCAAAACTATTACAGACAAAAACAATTATAATAATTTGCAGTGACTTTAAAATGGATTCCTATTAAGTCTAGTTGGCTTATTGAATTTGTTGTTCTATTTCATGGCTTGAGATGAACGCTCTTTTTTTCAGTATTTTGTTCACCTGATATGCAACTTTGTGCTGTTAATCTGCAACACTAAACAAAAATGCTTATCTGACCTTTACCCCTTATCCTCCTTGGTAAAGGAAGGACTTAGTGTCACAATATTCTTAATTAGTCATTCAAAAACATTGAATGATTCAAATACATGAAGTTTCTTGCACTTTGGAAAACAATCTTCATGTACCTCTTTTCCTCCTAGAAACTGCACTTTTTGCTGTTTTTTTGCTGTTTTTTTTTTTTTTTTTTTTTTTTTTAACAATCCTAAGTCTTATGACTCACTGGTCTCACCATGCCAGCTTACCTGTAGACACTGGAATCATTTTGGTTCTACGACCCCCTTGGTTGGCAGCTTAGAGGTCTAACAGTGGTGTGTCAACATTAACCTCCCCCATGCTTCCTTGGTCATTACATAAATCACATCGAGGTGGCAAAAACTATACAATGTATGTTTTGAAAAGGTTTTGTGAAAGGGAGCGTAAGAGATGTGACTTGGAGTGTTGCTGTGTGCTTATTTGGATTTATACTGTATGTTTAAACTATTGTACTCTATACCTCACCAAAAAAACGCCTTTTTTTGGTGAGAGGTTTTTCATTAGAGGTAAGACAAGCTGACAATTGGATGCAATGTGATTGGATACCTTTGTAGAATCTGAAATTATGCTCCCAAATAAAGGCATTCTACTTTCTACTAATTGTGGTTAAGCCCAGTAAGGAATCATTGGATGCCATCCTTCAGAGATGCAATAGGCACTATCAGCTATAGTCACATGCCCTGAAGTTGACACCTAAATATTCTGGAAGTCTGCTTTTCTCCCCACTCATCTCCCATGCACCTGAAACTGAGACGAGGCAGTTTGAAGTATGGGGAAATATTATTTCATAAAATAATGTAGCAACTGAAATAAAATCACTTAGAAACTGGTGTGACTTTATTGAATTACATAGATTTTTAGATGTATTATATTAAACCTGAACTGAATTGGATTGCATGGATGTAGGATTTGTTTTTGTGGCATTCTCTAAGAACTTTAACTGTGAAATGATACTATACACATAAATGGAATTGGGGGGAAAAAAATACATTTGTACACTGAATTTTATATAATCTTCCAGCCCCAAGACTATTCTTACTGGGACTGTTAGAATATTATCACCATATTCCATAACTCTGAGTACCTGTAATGTGATTGCCGTACACTGCTGCAATTTCTGAAAGTACCATAATTAAGTATTTTTGTGTTTATGTGATAGTGCTCTTCTGTGTGTAACAGACGGAGAAGTGAAATAAACTTTTTTACTAGGGCTGCATGTCTTTAGACATGACGAGTGCCTGCAGTTAAAGGACACATTATGCTGAAACACAACAGGCACATTTTATTGTCTATCCACTCTATATGTATTTGTGTTCATTTGTACTCCAGATACTAATAAAAAAAGTGCTACAGGCATAAATTAAATGCATTATAAGATCAATTTGGATTTGAAAGTTTCAAAGTGCTCTTTGTTTACTTTTGATCCACACAATATGTTGAGCTCACCATGTGTACACACACAGATTATCGCCAGTTTGAAGGATTGGAAAACCAAATTTATACTTGCCTTCTTAAAACCATGTCTGCTTTAAAAGTGTTAGTAGTTTGCACAATTTGTATATATTTTTCCACAGTAGACTTTAATGCATAGCATGAGGTAGTTTGAAAGAATTTCAGCACATTTCTGCCTGACATTTTCCCTGTACTAAAATATTCTCCACTCTGAACTCAGATGTGTACATGCGATTGATCCTGTGTCGGTCAGAAATACACTTGTTTGAATCATCGGACTCATCTAACCACTCAGCTGTTCTCTCACAAAGTTATGATTAGAGCGCCAACATTTTTTACTCAATTAAGAAGAGCACTACTTCAAAACTATTTCACTCAAGTAAAAGTAAAAAGACGTTTTCCAAGAAATTCCTCCAGTAAGAATAAAAGGCTTTTAGTGAAAAGGCTTCCAAGGTCAAGTAACTGGTCACAATCTGATGTAATGGCTTAAAATGATGCAATCAAACAAATGCTATTAGCAAAATTTTAGAATTTAAAGACTAAAATAAAAAACAAACAAAACACTATAAATGCAGAAAAAGTAAATTTTTAAAAATAATTTTGTGATATTAAAAAAAAACTATAATACTTTCTGTCGATAGTGTGTATATGTTTACTGAGTCTCCAGCAGGACCAACAAGCTCAGCAAACAGAAAATAATATTAAAATAAGAAAACTAGTACTAACATGGACCTTTAACATGGACTGTAGGTATGTCTAATACATTCCTGATGAAACATGTTGGCTTTTCAGTCATCAAAAGTTACTCGTGTTGGATAAAAGGCATATCCAGAAATGTTACTCAAATAAGAGCAACAATAGTTCATCATAATATTACTCAGGCAATATTAAAAAGTACAGTGCTGTAAAGCTAGTAAAAGTTTATTTTTTTCCCCCAAAAAAAGTTGCTCAAGTAAATATAACTGAGTGAAGGCAACCAGTTGCTACTCCTTTCTGGTGATAATCATTTAATTTGTATGCATTCAAATAAATAAATAAAAATACAAAAAAATGTAAAGATTATTCTGACTTTAAAATTAAACAAAAACAACTACCATATATTCATACTGAAGGATAATTTAGAATAACCCTTAACAATTGTTTTTGTACAGACCAAAAAACTATTTTGTGGGACTTTGTGGGGAAGCTTGAGAACCTTTAGACTTCAGATTGCATGAGAAGAACATGCAAACTTTTTGCAGAAAGAACCCAGGCAGGCTTCAAAATTTGCTACCAACTGCACTTCCTAAAAAGTTCTACCAATCCACTGGTGGCACAGTCGATAGGACTTTTGAACAACTATTCAGATAACCTTTACCATATTATCTGATTTGGATCAGAGCAGAAACTGTAGATAGTTTTCTACATACTATCATACAGTTTACAATAGTCATTAAAATCTATAATTTGATTTTCTGTTATGCAGTTAAAATTTCAAATCAAAACAAATTAAATAAAAAGCCTAAGAAAGAGCTATGGAAACAAGTCAGGCTTAGTCGGTTCATTACATTGTCAGTAAAATTTACCCAACCAGTGAATAACACCAAATCAGTCTTTTAATAAGTTCATAAATAGTGAGCCAGAGAAGATGGCAGTTCAACAGGGGCCTCCTAAATAAAAGTTGCTACGTGGAAGGGCATATATCAGGATCAGACCATAAAGCCTGCCCTTTTCGTGTGGGGAGTAGTGGGAGTAGTTGACTCCTGTCTGCTGATAGGAACTCTAAATCACTCAGGTCCCCACCCTGCCAGCATCACACACACACATTCAGACCCTCGTAAATGTCACCTGTTAATCTGGCCCCAAGTGCTCCTCAGTTCACTCACTCGGTAACGTACCCATAACATGTCCTGTTCAAGACACAGACTCCGCTGTAGGTTTCTTTTCTGAAATCTTTACTCAAGTCGGTGTCGTCCTCACAAAGGTATAAACATGCTGATAATCCTCTGCATGTAATTTTCTCAAAAACAGTTGATCCCAAAATTATCTATTCTCCTGGCAGATTTAGGTTTACGGTAATCATTAATTTTACCATAATATTTATTCCGACTGGAAATAAAAGTCCCGACGTGAATTTATTCGAGAATCTATGGAAGGAGCTAATTAATAGAGTAATGAGAAGGAAGCCTTCCAGCTTCAAAGAAGCCATAACCTAACGTAAATTGGTAGGCAATGGTAGGTCTAAATATTGCAAAAATCATACCATGTCTACATTGCCAAGGAGAAGTTATTTAGAAGAAATCCAAATTTTAATCAATCTTCATTTCCACGTTTTTATGCATTCAAATAAATAAATAAAACAAAGTCTGACCTTTCATTTGCATGTTGGGCTACATTTCTGCAAAGATAGCTGCAGAAAAAAGTTGCCCAAAAGGTTTGTAAAATGCAAAATGTGAACTCATGACACATGCGAACATATTAGCAAACAGGTTTTTAATTCCAAATGTATATTTGTAATATGTTTGCAACATTCTAGAAAAATATGACATTATTTGCAAACACTTCATGATGGTACCACTCTTATGTTCAAACCTATGTCTGGGGATTTGAATGATTTACTTGAGAGTCTTGTTTCAATAAAATAGGGATTGACACACAGCTAAAATGTGTGGTATAGTGGCAGATATAAGCAAACAAGGGATCTAGAGTTTATCAAGATGTTTGGAAGAAGAAAATGCATACAACAAAACAGAAATGTCTTTACAGAAACAATGGAATGTATTGTATGTCTACGGTACATTATATTGCTAAAACTGAAGGGTTCTTACTAGCCTACAAGTGGACACGCTGTCATTAACCATCAACCATCCATGGAGACACAACCACATTGACAAAGGATTAGTTTTAAAATGTGTGTCAATCCCTATAATATTTAGTTTTATTCACAAATGGCTCTTAAAGTGATGCCATTTTTTAAATAGAAGTGTTTTGTAAACATGGTTTAAGGAGGCATTAAATGGATTAGTTCAAAGATATTTGGAATGGACATTCCCACAACACTTTTCAAAGAAATGAACACTGTGTTCTTTCTCCAGAGCAAAGATAAAAAGAATCGTCCAGACTTTTATCAGTAACAAGTCCAAAACGCAATGTGAAGGTAAGGAGTTATGTATTCCATATGCTCTGAGCCACAGTTAGCTCAACTATCAGGAATCCTCCCTTCATCTTTAGGCTGATAACGCAGTTCTGTCCTCAGAAAATGAAGGGAACACCACTGAGGTGATAAGCATTTCCCAGAAGGATCTCGTATAACAGACCCATTACTATGAAACCCCCTCCCCGAAAAAAACAAAACAAACTGTGACATGATTACGAGTTTAAACATTTGAACTTGTTCTGAAAAGATAATTCCCTGAAAGCTCTGAACAAAAATAAAGAAAAAGAGCCAACACAGAACAGTGAGACTAAACTGAATGTAGCAGTGGGAGAACACAGATTAAATATATGAGGGCCACATAGAATCACAGAGGGCTGCATCTCTGGCTGATGCCAAACCGATGCAGCTTGCTCTATAACTGTAAAGCCTCTTTCAGACTTTCACTTCTTTCCATTAATTTGATGGCAACTGAACATGTTGGCCTGAACGAGCACCTTAGTGCTTTTCCATAAAAAGCTGAGTTGCAGAAAACGCTGATCTGCCGCAATCACATTAGCAAATAGGTAGACGGTTAGGAATGAGTTTATCTCAGATTTATTTTTATGAATGAATAAATGAAATTAAAATGGCACTGTCCAAAACACTCACAGATCTCGAAAGTATTCACATCCCCTGAACTTACTTTAGTTCGTCACATTATATCTATAAACTTGAATTTATCTTTGGGGTTATTGGTTTTCAAAGGTTTATAGAAATCTGAACATTGTTGTCCAGTTTTGTAAAGCTATAGGCCTATTCCTGACTGAAGCTCATTCAGATTGTACGCCAAGTGTCAATAAACAGCAATATAAGGGTTTCCCAGGATTCAGGTCCATTCACCCTTCACCAACCCTGACCAGCTTCTCTATCCCTTTTGAAAAAATGGATTCCCACAGAACATTTCTGTTAAAGATGTGACTCCTATTTAAAAAATAAATAAATAAATAAAAAATCCTAAGACCAAGAGTTACTTTTAGAAATAATTTTAGAGAAATTTCAATAATTTCTGGAAGCTTTTTCTTACATTTTTACCTCAATATAATAAAAGCCACCAAGCACCTTAGGCTAAACAAAGGATTGAACGGTTCTCCATGAGATGTGAAAATCTTGGACTATTGCTTCTGAACGTGACCCATATAAATGGGGGAAACTAACATTAAAATCCATTTCAAAATATTCCTTCATTCATAATCAGCTATACACATTTTAGAAAACGCTACGGCGATATCTTATGAAACTATGAAAGGTGAAATTCAAAAATGGCAGTCATACTGTAATCATGGACATGGTGAAAACTTATTAATGTGTACTTTTCTACATATATGGACGCTTTTCTCAGTGGAATCTGTACAATAAGCATACAATCAAACATTATCGCATAATTTTTTAAAGTTCTGCATATGGCTTTTAAGAAACATGCCATGCTCTTTTTGTTTAATAAAGGCCATGTAAGGGTGTGTGCATGTGAATTTGTGAGGAGGACCTAGTCAAAAGAGCATAGGATGCATCTGAATGTACGGTGTTGTGGCTGCAGAACTGCTGTGAAGCAGCCGTTGTCTCATTAGCATGTCAATTGACTCCATCTGTTTTGCACATGAAAGAGCCAGTATGTGTAGGAGGACAGGAGAAAGAAAGAACCAACCCAGGATGCGGAGGGAGGGCGGGGACCGCTGTGTATTTATCTCCACCTTGTAGGAATTTGTATCGTACACTGAGGGCACTTATTAAGGATCGCACTGAGGTGTGCTCCATCGCAATACCATGCGCACGAAGACGAAATAAAAACCCAGGTACTCACATCCGTGGCACATATGTAATTAATGATGATGTTTTGCTTGATGTTGGAAAGAGTTTTCTCTAAAATGAAAGGTATGGAAAGAGGGTGTGTCAGTGGCTTTACACATTAAAATACCTTCTTGTTGGGAATGTGTTATCAATTTTTTTGTGTCCATAAACACATCTGCAAGTATTTTGTTTGTGCTGAGGAATTTTTAATCTTTACAAAGTGAAACATCTGGAAGGTCCGGTGTGACTGTTGGTCCAACCAATGGACTCTTCAGAAATCATCAAATTAGTAAATAGTGCAAAACTTTGTCATTTTATCTTGGTGTAAATGAAGGTGTCCTACAAAGGTTTTTTTTTCTTTTTTTTTAGCCTTTTCTGTCTGAAATATTCACAAGCTATACTAGGATCTTTATTTCTGGTAGTCTTCTACACTGTTTCCAGCGCATAACTGAAAATTGGTCGTAGTGTAATACACATTCGTCCCTGTAGAATTTCATAAAAATCTGAGTGTCTTAGTTCAAGCTTTCTTTTCCACTAGGATTAATATACTCAATTCAGAGGTTTCTGTTGTTCCACAGGGAATCTGCCATCAAGGAAAAGTGCCCCCTGGCTTTAAAGCGTAGTGGATGGGTGCAGAATCTGATGCTTATCCTCTGCCCGTAAATTTTCAGTGATCTGTACAGAGCTGTGGAATCCAGAATGGTGTAGGAGAGGGGCAACCTTGAGGGTAAAAGAGGCAATTAGAGAAAGCAAGACAAAAGGGAAGAAAGAAGAATGGGACAACAGTGAGAATTTTCAGGATTTAGTCTTTAATCATGAACAAGTAGGTGGAAAAAGAAAATATGATGAGATCTAATTGAGGACAGTATAGAGAATCTATGCTTATTTACATCTCACCTGCTAATTAGCTTATTAACTCAAAACACTGACAAAGGTTTCATGGACCTCTACATGGTCTCTGAGTCTGGATAAGTAAGACATATTGTTGGGGACGAATGTTAACTTGTCAGATGTCAAGAAGGCAGTAACTGACTCTCCACCAAAAGAGGGAAAGCCATAAAAGGCCATAAGTAAGAAGATGCTTGTTCTTTCTTACAAATTGCTGCCTATAAGCAAATTCATAGAAGGTTAAGTGGAAGGTAAAAGCTGCACCAACAATTGGGATAGCCACAATCTTGAAAGGATTGCTAAGCAAAATCAGTTCAAGAATTTGGGGACACTTCAAAAGGAGTTAGCCTGGTAAAATCCTGGCCCTTGTTCTACACTTTGCTTCACACAGAAGCTCTGGGCTCTTGGCCATTCAGAATCAATTGTAATGTGCCAGTTCGAAGCTGTGGCGCTTCTCTGCACTGTAAACAACTGTAAATTGTGAGGAAAGAAAACAAATTTTAAAATGAGTTTGGGTTAATTGTACTCCTTAAAGACCCAGTCATGTCCATGTTTCACACATTTGACTCAAGTGGTCATCGTGGACAAACGGGAACCGGTCAGAATATGTAGAAACAACTTTGGCACTTCAGTGTACACACCTATAGTGCTACCAGAACCTGTTGGAATACCAGTGTCACTGTCCAAACATTATTTGCTAGAGTACCAACAAAGAATATTGGACCAGTCTTCTGAAATTTGCAAAATATCCCCATAAACACACTCCTAAACCCAGTGGGCAGCCTTCCCAGTGCAGCTGAAGTTGTTATAGCAGCAATGGATGTGCCAACTCCATATTAGAGTCTTTGTATTAGAAATGAGATGCCATTAAAGTTTGTCTATGTGTGTAAAGGCACGCATTTCAAAAACTTTTGGCGATGTAGTATGTTTTTTTATTAATTTTTTTTATATTTAGTGTATTTTCATGGAAAGACATATCCAGGTAAACACAAACTAGCTAGCAGAAGCACTTCTCTTTCCCTTTGTTGTGTTTGGTTGCTTTGGAGTTTCTGTGGCTTCCCAGGGAAACTAACAGGTAGCAACATATTTGTATTAGGTTGTGATTTTTTTTGACCGGAAGCAAAATTATGTAAAGTCAAACACCTGTGTGTGAGAATATATCTGGCTACACATGCATAACGCAGTGATAAACACCTGATCCTTTAAAGCATCAGGGTGTTCAACTGGACCCCCATTAGGGGGGCCCAGAAGAAAATCTTTGGGAACCACTGCTTCAAAACAATATGAAAACACAACAAATGTAAACATGTGCAGAATGCTAGATAAAGCAGTGTTGAGTGTTTTATGAGTCCTGTGTGAGTGTCTGTGTGGGAGTTAATTATTTGGGCAAAATGAGAATATGGGGGAGTAGCTTAAAGACAGCAGCTGGATAAAACTCTTTGGTTGAAATTAGAAACATGTGGCTCTTTTTGCTTTAAAATGCAAAACTTGCAGCTCCTTCCTGATTCAAAAACAAATGTGAATCATCAGTTTAAGACAAGGATTCAACCTTAAAAAGGTGATTCATTAAGAACAGTCACATGCACTAGTGGGACCACTAAGCACTTACTGATGTTGTGTTTACAGTATCCATCTTGGACTCATCCTTGTTTTTTGAAAAGCAGTGTTTTTTTTAATTTGAATGCACACGAAGGGGAAGGTAGATGCAGACTTACTGTCTGCTTGCCAGTATTTAGTTGTAATTGTAACCATAAATTCTTGTTGACCCTTGTATTTTAATCCAGGTGCAGAGAGTGGCTTACTGGACTGGGCTGTGGCTCTGCCTGGAAAACGGCCGCCTTCCCCTAAGTGGGAGCTATGATTGGAGCGACAGACTCATGCGAGCTCGTGTGAGTTGGCGGGAGGCAGCTGGTGAGCTGCATGTTGTTTTTTTTCTCCACTCATTTTGTATGGTTTGGCTTGGTTTGGGCCATACCAGCTTGGTGTGACCACATCAGTGCTGCTCACAGGGCTTGCTGAGGAAATGAACAGATATATCTGACTCAGCAGCACTTAGTTCTGCTTATGATCTTTGCACACATGCATACACTCCATTCTGTCTTGGTTGCACAGCGTACTGTACTGGCTTACTCATATGCAGATGTATTCTCTGTTCATGCGGACTGTTACACTCTCCACCACTCTTCTCTTCTCTTTTCTTTGGTCTTTGATGTTGCTCCTACTCCACCAAGCCTCGGCTCTCCATGCCAGTGAGTTTCTTTCTCAGGAACCATGATGGAATCATCAGTCCTACTCAGCACTACGCCTCATGCAGGTGTGAGATCTGCTGACCCAGCTACGTGCCGTGTCCCCATGGAACTGCAGGCGATGACCTAATGTTCATCTGACTCCCTGTTCCTCTGTCCCCTGTTTTTACTCTTTTGAACACCAGTGTCCCGTTCAATGTTACTGAAAAAGACAACACAATGATATCATTGGTGTGAGTCAACAGGTGAGTGTTGCATTGTGTAGCTGAGCTGGCGTTCTTGGTACGTGACGAGTTCTGGAGCCGATTCATGTGACCACAGCTGAAACCTTCACATCTGCACTTGCTGCTCTCAATGAGCACATCTGAATTTTACTTTCACTGTCCCTAATAGACATTTGTAGCTTTGCATGCTGCTGGTGTATACCTAATTATATCCAAGTGACGTAACCTAAGATAAATGTTGCTTTTGTTATTCTCTTTTGTGG
The DNA here is from genome assembly GCF_027474105.1 of Poeciliopsis prolifica. NCBI lineage: Eukaryota > Metazoa > Chordata > Actinopteri > Cyprinodontiformes > Poeciliidae > Poeciliopsis > Poeciliopsis prolifica. The sequence continues at coordinate 911,574 of NW_026562398.1, forward strand.
GGTCTTTCCGAGTGCACATACCAGTAAACAAGTGCAAGAGCTGTGGTAGTAATGTTGTAATCTTCTCTCATAAACACTGGTGTTAGAGTGTTTGTGTTGACACATATTGAGAGACAAGAAACAGGCACAAAGCTGGTAAAGGTGGAGAAATGGGGAGGAGTGTGTGTATTGATGGGTTTTTGTTTTATTTACCTCTATATGTGGGTAGGGACACATTACATCACTCCAAATTTCCCCTTGTCTGTGGCAGTTTCCATAAACAAACTTTATTTTTCAGTGTGTCGACAAAAAATCTTCCATGATTTATAGAGCATTTCATATTTCCCCTGATGGGATAGCCATTAGTAAAACACTCCAATGTTCAACTTAAAATTTTAGGCATATACTCAAAATACTATATATAAAGTAGAAAACTATTGTACTACATCAAGCTGCATTGATGCTTTTCTTGAGGGCCAGTGAGGCTGAATCAGAGTTGAGAAATTTTTTGGAGGTTATCACAAGACAATCCTAAAGAAAAAAGTTGTTACAGACTGAGAGGTTAGTTCACCTTTCAGCAGGATAACGACCACATTGTAAAGACTTCAGATTTTTTCATTTGTCAGAGTAGCCCAGTCAATTTCTAGTCCTAAGTCTGAAGGCCTAAACATTTTCCTCAAGAACAGAGTTGTCTGTCCTTTGTTTCAGAACTTCAAGAACATTGACTTCAATCTGATGTTGCACTGTTTGTTTTGGAGTTCTTGCAGCTTGCAAGTCATCTTGGCAGAACATCTGAATAACTTACTTTAAAGTTATTCAGAGGAAAGATGACGTAGCGCAATGCAAGATTTGATTTGCTTCATAGATGATCTAAAGCCACTTTATTTCTTCTTTTTTTCCTTAAAATTACTATTCGGTGATGAGTCTTTTGTTCAATAATGCTAAATCCTGATATTTTTTGGTCTCTAACACTGAGATAAGTCACAGGCTGACAAGAAGCTCTAGGTTTTTTTTTTCTAATGTGAATCCAAGCTGAAGTAAGTGAAACTGGATGCTCTCTGGGGTTATGAGGTATATGTTCAGTTTGTTCTGGTTTGGTGTTTGAGTAATGACAATCCCCCCACCCCCAGTACTTACACATCACTTGGTAATATGCTCCTTCTCTGGTTTGTTGACCCCACTGTCTCAACCCCTTAGACATGTTTCTCATTATCCTCATAATGGGAACATATGGCTGCCCACTGTTTGTGTATCTGTCCTAAAAGTACATTAAGGGCACACAGATGCACACATGCAGACATAAGTCACTGAATCACTCACTCTAGTTAAGCCATTTCATTTTCCGAGATCTAAGACTTTGCTCTTTTTGTTGTGGTGTCTTCATCAGCCCACAAGTACACACATACATTGTGTTTCATGTGTATGTGTTTAAAATTTAAATGCACTGACTTGACCTCAACACTCAAAGCCTTCTTAGAAACAGAAACCGTAATGTTTGTATGAACATCTACAAACGCAAGCAATCCAGACCTGCTTCTGACACACCTGATGCCTCCAGCCATCTCAGGCTGAGATGTGATATTAAGAATAACTCCAGCTACATATTAGCCAAAGTACTTAATATATAGCTTAACCAAAGTAGGATCTTTTGTTGGTTCTGAAAGTAATATTAATTACTATAAACTCTTTAATAGCACCTTTATATCCAATCCTTTTATGGCAGAAAGAAATCAATACTACTATTTGAGAGTCTACTTGAAATGTTTAATCAGAGCTGTTGTAAATTAAGAATGAGCCCTTGGGACTCTTTAGTTTTATAGTTTAGTTTAATTGATGTTAGCACTGGAGGTGAAACAGTACCCAAGATCCATAATCTAGGTGTGGCCTACAATTTTGAGGTCTTGGTTTCCAGTTTGGCTTTTCAAAAATGTTCACCAATCCATAAAGACCACAGTAAATTAATGTTTGATTTTTTTGGGGGGGTAAGGGGGGTTTGTGTTCGTACAATTGTATTGTTGCATTACTCCCCCCTTATGGCCAAGAGAGGTAATGGTGTGCTAATTCACTTAACTAAATTGTGTTGTGTTCACACAAAATAAAATTATTTCTTTAGGTCAACATGTGACAAAATCATGTTACTAGAATCAATTAATTATACAAAACAAACACAATTTTTATGTGTCAACTTGAAATTAAATATTAACATAATGTGAACAACTTCCATGTTTTACTTTTTTGAGGGTAGAAGCCATACTTTTCTGTCTGACCACACAACACAGAGAGAGTCAATCAGTAATTGTCAAACACCCAGAGGTCACCACAGGTACTCTTGTCCATAACCTGTTACATTGATTTAAAACTGGATAATATCTAGTTGAAGGCTTCAAACCTTTCTCTCACTGCTGCGTAAGTTGAAAGGTAGTGACTGGAATACGTAACAGAGGTCAATATTACTGGCTGTGATGCTCATTTGACTCCGTTTAATATTTTATGTGGTGATCATATCAATGGATGTAAGATGAATATTCCTTTTTTGTACTTTTAGGTCCAGGCCCAGTTCCAACTTCGAATCGTTGCCTCTGAAAGCCCTGCATGTCTAAATATGTTAATTTAATATATTATAGGTAAGCCATGGAGGAAAACAATCACTGGACAATGTATTGAATCCTAAAAGTAGTAGTGATTTATGTAAGCTTGTTATAGAAAGTATTTGGCTGGCCAGCTTGCTCTCTAGAGGGACAATTGTAGTTACATGAGCAGACAAAGTCTTGTTCTCTTTCTACGTTATTTGTCTTCTCTTTCTATCTTTTCAACACAACAGAGTGCCTCCTTGTCTGTATCTTCTTCTGTCCTCCTGTTACAATACCCTCTTGCCATCACCCTGCGCTGTAGACTTCATGTCCAGACAGCACAAAGGCTCATACTCGCATAACACATATATAAGCACATACACATGCTGCCACAACACAATAACCGCAGGCGGCTGAATATTAGAAAATCATCCAAACCTGTTGACCTCTCAGTCATGCAAGAAAAGGGGAAGATTTCCCCACTATATTAAAGCAGAGGCAGCAGCCTCTGTCCCGGGTTCCCTTCATCTCTCTGCCGTTTATTCTAATCACACAGAGCCTGTCTCCTTTTCTGCCTTTATTTTGCTCTATTTTTCCATCTCTTTGTTTTGTTTTTCGGCTGACAGTGACTGGGTCTCTTCTGCCCCAAGGGAACAGAGTTATGAGCCTGATGTCCTTTCATAGTCAATTGTATAATGTGGCTTGTGTGTATGTGTGAGAGACAGTGGGGGAGGGGGGAAAGCAAGGTGTCTGTGTGCAGATTACTGACTCACTCGAAGCTCATATTCAGTATTGGGTGTGTGTTGTTTGCAGATCATGTCCTCCTTTGTGGTTTCTCTGGTCGAGTTCTTCCTGGATGCTGCTATCATGCTGACCTCCTCGCCTTCCTGCCACACACTACTGGAACTGCTGGGATCACACAGTGTGTGCAGTTTTCTCCCACATTATCTCCTTGCAGAGTTGTGAAATCGCTCTGGTCTTTAAAAAAATACTGAGTGTTCTTGCTGTGTTCCAACAGGTTTTGGATGTTCATATAGTTTGTCTGATTGTCAGGTGTTTTTCTGTCTGTGCTGGGAACTTCATAGATAAGTTTGATGTGTTTTTGCTCCTTGAAGGCAGAGTGTTCTCAACTTTTAACTCTAAACAACTTCTCCCTAATGTCCTTGTTTGGTTGGAGCATTGCAGGGGAGGCTGCCTCCACATCCTCCCCAAGCCTCAGGCCCCCTTTTCAGGGCTGGGAAATGCAGGCCAACCCTCTTCACCTGCTCCTGAGCGGAAAGCCCATGGTCAGAGGAGTTTTGTTTGGGCTAAGTGTTGCTATTTTCAGACGAACTGATTTCGCTTATTTTCGGAAGATGTAAGGAATGAGAATTAGCACTACCAGGATGAGTGGACAAAGAGTTATAAAAGGAAATGGTCAGTCATCGTTTTGACAATTGTTTACATTGTGGCCAACTTCATTTTAGTCACAGCTCTCTTAAGAAATAGGTACTTTCCCATGAAGCTTTTTTCAGCATCTGAGGATGTATAACAGGGCGGTTTATATGTGGTGGGTCCAATGAAGTGTCATAATTTAAAGATTAAAAAAGTTACTGCTAGTCTTAAATGGGACTTTTTTTTTTTTGGGTGCAGTGGATTCCTGTAAAAAATATCTCCGCGTTACTTGTTCTTTCCATTTTATTTTTCTTTACAATTTTTTTTTCTTTTTTCTAATTTGTTATATTTTTGACATAGTTTTTTTTTCTTATTGTATCAGTGAGTTCACTCTTTAAATATATTTAAGATGTTGAATTGTCATTTATTTTTTAATTTGCAACTTTTGATATGCAAGTTCAGTTGCTTAACATTTTACAAATGAATTAAATAAAGGTGACATGTTTAGCGCAGCATCAATTGGCAGCAGGAGAAAGGTGTGGGCAGTACTTTAAAATTGACCTATTTCTCTGAAATCTTGGTCTCATTTACATATTTTCCTTCTTCAGTCTCTTGAAATTAATTAGAAATTTGTACTTTATTAATATTATTTGCTTATCAAAGTTGTTTTTGCCAGCAAACACACCTGGAATCTTTGCCTTCCTGCATTTCAGTGGAACTACATCAATTCGATTCAACTTGACCGTCGCACTGCATGCTGAAAAATGCACACCTCTTTTGCTCCTTTCTCTATTTTGCCACTAAAGATGCCTTTTTTTCAGCTGTGTGAGCAGACCTCCCAAAATACAGGGTGAAGAAAGTCATATGTGTTATTTTGATTAACAATGTATATTAATAAGGTGATCACAAATAATAGGTTTCACATGCTGCGCTGGAAATCTGTGATTATACCTGCTGAACTGCATCCAATGTTTGAAGGAGTTTTATGAGAGGACAGATTCAAAAAGCACTTTTGATCTATCAAGGTGGTGCATTGTGTGATTATTTGTTGACTCACATACAATTGTGGGTGAAGTTGAATTTCTTTGATAAGCATGATTAAAGAGTACAATTATTTGATCATATGGCCACCTGACTTAGCCCCACTGTTTCACAGTATGATGCTCCGAGGCACACAACTCGGAGGTCTGACCAGGGCTGACTATTGCTCTCTCTAGACGGGCTGGGCAGTTCTGGAAAGTCCCTGGCTGAGGATGAGGCTGGCAGGCTGGGTGGGTGTGGGAGTTTGGGGGATGGGGTGGGATGTGGGGGTGTTAGAGTCCTGGAATTGTGCATGTTTTCCTGGATCAGGAAGGAGGATGTGGTAGTCAGAAGACACCCCTCAGCTCTGCTTTAAAAAAAAATCTCCATCACCCCCAACCACCCACATCCACGAACTACCTCACCCCACAATCAGCCAAAAGAGGTAAAAAGATGGAGAAAATTACCCTTCCAGTAAAGCCACTCATTCAGGGCAACACGCAAAGGGGAAATGGGATGAAATTAAGGGGGAGGGGGAGAGAAGGGGAAAGCAGGTGAGGACATAGAAAGTATTTGAAAAGTAGGCAGTGACAGGTAATTTCCATTGGTTGGTTTGTTTAAAAAAAAAATAATTTTTTTGTATTTACTGGGTATGCTGCGAGTGAAAATGCGACTGAATACTGTGATGTTTAGAATGTGCTCTTGGTGTAATACCAAGTAAGATGGCCTGTTTATCTGTAAGGCAATGTGTTTCTAAATGGGCACAGAACACAAGTCCATCTGGGCTGCCCTGCCTCTTAACCCAATATCTGGCTGCCATTTATCATACAGACATGAAAATCTACACACATCCACATGCAACCACCCACACCCAAATAGGAACTACAGCTGCCATCTAGCCACATCACACACACTCACACTCATCATGGTCCACATTAGCCCCCTCTGTGAACACAGCTTGATGGATATTTATAGCTTAATAGATATTTTGTTGCAGAACGGAGAATTACTGTGAAACTCTAAGTCAATCTGCTTTTTATTTATTCAATCTTTTATTCCAGCAACACCGCTGTAGTGAGTTACTCAGATCAGTCTCATTCATACTTAAGGATTTTTTTCCCCCAATTTATTTGCAGATGTTTTCCACCACCTTATAGCAATTTTGCTAACATTGAACATGTTGAGCTGCAAAACTCAGAGCTGTATGGCCCACTCAGGTTTCACCTTGGCACTAGTGCTCTCACCCTGGCAGCAGATTTCACACACTATTTCTGCCAACTCTCTTCAGCTTTCCAGACTACCTGTAACATATGTTCACCTCTAACAAGGGTAACTACTGTTTCCAAAGCCACATGAGCCACAAGTTATCGTATATCCTTCTGTTTTAAAAGTCTCCATACTGTCTATAGTATTTCCGCTCAGTGAAAAAAGAGAAGTGTTTCATCAACGTCGTCTTGTACATCAACAACTTGTCAAACACTAATGGAATTGTGTGATTTTGAATCTAACCTTTTGGCATCTTTACTTAAGACCCATGTTTAAGTAAATTGTACATACAAAAGTAAGGGAATTAAAAAAAAAAAAAGCAGTCAGACACAATGGGGGTGGGCTTGCATAAAATCAGACACTACCCCAATAACAGATATGGTGAGTTGGTCTCTAATATTCTAGTGTTGTCAGTTGTGCCTGTCACATAGATTTGGAGAATCAAAAACAAAAAACAATACATACATGAAAATAACTTCGTGTTTTTTGTTGTTGTTGTTGTTTTTGTTTACAAAGGACCTTCTCTATGGGGCTTGGACCTTCATAACTTGGACAATTTCCCTTCACTTTGAAAACAGCCATGACCCTACTGTGTTGTTTGTACTTGCCAGAGGTCACTTTTACACCATGGCTTCAAGACCATGCCATGAAGATTCTACCGCTACTGGAATCATCTCTAAAATGTCCATTTTTATGTCAAGTACTACTAGTAACAACTTATAATTACTACACACAGTTTATCCAAAATTGGTCCTGAAGGGCCAACATCCTGCATATTTTACTTCTCTCACTGGTGGTAGTAACAACCTTTTCTGCATGTCAGTGTACTTTGTAGGTCTTCTAACGAGCCATCATTGGATCCAGATGCGTTGAACCAGGGAGAGAACTAAACCATGCAGGATGCTGGCCCTCGAGGACTGACTTTGGGCACCACTGTTTTATATAAATTCAACTGTAAGTAAAGACAGTCAGGACAAGAGTCGAAGACAGATGGAGAGCCAGTTGTGAAGGTGACTCTGCCTCCTCGAGAGTCTCTTCGTCTGGGCACAACCTCGATCCCCTCTCAGCCAATCTCCTGCCTGCTTTTTGATGCCCAGAGGACCAACTGCGGCATCCAGCAGGCCAGCAGCTGTTTTTGGGAGCCGTCCCTTTCTTAACCCAACCCTTTCTCACCTCACTCCCGAGAGAGGAGCACAAGGATCAAACTCCTGTGTTGAGCTGCTTTTCATCGCCTCCAGGATATATTAAATGGTGATGCAACAAGGACATGCCTGTGCTGTGCAGAGGAAGCACTTTAATGTTAATAATAAAGGACATAGAGAATGCTGGAGGTGCAAAAGCAGAGTCAAGATGCAGATTTAACTTTCTCGCATGTCAGTATCAATAGTCTGACCTCCCACTGTGAATCTCTGGCTGCACGGCACTCTAAATAAATACCATTCACTTTTTCAGAGTCACAAACTGTGGGCTGCACCCAAACTGTGGCCTCTCTTCACAGCTAAGAGAGGACAGGGCAGCGTGGTATGTGATGGTAAGTGTTTGCATGTGTGGTTTGCAAATGCATTTGAGTGGTGACTGATTGTATATGTAGGTGTGTGAAAACAATAGAAATGATTCATGGTGTGTGTTTTATTTTTTAGCAAGACTGGATCTACGACTACAAACCAAATATTGACAGCATGGGTATCAATGTTTCATTACAGCTGGAAAACCGGTGTGAGATTTTTTTTTTCCTGGATTGTTTTGACTGTTACTTCCTTTGGTTTCTCGTGTTTGCTGATCTGAATTGAGCAATTAAACAAATGACGTATGTCCCTTGGTAAATTAGTTCTACATTAAAACACAAAAATGCTGGATTTTTGACAAAAGATACCTAGCAATCCTCCAAGCATGGGCCAACATGATGCAAACATGACTTGATATTTTGCCAAATAACTAAAGTTTGGTGTCACGCAACTACAGCTGTTCTCTGAACCATTTTAAATCAGGATGAACAATCACATTGAAACATAACTACATAAAATAACTGTTAAAATTTAAGCAAATTATCAAATTGCAGAACAACAGCTTTGATCTTAAGCATTTATGAATAAACTGCAGTAAACTGGAATATTTTCAGTACTGATTTAAATTTCAGTTTCAGCAGATTTCATGCATTTTAGACTTTGGTTCCAGACCTAAGAAGCATAGGAGCTATATACTCCCTCCCCTTGTTTAGCCAGGTGCCAATATCCCCTCACACTGTGTTGACCCATGACTGACTGATGGTCTCAGCAACTGCTTCTGCAGGTTTGAAAAACAGCCATTCACACTTCCCTCCCACACTAATGGACTACCTAGAACCCCAACCAACAGCTTTAGTACTCTTTACTCTCTCCTTTCTGACTCCATGCCTGCAATAAAGCAGCACATCAGACTGATGGTGTTTCTTCCTTATACCTAAGAACTTGTGTTGGCCAGTTGTCCCCCATCTTATCTAAGATTTTCAAATCTTTGGAACTGTGTGAGGTTCCCCCTGCTTCCATTACTTTACAGGCAACCCATTCCCCAATTGTGGGACAAAAAGGATTGGTCCTGTTGCCTTGACCACTGTGGTCAAAACATCCTTTAAGCAACTGGTGTTGAAACATTTGAGGGACATCCCACTCCCACTCCTGAGCAGGTCAAGAGATGCTGCAGTTTGCTTGGGACTACACTTCATCCTGCACCATCTACTATTTACAGATACCTACAGGATCCTGTTTGGAGACTTCAACACCAATAACCCAGACTCCTGCACAAGAATCGGTATTAGTGTCCCTCAGGGAGATGTTCTCTCCTCACTCAATTTATATCTCTGTACAAATGGCTGCACCTCAGCAAACCCATCTGTGAAACATATGCGGACTGTAGATGACACTACAGTTGTGGGATTGATCCAGGACTGTAATGAGTATGCTTACAGACAGAAGGTGGACCGCTGGTGTAGTCAGAGCCAACTGGAGCTTTCTTGTACACACTGAGCATGTGACACCAACGTCAAATACCTTGTTGATACTCACAAGCTCGGAAAATTATGATTCTGATTCCGAATAAGTACAGCAGGTGGAGAGGAAAAGGTTTATTCATAATGCCAAGACTATTGTACAAACTATTAAACTGTTCATAGAGTGGAAAGTCCTTTTTTATAATAAAACCAAGTAAAAAAAAAAAAAAAACTGAAAGTCTTTGCCAGAGTCAGAGTAATTTATAATTTTAATATCATTAAATGTTTTATGGAAAAACTGTATTGAACATGTATCATTTATCTTACCTTAGAGACTATATTTCTTTGATTTCCTACTTCACTTTGTCCTTTAATTAAAAATACATTGGCAATATTTCAGACTTTGAATGTGCTGGGTGAAATATTTTCATTAGTTTTTGGATTATTTGGTTTCATAAGCGAAACATTTGGTAAGGGAGGAATTTAGCAAGCCATGGAAAAGCACTGGCTAACTTAAGAAATTGAATCAAGGATCATCTCAGACGATTGTTGGTTTGCAGGAAGAAATTTCAGACTTGGACTGAGGATGTTATTAGGCGACGGGAGTCAGAAGGATCTTTATCTTCCACCTTGTTGTCTTGGAGGAGGTGGAGATCCCAAATGCGGGGCACTAAAAATGGATGAAAATAATCCAAAGAAGGCCTTGTAATCATTCTCCCCTTCCCTGTGGAAAATTACGAAGGGATGATAGAAGAGAAGTTCTTACCAGTTCTGAGATTCAGGAGTTATGCAGATTTCATCTTCTCTGTGGAACTATGGATCAGACCTTCATCCCTCGCAGAATTGCTTCATGGGAATCCAAGAGAATTATCTATTTGTGTTTTGGAGACTTGGTCATTGCTGCTCTTTGTACGAACAGAGTCTGCCATGCCTGTGTCTCGTCACCAATGCTGCTTATCATGTTCATTAACTGGATCTCCTCATATGGGGAGAGAATGGTGTTGGATTTAGGAACATTAAGACCTAATCTTTGCTTTTTGCTGAAGATGTGCTTCTGTTGGCACCTTGAGACCACGACTGCAGTGATTTCCAGAAGCAGACCGGATGAGAGTTGGCTGAGGCCCTGGTTGTCAACTGTGAAAAGAATATGAACTGCTTCTTTTGATTTGGGGATCAGTAATGGCTTCAAGCAAAGATGTTTCAGTATTTATGGTACTTTATCCTCAAGTATTCTGATGCAGATTCTTTGTCATTAAGGACATGACGATCCTAAGAAGGCAACTGAAGAGGCCTTTTTATAGGACAGGGGCTGTATATGTTTTTTGTCCTCAACAAGTGTTGGGATCCCTCAGACGGAGCCAAAATGGGACAAAATAAAATCGCGTCGTCTCCTGATATGATCTGGGGTAATCTGAAGACAATAGATGGCGTGACAAGTTTGATGTTTTACTTTGGAAATTGTGAAATCATTTATGAATTTAATAATGCAACAATATCAATAAATTGACATATTGTCAAGTGTATTTGATAAAAGGTTAACTTAGGGGGAAAAAAATTGTATGTCTTTAACAGCTTAAGGCAATGCACTTCAGACAAACTTATGATCCTGTAAACTTCTGTCTTTTTCATATAAGAATTGCAAAAAAACTTCTACACCCAAATATATTTCTATCACCAAAAATCCTTTGAGCTGTGCCACTCATAATGATGTGATAAACATTCCTCTACCACTTTATTTTACCTTGTATTCTGTAGTTTCCATTTCTTCTTAACTCTGATCTTTTTGCCTCTGTGAGCATTGTTTCTTCTGGGCATAGTGCCCACTTCATCCCTCGGCTCGAACATGTCCTCCCTGGGGAATGTGCTTTGCTGGGATTGCTGTTCGATTGGGTTAATATAATGACCAGTGCTATATATGACTATTAAATGATGTTTTCTCTGCATTACAATAATGCTTATTTTATGCATGAATGCAAGACAAAGTTTATTATGTTTGCAACAGATCAATAGAAACTTAGATTTATAAATACAGATTAGCATTGCGAATAACAATTAAGAAGAAGAGTGGATCGATATCACTCAAAATAAGTTGGATTCAGACAATCCCTCAAGGGATTTCCAAGCAGCTTAGCCTCTGACTCAGTTCCACAGGGGATAGCAAGCTGAAGGGTGTAAGCAAAGGGATTGTGAGGAGGAGGAATAAAGAGTTTGAGATTTTTGACACTTTCTGTACATGTGAGAGTTGGAAAAAACACAAAACCATTCAGAAGGAGGTTGGTAACTAGAATATGGAACAAAGCTAGAATGTTAAGGATTAGCAGGAATGGGAAAAAAAAGGCAAATCAGGAAAGTAGGGAGATAGAATTAGAAAGGATAATGACAACAAGATTTTAAATAAAGGAAAACAGAAGCCCAAAAAATGATGGAAAGAATTGGGCATGAGAAAGAGAAGGGTGCTCATTGGGGAGGTGGGGTGCTAATTCAGAGAATGGATGTGAACAACAGCCAAAGCATTTTTGTATTAACATAATTAACAGATGGTGTTGGTGATTAGGTTACACGCGATTCAGGAAGCCAGGGTTGTTAGCCGAGTGTTAAGGCTGCACATTCTGTCAGCCATTAAAAAGATCGGAAAAGAACAATGTCAGTCGAGAGAATTAAATCAACAACACCTACTCAAATCTAAACACTGGGGGAAGTGGGGTGTATCCGCACATGCACAGACGCAGAGTAAACAAATACACATGATGCTCACACTCGCTACACAATTATAATTTGATCGCCAACACACGCACATATGCACACGCAAACACACACTTGCCCATTTGCAGACTTAAAATGCATTGTTTCTGGGGTTTTTTTTAGTGTACCGGGGAGGAACATAAAGGCATTTTATGAGCCATGGCCCACTTTCAAAGCTTTGTCTGCTATAAATGCAGCTTTGATATGAGAAAAGTGACACGCTGCTGTGAGAAGACTCTTTGTGACTCAGTAAAATGTAAAAATAGTCCTGTTGGCTCACTAATGTGAACATGGTGATGGCTTTTGTTCTGTCTGCTATTGTCTGTAGCTATAGGCAGAATTATTTTGAGTTTTTCTTAGGCTTTGTCTGGCCAATGGAGTTGCTTATACAGCACTGTTCCCACCACTCATGATTCAGTTTTTCACCTGTTTGATATTATATCACATTACTCACTTCATGTTTGCTGCCATGCGAGTGTTTGTGTCTGTGTTTGTGTCTGTCTTTATGTATCTCTGTCTGTCACATCTGCCAATTGGTTTGTTTTTTCCTGAACGCTTACAGCAGCCAGTTCAGCGCATGATAATCTGTGTTCCTTTGTGAACAGACAGCGAGACTATACAGTGGAAACAAACTGTTTGCCCTGATGCAGAAGGTGCATTTTGCACATGTGTCTGTCTGCGTGCGTGCGTGTGTGTGTGTGTTAGATCCCATGTGTTTGCGTGGTGTATGTCTTCAAAGCAATCTGGTTTTAATGACTGTGGGATGTTGTCCAGGTTTTAATTCAGACAGGCAAGCTTGAGTTTGGATGAGTCCCCATGTACATCTGTGTGTGTGAGGGTTTTTATTTTTATTAAAGCTTCGCTATATCCAGACATGCTTGACAGCATCGTTGTTCCATGGAGAGTGATGTGACTCTGACTGTCCCTCTGGTGGGTTAGGTAATCAACTTAAATTTCAAATTTTGACCAAAGTTCTGACTATGACTTCTAGTTTCCTGGAATAATAAGATTCCCTGCAGTAACCCCACATGTTTTCAATGGATTCTTGTTTGTCATCTAAGCTGGCGTGTGACTGCATCCGGTGAATCTGCCAGCACAACAAAGCGTGGACAAAATAAAATGGGTCATTTGGGGGTCTTCATTTTTCCTCTGAGCCAGTGGCGCATCTCAGCACCCCTGAATAGAATTGCCACCCATCCCGTAAAATACGGAGTCGTCCCATATTTGGCCATTACATGTGCGTCCCGTATTGAACCGATACATAACTGTCCGATAGACACGCCTGGTATCAACACATCAACTAAGTTCGACAATAATGGCCAAAATAAAACAGGAAATATTAAAGTCAGCGACACTGTCGTGGCGGGAGCTAAAGGACTCCAGAACGCTACGGACCGACGTTGAACGTCACAGCTGCCTAGAGACGGACACTGAGCAACCGCGGTGAGCTGCTATCAACCCGCGTCTTTTTAAAACGTCCTCTACCTGAATCTGTGTCGTTGGAAGAAAAAAAAAAGCTTTCAAAAATGCCGACGTGAGTGAAAAGACGACCGACGGAGGAACAGAGAGGCGGAGGCACAGGGCGACATGGAGCCAAGGTCGACAGGTATGTCACGCTATTTGGTGAAATACCTTTTCAAGCTGTTACTAGCAGCAGAAAAAAGTTTTGTGAAAAAAACCGCCCCTCTTCTTCTGGTGCTTTTCTATTTGGCTTAAAAGACGCAGCACAATCGTGTTGTCAACAATCTCATGCTCCATGAACCCCAGGGTTCATCTGGCAGAACATCCAAGAGTTTTTGTCAGGTCCCTGAAAACCTTTTTTGTCATGCTAGGGACCCAGTCCACCTGGATTTCTGCCAGATGGCCCTCGATGTCAGTGCAGATGTTGCGAACAATACGCTGCTGCGCCTCCATCAGGGAATCAAAACAATCTTTGACTCCCTGATGCCAAAACACAGCAACGAGTTGACAAAAAGTTGGACTGTGTCCTTTCTCTGCTCCTGGAAGGACGTCCTCAGTTCTTCGGTGTATCTCCTCGCTGTCATCAATTCATGGACGATACTGATAACGGCTTGTACCAAAGAACTGAGCCCTAAACCCAACTTCAGGATCGACATGGGGTCTTCATCATTGACAGGAGACATGACTGCAGGTATCGCATGCTTCAAGAAGAGCATGTCAAGTACTTCAGCACGCTCTCCCTGGATGATCTCGTCGACTCCCATCGCCCGGGCGAAGGCCTGAGAGACCTGGTTCCCAAATATGGCTTTTAAATCACCATATCCGTAGTTCAGGTTCTCAAAAACGTCCTTAACAAAATCTGAGAAAACCTCCGACAGATATCACAAAAGGTATCTCGTCCTCCCTGTGATCCAGGTCCAAAAATTCAAGATCCAGCCAGTCCTCCTCCTGAATTTGATAAATGTATTTGCCGATGGCCGGGATGGCGTGGCCATCGACTAAACATCGCAAATCTCTTCTAAGTAAATCCATTTGCTGTCTTGCACTGAACTCGATCCTGACTCCTCTAGAACTACCTTGAACCGAGGCAGAACACAAAGCCGGAGTTATTTATACCCCTGTTACAATGCAGTTTGTGACATCACAACCTATGACGTCTCTGCACAAGAATACATGCAGCGCTGTGACGTAATAGGCCTACAAATCAAGTATTCTGACGATGTGTGCTACCTTGGCACTGTGTTGTAACGTACCTCTTCTTTCAATAACGAGTAATCTAATGCGTTACTATTTCAAATACAGGAATCAGATTAAAGTTACTTATCCAAATCACTGTTCGTTACTATTTTCTTTTTTGTAATGTAATTGTATTTCCTCTGTGTGCCTTGGGGAGCGACCGCCGTTTCTATGCAACAGTTGTCAGCAACAACCGAAACGTAAACAGTGGAGAGAGGAGAGAGATGCGCATTTTGTTGCTGGACAATCAGGAACTCTTTTGAGTTTCTGTCAAGTTCGATTATTATAAGTGACTTTAGGTTTGTTTATTTATTTATCTATATATTATTTTTTAAGTCGTGGGTTGCGCTTTTTCTGGGCTTGTTTTTAAACATAAAGTTGCTCATTTGGGCCTGGAAATAAGCAGAGACA
Source organism: Poeciliopsis prolifica (assembly GCF_027474105.1). Classification (NCBI taxonomy): domain Eukaryota; kingdom Metazoa; phylum Chordata; class Actinopteri; order Cyprinodontiformes; family Poeciliidae; genus Poeciliopsis; species Poeciliopsis prolifica. Next base: position 926,598 of record NW_026562398.1, read on the forward strand.
CGTAATGAGACCCGGATGCTGTCTGACATCCAGGTAGTTTGAGTCAGGCTCTCCCTGTTAATTGTTAATGTCAAGCAGTGGCTTATCTAGCCCAGTTTTAAGGAGTTGTATAATCATGTGTATTATACAAAATAAATGTCTTTTTAAAATATTTAGTGGTTATTTTTTTTAAGCCTTCACAATTTTATTTTAACAATGAATTAAAAATGATAGTTCTACAACTGTGAACTGAAATAGTAAAACCTTGACTTGTAATGTGTACTTTTCCATAGATGGACAAATATTCTTATTTAAAGAAAAAGGCCAAAAGCCACATAACATTCAGATAAAAATAAGGGTAATGCAATTTCTAAGTATGATTTCCAAATAAAGTTAAGATTAATGACAAGTTTTCATGTTTCATTTACCTGAAATTCTGACTTGATAATAAACTGGTTTTAGTAAAATGTTCTTCAAATGCCTGAAAATGTGTAGTTTTGAGTATAGATTTTATTTTATTTTCCAGGGGAGCAGATCCCACTCGGACTGTGTCACTCCACAGCTGCATGCGTCTCATTAATGTTAGCAGATGTTGGCAGGTATGATGTACTCTTGAGATTCTGTTTCACTGAGTTTATAAACCTCTGGAAAAAAATTAAGGTTCTCTGATTTTACTCTTTATAAGTATATGTTTGAGTAAAATGAGCAGTTCTTTTATTCTATAAATTACTGAGATGTCTCTTAATTTTGTTTGTGAATGGATGTAAATAAGCAGTTAGATTTAGAAAACGCACAAACGACTATCTTCTCATTGGTCTTAGCCCTGCTGGGGGCTAAGCACCCCTACAGGGCAAATTCTAGAATCGCCCCTGCTCTGAGCTACTTGTTTTTTTTTCCAATTAGATTATGAATCCCAATAATGGTAAGTGTGTAGAAAAATAAAAACATTAAATTATTCCAGTTGGTTGGTTGTGCATATTTTCCCAATCAGAAAGTTGTGATAATAAAGATATACACCGTTCCAGTGACAGTCCGCATTGGATTTAGTCTAATAGAAGAAAAACATAATGTCGATTCAAAAAGCAGAAGAAGAGGAAGCTCTCACCAGATTTTGGCTGAAATTGGATCAGTCAGAAGAGTTACCGCCTCCAAGACCATCCATTATTTTTATTCAGTTTCACATGTGTGTTTGTTTCACATAAAATTCCAATCCAAAATACTGAGGTTTATGGTAATGTCATAAAATACCATGAAGACCTTCAAGGATCTTGGATACTTTTCCAAGTAGTAATTATTATTATTATTATTTAGCTTTTTTTCTGTTTTGCGACTTTGTGGCAGGAAATAGCATTAATCCGTGCTGCTATGCAATATTTGATCATAAACTGAATTCAATGAAACACAACTAAAGTGCTTCAATTTGATAAATAATTGAATAGCTTTCTGGCTCTGATTTAGAAACAGTGAAGCCAAGGAAACATAGAAATTGTCTTTTTAATATTAACATCCATCTACAATATGCCTGTGCGACAACAGCACAGCTCCATATCTGAGCCTTTTCTGCACTCATCTGTACCTGCATGCCCACTTTCATGCATACCCTCATCTGCGGCCCAACTTCAGAGTGGAATCAATGCAGCATTAGAGTGATGGTGTGCTGTGGCTGTGCTTGGGTCATTTTATGGTGTGGACATGGAAATAGAGGATCAATCAGAGCCATGATATCTTATTACTAACGTTAATTCACCCAGAGCAGTATAGATTGCTGCATTGGCCTGGCTGAGCCTTGATTTAAGGCAAAGTGGAATTGAGCATGGCTATGACTCTGCCTGTAAGGTTTTGTTCGTGTTAGTGCTTCTCTGCATGTGTCCTGGTGATCTGTTTCAAAGTTTTATGCAATTTTGTTGAGATATTTAAGTTGTGCATCCATATATAAATGTGTTCATTCTAATAATTCGGTGCATGAAATATTTGAAGATGAACTTAACCAGCAGAGGTGAATGAAATATTACAACTTCTCTTGATCTTTCTCCTTCAATCCTGGTCAAACTGTAGAGCCTCACATCAGACACAAAACTCGACCAAATCTGAAGCTGCCTCCTGGGATTATATCCTGGCGCATAATTTCTCTGAGCAATGGTGCTCAACAAAGAGGGGTTGCCCTGTTTCCATGTTTTATTCATTTGGCCTGTCACTTGGGGTTTACTTGTGTTGGTCATTCTGTAATGTTTCTTCTGAAAACTAGCATGTGAGCTTTGTATGTTTAGTTACTATTTTGGTGTCTGTTTCTGCATTTCCATGCCCCTCTCTCTGTGTGTAGTGTGCAAACAACATTTTTGCATGTGTTTGTGTGGGTGTTTCCTCCCTGGAGAGATGAAAAGCCAAAGACCATATGTTATGCAGCAGTAGGCCACAACAGACAGCGCAGTTGCATAGTTCAACAATAAGGATTGCCCGGTGGCTGAGGGCCAGTTGGAGGTTTACTTGGATCAGTTGCCTGATTAGTGATTTGCCAACCTGGCCGCATGCCTGAAAAAAGTTTTTTGCCTTTCTGATTCTCACAAGCCTTAAGCTTTTATTTTTGCCAAGGACTAACACTTAAGGCCTGTATGTTTGCCTACACAGTCCTGAGATATGCTTAAATCTAAAAAGAGTTTTTTCTTTGAATACATGGATATTCACAGTGTGTACCCTTGATCCTACTATATCACAGTCATTGCTTTTCCACAATGTTGTGAAACAGGCATTCCATTTGTTAAATGTTCTGCTTTTAAACTCCCAGAAAACACAAAAAACTCCGACCGACCACCAGTTAAAAAAGCTACTTATGCCACAAATTTTCCTTTTGAAAGTGCTCATAGATTTGGATCACTGTAGACAAAAACACTAGATTGACAGAAATCCTGGAGTTGCCCTCCAAAATAATTGATTTCAACAATTTCGCCAACATCCATCTCCAAAGAATTTCAGTCATCCAGGCTGGTCAAGATAGCAGTGAACCACATATAAAGAAATATAAAGAAATTATTCACTTTGCAAAAATCCTTATTAATATATTAAACATTTGTAAATTGTATTTAAACAAAGTGAAAGCAGGTTGGAGCAACTGGAACTCAGTCATGCAGTGACAAACCATGAAAATAATAGATGGAGGATGGTACATGAGATGTGCAAGTTAGTAGCTGCCTAGAGAGTGAATAGTCAGAGGCCTCCTAAATTTCTGCACCCTTCAGATTAGCTAAGAGCAGTAGAGAACTTACTGAAATGGTTTTTATGGGTGCAGCTGCATATAAAGCTGACATAACATGTGATACAACTTGCATGGAATGCAGTGGTCTAAATATCTCACTTGACTCCAGGGCAGAGGTGGTATTATCTCTGTAGCATCACATCCTACTTCTCTGTCAGAGTCTAATAAATGTATCAATTTACCGATTACCATGAGAACAAGCGTTTGGTCCCCATCGGTTTCATCTTTTAAGTTTTTTTTTATTCCTGTACACCCAGAATGGTGCTTCTGCTACTCAATTTATTGTAATACATAAGTTTACTTCTGAGAAGCAAATAAATTTAGATATATTTGCCGTAAAATGACAGTGTTAGTCTTATTCTTGAAATGCTTTGTTATTCACATATTGATATTTGATTGAGTCGAACTTTAAATGCATGTCTGCATTGCAATAAATTGGCTTGAATTCCTCATAATCTAGTATTAATTTGTCCCATTTGTTTTCTTTTCATATTTTCCAGTTTCAATTTTTTTCGTACAATTAGAAGAGCAATTGTTGAAATCAACATTTGTGCAAAATTCATTCAGTCATATAATTTTGGCCTTTTTTTCTAAAAAGTTCTATATGCTCTCATCAATTTAATTCCAGCACTTAAAGCGCTTGCCTTTAATTTGCTTTCATAGGTATGTGTCCAGTCGATGTTACAAAGAAAATAATTAAACCATTTTGATCTAGACAGATGAAATTTACTCTAAGATAATTATTAGTTAAGTATCTGTAGAAAAAAATGTCAGCAGAAAACAAGGAGTAAAAATTTATTTGTTTCCAAGTGAGTTGTTTCTATTTATTGCACAGCAAATAGCTTCTAGCCTTTATGACAGTGTAGTAATGTTTGACTGCCAATGTGCTAAAACAATGATGGCTTCAAATAAGTCCTCTTTCTTTGTCACCGTGTGACAAAAAAACAAAGCCACATGCACAAATGTAGTAAAATACAATTAAATGACTAGCTGAGAATTTAAATTACTTTACTGGGTTTTATTTTCTGGTGCATCAGTTGCAGATCAACTTTATAAGGATGAATCATACTGATAATAGGGTACACAAGCACTGATACTAAATCTTTCCACTCACAGACCAATTCAAATTATAACCCAGTTTCTCCACGAACAATAAAAAAACATGAACGAGCCTTTAATTTTAAAGATTCTTTGAAAGTCGGTCCACAGCCATAAAACGAGCTGAAGTGCTTTAATACTGATTTCAACCCAATAAAAATAAAAAAAAAGTACTCAAAAACAGAACTGTCATTTCCATTCCCTATGTTAGACGTATAAAGAATGGACCAAATGTTATGCTTTTAACTGATTTAGCTTTTTCAAGGAACCTTTTGTTCAAATTCAGAAATAAAAATGGTGCATCTTAGTTATCCAAAACATTGTCTAAAATTTAGACTGGATTTGAAAAAAATAATCTAAAAGGGAATATTGGTTTTAATTGTCCCTCAGACATAATAGTCTAAACTAACAGAAAGAAATGCTTGAAATGCATCCCTTTCTGTAATATTAATCCACACAATAAGTTTAAAATTTCAAGTTACGTTACTGAAATAAATTACCTTTTCAATTATATCCTAATTCATTGACATGCACCTACACAGCAGTGGCCAAGAGGAATGAAAAAGGGGGAATAAGGTAGACGGATAGGTTTTATAAAACCATTGCTGAGCATTACTCAGCAATGGTTTTATAAAATCAGATAAAATCTTATCTGAACCAAAAGCTTTTTTTGCACTATACATCAAAACAATGATCAGTGTTCTTCAATATTTGCAACATGATTAAGAGAATATTAGGTACATGGCTGTATTTCATAACCAGTGATTTCTGAGGTTTGTTTGCACAGTTACATGTTTTTAAGGAACCTAATTTGATGACACATTGAAATTTTGCTTACTGCATCCTGTTTCTGACCACAGTATTTGTTTCTGTGCAACCATAGTAGAAGTTAACATAACATTAAAAACAACCGAGCACATTCACACAACTTTGTAAAATAATAGTCTCTATCATAGTGCCTTGAGGACAAAGCCTGCCTTGAATGTTGGCAAGAATATGGCTGAACTTTATAAAAGCACCTGTACAGCAGTCAGTCACACAGATATATCTGTATTCTCTTGTGTAATAAGAGAGGGCAATCAATACTGTCACACTGAAAACTCAGAACAAAGAAAGCGACCAAAGTGAAATTGACAGACTGGTGGGGGAGTAACAGGTTTAAAGTTAATTTGAGCTCCCTCTCTCTCCCTCTTTCTCATATTGTCTCTAGAAGACTGTCCTCCCTTTAATAACACACACCTGTCTCTCTTCCTTTCCTCTCCCCCCAGTCTCTTTGTGCCTCTTGCGATGCATGCACATCCTTCCCTTAGAGGTCATTTTAAAGACAAGGTTTGGGCCAATCAAGCTGAAGTTGTATAGCCCTAGTTGTGGCTGCCTGATTGAGAGTGACATTGACACGATTACGACAGACAAACTAGATTAAGAACGACGTGGCACTCCCAGCCTTCCTTCGTCTACCTTCTCCTCCTATCCGTCTACCTTATTCCCCCTTTTTCATTCCTCTTGGCCACTGATGCCCCTTGTGTACTGCCTTAGTTTTCTCAAAGACTTTGCCCTCTTATGACAATCTGTGGCTCATCTTTGCTCAAGTGTTTCTCTTTTGTTTTACTGCCACTATTACATCCCTTTTTTCCCCAGTGATGACATGATTAAAAGACTTAAATAAAAAGACTGACAGATTTCTAGAATTTGCTTTGGGGTAGTTGACATATTAAAACCACAAACATCCAGAGCTAAAGAGAATTCTGGCCGCCACCATTATTTTCTCAGGAAGCAGTCTTCTTAAGACTGCTTCCGGACAATATAGTGTCGCAGCCAAATACTCTACTCATCATTATATTGTCTGGAAAGCAGAACTTTCTCTCAACTTCATACATTAAGACAAATGGACCTCAAATCAACTCTGTCCTTATCCTCTGGAATTGCTTCACTGTATGTTTTAGATATTACACCTGTTGCAAACTTTTAACTGAATTGAAGTAATTCATTCAACGATGTACGTTTACACCATTTTCTACAAAATCAAAATCTGAAATATGTGATATGCACTTCCATTAGGTCCCTTTTTGTCGTGATACCCCTAAATAAAATTCAGTGCAAATAAGCCTCAACACACTAGTCAGCATAAATTTGAGCAGATGTTTGAAGGTATCTTAAGCTCTGAACATCTCATTGTGGACTGTTCAGCATATCTTCCTAAAATGGAGAAAATTAATGGCACAACTGTAAAATTACCAAGACAAGTTTGTCGACCTAAAGTTTACTGACAGACCAGGGAAGATTATTGATCAGAGATGCAGCTAAGAGGCCCGTGGTCTGGAGGAGCTGCAGGTTGAACTCCATGAATGGTGAGAATTAAACCATTGTTGAAAGAAATCTAATTTGCAGTTTGCCACAAGCCAAATAGGAGCCACCGAAAATTTTGAACCTCTTAGTACATGTGCAAAGTGGCAAAACCAATGCCAACCGCACATTACTCTGAACACACCATCCATTCCTTGAAAGATGGCAGCACACCATGCAGAAACAGTGAAGCTTGTCAGAACTGATGGTATACAGAAAATCCACTTTGACTTAAGCGATTTTGCAAAGAGTGGGTAAAAACTTTCCTCCATGGTTCTACAAGGCATTGATTCTGAGAGCCTGAATTTAAATCTGTGCCACATTTTTCATATTTTTATCTATTAGACCTTTTGTTAAACCATTTGACCTTTTTCTTTTTGATTACAGTTATTCTCTGCTTTATATTGGTATACCACACAAAAATACTAGTAAAATAAATTTTAGTTTATGCGATTTATACCTTTGCAAGGCATTATACAGTTCAATCATCTCAAAAACTGGCTCTTAAATACACATATCGTCTTTTTGCTGTTTTTCTTTGAAATATTATTCATGTGTGATATGTGTACATATGTCGTACTCAGCATTTGTGTTGGGATATTGGAAGTACCACCTGTTGGTGGCTGCTGATGGGTGAAATGCAAGGATAACAAACAGAAAATTGCCTTTGTGTCATATTTTCCCTTCAATATAATAAAAAATGGATTATGGGTAATATCATATTGTTTCTCTATTCTCCTCTATAGTGAGCGATACAGGATATATGTAAATCTATATCTTGGCCAGACAGTCAGGGACCAACCTCACAGTGTAATGCCATACTGTATGTCTTTATATTTTTTATGTTTACAGTCTTTTGTATTTTACATAATAAAACAAATATGTTTTTTTTATTTTTTGAACAACAGAATGGTTTTCTCAGAAACCTTGGACAAATTTCCCATAAGTGGTGTTCTCAGAAACCTTGGAAAGATTTTAGAAAACAATCACCTCAGAAAATTAGCATCTTGATGGGATTTTATTTCACCACAGCCTGTGCAACAGGAATGGTCTGCCAGTCTCACAACAAAAACCTCTCGAGGAATACCTTTCACAAAACCCTGGCAATCACTTAATTTTCTTGTTTCTGATCCAGTCCAGTAACCTATGATTCTGATGACAAAATGATACTTGGTGACCACCAAGCAAATATCAGAAATCATTATAAAATAAGCTCAACTGCATCTTCTAGTTTTGGCACTACCTCTTTGTTGGGAAGCGTCTCAGAGGACAATGTTACCGTAACTCAGACTTGTTGGTTCTGTTTGTCAATGTTTATCAGTGCTTTTCATTTGTAAATTATCTGTATATTGTGCATGTTCATAGAGTTTTTGCTGGTCCCACAGTTTGTGTCTTTGTTTCTGCTTCTCGTAGATGGATGAGGGTGTGTGTCTGAGCATGAATTGTGTTATGAGTACCAAAGACAATTGCATCGGTCTGATCTAATAAATGTTCATTCCATTTTTGAGCTTTCTCCTCACCTCCTCCTTTAAACTTTGTTAGTATCGGTAGCCAGATTAGCTTAATGAAGTCCCAGGGAAGTCACTTTCCCTTTCCATGTCTCTCGGCTCCACACATCAACTCTCCTTATTTTTCAAGCACATCCTGACCAATGAGAGGTGCTGAAAGGTGATTGGGACTTCAACGGTAGCTTCATACAAACTCGTATATTGTACAAAACATAAGCTTAATGTATGCCATAAAGCATGTCTTTGAATGCAGTGCACCTCTTTGAGTGAGATTGATCCCATGGCGATTGACCCCTGATCTGACTCTTCCAGCTGCTTCCCAAGGGAGCAAACCAAACTGTGTCATCAGCCTCTCTCTATCTAATCACAGTTATGCATAATACCACTGAGTGCTATTAACTTACCATCAGAGTATCTCTTGTTTGTTGTCTTCAGACACAGTCTTGCATTTGCAAATTCCGAATAAATTTTTACTGCTACAGTTGGGTAAATGTTTTTTTTTTTCAGGTTTTGGATTCAGACGATGAGAGTTATACTTAAAAAGCTTTTCTTAGAAGAAAACTCCTGACTGTACTGTACATCAAGCTCTTCCACCTCAATCTAAAAAGGCTTTCATTGATTTGTCTTAGGATCAAGCAAGCGAAAGGGTTGCCCCCACAGACATTTTCCCTTCATTCTAGTGTTGATCTTAAACACCTAATGTGTGTTTTTATTGCCTAATTCTGAGTCAGTAATCTCTTCTTATGTTCTGGAGGTGTCTCCATTAATGATTGCATTCACTGAACTGGTTTTAGTTCCCCTTGAGGGTCAGAGAGGAAGGATTCCATTTTGTTTCTCCTCGGCAATCCATCTAGAACTGGTCAATACAGAATGATTGACCATTTCTGTGTGTACATAAATGTTCATGTGGTGTACCTCTGTTTTGGCATGTATTAAAAAATACAACAAGACTCTATTATCTCGCATGCTACCCAGGGTTCCTTGTTTTGTCTCAGATAGGGGTGCCTGCATGTCTTTAGGTTTGTGTGTTTGCGCTGTAAGGTCTCTTTCATCCTCTACCATCCCTGGAGATGGAAGTCTTAGTGGGCATGCAACTTGCTCTAGACCCTCTTTGATAATCTTCTTTAATTGGTCTGAGGCACAATCTCCTGAGAAAGCTAATTAAAACAAAGTATTGAAGGGCACAACAACAAAATAATTGTGGTTGTGCTTGTATAATTTTATGTGTATATACCCATGATAGTTACTGTTTAAATGATTCTCTTTCCCTGTGATTGTAAAAGCATGACTGGCTGATTTTCTGTGACTCAGCATGTAGTTCTGTTCAAATCAACGTCTCAAATCTCATTTCTTCCATTTTACTTTAAGTGCAGTCTTTTTGTTCCTCTTTCTGCAGGTTTGATGAAAGGCTTTTATAAATTTGCACGTGGATTTGATCACAACTAAAGCAAAACGTTTTCTGTACTGAGATTGTTGCTATTGCTGTTATTTTTCTGTAGCATCTCTTAACTACTAAACTACAGTCTCTGTTTGAGAAACATTTCTCCTGTAAAACTGTATGAGAGTCTTCAAAGAAAGTGAACACGGATATTTTGCTCTGCAGAGATATTTATTTTGTTTTCCTCTCATCCACCCATTATTTTCTGCTGATTTGATTGGGTTGTGAGGATGAACTAGGCCTACCACTCCACAGTGTAACCCAATTCATTCATATGCCAGAAATGGTGTATAATCCTGCCAATGATTTCTGGATATGGCCCAGAGTCTCTTTCTGTATACATTTAAAGGGAGGCACTCTTGAAGCATCTGGATCAGATACTTAAACCATCTCAACTGACTCATTTCAATGTGGGGGAGAAGCGGTTGTATTTTGAGTTTCTCTTGATTAACAGATCTTACTCTGTCCTCAAGCCTGAGTCCATCCTACCTATGCATTCATATTTTATAAACATAGGTAGTAGTAGTTCCTGATATGGGGGAAATAATTATTTGCCTATGAATCAAAAAATTTGGGAACACCACAAAAAATTAGGGAACACCAGTCAGTCAAAGTGTAATGAGTATACAATGTACGTGTGCAAAAAAAAAAAAAAAAGAAACTGAAGGCACACCACATGGTTAATGATGATGAACTTGGTATGGGATTCAGGTTTCCAAATTAAATTAAAACTCTGAATTAAATTACGTTATAGTGCAGTTTTACTGTTAAAAACTCTGGACTGAATTTTAACATCAACAGTTAAAACACGCATAAAGCATTCTTGTCAAAACAGACTAAAATATTTTCTGCTTTTTTGGCATAAAGACAAGCTTACAGCTAGGCAAGAATGAAAACTGCAATATATGGGCATCTCAATCCCATATATTGCACATTGTACATTAACCCTATTAATGTACAATAATCACAGTTTTTAAAGTAGGAAATTGTCGGGGACATACACACCCCACTGAACAGATTAATAACAGATCCCAAATTCCTCAAAACATTGAGTTTGTAAAAATGCAAAGGGAACACATGTTTATGCAAAAAATGCAAAATTATTAATTGTCTTGTTACATTCACCACTGCAGGAAGGACTTAACACAGCAAACCAAGAAACCACCATTGATTATACAGTAATATTCAAAAAATTAGACTGCATTCAGATTAGGCTTATTTCTCAGATTAAAAGTACTTTTTGAACATTCTTGTTTTGTTTTAATCTTTAACCAAACTTATTTCCTGTACAAAATGTTTTTTTTTTTCAAAATTTATTATTCTGCTGTAGTAATCTAGTTTTTAATGCTATGTTTTCATTAACTGTAAGCAGAAAATCATTTTAAGGATAAAGAAAGGCAAACATCCATCTGTATTTAATCTAATCTAATTTATTGAATATGTATGGAGGTGGGAGTCAGAATCTAAATGGGGCCAGCTCTTTTTTTTTATTTTTTATTACCACACATACATATTACTGAACATGAGACCCCGATCTATCTGTCCATCTCTTGCTCCATCATACCATGTCATCACTCATGAAAAAAAACCTTCTTTGCTTGAACAGCTTTTAACTCCTGTCTTGACAACCATTATCTCAAACACAAAGTAACTCTTACATGCTAAAGAATCCTTACCCTTAAATTATAATCACAGTCACTAAGGTATGTTATTTCTTTTAAGACTGAATGCCAAAACCTTGTGTCCAGGCAACTTTGTTTGAATTCATTTTACTGAAAAAATCTGTCCAGGGAGATTTTTAATCAAGACAAGCAAGCTTTTGTGTGGCTGTCACAGTGATTTAGTCCTTTTTGGCCAACATCCATGGAGATGAGCTCTGCACAATGTCCACTGAAACATCTTCCCTAAAATGTCCAAGAGTTGCTCATGTGTTTGGTAGAGTTGTTTTTGGACCTGGATGACAAAAGAGGACTAAGTTGAAAGCTTATTTCTAGAGACAAACAAGCACTCAGCATAAAAGTCGTGATTCATATATCATCATTTGCTTTTACGTTAATTGGGTTTTGTTCGCCATGAATGCTTTTTGGATAGAGAAAAGTTGTAAGTTGCTAAATTGACTGCAGAAAGGAAAAAATAAGAAAACCAAAGAGTGGGAGCTAAAGAGAAAAAAAATGCAAAAAATTCAAACTGAGGCGCTGCACCTTTATGTCACGACAGCTCGTTCAATTTGCCGTCTCTTCTTCTTCTGCTTCTTCCCCTCCCTCATTTCCTTTTTCCATCAGTGGCCATCTCCATTTACCTATTGAGCCGTTCTGTCATTGATCCGTCCATCGACTAGCCCTCTGATCCATCCTCCATCTGTCTACCACTGACAGACTTTTAATTGATGGGAGAGCAGGTCAAATTAAGCAATTAGGCCAAGTGGTGGAAAAAGAGAAAGAGCATGTCTTTTTCAGGTAGACAAGGGGTGCGGTGGTGGGCGAAGGCGGGGATGGGGGGGATACAAATAGGGAAAAAGCGGGAGAGTGAGAGACCGAGGATGTTGTGAAGGATAATGAATGCGGGAGGCATAGGCAGATGTGGAATGTTTACGCTTTTTCATTTTGGAATTTGAATGAATTTTTCATAGCTATTCATAAAAAATCCATCAATATTTCACCTGGGGAGAGTGAAGGAGAAAGGGAGCGAGAGGGAGAGAAAAAAGGACCCTTACAGAATGAGTTGTCATGAAAGTCCATTGAAGCAAACAGTCGCTGGAGAAGAAGAGGGAAGAGAGAAGGTGGAGGGATGGAGGGATGTTTATGCCGAGGACACAAACACCTAGATAGGGGTAACTGTGCAGGAGGAGGGGGAGTGAGAGGAAAGGATGTGGAGGTATGGAGATGGGGGAAGCGAGGGGATGCAGATAGGAGGGGGCCTACAACGTAACTGTCTGGGTGAGAATGAGAACGACAACTGGTGTGGGATCTGTCGGAAGGTGTGTATGGGTGTGTGTGTCGAGCAGTCTGAGACAAAGCCGTATCAGCCGCCTCTTCCAACAGTAACAGCAGGAGTGAGGTTGTGTTAATTTTCACTTTGTCAAACCCCATTATGTGAGAAGAGCATCTGATCCTCTCCATTAGCATACAGTAGGCCCAGACACCTGCAATGGGATTTCTGTTGCCTGCTTCCGCCCGCGGAGCAGAACTGGAGGTCGTTCCATTCAAGATTCTCTGGCCGGAGTCAACCGGTGGCTTTTCTTTCTTTTCACATGCTGCTCTTATTCAATGTATTTAAAAGGTTAATTTTCTCTTACTCAATTATCTTGAAGGCTAGAATTTAAAATAGAGAACAAAAACATGTTCTGCGCTGATCCACTGATCAGTCCACAGCAGTCAGAGACTGTGCTTGACCCCCGCAGCCCCTCGTTGAACTCTGTCCTGAGCAGGCCGGACCATTAAATCTACCTCGTGGGGAAGTCATGCTGTATGCCATTTGCATAAATTTATGCCAGCAGGCGGGTCAGTCATCTGTCTACAGGTAGTCAATTAAATATCTAATGTAGTAGGGAGGAATTTAAATAATGTAGAGGTATTGATTGGTGTGGTTGGGTGGGAGGGAGGGATGATGGCTGTTTTTAAACTAGTCAGGAGGCTGATATTAATCATACTGTATCTGTCATCCTGTAGAAGCACATTGCAACTATATCCATGGCTGAAGTGGAAAGAAAATACTCAGACAACTTGACATGAAGCAGATATGTCAGGATTTAGATTGTGATCAAAAACTGTAAAAGTAAACTTTTGATGCTATAATGATCTGTCCACAGTAATAACTCTGCTCCAGTACTTTTTAATTCTTGTCTTACCAAAACACTTTCTCACATTACAGCCACAGGTTTCACTATATAAATATTGGGACGGACTTCCGGTTGGGATGCGTGAGGAGTAGACGCTCGCTTGGACTGCTACTGCATTTGTGCTTTACATACTTCCTTGTAACCCCGTTTCCTTTGCAAAGACTGCAGTATTTATTTTTTTTTGTAGTTATTTACCGTAAATTTACTTTATTGGGGGTGACTTTAACTGCTGCCTTGACCCTTTACTTGATCGTTCCTCAAGCAAGTTGTATTCAGTCTCTAAGTCTTCCAATATGCTACATTTATGCAGCAATATGCAGTCACAGACATTTGGCGTTATTTTAACCTGAACACCAGAAAATTTTCCTTTTTCTCCCCAGTGCATTCTACTTTCTCTAGAATAGTTTCTAGAACGCATTCTAGAAACTATTCTAGAAAGTGTCGGGCACTGAACAATTCTGTGCTCGACCCAGAATTGTTCAGTGTAAAGTTGTTCATAGAGTATGCTGGTCCAAAAGCAAACTGACTCGAATCTTTCCAGACGTGGATTCAAGCTGTATGAAGTGTGGTTTGGGCCCAGCGACTCTCAGTCATGTGTTTTGGACCTGTTCTTCCTTATCTCAATTTTTGAAATCTGTTTTTGACTAACTTTCTATAATTACCTCAACCACAATACAGCGCTCTCCACTCACTGCTTTATTTGGGGTCCTCCCCAAAAACCAGTTACTGTCTCCCCATCATGCTGACCTTGTGGCCTTCCTTACAATACTGGCTAGACGTATCATAGTGATGCATTGGAATAATCCTCTCCCACCCACACACTCTCATTGGATAAAAGTTGCACTTTTGTTTGTGAAACTGGAAAAAATTAGGCATACTCTCAAAGGCTCTGAAATCACATTTTCAAGAAGCTGGTCACCATTTATGGATCATATTATGTCTTTGTCACTTGATGTGACCCCATGATTGGTGCTCCTACTTCCCAGTTGTATTGAGATATACCCTTTAACTAAGTCTTTTTACAATTTTAGTAGCACAGACTACATTGAGCCATTTAGGTGCCCCGTTTTAGTTCTGTCTAATTTATAGTTTATTTACTTTCTGTTACCTCTGCTTATTTTTTAATTATTTACTTTCTATCCAAGTACTTATGGAAATGATTGGTGGGTTCTGTTTATTTGCTTTGTTTTATTCTTGGTTCTTGTCTTGTCATGTATTAGTTTAGGGTTATTCTCCAAAGTACTGTCTCAAGTGTCACTTGAATGTCTATGCATGTTGCTCATTATGTGGAAAATCTAATAATAAATAAAGAAATGTTTCAAGATTTTAACGTATAAAAAAAAAAAGAAAAATAAATAAATATTGGGACGGAAAATGTTTGACCAGTCTGCAACAGTGAAGAGGGAGCAAAATGAGAAATGATAGATTTCATTGTTTCTATTTTTTTCACTCATGAATGAAATTCAAAAAAGTGTCTTCAATTATTCCAAGTCCTTTGAATTACAGCTGAAAGTCCTTAAAGGAATACCTCTAGCAGTTCTACACATCTGCAAACAAAAACTGTAAGTTCTTTGCTCAGTCAGATCGGAAGAACACAAAGATCAATTCTCAAATCTCACAAAAGACTTTTAATTAAAATCAGTGCTGGACTTTGACAGTCGCCATCCTTTAAAAGCTGAGAGAATGTCGGCTGCCTTCCCATCACCAGGAAAAATGTTCCACATTCCTTCATGTTTTTGTTTGCGTGAGGATTTGTTTGCTCACACATATGTACAATATTTATACAAAAGCTGTACAAATGCATGCGGATTGTGACTGTTAGAGGTATAATTAATTCAAGATCAGATGTAAAAACACTTCTACAACTTGGTGAAGGGCTTTTGTTTTTGGCACACAGTGACAGCTGTTTATGCGAACCTTTTCACCTAACCTTGCCTTTTGTAGCCTCAATTATCTAAGTGTAAAATAACAACAGCATCATCCCACAACACTAACATATTGCCCTAAACATGTGCTAAATACATATTGCACATGTGCTTCTTTGTGTTTGACTTGGCAGTGCTAAATGTGTACCTGAGCTCTTGGCTGTGCTCCAGTGTGGCTGTCTGATTTTGTGCTAAAGTGACCATGACCACAGATACGTCTGTTTATGGATGTAAGTGAAACCAGTGCAGTTATTGTGAGAGAGGTGGCATTTTTTTAAGTCATGGAAAGAGGCAACAACATTGGATATGGGTTACTGGTTCATTTGGGTTTCTTAGAAGAAACGGCTTGATTTTGAAACCTGCTGCCATGCAGAAGGGACAGATAGGAATCAGCATGGAGCAGCATAACTGCCTGCTTGAGCCCAAAAGAAGGTGATAACATACTTCACTCAGTTTCTGAACCAGACAGAAGCCAGGGGTGATAATTTTGTTTTCCATAATTTTCTTCAATTGCAATACAACAAATGGTTACTTATAAAAAAAATATTTTCATGAAATTTGTTCTTTCAGATTTTGCATGACTGACTGAAAATCTGATTATTCCCTTCCATAAAAGAACAAAAGGTCAGATCTTCAGTTAAGGTGCAACTCAATAAATTAGAAGTAAGCGGCTTTATTTACATTGCAGCTTTCAAGACATAGCAATCACAAAGTGCTTTGCAATAAACTGACTAAACAACCCAAAACCTAGTAATATGTTAAAAAACAAGAACAATTATTGAAACTATATTAACATAATTCATATTAACCCAATATCAAAATGTAAAACCCATGTTATTAAAACTTACTATAAACAGAATGATACATATAAAGCATCTAACGGTGCAGGAGTTTTGATAGATTGACATTTTGATGTTATATTTTAATGAGAAAAAAATAAGCGCATCCATATATTTATTTTATTTTGATAAGCCGTTGCTCTAAAAACTCTCCAGTCTGAAACTTTTAGTTCTCTGTATCATTCTTGTGAAAAAGTGATAATTTTTTTTCTTCTGTTTATTTGACCAGGACAAAGAAGAATAAGTCACAACCACCTGATATTCCCCTGAGTGCTTTAAATTTGACCTAAGCAGTAGAACTGAGCAAGGTAAAGGGTAAAAGGGTTTGTGGAACAGCTGACCACGTCTGCATGGAGAGTCCCTCATTCCTTCACAGTTTATGGTCTCCAGCTTTGTTCTTTTATTGTTGGGACTTTTTTTTTCTTTTTTTTTTTTAACAGTTTGTGAATATTTTGCTGCTCTCACTTCTTCTTGTTTCATTGGCCTCCTCTCTTTTTTTCCTCTCCCTCCCATCTTTCCCCCACTCACTCCCACCGCCTCCCTCCAGATGTGTTAATCAGTACTCCCTGTTAACACATGATTCACCCCATATGTCTTCCGCAGCACCAGGCCTCAACTGGGGAGCTCAGATTGTGTGTGTTTGCGTGCGTGTGCATGCGTGTGTCTGCATAATGTGTTTAACTTTAACATGTCTTCCATTCTAGCTCGATTACAATGTATCTGTGCATGAATGTGCACCATAGATATATACATACATACATATATATTCATATATAGCTGTATGCGTGTGCGTGCGCGTGTGCGCATGTTTGAAAATCCACCAGGCTTGCTCAGGCTTTCTCCAAAGGGATGCTGCTGTCGGCTCAAATCAACGTCCTCTTCCCATGAGTGA
This sequence comes from Poeciliopsis prolifica, assembly GCF_027474105.1. Lineage (NCBI taxonomy): Eukaryota > Metazoa > Chordata > Actinopteri > Cyprinodontiformes > Poeciliidae > Poeciliopsis > Poeciliopsis prolifica. The sequence goes on from NW_026562398.1 coordinate 943,708, forward strand.
ACACACTAATCCATTTGTGTATCTGAGTACATGTTGTGTGTGCGTCTGCGTGTGTATGTAAGCATGCTAATCCAGGGGAGGGCCCTGCCTAACACTCCATGAAAACACTCCATTCACCAGCAATTAGAGGCAGGGGCCCTGGGCCTGGCACTATGCTTCCACTGGGAGAGGGGGAGACAAAGGAGGGGAGGAGAGGAGGCAGAGATGAGGCTACCAGAGGGACAAGAGGAGGGGCATAGCTCTCAGACACTTGCATCGTTTTTATTGAATAAGAGATGAATGAAGGAATGACTGAACTGTCAAACGCTGTATTTGTAAAGTCGCTGATGAACTGCATTCAGATATTACCTAGGTTTGAAAAAGTCAATTTCAGAGATATTACTACCTCTTGAGAAATATTCTCAATATTGGGACAATATAATATATTTTTGTTATCACATAAACAGAAACTATTCTGGTTTTATGTGATAAATGAACACAATTGAGAACCAGAAGGGAAATGGCACATGTATTATTTCCTTTTATATTCTGCCCCTTTATATTAGTTTACACCTAATTGAAATCCAGAGAAATCCTCTGCTTTCAAAAGTTACCAAAGTGTATTTAAGTTAATCTCAGTATAATTAAAGCCACTCTGTTGAGGCCTTAATGAACAAACATTGTGAAGGTCAAGGAACACAGCAGAAAACCAAACAATAAACTTGATTAGAAGGCCAAACTTTATGGTCAGACCAAGGCCTGACCATAAACCATGGCTGTCTACCTAAAATGAGCAATGAAATGCAGCCAAATGACGCATGGTAACTCTGGAGGAACATCCAGAGCTACTATAGAATAGCTCAGACCAGTGTTTATTTTTCCTGCTGACATGAATTATTAAATTTTAACCTGTGTGAACAGAAACTGCTGCTAACCCCGATCAAGCACCTGATCTGATTTGTGGTTTTCAAATGCAGTCTTGTTCCATACACAGACCAATCGAGATGACCTTTTTATGACATCGTTGTTATATGCGGTTTGTATAATTAAACTTTGGCTAACTTAGACTGGATTATCTGGCAAGACGAAGCAAAGCTGAAACTTGCTGCTTCAGAGAAAACAATGCCAACAGAAGCTTTGGATCGCTGTCTTTCTGTCTGGGGTCGGTTCGTTCTATAGCTTCAGTTTTAATGAGTGATTAATGCCATTCATAAATGTAGACTGATCTTTATCCAGGGAGAGGGTTTACAGAGAAACACATTTGGACTAAATTACTGTTGTGATTTCACAGTCTGGAGGTGATCTCTGTTGAATGCAACATCTTTCTTCCATTAAAGTGCACTTGGGGAAGGGATTCATCTGAGTGTCAGTGTCTGTCATTTCTTTTGTTACTGTTATTTTATTTGTGTGCGTATACAGGCATGTGTGTGTGCAGTTTGGTGTCTGAATGGCTACAGCAGCTGTGAGACACATGGTGAATAATCATGTAAAAACATTAATAGCACCAAACGAAAACACCAGCAACCTCTTTTGCTTTAAAAATATTTACATTTTAGTAACTTGTAAAATTTTACTTCCCTTGCTTTTTAGGTAGCACCTCAACAAAGGTGAATGAGGTATATAGTAAGTTGGAACCAAAATGTGGACTAAGTACACTTAATTGCAGTTAAATAATTTATGAATGGTTTTAAGAAAGAGAAATACCCTTCATGCATGTGTGAATACCATAGATCTAAACTAAAAAGTATCCTTAACCCTGGAAGGCTGCGATTTAAAAACCTGTTTACAGGGAGAATTAATTAAAAAAGCAAAAAGTAATTGTTAGGAAAATTATCTAAGTTCCTCTTTTGCAGTAAGGTAATTTGTGTCTTTGGTTGATTCTTGTAGGTTGGGGGAACAAAATAAACCCAACGGAAATCTATTTTAATTTAGATTTTATTTAAAAACAGATGTTGGACAGGATCCGCTCCATCATCCTAATATTTAGCATCCGCCACAGATTCTTTTATATTTAGATTCAATCTCTACCTAAATCATTCCAAAAACATTCATATTAATTTCAGTCAGAACTTGTTTGTTCAATTTAGAAAAATAACTTTGGGATAACTCTCAAGGGGTATGGATGAGTTTTAACTTGTATGTATGAGTATTTTTCAGTTTGAGGTGAATGATATATTTTATATGTATATTTTTTTTTCATTATGTAATTCAGGTTACATTATTTTTTGACAACTTTATTGATCATTACACTGACTTATTTTCAAGAGTGAAGGATTTTAGAAGTTTTAATCAACTACTACCGTAATAAAGCTTTATTGTTTAACCAATATGGATGTAACTTTCATTAAGTTAAAGCATATATGTGTAGCCATTAGAAATTGATTATAATAAATCAGTATTGTGGATTTACAGGCAGAGAGCATGAACAGGGACGATCCCCACAAAGCAAGTTAAAGCACACACTTTTTTATTTAGTTCAGTTTGTCTATAGCACCATTACACAACCAGAGTGATCTCAATTAGACTTTATGCTGCATTCAATTTATTGGCGGGCAGAGCTCGCAATGATGTCACAAACAAGTTAAGATTGTTCTTGTTGCAAATGAGAATGCAGAAAATAGGGATTTCTTCATTGTTGTGCAAACTATTTAATCAGTAGAAGATGCTGCATTCTGTCTTTTTATGTCATGCTTTCTATTTCATGCATTAAACCACAAAGCAGATGTCAAACATTTAGCTTACAGCATTGTGGATGCCAATGGTTCACTGAGATGCAAAGTGTCAGAAGTTGTCAATAGCTTACACCAGGCAACATTCACTACAATCTGTATACAAAACTCAGGGCTGCTCCGGAAGTCAGAAGTTGAAGTCAGAAGTCAGATATGAAGTATATCTTTAGAGAATACAGATATTCTGCAGGTTCTGACTTCTGATGTTCAGAAGTCAAAACATCAACTTTTCCAGCTGATATTCTGACTTCTGGGGCACACTGGTGTCAACTAGATATTTGTAAAATCTGTTATCTGTGTACAAAGAGAAACGAAAAGGTATAATTACATGCTGATCAGCTCAGTTTGAATCATTGACTACACATGGAGTCTTGGCTATTGTCTTTCTAGGACTCAATAAATTCCACTTATCTCCAGAGCAAAACGCATATGTTTTTGTTCACTTTAAATTATCTTTGCATTTCAGTGCTTTAATGAATGATTGAGTTTCTGTCTCTATGATTGACTTGTGATCTGTCCATGATGTACCCCACCCCCAAACACATTAAGTTCTGGGCTTAGCCCCAGCCACCCCCTCACACCTACAACAACAATCAGGACAAAACGACTATGAATGGATGTATAAATATATATATGAATGCATGGATGAATGCATAACCCTCCATCAATACTCTGTACTGCTAAATTTTGTCTTCCAATCATTGCCTAGGACCATAACCTTGAAAAGAGTTGGAAACATTCTCTCCACTTTTTCCTTGCTATTTATGTTGACAGCACCTTGACTGCTTAAGATGCTCAATCTATCAAAGCTTTTCTGCTTGTTTCAAAACTGTCTCAGTGGCTCTTACAGAAACAAAAAAGTGCCTTTAAACATGAATGAAACAGTATTGCTTTTGAACTCGCAGGTCGCTGGCAGTACCCTCCTCCCCTCTCAAGTCGTCACTTCTCCTTCATCCTGTCTTTTCTGCCTTCTTAAATTTTTAATGCTTGTTCCTGAATAGGTTTGTAATAAAGAATAGGTACAGTAAGTAGCATAAAATATTGATTTTGTACATTTCCTTATGAATTTTTATTCTGTGGAATGATTAAATTTTTCATATTTTGTGCACTTGGGAGATTTCTGATAAATTCATCTCAGTTTATTGTGTGTGAGCACACAACTGGTGTTCCCAATTTAGAGGAATGAATAATGCAGCCCCAGGCCTGCGTGTCTGTGAGTTTGTGTGAGACTTCATAATGCCTGGTTCAGGTGTATACCGGTTGCTCGTAAAAGTTGGATGCAACTGTTTTTTAGAGCTTGGCAAAGAGATGTTTCCACGCCTTTGACAAAATGATTTTGAGGTTGTTTAGCCAGCACAAATGGCAGAGCAAGTTGTACTATGTGTACACATGATTCCGGTGTCTCTTTCTCTGGGACTAGCTACGAAGGGCTAATTAGCACAATAGTATGATTAGCTATGCAGACCAGTGGCCACGGGCTCCCCGAAGAAGCAGGGGAGGAGTGAAGGGATGAAAAATTTAAAGGGAAAATATAATTTTGTTCTATTTATCTCAGATGCTGTGCTTAGATGGTGTCTGTCAGCATTCGTCAGATGATTTTAAAGTACTACGTCAAATCAGTTTGCAGCTGCCTTAAGGAAGCTCACTGTCATAACCTTTAGTACATTCACTGGTCTTGCTTTTTATGTTTTAGAAAAGCTTGTTTTAAACTTAACTTGTCTGCTTCAAAAACCATGTATGTTTTCTTGTTTTCTGCTTTAGTTTTTTTAGGCTCTCTAACTCTTAAAATACAATATTTGCGTTTATTAATAAAATGTCTTTTATATCAAAATCTATATCAAAATTGGCCCATGGAACATCCTCTTTGAATTGTGATGCTTAAACTAATATCAAAGAGCAACACATATATCACTTTTGGCACTACCTTTTATTGGATTCAGTGAGAATTGTGATTGCACACTGGTAAAAAGATAAAAGAAAATACAGTCATTTCTAGGGTAAAATGCCAAAGGGGGAAGAGACCTTTCTTTATAAGTGAACTGTGAAGTGATTGTGTTTTGAAGGGACCTTGAGCGTGAGTTTGAACTGGATCGATGGACGTTCAAGAAAGCCAATGGTGATCAATGAGAATAGATTTAGCGGTGAGTGTGTGTGCGTTGCAGCTCTATAGCAACTGAATCTGTTGAAATAGACTTTATGAATATTAAGCAGCATGCAGGGTCGATACCAGGGACAGAGATGCTATAGTCAACAGGGGAACTCGGTGTTCATCTGGAGCACGGATGAATGGAAAATAAATAAATATATACATAAAATTCTAAGTGGTCTTCAAAGTAATTGACTTTTCTAACGAATAGTTCCCTGAAAAATAAATGCAGTCATATCCACCATCCAGAATGTTTCTTAACTGACAACACAAACACTGCCTAAACCTTGTCCACATCCAGCACACACATACCCAGACCCCTATTGCTGACAAGCTGAGTGGTGATGGGAGAGCATAGTAAATAAATGAATAAGCAGACAAAGCGTGTTTACAGTGCAATGTGACCTCTCTCCCAATATCAGCCAGGCTCTCTGTGCACCCCCAGCGGATGAACTTGAGGCCTGTTCAAGGGTATATTTGTATAATAATAAGCGCAGAGTGTGTCTGTGTGTGTTTGCAGGTGGGTGGGTGAATGAATGACTGAGTGAAAAATATACCAGCTATTAGGGAAACAAATTGGGCTGGTGTTACCCTGCTTTAGTTGAGTGTGGGGTGGTGTCACTAATATGTTCTGACATGCTCCCTCAAGACCTAAGGAGACTTGTGTGTATGTGCGTGTGTCTGCTTCTTATCGCATGTATAATACACATTTCAGTAGCAATTTCTGAAGTGCGGTGTTTATGAAGATTCATTATTTATCTTTATTTAATGCTAACCTAGTTGGCCATTTTATGTATTTAGCTGTACAGTAAAATATATGATCCAGCTCAGGACTTAAGTTTAATTAAAAACTGTTTTTCCAATTCTTAAACACTTTCTCCTCTTCTTTTGTTCAAATTTTTCTTATTCCTTATTATGTTTAAGTCATGGCTTGTCATAAAATAGCTCACTCTTGCAAATGTTGTAAATGTCATTCTGTGCAGTAAAGTGTTTTAAAAATAAAATTGTTTCTGGAAATAATCTTTGATGTCTTGACGAGGCTACATTAAAATGAGCTGGATACCTCCTCCCACTGCTCCAGGATCCAGTTCTGATGGTCACATCCCCTTATTTGGAGCCTTCAGACATGGACACACTCAACGATCTGCAATGTGCTGCATATTGTGACACAATTTAACAGAACTTGCATTAACTTCTTTATCAAGTTGACCTGGAGCAGTGGCTCATTTGTGTTTGCTGCACAAGCATTCACACTTTTTTTTCTGGTCCAACTCAGTTATCTGAAGTCTGCCGTGGCCTTTACACTGCTGGGCTGTCCAGAAAGCTAACACTCCAGTGTGTTCCATGGAATGGCTTTTGGGGCTCCAGCTTTGCTGGCCACCTGGAACTCAGCCAACTCATAATTTGAGATTGCAATCCATTAACTTGACTAGAGCATCATGACAACAGAAATTTGGTGCATTTTGAACTTGCACCAAAAATGAGTTTCACCAGTTTTTTATACTAGTTGTGTTTTCTTCATTGTGTCCAGATTGTACACAACTAAATCAACTAATTGGCTTTAATTCAACAGCCAATTATGTATTCTCATGTTATCTCATGTTTCCTTTAGCATGTATTCTCATATTTTCACTTGTTGCATACTTTCATCTTGCCATCCCAGCAACTCTGCACTATGAAGTTTCAGTGCACAAACAGCCACATTACACTAATTATTTGTTTTACTTTTTAAAAATGGTCTAACCAGCAGAGGAAACCCTAGGATCCCAGAGGGAATATCAGAAAGGTTTAAAGTAGTCAAAGAAGACCTGGAGGAAACTAAGCCTCACTGCAAATGTCACTAATGTTTCAGACCCAGATTATTTTCATTAGTCTCTACCTGAAAATGCTTCATCATACTCTTTTCAATGAGCTTCACAGCAGTGCCTGATGGTTGACCAGGTTCACAAAACAGAATGTTTGTGAATCCCTTCTTCCTCAGAGTGTGTGTGTGTCTGTGTGTGTTTTCACCATCTGTGAAGTCCAAGGCCATCTCTGTGTGGCTTGGGGATAAATGTAACTGGCTGAGATGGAGGAAGCTGTCAGACCTGAATTAGATGTTAAATCTTTTCGACAAAATGTATTGTGTTCAGAATTTATCATGTGCTGTTTCCAGCCTGCTGATGTATGTTGCAGTAAATGCGTGTGTGTGCTTGCGTGTACGTGCAGTGTCTCTGTGTGTAATGCTGCAACATTCCCCACAGAAGCTGCCTGAAGTGGCTGCGAGAGTCTGCTTTGCTGTAAGGACCTCATATAGTAATATAGTTATTTGTTTTTACTGATATTTTTCCTTTTCTGATATTTTCCATTGTGCATATAATGCACAATGGAAACTATGCAGGACATGCACAGTTTCTTTCTTGTGTCTGTCTTCTTTCAAACAGTATATCTTAGACAAAAAGTAGAAGACTTTCATCCCTTTTACTATCATCTCTGTCTTTCCATTATTTTTCACTCTTTATCCATCACATTTCACCCCATTACTCCCACTCTTACTCAGTAAGCTCCTGCGCCAATAAGTCTGCCTTCTGATTATGGACCTGACTGGCTAACTGCAATTTATCTGACTATAATGCCAGCCAGTTTTACTTCTCAACTGTTTCAGAAATCCGATTGTATGCTGCTTGATTTTGATGGATCTAGATATGTGCATAATGCCGTGCAAATTATGTTGTATAACCATCAAATGTTCATTTTAAGGCAAACCTATCTACCTAAAAATAATTAATATGGAATCAGTGGGATGAAAAACCTCAAATACGTTGAGGGGTTTGTAACAACATAAAACGAGAAAATTAATATTTGTTCAGTTTTGTATTAAAAAAAAAAAAAAAAAAAAAAAAAAAAACCTGGACAAAAATCCAATCCTTTGCAGATCTTAGCATCTGAATAGTTGCATATATTTTTAAATGATTACCTGTTATTAAATAAGATAAAATGTGATAAATATATTTCCACAGTGATCCCTCAATTCAACACGCATCCTGTGTGGTAGCACAGTGCAGAATTGGGAGTGGGGGGTTTCATTGGGAGCAATGGTCCCAGTGAGGAGTCGACCGCAGCAATTAACAGAGAGATGAAAGACACCGGGCTGCCTGCTGAATAATTAAGACTGGTTTGATGAGCAAGCAGCAGCTTCAGGGGAAGGTTGACTGTAACTTCATAATATTTAAGCTTGTCCGGTGATATAGTATAGTAAATAAATTTGTTCTTTCAAATCACGCTCACAGTTGCTTTCAGACAGTATTCTGATTTTAAATTTAAAAAATCACGACGTGAAATGACTTGACCTCACAGAGACCTCACAGACATTGAGCTACTTAAAAGTAGTGCACAAAGATGGGCCCAGAGCCTGGTGGTGTTCTGCCAATGCGTCGCCATTATGTAAACTAAAGGCCTATTGATCAGTCCGGATTTGGTGAGGTGCAACATAAAAGAAAGAACAGCACACCGCTGCATGAAGGGAAGAGTTTGATCTGTAAATTTGAAAGAAAAAGAGCACTGCAGGCATTGTGAGACACAAGCAGGGAGAAGAAAGGGAGCAAGAGATTGAGGCAGACACAGCAAACAGGAACTCTCCCAGGAGTGTTTTAGCCAAATGTATTTAAATGTATTCTGCTAATTACAAAACTCTAAACACATACACGCTGATGCAAACACTGTCTGGCATTTTGTTGCACCGTTGTTCTGAAGGTAATTACATGCGTTTGCTCTACACACTTTGTGGCTCTTTGTGCATCGGCAAACGTCGCGAGTGTGTGTCTCAGAAGAAGAGGAAAAAAAGACTTGCATGCGTGAAAACACGATAAGCGGAGCTTTTTCCACAAAAGATTAAGTACTGTGGATTAAAGCAGAACATGCGGGTGGTTGCTTTTCTCCCTCACTGGTGGAGATGAATCAAGGCCTATCGTAGCTCAAACACAAACATTAACTGTGGTGATTTACTTCTCAATCTCAAGTGTTTTGGGGAATCCTTTTTCTATTTTTATCCAAGTACCATAGAAAAAAGTAACCTTTCTGAACATTATTCTTCTTTAATTCTGTCTTAGTTTGTCCTGCAAAAGCAGTCTTTAACAGCAGTTAAGTAGAAAGGAAGTAATTTGAAAAGAAAACATGGTAAGCCTGCTCTTTGAACCTATAGTTTAACTAGCTGATCAGAAGTGTAGCTCTCAGTGGTTACTCCCCAACCACATGCTTGTTTGACCTCTGCATTGGTTTATTGACCAGAAGTTGTCTTTACATTGGCTACACATACACCTCTGAATGTCCCCTTGATTCCCTCATCACATCCCTCTCTTCATCTATCGTCCATCTAGTTGTAGTTATGTCGATCACTCTGCCAATTCTGTGACTAATTGGCTTTTATTTAGGAAGTACTGAATAAAAATATTTAAGAGCTTACGTGTTGATGCAAAGATGGCCAGTGGCCATCCCTAATTTCTTTGTGATGACTTGTGGATAAAAAATTTTTTTTCAGAGTATACAAACCATATAAATGACTCAAAAGATGTTGCACAATACTTTATTGAATATAAGTTATTGCTATTATACATGTCATATTTGCTGAATAAATTGAACGCTTTAAAGCTTGCGTAGCCTGTTAGGGACAAAATCTGTGGCATAGCTCCAGTATGTTCAGCTTGAATAACATCCCAAGTCATCTATTGTATTTTTATTTATGGAAATTCTACAATAAAATGATTCTGAAATCCTTCCCAACTCCAGATAATCACATTGCTACGTTTTTGCCAGAACCTGCAAGTGATTATAATGGTAATGCAAGGTTCAGATTTGATATCTCTTCAGGTGACGCTGCAAGTCATAATTTCAAATCATCCTCGTCATCAGTGACAGAGCTGAAAACTGATGCTGTTTCTTAAACTGAAAGAAAAACCTCCTTTTTGCTTTTAAAGAACACTAAAGCATTTAGCAGAATGGTGATCAACAAATGCATTTTCCATACGTTGAGTTGTTGATTTTATTGTTGACTTTATTTTCAGATTTCCAGGCAAATTTTATCTTACTATTGTGAGATTCAACCACTGCATTGGCCCTGAATAACCTCTTCTGATTCCCCCCTTTGGTACTTTTTCAGACATTTTATTGATGATTTGGCTTTAGATTCTGTCCTCAATTCAACTGAAACCGTGTCAAAATAGTTGTCAACGATTTGGTTAAAAGAATGTAAAAATCCAACTTTGAACCTTCCATAGTCTAACATTTAAAATCTAAGTATAAACAGATGCTCTTTGGTGTTATTGAGACTTGGATCAGCATCTGGTCAGAACAGGGCTAAATGTAGCCAGAACTAAATGGAAAAGAAGAAGAGCATTTCATGTGTCTGAGCAGCAGGGAAAAGAGCAAGAAGAAAAGAAAGAAAGACATGTCTCCCGGGATGCATTTTAATTCACTCAATTGCCCTATATTCTGTTGCAGTTTTTGTTTTGATGATGGTGACGCTTTGCATATCTTCACCCTCCAAGCATAGAGGATGTGCACAGGAGGGGGACCTGTGTTTGCAGTTGTGTATTGGGGCTGGTACAAAATATATGGAGAAAGAGAAGTAGGATTTAGCAGAGTAGTACCTGGCCACGCAACCAAACAGGTTAAAACTGATGAAATTATTAAACTGTCTAGAAACACTTCTTTCAACTTAATATCATCTTTACAAATTTTTAATTTAAGTTTAAAATAAAAAATAGATGTTGCATTTTTAGACATAATTTTTTTTTTTTTTACATAAACACTAGTGTTGGGGACAAAAAAAACCCTTTATTTTACACACAGGATGACTATACTTCTGAATGGCAATATCATGACTCAAAATTTCTGAGTTAACTGGAAAAAAACACTCCTTAGGTGACATCATGGTAAAAACCAAATGAAACCAGTCAAAATATGAAGAAATGCTTCAAGACTGGTTTGTCCTTTGAGGTGATGGTCCTGTTTGGTGTATTTCTCTCAGAAGTTGAATTAGTTGTGATATCTGGTTTCTGATATTGTTACACTGAAGTAACTTATCCTAAAACTATTAATAATTAACAGCCCTCTGGATTGTAAAATCCTTTTCGCCCTGCATAACTCAGCATTATTCAATAGACTTTCTAGAGATCAAGAGAAGTTCCTATTTTTACCTTCATTCTTTATGTTTCTTGCCATTTTTTAAATCCTTTGATATAAAATGATACGGTAGACTAAATTTAAACATGATTAAATACATAAATACTATGGGCCATCCAAATTAGAGAGCAGCTTTAACACCTTCATTTAGCGTTGCAGGGAGTTCATTTAAAAACCATACATAGAAACTGTCAAACATTAGATATGAATAGAAATTAAAGCATACATTTCACTGTAGTTTGTCTGAATATCTAAAATAAAAATAAAAATATTTCAAATAGAGTTGGGTGATTTCATTTTTATTATTAAATAATATTGATTTCCCCTTTAATAGTGAAACTGATATGATATTAGTCTCTCTTTAAGGTAACAACCCTTAAGCAGGTATTCAACATTATTTTTTATTAATCCCACATTTATGCAAGCGGAAAGTTGTAATTAACAAGACAAAAACATTAGCCTGTGTGTCAATAATTGATTTTTAAAAAGCATGCATCATTTGAACACTATTTCAAGTGAGTTTCCCGGCACAATAAAATGTTACTTTTCATCATCACTGTGTACAAAATCTTTCTTTTGTACACAAATTATTCTTTCTTGGTGTAAGTGTTCTGGTCCTTGTAACCTTTTTCCTATAGAAAATTTATGTTTTTGTTTGCTTGTGGCTCCCTTTTCTTCTCTGTTGGTACCATGGGTTATAATAGCAACAGGTTTTGTTGACAATATGCCGAATTTGATGTGCTTAAAATGCATCAAGCATGGTGTTTCCCTCTTAAAAAGGAAATACAGCTAAAAGGCAGAAATGGCAACACAAGTAGAGTAATTTAGAAAATACGTTACTGATACATGAGAGACCCATAAAGTTTGATCTAAAGTTATGCCACTAGGAGTCATACTCCTATTTGTTACAGAAAGTTTAAGCAGATGCAATTCAACTCTGACATAATTTTCTGCTTATGGTGGTTATGCAAAAAGGACTGTCTCTCAGTTTTGTCTGTACCACTTCTCCGTCTCTACTTCCTGTCCCACTGAAACAGCTGTGCATCATCTAACTGTATTTAATACCTCCACCCCTCTCTGATCCCAGCATAGTGAGAGTCTGCTGTTACAGCATTAATATAAAAGTGCAAAGCAAAATGCCTGGCGTTTATTGCTTTGTTTAGGTCCCTGAAATAGGGAGGAATTAAGAGACAGCTCTGTACATTTATAGTTGTAACTAAAGAAACTAAGTTAGATTAAACTGGCCGAGGTGTGTTTGACTGTGTACGTGCGTGCATAGAGTAGAGCAGTTGAATAAAAGATTTATTTTTGTTACTTTTATGGCTGCAGTGAAACTCCAGGCCTGTCCTGCCGCCGTGCCAACCCACCTTTATTCCAGATGTTACCATGGTGAAACTTATGGGTGGTATCCTGACAACCAGACAGCAGTTGTGTGTGTTGGAGGAGACTGTTGTACAAGAGTGATGGAGAGATTAAGAGAGAGCGAGAAAATTGAATAGTCTCCACTCTTTCTCTGTTGTTTCTCCCCCCTCCAGAGGCCGGGGTCTGGTGTTGATTTAAGCCCCGTCTTAATGTGATTATCACCCCAATGTTAAGGGCTGTGCTCATTCCCTCTGCAACATTGATTTCCATTTAAAACTGTAATTGAGAGGAACAAACATTGGTATTAGCTATTCTCACCCGCCATTGCTCTTCCGGACTCTGTCTGACGCTGGAAACTGCTTAGCTTTCCAGGAGCACTGGAGGGAGAATTTGATTGTCTAAAAAAAAAGATGTGGACTGGTGTAGTTATTGGGACTACACCAATAGAAAAACAATTAACCACTGCTGTACCAGGATAAACCAGTAACAGTTTTATTCAGAAACACTGGGATTTTCAACCTCCAACAAGCTGTCAAGTTTACAGAGAATGGTCTGAAAAAGAAAAATAGAAACTGAAATGACCATTAGAAGGTTCACTAAAAAATGTTTCTTGATCAGACTAGCCTAGATTTTCACTGCAATATACAGATGTGGTGGTCAGATGGTGATATAGTGGCATGGGGGAAATTTTCTAGGCATATTCTTGAGCATAGTGTAAAAGCCATGACCTTTTTAAGGATTGTTGTTGATCCTGTACACGTTATAACGCATAAACAATTAAACTGAAATAATATCAATGAGCTCATAGGGTTTGAGGCTAATATGTTTATATTTTAGCATAAAAAGGAATGTGACAAGGAAATGGGGAGTAGCTACGGTATTTATCTAGCCAAGAAAATAAAGGAGATGTATTGGCTAATTAGTTGGACCAAATTATGGAAGTATTTCTTATTGGCTGGGCAGATTGATGCACTTTTCACTCGTTTGCATAATCATTCCCATCCTTGAAAATAAATGCTCACACTGGGAGAGTAACTCAGAGTTCACATAGAGAGACAGAACAGTGGAAGTTTCGCAAAGCAAATGATTTAACTACCAGTTAACTATGTTGACAATTTATCATTGTTAGTGTATTATAATCACATCATATACTGTAACAAAAGCCCACACCGAAACCTGCTGCTACCTTTGAACGGCAACAAACCACAGTCACCCAGTGTCATAACTGGTGGTGACATCTTTCCCACTTTGTGTCTTCAAATCTTTTCAGAGTGCACCTCGGTGTGTGCATTTATGGAGGAGGATTCAAGGGCAGTGCTAAGTGATATTCTGTGAGGGAATGTGGGGGGTGGGGTGGGGCGGATTGCACAAAGGAAGTGAGAGAAGAACAGGACGAGTGAAGAGAAGGAGACAGTGGCAGTAGATGCCGTAAAGATAGAGGCATTGTTGGGGACCTTTTATTATTGTTTAGTGTTTTTATTCCCTCGTCGTTCCTCCACCTCCTTCAGGTACAAAAGGGAAGAGTTGACATTCAGCAGTGGTGTGAAGAAGCCAGGCAGATGACAGACTTAACACAGCCTACCACTGCTGTCACCAGTCTTTGTGGGATTTTTATGCCTCCGTTTGTTTGTATGCGTTTGTGCACCCTTGTGTGCCAGACAAACAGGCCAAACATTTACTTCTCAAGGGCAAACTCAGATTTTTCCCCTCTTTCAGACCTTCTTATAGTCTCTGGTCTCACTCATTCATATGTTTAAAAGCCACTTTTTTCAACGTGAGTGGGCTGTATTGATTCACGCTGCGTCCTTCGCCTTGTTGGGAAGCAGCAATGCGGCCAGTCCTGCAGGACGTCGGTGACAGTTGCGTTGTCGGTGTGTTGTCTTTTCGTGCTGGGGGCCCCATTGAAATGCCAGTCGAGTGTCTGAAGAGACAACCTCACTGATCAATCAGGAAACTCCTCATTCATTATTCACTCCAAGCCCATCGAATAGCTCAGAGCCCAGGGCCACCGCACACTGTCATCAATGCCACCATTGATTATCAGGGCTCATCAGCATTTGTTTGCCTTGTCAAATCAATGCCTTTTTAACAGCATGCCATCCCTGTAGGAGACCACAGATGAATATTTCATATCAACTGTGATACAGTCATAATTTAAAGCATCAGAAAAACTTGTGTTTCTTGTTGTTCAATCGTTTTCAAGTGCAAATTGGCAGTGTGAATATATAAATGTCAAAATGAATCTTGTTGGTGATGGTGCAGTCTCTCCCCTGAGGAAGTACTTATAAGATTTGACATCTACATTGCTTTAGTCTGCTATTTATGAGCAGCGCATTTCTTTTTTAACATCAAAGTTTATGATGCATTATTTTTTAACCATTAAGCAAATGAAGGATTTTTTTTATTGCCAACAACATAAAACAATTATACAACAAATTTGTGTGCATTTGCAGGTGTGGAAAAAAAGTTATCGGTGGTGTTGTTGTTTGTACTCCAAAACATCCTTAGATAGGTGCTCCATTTCCAGCTTTATCTCCCAAGTACATCAATTTATGAGCATCTTTAACCTGAAATTGGCCAATCAGATCCATGTAGAAGACAACATGTCTATATTCGTCTATATTTCAGCCGTCTTGTAGAGGTTAACTTTTTTGTTGTTGACATTAAAACATCTTGACATCTTGTTCTTCAAAGTACTCCATAGATGTGCTGAGGGGCTTTGGTCAGAAGAGTTTGCTGGTCAAGCACAGTGATGCAGTAATCATCAAACTAGATATTTGTGCTTTTGGAATTCCAAATCATGTTGTTAGCTCAGGAAGCAACTCTTGAGGATTTTGGATGAGTGAGTTACAGTCTGATGCTTCTTGCCCTAGCCCAGGGAAGAGACCTCAGATGTCATTCCTGGTTTAAGACTGGGCCAACGCATGTATTGCAATAGCTGTAGCCCATGTGTGGCATATGCTGATGTGAGTTGGCTCTTGACTTCAGGCAGACTTCATGACTTTTTATATTCAAATTACTCTTGAACCAACTAGCTCAACCCTCTTAAGGCTGTGGTTATAGATGTTGTCTGTACACCATTTTGTGCCTCAGGTTTTCCTTTCACCTAACCTTTCCTTGATATGGTTGAATACTGCACTCTGAAAAGAATTATGAATTACCTGCTTTTTTTTTTTGTTGGCTTGCTCTACTTTTGGATGACGTCAAAGCAATCTTGCCAATAATTGTGTTGGCCATAACATTCTATTTCTGTACTTAAAATAATTTTTATTGATCTCCTGAAAAATTTGAATTTCCTGAAGAACTCAATTTTGTGTTTTCATTCACTCCAAGCTGTATTCACCACTTAAAAATGCTTAGAGTTTTTGCAATTCAAAGCCTGGAAAGTGCAACATCTGTGTCAGTATTATCTTCTTTCAAATACATTAATTTCAGTTAAATCATAAGACTTTGTGGTTGGGATCCATAATACTATAACTGTTATAAATCAAACAAGCGTCTGTCATCAATGTAAAAGCTGGAAAAAGTTTGAAAAGATTTTTAATGGGAAGCATGTGCAGTCTATTTAGGGTTTGGCCTCTCACCACTGATGGAACATGAATTGCTAAATGGCATGTTTAACCTTATTATCCAAAGCAATATTTAGCTGATCAGTTTTCAATTAAGCCTTCTTATACTTCACCAGTTGCAGCTGTTGTCGAGTGAAATGTTCCTGCCTATTTTTTTCATTTGACTCCAGCTTCACCCCTGATCCACCTGTTTGTGTAGCGGTTATGACAGGTCAGTGTAGAAAAACTAGGGCTGACAGGCATGGTTTTGCTGGGAAATGGAGAAAGTACACTCCCCTCCTTGCACTATGTGTGCATGTACGGGCATGTGTGTGTGTGTGTCTGCGCATAAATACCCATGACAGGATGTCAGCAGGAAATGGAGGGACTTCCACAGCAGTGTTTACTTTTACATTTCAGTGAAAAATATCTGGCTTCATTCTAAACAGATAGGTGGAATATGAATAGTGACGTCTCATGTGCTCATGAAAGGAAAAAAAAAAAATTCAGGTGAATGGCTTGCTGCTTACTGGTCATGTCATTTTTTGATAATATTGCAGTTTTTATATCTGGAAAGATGTGTATGTATGACTGAGCAATGCTTCTTCTCCATTGTCAAGTCGTACTCTAGTTAATCGCTGGTTCAGTTTTATCCAAGTTGGGCGCGTCTCCGTTGGCAGTGTGTTCCTCACAATTGTGGGTGTGAATATGGGCAGGAACGTGGGAACATTGATGGGCCTTGAGCACCCAAGAGCTGTCGCCGATACTCTGATGATGTCATTGGCAGCGACTCTGAGCACTGGATGACTTCGGCTTTGTGGTTGTGATGAACTTAAATACTCCCAGATATTTTAGTTTGAAATATACAAACACCCAAAAGTGTCAAGAAGTTAGGAGTAAAACCTAAATTGATCCTAAATTTCATGTGTCTTGTCACTAAAGTTTCATTATTTTATTTTGTCTAAGATAAATTTATAGCTGCCCCAAAAATAATAAAATCAATTCAAATTAGTGAAATAGCTTTTCATACATGCAAATCTCTGTATTGCGGTGCTTTATTTATTACTGTGCAACTTGTTGAACGTAGGCAATTCAGTCAAAGGATGTACACCAATATTCACACATGAACTTGAAAGGAAAAAAACAAACGAAGATTATGCACATCACAACACAATAATCATGTATTGTTCCAGTATTTCTCATGGGCCAGCATAAAACTATAACTGTCTCTGTGTTCATTGTGTTCCTTTTTGGCACTTCTCATAACTACTCTCCTCCACACTGAACAGCTCTGTGATTTCAAACACCATGGCCGCCGGTCTGCTTTGGTGGTTGTGATGTTGTTGTTTGGACTTTGTAAAGTCAACAAATGCAGTCTGCTGTCAATATACATGGCCTGGCTTGTACCACCTCTGAGGTGGTTATAAAAAAATATATATATATTTGAGAGAAACCAAGCAGAATCTGCAAATGGCAGACTGTGGAAGAACCGGTTAAAGCCACACCTGTAGAGAAGGGGCTTAAATGTCCTTCAAGAGACAGAACATATGTTATATTTTTGCATAAATCAAGTAGGCAAAAGAGTCAACATAAGAAGCTTTTTACAGGATCTTTCATGATCTTGAACAACCCATGTCAAACACAGAAGTTTAAACCACAAACAGTCTCGCTTGTATTCAACAAATCCCTGGTAACATTAAGAATGAATCACAATTGTATCTGTAAAGATGTCCCCCTCTTCATTCATCTTTGTAGTTTTTCTCCTTTCATCCCTTTATCTTTCTCCCCCTCATTTGTTGGTTCAAGAGGATTAGTCAGATAGGGGAGCTGAGAGATCTCTATTTACCCTAAAACACATTTGAGCCACATCTTTCCTTTTTCTCTTGTGTGTTTGTGAAGGAAGAAATCAGGGGAAAAACTCATCATGGTTCAAGAGAGGTCTCCCAAAGCTGCCTGCTGCTTGTTAAACTGCCTCTTTGACTCCCACTACTCATGTCTCACACTGCCGCAGTCCTCCTTAATCCCTGGGAGATTTTCTCCTCTTTCTCAAAAATGTTTCAGAATCACCTCCAGGGCCCTGTTCTGGATCACTTTGTGTTACTCCACTAACTGGTAGGACTCTGCTTTTAGCCAGGAAACACAGACTGGCCTGGAGCTGTGTCTAGGGCAACAGCAGTAAATGCAGACAGACACACTTAGACTGAGAAACATTAGGATGTAGACACATGCACCTTCTATCTTAATCTCTGTTTCTCTGTCTCGCACGCACACAAACACACGAACACAGTTGCAAGGCAACTTTTGCACCGGAGGCTAGGAATCAATGAAAGCAAACTATAAAGTCTTTGACCTCCATGTCTGACTGTTTTGCGTCAGCACGTATTTTTACTCATAATATCACCCACAGGGAACCCACACCCACATGCTAACATACACAAATGATCATGACCAAATATATAAAAACAAAATTAGCTTTTCATGCAATGTGTTATTAGATTTATCAAGCTCAGATATATTTATTGTTTCATACTTGCAAAGATTTTATGGATTAAAATGTTATTTTAGTCATAACATGCATGTTTGAAATTTTTTGGACTAGAAATGACAATACATTGTTGTGTAAAGTAGTGTAAACAAGCCCAGAAGTGTAAGCGTGTGTGTGTGTGTGTGCTTGTTGGGGGTGTGATGTAGCAGGTGCCCCAAAAGGCAAAATCAAAAATAAAAAAAAGAAATTGGATAAGAAATTGTGAAATGACCACAAACGTAATTATAAAACATAGCAAAACTCATGGTCGTTCTCTCATTAGATAATGAACATAAATATCCATAAAACATAAGACAAAAAGTAACAAAATGACTAGCCTTAATTTCAAAATAGAAATTTAGACATGATACATTATTTCTAATGTTACAATCACATACTATCAATTTTAATAGGATATTATATGATAGACCAACACAAAGAATAGGGTGAAACAGAATAGGGTGTGTTTTTTAGATGTTTTTCTTCCATTCAGTAAAAGTCTTAAATCTTGATTGATGCCTATTTTATTTAACACATTAAAATGCTTTGATCTAAACTAAACTGATGTATCTCTAGATGTGTGTTAAGAGTTTCCTGCTAAAAGATCAACTTGTACCAAAAATGAAATATTTTTCAGCCGCTAACGAGTTTCCTTCCAGGACTGACATGTTTGTACTCCCTCCATCTTTTCTTGTACTCTGAGCGACATTCCTGTGTTGCAAAAAAGCCTCTTTACAGTAGGATGCAGCCATGTCCATGTTTCACACCACTATTTTTCAGGTAAAGTGTACTGCAATACAAACTTTTGGCATTTAGGACAGAAAATCCCATTTTTGGTCACTTTTGACCTGGGTGTTTTGACAATTGTTTATGAAATTGGGGCTTCATAATTAAATGATGTGATGATCAGTTTCTATTTTTGCACTCTTATTAAGGACATTTTAAAAGCAAAGATTCAATAAAAGTTTATGTAAACTGAAATACTTTGAGTTATGCACATTTCTGCTGCAGCGAGCATTATTTCTGGCTCTGATTAAAACATGCATGAGTTGACATATTCAAGTCTTTTAAGTAAAAAGTAATAGTAATAGATTTAAAAACAAACCTAATATTCAGGCGCGTAGTAAAATCTGTGTGATGTGTAGTCTGTGCATTTCTGTTTTCTTCCAAGCTGTTTTGAGTGCATGTGTGAGAAAGAGACCGGCTCAGAGAGAAAGTGTGTTTAGTTCTCCCTGAGCGGGTTAGATCTGATAAGGCTGACAGCCACAGGTTGATATTCCTGAGAGCAGCCAGCCTCTGTGCTTCACACCGCACGGCTGACACACAGACCTGCAAAGAGAGAAGACAAAAAGATTTATGTCTCTTTTTGCAAAGTGAAAGGAAAAAAATAAAAGGTGAAATGTTTTTAGTATGTTTTCCAAAGCCGCTCACAATCTGCTGGTCAGGGATCTGTTGATGCATTAGCTGTTTTCTACTGTAACGGTCACTGTAATTACAAAATTAAACAGACCTGGGAATTAGCCAGCAGGCGCTTTGCCATGCAAATGCACCAATGGGAAAAGTCTCTGTGTGCGTGGATGAGCAAGTGTGTGTGTGTGTGTGTCAGAGTGACAGTTATGCTCATACTCACCACACCTCAAAGGCAACGTGTTCTCTCGGAGGCCTACTTCAAACACAGCCTCAGGCTGTCTGTTTGTGCTCTGGTCATATCTGCCTATCTTCTTATATTGCTCACACTGCTTCTGATTTTTCTCCCACAGGAAAGGCTCTACCCACCTAACTGCACCTCTACATCCTAATGTACATAGATTTTTATCCATCTATAATTTTCCACAAGGCTCAGGAGTACAAATACACCCTGGTGATCCCATATACAGTACACGGAGCCATTATGCACACATCATTTCTTCAAAAAGTTTTAAAAACAGATGAGGGAAGAAAAAAAGGATCCGTAAACGCATGCAAAAGACAGTGGCATGTACATGCATGCAAACCACCCCCCAGTGCTATATCTTGCCTAGATATACAAAGTTGTCCCTTGAAAGGGTAAAGCAGTGGCACATTGACATTGAAGGGAATCACAGAGCCTTGTGTACACAATGAAAGAAGAAAAGGGGGAGAACGGAGAGAAAGGCTGCATCCTTATTCAATTAGCTGCACTAGCCTGGAGTAATTACTTCTACTCTCCCTAATTCCCATGTAAATTTGCAACGAGCGCTGCACTATTTTAATACAATTTAGCACCACTTTGACTTGCTGCCAGTATGGAGCACCAGGAAGAGGAGCTTTGTGTGTGTGCATCACCACGTATTTGTGAGAAAGGCAAAACTGACTGAGAAAGATGAGCCCTCTGCGTGAGTCTGCTGTAGAGAACAGCAGAGAGAATAAACAGACGAAGAGGGCACTGAAAGGAGAACAGGTCCATAGTGATGACACAGTGATCTGATAAGATCTGCAGTGGGACCTGACTATGTGTGTGTGTCCTGTGGGAACAGCAGATCTGACTTATTCCTACACTTGTGCCGTTAGCTTTCTCCATAGTGCTGAACACTTACATGCCCTGTGGAAATGCTCAGAGTTCAATTCAGGCGACCACGTCACAGAATGGCTCTCCTAATGAATGGATAGTGAATATTGAATAAATCAGCAATTAATGAACCTACGAGACTTTTAAAAAATATATATTTAAAAAATATATATTAATATTAATAATTAGCCAATGTGTTGTAGCACATTGGCTAAGGAAATTTGCTGTTGCAATCCTTTTGCCAAAGACTGTTAACATTTTTGAAAGCATTAAAAATAATAATAAACTTAGGGAAAATTGAAAAATTATCTGTGTTTGCATCATGTGCTAATTTACATTTAAATCTGTTAATGATGTTTGAATGGAGATTTGGTCCAAATGATGAAAAGCTGAATAGGGACATAGAAGAGTTGCATGATGGCTCACTATTTGGCAAGATTATTGACTTCACTAGTCCACTCTAACTGCTTAGTAATAAGAGTTTACACCTTCATTAATTTATGAACTATTTATTGACTGTTTGTAGAAAGAGTCCTATTGTAAAGTTATGCCTTCTCCATTAACTGCAAGAACTTAAACGGCACATTTTGGAAATATCTCATGTTAAAATGTGCTTTTATTTTGGATTGTGAAATGGATAGCTGCATGCTATAATCAAAATTGCCTCACAGCTTTGTGTGGGGAGTGGTTGAGCAGGTGATGTAAAAGAAACTGAATCTCAATCACTACAGCTATGTTTTTCCTGTATTGATTTCTTTCCCAGCCAATAAATTGCCTGCTTAGATAATTGTCTAATTAGCCCACTAATTGGCCCATATAATTAGTCATTTTAGGATATTGTTCAGGATGAATAATATCAGCCTGAGTCAAAGACTCCCTGGCAGCTATTCCAACTCTGCACATCTCTCTGCCCAGCACAGACATCCAATCGATCCTTACATTTCAAGCCTGTGCAGGAGGAACAGACAAAATGAACTGGCAGCAAGAACAGGTTCAACACCGAGTAAATTGTTGTGAAAATATTTGGAAAATTGGACAACAGCAATTTTGACAAGCATCTCTGCAAAATCATGTTACATCATGTTTGCGGTTTAAAGAAAAGGATGTGTGAACAGGTCAATGTTTTTGAAAACTGTAGCTGAGAAATAATTGTGATATTTCTCCCGCATATCTTAATGAATTTACTAGAAAACAGGTTAAGATGGAGGCACAGGAGGAGGACACCCTGAGAGCTTTCCACGTCACTTGAAAATGAAGAATGAAGGGCTGTGTGTGTTTAGAACCCAAGCAGTTTTACAGGAAGGGGTGAAGCGATGTTTGGTGCTAAGCTCAGGTGTTTATGGGGTTTGTGTACAGTCTCTGCAATCTTTATTTGAGGTGAAAACAGGCCATCCATAGCCATCTCGAGTATGTATATGGGTAAGCATAGGGCTGATTCTTCACAGGGGATACTCTGCGTGCGTGTCTGTGTGTGTAATCACATCACCAGGTGTGTGTCTCAGCTGTTAAGTTGGTTTGGATTCCAGTCAGCTCCCTTTGACCCGTGCAATAGGGTCAAACTTTTTCTTACATCAATTTCTTTTATTTTTCCTTGTTTCCTACTCACATACATGGTATTAGGAGTCTTGGCCTATTTTTAGTGGAGGGAAAAGGAGCTCTAGATAGCTGCCCTGCTCACAGATTTGTATGGGAACTGGTCACCTGTTTTCTCTGTGTGGAAATCCCCAGCTCCCTGGCCCCTGCTGTGTGATTCAATGACTCACTGCTTTTCAAAGCTTGTCTTTGCCTGGTTGTGGTTTGTGTGTTTCTCCAACTGTAACTGTGGTCTGCTTCAATAACTTTTTCCAGGTATAATGTACATGTCCTGTGGAAGTTTGATGTGCTTGTGCAAAAATATGGTTGTTCTTTAGGTATTCTTTCTTTTATTATGCTGTGTTTCAGAGAGAATGAACATTTGATAAGTCTTGAAGATATGTCAATTGCCCTGCGGTACACAGGGAAGCTGGGTAGAGTTGGATAGAGCTAGATACTGGTCATTCTAAAAAAAAAAAAACCTGTTTAGAGGCTCCTACATGACAGCAACACCAAATGTACAGTCATAGCTGCACCTGAATAATTTAGAGCAAAACTTGTCAATATTAGAATAGCCTGATTGAAGTTCGGACATTAACTTCAGTTGACATAACGCAATGCAGGACGGCTCCGCAAGAACAGAAATTTAACTTGGCTAGAGAGAACTCTCGACAGACAAACACATTTATGTTGGTGAAAGTAGTGATTCTCATAGTGTTGCCTGAAACACTTGGTGGGGCATTTTTGCTTTGTGGTCCAAAAAAATAAATAAATAAATAAACTTTCGAATTAGCCATACATGAGTTCTGTGAAATTTGCATGAAACCACTGAGAAATTGATATTAAATTAAATTGTATGTGCAAACTGTGCATTTGTTCCATACCAGACCGTAAATGACCTTATTTGCAGATGGTTATCTTCATATAGATGAACATGTGGTTTATGGCGTAGATCACTGCAGCATTCATCTGCTCATGAGGTTGCTGGAGGCATTTAACCATCTTTTAGATTTTCCCAGACTCCATTTAGGTTTTGGAAATTTAATAAAGTCTATTCCACCTTGTAAATGCTCTGAGTAAATCATGATGTAATTGCGTCTTCCCCACTGGCCACGTTTTATAATTTTTTTCCGATTATTATCAAAGCTTCACTTTTGGACAAATTGTGACCGCCAGTTGGTCAGTTGTTGACAAACCAGCTAAATTGATTACCACTTGGCATCATGTCTATTGAGGATAAGAGGCAAATCCTGAAAACTGATGTTTGTCAAAGCTCTTCATCAAGCTAGGTTAAGCTTGAAACATTTAGCAAAGACTGATCGTCAAGCCAGTAGAGTGGTGAGACCCAAACATTCAGTCTTTAATTTCAATGCACCATAGATCAATGAATTTTGGACAGTAAATACACAGCACACTTTTCAGAGATTTACTTAGAAACTATTTTGAAAGTCATAATTTATTTTCACTTCTCATACACTAATTGTCTTGCAAAACACTGCATAAAGTCTTATTGTTTTCGAAGTTCAAATGGTCTAAAAAAACATTTTTAGTCTGTATAGGTGTGTGGTGAAGCTATGCTGGCCTACCTTGGTTGTTGGGGTCAGGAGCTGACCTTTTCAAGATTTAAAGTTGTTCTCCTCTGACCTTTTCAACGGTCTCTGGAGGCCAGTAAAACTCTTGTGGTTTTGTGCTCAGTTCTGTTTCTGCTCTCTATTAATTTGCTTTGAATTATTAAAATATCCAAAGAAACACAGCTCTAATGTTAGAAGAGCTTTCCACTAGGCTGCACCAAGCATTTAACTCCTCTCTTCCCTAAACAGTACCTTATCTATCTGTAAGTGACAGGAGCTATTTTGTTCAATTCTGGGCAATTTTTTTACGATTCATTTGATTACTCTCATGCACATACTTTAAAAAATACCTAATTTATATCTTTACAATTAACAGAATGTCACAAAAAGAGTAAGCTTAAAAAGGTAAATGTTCAACTGTGAAGGACAGGCTTTATGTGTTGCTTTGATGCAGCAGCAGCAATCTGCATCATGCATGCTACCTCACACATAAATAAATGCACTTCTTTTCATTTCTTTTTCCAGGCTGCAAATCCACACATGCAGGTTGACTCTTTCATACGCTACCGCACTCTTTCTGTCTCATACTCATACACACACCAGATAAAATACACGAGTTGCTGGCACTCTCATATGTGCCGGTGGATTGATCCAACTCTTTTATCTGCTAAATAACTTAGCATCGATTGAGCGGTGGAATGGGGAGTTAGAGGAGGAGGAGGAGGGATGCATGGATGTGCAGAGAGAATTAAAGCCTAGCTATATTCATGTGCTGTCCACACCGCCTGGACAAGTCACCATGTCAAAGCAGAGATTCAAAGAAGAGAACAAGACAGACAGCTAAATAGATAGACAAGAACAAGCCTTCTGGCAGTTACCATGATGAGGACTCTAACAGGTACTATCTATTTCTTATTATTTGAAGAAGCCTGAGGAAAAGTGTAATGGTGGCCCTCTCCTCAGCCCCTGGGGAGCAAGCTATACACCCATACAGGGTTCAGAGGCTAATTGGATATATCAAAGTGAAAAACATTTAAAATCCCAAATCAATACCTGCCTCTTTAATGCTTTTCCTGAATAAGTGCTCCTCTCTATTGCTACTGACCCCCCTCTTTCTGTGTCCTCACTCACGCCGTGTCTTGCCCACAATCCTTCACCACAGTGATGTGCTCAGGGGATGGATGAGCTAAGGCCTTTCGAGGAGCCAAAACTTGCAACAGCTCCTTTTAGAAATGAACAGTGATGTAAATATGGAACAAAGTGCTCCATCTGACATGAGCTACAGAAGAAAATAACAATGGGCTGGATGGGTGAATTAGCTATATGTCCATTTTTATGTTTGATTTGACTTCCTAAGTTTTCAGTGTTCACACACAATTTGCTCATTCTCCTCTAATCTATACATATATGTATATATACGTATCATTGCTCCACCCATGCAGTCCCCTTGCTCTCTACTTATATATATCAAATAAAGTTTGTTTTTTGTGTTTTAAAACCATAAAAATACCTTCAAAATTGTTTAATTTTTCATTACAATTTTTATGTAGTAGAAGTGAGGGCTAAAATACCTCTTTTGCTTACAAGGAGGAAACTTTCTGTCTTATGTTTTTTAAATTCATCTTTAAAGGCAGAAAATTTATCACCAGCCATATTAGTATGTTCGAGGGACTTGGAGCCTTATACAAAATTGAATTGTCTAAACCTTTTAAATGCCATGCTTGGATATATTGCTATATATCTCTGATTGATGCTGGAATATCTTAATCAAAGTCCCCATTGTTTTTCACCCTTGTTTTAAGTAATGTTGCCTTTGCGTCTTTGCGATTGCATGGGTTTGGATTTGGATAAACTTCATGAATCAGAGCATAGCAGCCAAGGTTGCCTGCTGCCAGTGTTATTGCCTTTGACATAGTTTCATTTCCAGAAAAACAGGAAGCAGAGACGGTTGTCTTACACCGTCTCTATAGCTGCTGGGACGCAAACTCTCCCAGCGGCTACAGTTAGCGTGACCCTGGATGCGCATGGTTGTATTTGTGTGCAATGTACGAGATAATCACTGCGTATTTGGACTTTGAATGCATGCGTGATTGTGTATCTTCATAGGAAAATGCATCACATGACAGCAGGTCAGATTTCATGTTGCGTCACATTGACATCTTCAAACATCTGCAGTCGGTTGCTGATATGCAGCTTCAGATTTTAGTCATGCTACATTAAGTTACATTTAAACAAAAAAACGTTATGAGATCTATGTATGGAGTTCAGAATCAATGCCTTCTGTCACTCATGGTCAGGATGAAGAGGGTTTATAGAGAGTTAGCCCCATGCTGCATGAACAGGTTACATTTGACACTCTGTTTTTATTGGAGTTTCTCCCTGCTCTGCTTTTAGTTTCATCTCTTCTGTTCACTTTGCCTCCCCCACCGAGTTTCCTCCTCCATTTTTCTCCCACCTCCCCATCCCACTCCTTCCTTCCTCTGTTTGCATTTGCTCCCCAGATTCACTTTCTGTGCCAACTTCTTCCCTTTCTTTGTCATATTACCCTGCCTCATTCTCCTTGCTGTGTCTGGTGCAGGAGTGCAGGGAAACACGTTAACTTTTAACTTTAATAGCAACTGTGAGTCTAAACAAATTCCACCGTGTTGTCCTTTTCTGGAGGAGAGTAAAGCAACAAATATATTGCTTTAACTTCCTGTTGAAGAACTAGCATTCTTGAGGAGGGAAATTTTAAACCAAAATAGCCCAGAATAGTTCAGAGGGTATTTTGCTTTATAGGCAGTTAGACATTCTGGTTTGGGCCCTAAATGTTCCTAGAGAATCAATTAGGACATTGATTTTGCTTCATAGGACTATAACTGTTACTAGACTTAATTGAATCTGAAGCATTTATTCCTGTGTTCATTATTATTATCATTTTTAAATGAAATTATTTTCACTGTCTGTCTACTTTTACGAACAATGTTAAAAGAGCTGTTATAGTATATACATCAAAATCACAATGAATATGCAATATACTTTATACTGTTTATAATAGAATCTGTGAAATAATGTCATATTTTATTTGAAAATATGTGACATTATTTCACATTATTAGTTTTATAATTAATATTTTTCTGTTTGTAAAATCTAAAAAGTATGTCACATTTTGCTTATCTGTTCAATTTTAAAACAACCATTAATTTTTACTAAACACATACTAATTTCACGGGTTAGTGTTAAGTGTAAATGAACTCCATAGTACAACATTTTGCATGAGGAATCTAAATAGGTCCCACATTCTAATGCAAACTGTCACCTTTAACAAAGTGCAACATTTTGATAAACTGATAAACACGCACAGCAGTGGTGCCTGGATTTCACATACAATTTGCTAAATACATCTAATTCTTTATTTGTTTAATGAGAGCGTTTTCCAGTTCTTCCCTGCCATACTGCTAGCTGAATTCAATCACTTTGACATATTTATTGCCTGTGTGGCAAAAGAAAAAAAATGCTCAATTTACAATTATGTTTCAGTCTCCTCCTTTCATAGATATTATTGCTGTTTTGAAAATACCTTATAACCCTTTCCACCAATTCTCAGAATGGAATGCACTAATAATGTAAATTGTTTTTACAACATAATTACATAACATGTTGATGCTAATTTGTTTTTCTGAGACCAACTGTCAATTTTTGACCCTAATAGAAAATAAAAATACTGTGCTATCTGGTTTGATTTATGCTATTTTAAATAGCAACTTTACTTTAAATCATCAACTGTAAATATTGAATGTGTTCTTTAGACACATTCAATAATTACATAATCTTTTAATCCGAAATTACAGGTACAGGTACACAATCTTATTGAAGCTAGTTAAAGAATACTTAGAAAATCTTCACTCAAGTAAAATGAAATGCACAGTTTTGGGCTATGTTTGGATGCATGTTTAGTAAATGGATAAAAAAACTGCAAAAACAAAACCAGTGTCTTAAACCATGTAGGAGAAAACCTTTAAGTTTCATTTCCCTTTTCTGCTTTAAGGAAGAGCCCACTTACAGATGAAGTTGTCAAAAAGAAAGAAAATGTTCCATTAAAAGCCTGCATTGAAAGTCTCAAAGACAGAGTCCCGTTCCTTGTGTTCTAGGATGCACTTTTTGTGTGCATAACGATTTAATTAGACAGATCCTCTGGAGTGTGACTGATGTGCCGAGACGTCCTCTACACAGTTGGAACAAGCCATAGATTAACATGATAACCTTTAACCCTTAACCCCAAAAGGCAGAGCAGTTGTGTACTTTGTTTTTTAGTTGGATCTATTTTTGAGTGCCAACACTGATATGCATTCAATCATGTATCTAAACAAGTTAACAAAAGGTGGAAGAAGAGGACTTTTTGTTTGTTTGTCTTTCAGCCTACATTGATGTAGTTTAGTGAACTAACATGTTCTGTATTTGTATATTCTGTAACATGTTGTAAATGTGAGTATGGAAAGATGATTATTTTATGCTGTAAATAATGTTGAAAACAAAATTAGCTGTATATTTGGAAAAAAGGAAGACTATTAAGAGAAACTGTCAGAACAAATTCTCAACTTCCTTAAACCGCTCTCCTCCACCCTCCTTCACATTGAGTTGTACTTTTTTTCCCTTTATTTTCAGTTGTGTGTCCAGGAACTGGTCAACATCTGACATTCAAATTAAAAGAAACTTAGTGGTTATTTTAGAAAGCGGACCTGGGAGTTGCCTTTGTTGCAATTACATTTTTTTCATATTTCTGGCCTGCATAACAAGTTCGGGCCATTTACTGTTTATTAATGCAAATTCAGTAGTTCGAAAAAATATTCACACCCCATAAGTTTTTTACGTATTTTCTTATTAACCTGTTTCTGTTTCTAAAGTGACAAAAATACAAGGAGCATGAAAACTTCTGGAGTGCTCTGTATGCGTTATTACAGATGACTATGAGGATGAAAAGGGAATAATGAAACGACGTTTGGGCTCTGTTTTTTTACAGAGTTTTTTGTTTTGTGCAAACAAAAATTTACACACAGATTCTCTGTTATCCACACGCATTACAGATTTGCCCTCATATCATTTGCCATATGCCCAGCCTCCAAGTGCTGGTAATCACATTATCTGGAATCTCTCGCACTTAAATCTATAACTGCTGCGGGTATTAATCACAGGAAATCTTGTTATCGTGTCTATATTAATTAAAGCCATCTGCCAGGGATTGGTGAAGGTGTCGGTTAAAGGGAAACAGAGCAACGGGGTTGATACGAGCCGGTTTTGTTTGAAGGCAGTCAACATGATATGCGGGAAGATGACACTCGATTATTTTAGGTAATTTGGTGGTTTGCAGAAACTTTAAACTTTCCTGCACTCTCATTATGGGTGACGATCTTGGCGACACCAAGAGAGATCCAGAGTGAGCTTCTTTCTGGGCGTCATAACGCGACTTGACAGGCTTTTCCTGGTTCGGTGTCACTCCAATCCTCTTTAGCTGGTGATCAAATATCCATTTGCCTATGCTGTCAGAGCGCTTTATTCATGGCATGAAAACACACACGTGTAGGCTTTAACTTTCTGAGTGTTGAGTCCTGCAGAGAAACCAGGCTTCTAGAAATTGAGAGAAGAAGAAAAAAAAGGGGGAAATGGAAGAATTTATCAGGCAGTGTTTCAATCGGTAACACGAACCACACAGGAGGCTGTTTGACTGCCCGTAAGTGATAGTGCGAAAGCATCTCATCTTCGCTCATGAAGGCTGGCCCTGAAGGAGGAAGAAGCAACCGCACGAGTGAAGTTCAAAACAGAATAATCTTGAACTCAGCATTATTCAAAAAAGGAAATGCCGTTAAGTTTTGATATGTTGCCTTTTCCGCAGAAAGGTATTGCTCCCAGGCAGACAGGCATCCAAAGAGAGGGTGGAGTTACCCGA
This sequence comes from Poeciliopsis prolifica, assembly GCF_027474105.1. NCBI lineage: Eukaryota > Metazoa > Chordata > Actinopteri > Cyprinodontiformes > Poeciliidae > Poeciliopsis > Poeciliopsis prolifica. Next base: position 973,748 of record NW_026562398.1, read on the forward strand.
GTGAAAGCAAGATTGGAAAGGCATGTTAGATGCAAGAATAAAGGAACAGAGTCGGGTTCTGTATTTAGCCTCCCACATCTATCCGTCTCTCCCTTTATCAACCCCTCCTTCCTTCTGTTCACACTCTTCCTTTATGTTTTAAACTTCAAGGCGGCGTGGAGGTAAAACATGTCAGTGACTTGGGGCGTAATCCTGGGCGGCCAGTGCTTTCCACTCAAACACACACAATAAACACAGACTGCCGCACACATGAGGACTTGTGTGAATGACAGCTGATCAGGAGCGGCTGCAAGTGCCCTCCTCTCCGCTCCACGCTCCCTCCTCTCATCTCGGTGCTCATCTCATTTGATCCATTAACATTCTTTTCTCTGTGCTGTTCGTGCTACTGTCAGGCTCGGTGGCACAACCTCAGACTGAAGCAGTTGAACTGTCGCCTGGGGGGCCTCACCTGAAAGGGCTGACAGCTGCCTGCATAATCGGCTGCTGTAGCTGGGCCTTTCATGATCCAGGCAGAGCAGCGGGTGAAGGAAGGCAGTGGGTGGCTTCGCTATAGAAGAATATAGGCTTGGTGATACACATATGAAATCAAAGTGCAGAGGAAAATGTAATGTGAAAAGGGGCATGTGGGAATCAAGGGCAATTAGTAGCAAGGTGTGACTTTTGTTACATTAGAAAAAAAAATCTGGCCACATATTTAGGATAGTTTTAGGAAGGCATTTAGAAGTCAATCAATAGTTTTGAATTAGTAAGATTTTATTGAAAATTAAGTACAGAGACATTGCAATAGTGAGAAAAATTTAAACGTAATACTTGTAGATTGTGCAAAATGTTATGCAAAAAAAATTCAAGGCCAAAAGATATAGACTGCAACTGTAGATAGTTACAGTGGCTTATAAAAATATTTTAAAGTGTCATTTTACAACCACAACTGCCAATATCTTAAAATGAGAATTTGATCTGATAGTCCAGCCCAAATTGCAAAGTAAAATTCTCCATATTTTTATTAGTGCTGTCAGTGTTAACACATGGAGTTAATCTGAAAATTTTAACGTATCAATATTACTTAATGCAGATTACTTAATGAGCGCCTGATCTTGACCTACACCGCACTTCCAAACTATTATGCAAATTGGATTTTAAAATTTAATCATGAAGGCTACATTTTTTGTTGTGCTATTAAATTTATAGATGGTATTGTGTCAGAGCTCTTTGAATCACTATAATTAATTTCAGAAAGCTGGGTTGATTAGTTTGTCTGGTGAGCTAAATTAAAGGAAATCTACTTAAGAAGGATGTTCCACAAAGTTAAGCAGGCCACAGGTTTCAAGCAATATGGGAAAGAGAAAGGATCAAAAATCATCAGCTAGTGTTGTTCCGAATGACAAGGAATGAAAACATTAGATATTTAACAAAAACTAAAGCGTTATTGTACTGTGAAGAGATTTGTGGCTGATTCAGAACAAGGATTTGTTTGTACAAAGGCATAATGAAGAAGGTTTCTGTTAGACAGGTTCATCCGATTAAGAGAGCAGCTGTTAAAATGCCCTTACAAAACAGCAAACAATTATTTGAAGCTGCTGGTTCCTCTGGAACCTTAAGCAGGAGGATCCTCCAGAGGTATTTTCTGTTATGTGTTACTTTGTTTTGGTCTACCACATCCTACTTGTATACGTGGACTTTTATAGTTATTTCATGACAAAAGATAAACAACAAAAAAAAAGATTCACTGACATGAATACTTTGGAAATCATTATTTGTTCATTGCATATTGCAGTTGTATGTTTTGACTGACATCCTTTAAAATCTAGATCATCAGATCTAGATGTGTGCAACAATTTGCCAGAAATCACAAAGCCTTTTCTTTTCACTTGGATCATCTAGTGGAGTTTAGGTATGGATCACATATACAGTGAGTCGTAAAAATGTAATTACAAGACCTCCTCCAGTTAAGCTCATCCACTTGAAATGGTGCTTTAAATTCTACTGTCCTGACCGTGACCTGTTGCCCCTCCAACCAGCTTTAGAGCGGAGAAGGCCTCTTGGCCGAGGCCCTTAAATAGATTTGTCACATTTCACATCCCAGTGTTTCTGTCCCTCCTCTGGCCCACCCTGACCCGGACAACAGACCCTCTGTTAGGCTCTGTTTGCTCTGGAAAGAGCCCTCTGGAGTGCTGGCCCTCCCTAAATCCCTTTCCTTATTTCCTCACGAGCTCTGTCCACTCCTCTGCAACTTCACTGCTCGTCTTTTATCTGCCAGTACGACTCCATATTTCCGCACTTTGTAGAGAATTTCTGTGTTTCAAATCCTTGCCTTCCTTTGGTGCTTTTCACTCCACCATTACTCACCCTCCCGTGAGATCAATTTACCTGTGCGTGGCCGAACCTTTTTATTTATTTTTTTCCCCCTTCACACAGGCTGGAGATGTATGCAACTCTTCCTGAGTTCTCTCCTCCTCCGTCTTTCTTTTCTTCTGTCACTCACCAGCTCTTCATCTTTGTTGCTAAGCCTTCCAGAGCTTCTGCTAACTTTGTGGCTCCCAACTCATTTCAAATTCAATTAAATCTCCAGAGATTCAACTAACTTTTAAAAGGATCGGGGCATATCTCCCTGTCGCTTTCATTTGCTGCAACTTTATGTCCTTTTTTTCTTCTTTGTTTCTCCTTTCTCTCTGTTTAGTTCACTCATTGTGCTCCACATTATTACCTTCTCTGCTCTTTTTCTTCCTTGTTGGCCCTCAGCCCTCACTCCTGGCCTCTCTCACTGTACTCTGCCTGCAGCTGTCTAAATGGTCAGTGTTGTCCAGGTACATGTTATTCTTGGTAAAGGACAGAAGTAGGGCACAGAGCTGTGCTCTGTGTGCACAGGACTTAACGGACTTCTCTCTGGTGGGGAGTATATTTCTCTAAAGCAAACCTCATCAGTCTTTTCTTAACCCAGCCAGAGGTGATATTATCCAACTCATGTCTCCTTCGTATCTTAAAGATCACATTACTGAGGTGCAGAAGTTCAGATTATCCAAAGAAAATACATGGGGGAATTGTAACACCTTGAGAAAGTACATTGAACCCCTTTGAAATTTGTTCATATTTTGCCACAAAAGAATAGAAGTTATTGTTATAGATCAACATGAAATCCTGCATAACAGAAATGGAAAGTGGATGCCGCCGCTCTCATGTGTCACCATGGGAAGGGCATGTTTAAGGTGATTTGCAGCTTCCCTCCACATATCATGTTTGGAGACCAAAAGGTTTTGGTTTGCTCTCATCTGATTTGCCTCATTTTATGGTTTTAATTCAACAAGGGTTTGTTTTTGCTTGCTTTTCTTCCACAAATGCAAGGTTTGTACAATTCAGTACTGATAGCTGTCTTGTCTTTGAACACCTTAGATGTGCATCTCTACAGCTCCTCCAGAGTTGCCATGGCTGCTTCACCAATTAATGCTCTCTTTGAGCTTCCTATGAGTTTAGGTGCATGGTAATCTTACGGTGTTACTGCAGATGTGTGGTACTCCATTTCCAGATGACTGGTTAAGTGCTCCATGAGATGATGAAAGTTTGCAATATTTCTTTGTTGCTTAACTTTGAAACCTCTTTACAGCGGTATCCCTGAACTTTCTGCTGGCTTTGTGATGCAATTTGTTGTTTAATGTTCTTATATAAACCTCTGAGGCCCTCACAGAGCAGCTGGTTTATTATACTGTCATTAAATTACACACAGGTGGAGTCTGTTAGCTAATTAGTGATTTCTGAAGGTAATTGGATGCACTGAACTATTCTTAAGCAGCAGAGACCATGTGCACATTAGTTTTTAGATTTTTTTGTGAAAACAAAGCATCTGCTGTTTACTTCACATTTATGTTCCAGCTTATATTGGACTATCACTTGAAATTCTACTAGAGCACGTTTCCAGTCGTAACTTGACAAAATGTGAAAGGTCAAAGAGGTATAAAAAGTTTTCTGTGGTACCATCGGCTGAGGTGTACTCCTTGGTCATCCATTCGGAGTGATTCCAAAACTCAGGAAAGTGTCTAGTTCATTTTTCTGTAAAAGAAAACTTTGTGCATTCTTTTGTTCTGTTTTTGTGGAGAAACTAATCAGCGCTTATTCCCTCTGTTTTACTTTCAGTTCAGTCAGAAAACTGCAAGTTGCCGGCATGCGACGGTGCGGCAGAGCTCTGACCAGCAATCACTGCCCACAGACTTGTGATCGCTAATACCTTCCTCCTTTTTCCCCCCAATCTACATTTGGTGTAAAGGGAAAAAAAACCAAAGAAAACAAGTCGTTTGCATGACTATATTAAGATTGCGGCCTGTAAATGAGCACATATGTTTTTGTTTTTGGTCGACTGTATATACAAACATAGTTGAAGTTTAATGGCTGCTAAGTGACTGTCATGATTGATGGCTGGCTTTTATACCACTCAACAGGCCATGTAAAGAGAAAAAGAATATATTTCACAGTGTTCATTACAGTGTAGTTGGTCATAAAACAAACCAAAAATGAACATACTTTAAAAAGAAAAGATGATGAAAGAGTTTGTTGCTTTAATTAGGCTTTATAAAAATCTGTTCTTGTGGAAACATTTTATTTACTGCATTTGAACCCCTTATTTGTGCAGTTTCATTTCTGAATACTACCTTGCCATGTCTGAGATTCTGCGTGCAGAGCATCGGTGTGCTGCAGTGTGAATCTCTGGGTCGTGTCCCAGCTTGCATCCCTCCACAGTAAATCACAGCCAGAGTTTTCATCGTCTTCACCAGTGCACCTGAGAGAGTCATTAACACACACTTGAATTACAGAACCCTCTTCTGTAACCATATTTAATTTGTGCATGTGTGACCATGCAATCCTTGTATATTGTTTTAGACTGTTCTAGTACATTCAGGTACATTCTAGCTAAAACAATGCTGCAAGGCCTAAATATATCACATCCATACAAGTCGTACTGCATCGAAGCGTTTATTGTTTAACATACATTTGACAGTCATTTAATTCTGTGCTGCACTATCATTTCAACAGGATCCTATTATTAGGATGAACCCTCCAGGGATTACTCAGAAGGTTATCCTCTGGTAAAGGTGGGAGGGCAACAGTCTGCCATTTAAGCTCATATGGTTATTGGAGAAACTACAACACTGCAGGCATCCGTCTTCCAGGGAGCAGTGAGGCGACGGGGCATCAACGTCTCTCACGCCGAGATCCAACGACTGATGCACATGAGGTCAAATCATCTGTCACTAAACTCATCATACTTAACACACTTAACACCATCTCTTGGTGCCCTTACCACCCATGTTCATCCATTCTATATCATGTTCCTTTCAACTGTGCTAGACCTGGTATGTGTGGAGTGATGGTGGATGGGTGTCGGTAAGTACAGAGACTAGATATGTCATTTTATCCATGGTTTCAAAAACATATGCTAACATCTTTCAGCTTTCTATGAGATGTCATTAAGAGGACCAGAGTGATGTGAGGCTCTATGATGCTTGGACAAATGCAGTGTCACCTTCTCATCTGGTTCCAAGCACACTGGTACAAATTAACCATAACTCAGAATTTCTTCTTGAGGTTATGCAACTGGACTGATTTAGGATTAATCTCCCTTAAAGAACTCCAAAAATATATGTAATTCCCAAACCCATGACTTATACAAATACTTACAACTGATGATTATGCATGACCATAATGACTGAAACACTTTATAAGAGCCACCTTCTGAAAAACCATATTTGTTTTTCTTAGTAAAGCAAAAACATATATGGATCACAGTTCAAGTGGCTGCATATAAATACTTTTTATTATGCACTGTAATGTTGTTTTATATGATTTGATTTGCAATTGAAATTTCAAATAAAAACAAGTAAAAAGATACTTAAAAAAGCCAACAAAAGCTAGGTTTATGTTTCCTCACATTGTCCCACTGTGAAGATCTTTGTTGACCAAGCCTAAAGATTTGAGGGAGGAGATGGCTTTAAAGTCTCCCTCTTGGATTATGCTAAGCTGAAAGCAGTTATGCCATATTTGTGCAGCAGTACTTCTGCTCCATTCAATACCACCATTTTATTGTACATTTGAAGTTTCAACATTGGCTGGATGCAGCACGTTGATTAAGTTAACTCGTCCTAAAGCATTGTCCAAGTACCACAATGACGTTGGCTTCAGTTGCTGAAGAAATGTAATGTTTCTTTTTCCTTTTCAGAAGCTACCGTTTGAGCCAGCACCGTCATTAACAGCAACACACACTATTTATAATCCAGCAAATGTTGGAAAACTTACTTTGAAAGTAAAGAGGCAGAAACTATTATTATATTTGTTTTCTGTAACACCTCTTTGGAAGGAGTCAACTGCAGCTGATGAGAATGTAACGGCTTGCTTGAAATATAGACCAACAGCTATAGCTGGTTTACAGTATGTGTTTTTTTTTTTCTTTTGTCAGATTTGCTTAATGGGCTGGATGAAGCTGGTCCAGAACAGTAAAGTGTTAACATAGTGAGAAGCCTCTGTCTTGGGTAAAACTGAAACTGTGTGAGCTCCTGAAGGGTTAAGGAGCTCAGCTTTGAGGCCATTCAACCCTAAAGCTGGGCAGAAGGCCAGCTCCACTCATAAACATGAAGAGGTTCAAGTGTGTGCGTGTGTGTGCGCGTGGTTGAGTGTGTGTGCCTGCATTTATGTTCATGTGTCTGTCTGTGCCAGGGACAGCCCAGTGACTCAGAGTACAAACCCTGCCCCCTTGGCAAAGGAAGAGCAAAGTTTTAAAGAGACACAAGCAAACTACAAAAAGAGACTCGGTTTTAGGCACATAAGGGGGCGCTGTAGAGCAGGTGTTAATCCCTCTTGGGCTGAATTTTGAATTTGAAAAGGTGATCGCACAGTTGTCATATCCTGTGGAAATATGCCAGTCAACCAATAACCCTACAGGAAACCAAGGGGACAGAGTGTAATGCTTAAATACGCAACTCTTTCTGGTGGATTTCATCCTCAAATATATGAAAAACATTAACAATAAAAGCCAACTTTGCTTATTTTATTTAAAAATAACCCCCAAAATTAAGTTTATACTATCAACATACACACTCATACCTAGAGAAAAGAAGTTGAGCTATCTTTCTACCTCATTTGAACTGGTTTTCTTCCTTTCTTTCCTGCTCCTTGTCCAGTGACTTCTTTTTCCTTTTGCACACAGTTTTTTCCCTATCTCAGTGTCTTACTTTTCCCTTGTCCTGCTTACACACACACACATACACACACGTACGCACTCACGCAAACAGGCTTCGGGCCAGCTGAGTCACGTCTAAATGGCGTGGAGTGTGATTGCAGCTCACACTTACATAACCTCTGTCTCCACACCGCTGTCATTAGAGCAGCTCAGCAGAACGGGCAAAAACAATTCGTTTAAGTACTCTGCAGCCAGGACGGCCACAGGACTCACCTTCTCAATGGACAGTGTGTGCTCATGTGTGTCATTCCTGCTCAGCGTGTTCTCATTTGTGGGTTTTATAACATGTGGTGGATGTTGCCCAGGAGTGAGACAGAGCTGTTTATGTGTCTGAGTGTTTTTTGGGAAAAACTTTCAACCTATATCCCGCATGAAGATGATGCAAATTGTTAACATGGTAGATAAATTGAGCAATTTTTTTTTTCAAGTTTTATTGAGCACAGAGGGAGTTAAGTTTTTTTTTTCTTTTCCTCTTTTGACAGAGGGAGTCGACATTCTGGAAGCAATGTGTGCATGGAGTGAGAGAGGCTAAATTTTGGCAGGCGTCAGTTTATACAGATGGAGCAGCTCTTGGATAAACCACATAAAATTCCTCCCACTGTCCAAGTTAGCACTTCTTAGGGAGAGCCATGCTCCCTCCTCTTCATTCACTGTTGCACCCACACCAATGTCCCCCTCTGACCTCCCACCTCCCCTACTGTCCCATAAGAGCTCCCACACCACCATCTTGGCAGTCCCCGGTTCTGAAAGTAAAGCAGTCCCAACTAGTCAATTATGACGGCGTACAATTACTTTTCCTGGCTCCTCTTGTGCTACAGCAGTTAGGCTGGAGCAATCAAACAAGAAGCAATTTAGTGTTTCTCTTGAAATGCTATGAAGCACTACTTCCAAGAAGGATGAGTATCTGAGGTCTGGAGAAGTGATCAAGTTAACACTCGATCCTCTTTCAGAAGGGACAGAATCATGAGAAATGATTTTTTCAGAGTAATGACACATGCTCTGCTTTTTAGCTTAACTTCAAACCTCTGACCAACTTCTTACCTCATGCCTCATTCGCTGTGAACAGTCACTGTTGTTAAATTAAATATTATTACATTGATGAAAAATATTTAAATCTGAACCATAAGCAAGATTAAATTTAGTTTTTATTTATTTATTTACTTTTTTGTCTAATGGATGTAAATGATTTGTGATGACACAGCATCACAGTTCATATCCATTTTTTCCACAGTTTGACACATCACAAGTCTGGGAGTCTGATCAGATGAAAAACAGTGAAGTACACATCTAAAAAGGCTGTTCAGGTTGTGAGTGAAACTACTAACAGTGCCTCTGAAGTATTTTTCCATTGGTGCTAAAATTATGTGAGGAGCAATCTCACCTCTGTGTTTTAAGGATTAGGACTAAATGTTTAAGAATGTCTGAACTTGATAGTGATATTGATCTTGATCAGCTGATTTAAGAAGATGATTTGTTGTTTTACTTAAGTTCAGAAGGATTTTTTCTAGGACAAAGAAGACAAGAGAGGATCATAAGATGGAAAAAAAGATGAAATTGTGGTCACATTATCATTTAACAACTTAGTCAAAGTTTAAAGATAATTTTTGCAGTCGCAATGTGACATTTGCAAAACATCAACTCCTTCGCAGGTCATTGTACAAGTGTAGTTTACTCTAGTGCACACTTAAGTGCTTTAGTGTGCAATGAACTGTTGTAGACATGTTTAAGTTACCAGTCTTTTAAGACAAACTGCTGTCAAGTTAAACAAATATTTAAGAGAGTTTCTACATAAGGCACAATAAAAAAAAACCTTCAGCTAACATAATGTCATGGCTATGCTGCTCTCATGCTTATCCCAAATGACCCAGTTCTTTGCCAGCAGTGTTTTCACTGCGCTCCAGCATGTGTTTACCAGAGGCAGGCTGCCTCCCCAATAAAGCTCTCATTCCCCCGAGGCCACAGCACACATCATTAAGACACAGGATATGGACTCTGACCATGGCGTCCTACCTTTGCCTGGATAGCCACATGGTTCCTACCTGTAAAACCTCAACGTATGCACCCATTTCTTTTTTTTTCCTCCTTTCTTTTCATCTTTCTTCCTTTGCTTCCTTCCTTCCTTCTTGCTTTCTTTCTTCCTTTCTCTCTTTCTGTCTTTCTTTCTCTAGCAATACATGCACAGACATTAAGAGTTTCATTAACAGACAAGAAAATGCATAATTCATTTAAATTAATTTGTAAAGGATCATAAAATATTCTGAGTTTGGGACTCAAGTGAACAAAAGTGAGTAATTTTCCACAAATCGAGAAAACGTTGAGCTGTGGTGAGCCTTTTCAGTCATGACCTGTCCACCAAAAGCAACAAGTCAAAGAAGAAATCAGATCAACATCTAAAGCAGTGCATGCCTTGCTTTCCAAAACTGGGATGTCTTCTGTATATTTTACTCAGAGTATGTGGTTTTCCATTTATTGTGCTTCATTTCATTCATATGTTTTTATACCAAAAACATATTGTGATATATATCATCATAGCCATCCATAATAGATATCGGAATATGAATTTTATGCCATATCACACATCCCTGGTATGCATAATGTTTTGTATGTCTAAGAAAAACTAACAGCAATTCTGAAAATAACCTGGCTGTGGTAATGTGATGTTGTGGAGCTGCTGTACTGTTGGGACATGCATTATTTGCTGTCATTCATAGAACCATAAATTCTGTTATCTACCACAATCCTCAAAGAAGAATATTCAGCTGTCAGATTTTGACGGCAGCAGTGATCTAAAGAATACCAGTATGTCTATTTTTGATTGGCTTAAAAAAAAGTTAAACATACTGCGGGGTTATGAGGTGGGCTGATCAAAATCCAAACTTGAATCAAATTGAAATTCTGTACCAAGACCTTACACAGATTCTTCATGCTCAGAAAACTTCCTTAGGACAATTCTTCAAAAATGAGTGGGTCAGCATTCCTCAACAGTGATGTAAAAGCATCATTGCCATTTATCGCAATACACTCATGCAAGTTGTTGTACAACCAGTCATTAGGATTAAGGGGCAATTACTTTTTGAGTGAATCATTTTTACCTCCTTATTAAACTAAATCATGTTTTAAAAACAGATTCTTGTTGTCTTTAACTAAAATAAGATTTGGTGATCTTTGAGGCGTTCGAGTGGCACAGTTGGTAGCATTACTCCCTTGCAGGTCTTGTGTTCGAATCCCAGCACAGAGATTTTTTTTTTAATGGCGTTTTCATGTTCTCCCCCTGCAGGCGTTAATTTTCCAGCCTGCTTCCACAGTCCGAAAACATGACTGTTAGGTTAGGTTACTCTAAATTGTACTTGGGTGTGTGTTGAACCGGCAACTTGTCCAGGTTGAGACCCGTCTCTTGACCAATGACCCATGCAAGCATAAGTAGGTCACAACAATGGATGGATGAAACATCTAAGTATGACAAAAAAGGCTAAAAAATTAATGACATTTTTCACAACGACATAATTGAAAACAGAATTGATGAGCAATGGTGCCAGAAGCTGCTAAAAATGAAATATCACAAAGGTGACATAAAAACGCACAACTTAAAACCCTAATGAATTGCTGCCATAACCACTGCAGTAGCAGGATGTTCCTTAACTTAAGTATATCATTAGAATAGATTGCTTAAAAGTGTTGATTACCTGGCTTTAATTATGTGTTTGCTGTAAACAAGAAGTTCCTCTAAATCCAAAAAGAAAAGCAAAATAAGTGGCTTAAGTTTACCATTTGCTAAACCAAGGCCAAAAGGGGTGAAGTGTCAACACCCTGCTGTATTATGCCCTTGGCAAATTGTGCCACTTGTTCTGAGAGACACTAAAAAAGTGTGGTGCATCTATAATACATGCAGTTAAGGAAATCTCCCACCCAGTTTCCCTGCTTTTTCTGGCTCCCCCACCCGCTACCATCCTACCCTTAGGCCAATGCTTCCCAGCTCCCTAGAATGGAGTCATTAGCTTGGTGCTAATGGTTTCAGACTTTCTAATTGAATGGGAACCCATTGATCTGTAGGTAGAGAGAAATGGCTCTTTTCATTGCCTCTCTATGGCCTTGCACAGCACTTGTGTCTACTCGAAATTAAGGCCTGTAGATGGTGAACTTGCAAGATTAAGGCAGGAGTTGCAGACACGTGAACGTGCAGCAACATATGCTTGTAAACACACACCTTTGCAGAGACACCAGAGTTACAGCAGCCAGAGCACACACACACGCAGACGTGCACACACATGCACTATTGCTCTCCTATGCGTAGCCTTCAGGGCACCCGTTCTGAGAGGAGCAGACTTTAATCTGTGTTCACTTCCAGAGTTATCCTGGTGGGAGTTTGTGTACCTCACATCTTTTTAAATACTGCAACAACAAGGGGTAGCTAAGGATGTAGCTTAGTAGAGATGTCAACTGCCAAGTTGTCTCTGTGCCTGGTGGAGGTTGAAGTGCATAGGGCTTGTAGCTAATATAACAGTCATAAGGATTGTGGGAGGCACCCCGATATACCTCCATCTGCATTGAAAGCACTCATAACTAACACACTCTAGTTTCATTGAGAAGTTCTTTTCAAGCATGTTGTTTCCTGATTTGAATTCTTTTTTGAGTAATTCTGAATACAAAAGAGGGAATAGGATGGCTGATAATGTCACAGACAAAGCATGACCATCGCTTTGTTGTATTGTCTTCCGCAAACTGACAAGAATATTTAAAAAATGATTCTTTTTCACCAAACATGCATAGAAAACAACATATTTGCACACACTGTTTGCCTGAAACCTCCCTTCCACTAAAACACACAACCGACATGATTCTACCACCCTCATACTTCTCAGGTTTTCAGATTCCATCCCTTTTCCTCTAAATGTAATGAAGACCTTTTTACAAAGCTTGCGTTTTAGTTTGGTGCGTTCTATGTTTCTTCTGGAGTAATGGCTCACAGGCCATGCTGTCTCCATGCCAGTATAGAACTTATTGCAGAGTGGGAATTGATATCGTTTTCCATCTTCACGCAGCATTTCTGAAACATTGTTTTTGTTTCAGAGATGCTTAATGGACACTTTTAACCCCAGAACATATTAATCTGTGTCACGGAACTTGTTTTTGTCCTGAACAGTTTGATCACTAGTCATTCCCATACATGTATATCAGGGGTGCTCAAGTCCAGTCCTCGAGAGCTACCGTCCTGCAACTTTTAGATGCAGCCTTACTCCAGTAGACCAGGCTCAGCTATGAACAGGCCTGGTAAAGAGTCATTCATTTGATTCAGGTGTGTTGGAGCAGGGATGCATCTGATAGTTGCAGGATGGTAGCTCTCGAGGACTGGACTTGAGCACCCCTGATGTATATGATTAGATGTAATTATACAGAAAACTTGTGACACTTTCAGGGATCTGGAAATTCTCCGCAAAGGTGAATTCAGAATGGTGGAAGCCAACATTTAGACTTGCTATTCTCCTGCCTATTTTCTTTTGATATTTTTTTTTCATAATATCACAAAAGAAGTAGTGCTGTCATAAAATACATCCACAGATCTTTATCCTTGAAACTCAAATGTTGAGAATTAATCAGAAGCTTAGAAATTGTGACATCAACACCTGGAGTTCTACAAATTGTTTAAAGGCAAAGTAGTCTTAGTGTGTGAAAACTTCTGAATTTGTGAAAATAATACATTCTGTATATCTCATTATTTTGGAATATAAAAATATTTTAAAAAATAACTGGTAGTCCTAGCTAACCTGATGGAGGAACTGCTTAGTCTGATTTTATGTCAGACAGTGGGAACACAAATGTTGTCTTTTTGCTACAATGTATGTAAATATCTGGTCACCCGTGGAGTGAAGTTGAGCAGACAAGCACTCGTGTTGCTTTGTGCTCACTGTGCAGTCAGCAGGAATTCATTCACATCTCAGTATCAGATTTTCTCCAGTAAATGTTTATTCAGAGGGCTGATAATTCTGTTTGTACATGTGCGTCTGAGAGACAAAAGCCAGCTGGTTCTGGTTATCAAGCTGGAATTCACAGTGAAAATTACAACATCTTTTTTCTGACTCCCCCTTCTGCCCCCAACACCCCTTAAACCTCAAAACTATCTCTCTCTTGCTCTGTCTTGCACACTCTCTCTCTCCATCTCTTTTTCTCTCTTTTTCCCCCTCTTTTGCTCTCTCTCTCTCACACACACATACACAAAGTGAAATACAACCTATAATTATCCAGTTCCATTGCCTCGTTTTGAGGAGGCTCTGCTTCTGGAGAGTATGTACTTAACTGCTAGTCAGAACAGAAAAAAAAATCACAAGAGACAGATTGTTGTCTAACAAACACCAGTGGACATCGGGACTGAATTAAAACACAACAGTCCTTCATATAAAGTCAGAAAGAGGACAACACTGTACACTGTATAATAAAAAAAAGTTGCATTTCACAAGTCTCAGCGTGTGTCAGGTTTAAAGACCCCTCTTATAAGCTGACTGACATCATGTCTGGGAGGGACCTATAATAACATCTTTCTCTCTCTCTCTGCAGATGATCTCTAGATAAGTGGTGTGTGTGCTTGTGTGTGTGAAAATGCGTGTCTGCGTGTGCGTGCTCACTCCATATCTCCCCACTGAATGTTTATGAATGTTGAAAGATAATCGGCGTATTGGCTACCGAGGTGAGCACAGATTGGGGGAGTCACTCAGGGGAAACACCAAAGGTCTTGTTGACATTCCTTGCTGTAACTAGGAAACAAAAAACAGTGGCTGTATGAATCGGATTTGGTAACTTTACCTTAATAGACAACAAGACGGGCCTGCTTTAAAAAAGGTCTCTTGGAGGCTTTTTAAATGACTGGTAAAGTTGCGTCTTTTTTGACAGACACACATGTGTTTGCATGTTCTCAAAGCCATACATATCATGACAAGCAAACGTATGTCTGTTTGATGTTTAGCCACTTTACAATTTACACAAGCTCAAGCTCAGTAGAACTGACTGGGGAGCAACTGTGAACATGAATTTTCACGTCTTGATCAGCAGTTGTGCAGCAGTTCATCTTGTTTCCATTTTCAGATGATAGATTGAAATGTTCACAAAGCTTTGCTTTAAATTGCTCTCTAGCTTCATCTCAAGTTTTATATTTCTTGAATAAAGATCTTCCCTTAGAGGTGTTCTGAACACATCCTAGTCGAAGAAAACCCCAGACCAACTGAAGACTATATTGAATTTAAGATCCTCAACAATGAGCTGCACTGTGTTGCTGGGAAATGAGATGTCTAGGTTTCTCCCCTCAGTTTAATCTGCAACCTGATTTGAGATGAGTGGAAGATGGTGGCTGGATGAAGGAAGCCATGAAGCAAATCCCAACTTTAACATCATTAGCTGTTAGCCATGGTACAGAGTTAATAAATTAGTTTATTAACTCACTGTTTTTCCTTTAACTCGTAATATCATGAATTAAAGTGTTTTTTTGTTTGTTTTTACATGCATGTAGACAAGCAGTAATACTGAACAAAACAGCTACTAAATAACTTTTAGTTGCTGTCTATTCTCATTTGAAAATAAATCTCATAGAAATACATAAATGAATCCAATTTTATCAAATTAAGTCACATTCTGTGTAATAGACTTATTATGGATCTTTTTGCAACCCTGCTGCTACGATATCATTACACGAATGATTCAGACTAGTATAAAAGATGAGTTATGTGATGAAGAAGTATGGGAGTATAATTTAGCTGTCATTTGTAATTTAAAATGTAAAATTTGTTAAATAAAAATTAAAGTTCATAAAAGTCTTGTAATTATGCGGGATGATCGCATGTGATGCACTGATGCAGCCCCAAAGCCTCCTTTCATGCCATAGTGAACATTTTACTACCAAGTTTTCTTTTGAGCTTATTAAAAAAGAGGTTTTTCCATCCATGGCTCACTTTCACCCATGCCAGCTTCTTACATCTGGTAGCCATTTTGTGCCACAGTTTTCCAAAGAGGTAAAACCACAGCCGCAGAAGGTGGAGAATTAGCACTAGCCCACCCAAGGTTGACAAGCCACACCATTACTTTTTGACAAGAACTACTGATAGATGGATTTAGCCAGTGCAGCTGTTTACTGACAGTAGTGCATAACCACCTTAAGCCTTCTTCCAGCAACTAATTGACGAATTTCCAACAAGATCAAAATTAAACATGCTGCATTAAAATCATGCATCCGAATAGACCAGCAGCTGTAAGGCCCACATGGTTATGTCCCAGTCATTTCCTCCTGCATTTTCTCTGGATCACTTTACTACCCTGCAACAGCAGAAAAAAAAAGGCGATAACAGTCTGTGAGCCAAGAGTGTGTTTGGATGCGTTTGTTTCTGTACTTCTTCCTGCCTTTCTGCATTTCGCCTTTTAAGGTCCACCCTCAGCATCGTATCTGTGGACTGCACCGTCCCACTTCCACAATAAGATGAAACATAAAAGAAAGAAGTCATGTTAAACTCCATCAAAAAAAAAAAAAACATTAAAATGACAAAAGGCGTAGCATGTGCAGGCCTGCCACTGTTGCTGCACAGAGGTAAAGGGTGAAATGAGGGTACAGAAAGCTTGTGGTAAGAAATGACTGCCATTATAGTATGAAGCTATTCACATCAAACCAGTGTTAACTGAATCTGAGCCAAGTTGTTCTGGCAGCAGAGTGTGCCTTTACAGGCTGCTTACATGCAGAAGCAACATAAGAAGTAGGCCATTAAACAGCCATGTAAGCACACTTAAAGAGGCTTTTCACAGAAGCAAAGCTGATTTGATACATAATACAGTCAAAAATCTGAGCAGCAGTCAAACTCCTGGGATTATCATTTGTTTAACCAATACTTGATGGTAAAGAGTGGCATGAAATAGACTCTTTCAAAGAATAACCGCAGCATTGCCTTGGTCTATGCTACAGGATAATTTCCCTCTTAGGCAGCAGCCCTCAGGTCAAAGCACAGGTCTGGAAAAATGTAGAAGACAGAGCAAAGGAGAGATGCAGAGTGGAATTGGAAAGTAATGGGGAAAGAGACGGGAAAGGAAAAAAAAACAAAAAAACAAAAGACGACATAAACAGACAGCAAAACCGAGTTGGAGAGAGGCTGAAGGTGAATCACAGGACTGTTCTCGGTCTTGGTTTTGTTCTTTTATCCACAGTGACATGCGGTTTCATGGCCATTAACACACATTATATCTTGCCGTGCCATAATTTGAGCTATCCATATGTTCTCCACTGTCCCCTTGCGCCATAAAACATATGAACGTAAAGGTTTGTCCTGTAGTCAATGAGTGCTATACTAATTAATGAAACGAATACTCGTCAATGGAGTGTTAAACAGGATGGAAGAGAACCAAAGAACAACTTCAACCGAAGAAAAGTCACATTTTGAAATAGCCTGTAGTTGTCGTCCAGAACTGTGCCTGATGAAAAATCTGTAGGATCACATAAAGAGGATCAAGGACAAGAGATGACTTCAGAATCTGATAGATTTGGAAGACTTTTGCAAAGTGGAATAGCAAATATTTCCAAGTTAAGTTGTGTCATGGTAACACAGTCTCACCAAAACAATATAAGCACAAAAAAAATTATCTAAAACACACTTTTACAGTAAATAGCAGTGTTACTTTAGGACTTTGCACTGTTGTCCAACCATTCAGCTTTTATATTTTTCACATTATTTTATCCAGTTTTGTTTGCTTTTGTGTTTAATTATAAATATTGTTTGAAAATGCATTCTGAAATAGATCTTTAAATTACTTACCACAGCCTTTTGCATTTGATTTGTATCTTACCATATTATTTGACCAAGAGATCACATTTAAAGTGTTTAATTTTAGCTGTTATTCTCAGCCGTCCCTCCTCTTTCCAGAGGTTTTCCCTCTGCACATTGCTTATACAGCCAGTCCATCATAAATGTCAAACTTTTAGCAAACCATGAAATGACAAATAAAAATGCTTTGTTGTGGAAGTGAGAGAAGTCCAGGCAGATTGAAACCATCATTCAACTCTCTATTGTTGTTTTCCTTTTCTCCATGACAGTCTCTCTGAGCCTGCATTATGTGTGTATGTGTGTTTTCTCTGTGCACATTTGTGTCCTGTGTTGAAGAACAGAAGGTCTCTGCAGGGCTTGCCTGTGTGGGTGGACTCTGGGATTCACCGTGAAAACAACCAAAAAGCCAAGGACATTTCCTAAGTTGTAGCTCACACCTTAGAGCTCCAGTTATTATCCTGTTTGGAACTTGTGTGCTTTTATTTTATTTTTTAAACAGATTTGGATATTGTGTTATTTTCCTAAATTTATCTTAATTGTATCAAATATCAGATTTTTTTTTCTTTATTCAATCCTCATGTTAAAAATGTGTAGAGACTGTCGGTTCCAGTTTTCTGAGAAGGCATCTGTGTGGGTCTGTAAAAACCTCCTTATCTGCCTTGGCTCAGAAGATTACTTTGTCTACGCAGACTGGTTGACAACAAGCCTTTATACAGAGAGCTAGATTGTGTCCTACGGTCTGACAGACAGTAGCTGTTGAAACACTCAGCTCCGCAGCCCAAGCAGCAGCTAGATAAGTGGAAGACAAAGACACTATTGTACTGTAACATGTGGGCCAGAGACACTACACCTTATCACAGTGACTTTCTTCCACTGCCTGCTGTTGCAAAGGGCCTGGATACGGTTTAGCTACAGATCCGTTTACAGTAATTTTCTTTATCTATTACCAAAGTCGCAGTGTGATTTATGAGAATGCTTAGGGAGTTATGAATTTATTTCTCTGTATTGGAAGGCCAACGTTTTGTTCTTACTGACCACAGGGTTGACATTGATATTGTGTTTCGGCATGCCCTAAAGTTTGATCTTCTCATTGGAAGGTCAGCCGCACTAATTTTGCTTTTCAAGTTTTTGATGGCATGAAAAGATTTTCTTTAACCTTTTTGTGACAAGACAAGATGAGATGTTGCAGTTAAACACTTTATGACAATTCAGTTTGTGTAATATTTGTGTAATAATTTTTCTGAGCAGTACAATATGGTTTAGTGTGGTTTGATTCTGTTTTCATTACAAAAGCTACCAATACAACCCAGCCATCCTGCACCATTCTTGGGCCCCCTTTATAGTAATAGGTCCATAGGACAATGCTGTGACATGGTACAGTATAGTATAATTATTATGTTTTCAATTTGGTTTTTTAGTCTTTTCTACACGTTATAAGGGCACTTTACAAAAAATGTAAATTCAGTCCAACCATACATATATTTCAGTTGATCGAAGTTATCAGTACAGTTAATTCCAGTCTATTATTCAAATTGATTTTAAAAAAAGTTTTTATGACAGCTCTTAACCTCAGCAGGGTGGTAGAGGGGCTCTATCTTCACTAAGAGATGATATACATCCTGGACTCTTCTGAGTCAGGAGCAGTTGGTTAGATATTCTTTGTCTATTTGCAAAGCAAATTTTAACTACAGCGCAAGAATCTATGACGTGGAGCTGTCGAGATGTTGGAGCCTTCAATTATGTTTTTGCTTTAAAAGACCATCAAGTATTACTTGTACTGGAAAATTTTGCCTCACATCAGATCCTGCACTGGCAGAAATCAGATTCTGCCTGTGCAGGATCTGGCAGAATTATTGTGTTGTTTTTTTCTGTGAAAGTTGTTTTCTGTGAAATTCATGGAGTGACCCCATTTGGAAGCCAAACAAACTTCAATTATATTTTTATGGCCTTTAAAAATTTAAATATAATACTTAATGTCCTTTTGAATAGAAACACAATGGATTTTAATGTGTTTGCTAGTTTGCCTCCAGACTTGAGACTAAATAGTATTGTTCCCAGTATAGAGCCTTGCTGAACTCCTCCTATGCTGTCAAGGTAGGTTCATTTGATATGGTCAATCTCTTTAGCTCATTTCTTGTTTTGATGTATAGGAGTCTATGCAGCACAGCTCTTGGCATACAAAGCAACATAATGTGAGTTTTATTTTTGGAGTTGAATGTTTCCAGTCCAAAAAAGAAACTTAAAATTTGTGGTTCAGAAAAGTACTTAAGTTGGAACGGTAAATGCTGAAATATATCTCCGAATCATTCATATTAAAAATGCGACATCCTGTCGTGAAGCATAAAATGTGACAGAAATATTATGATAGATGTGTAAAATACTTCTGTCCAAGAATAGGAACATGAAATCAGTCAGTTAAATGTGGCTCTGCCTCCTTCTGGATATGAGCTGAATATGAGCAAAGGGGAAATAGAAGGATAATATTGGTGGCAATCAGGGTCTGCTGGAATGGTTCGTGATAAAGAGCTAAAAATAGCTTCACTTGGACTCGGATCTTGGCTCTAGCCCCATTCTCCAGCACCTCCCTCTGCTCTCCTGTCCCACGCCTCCATCCTCCCTCCATCCTCTCTCCATCCTCTCCCCGTCCTTCCCCAGTTCCACCTTTCTCTGCGTGTCTCCATCCCTCCCTTGTTTCCAAATAGCACCTGCTCCCACACCTCCTCCTGCCAACTGGCTGATGTCATGCTTCGATTTCGGACAGACGTCCTCACGCCTAGTTCTGTTTGACTAAACGGCAGCCAGTCCAGAGATGACCAAGTGTACCCACACACAGACATGCTGCCTCCTGGGACATGTGTTGATCTCACGACACACGCTCCCGGCGTGACTGCTCATTTTCACTCTGAATTTTAAAGCAACACATTCATCTAGGTTAGGATTTAGCACTTTATTTTAAAGTTTTATTTTCATCTTCAGACTTTGAAGACCAACTCCATATTTATTATACAATTACAAACTGCTCCATCATATCTGATATTTTGAAACTTGCTGTCCTTCTCACATCGGTAATGTAAAGTTAATCTCTCGGAATAAATTTAGACTAATTCACTCTCAGCTATCTTTGAGATGCAAAGATGAACTTTTTTTGTCCTCAACCCATATGTCCTTTGTGACCTCTCATCTTTAGAGCATTGACCCCTGGCTTTATTATTGCCACATAGGTCCCTGTCTCTTCTAAACACACTTAACATTCTCCATCTGCATGCTTTTCCTGTCTGCATCCCTTCTGTTTGTCATGCTCCTTAAACTCAGAAGCTCTTTACTGGGAAACTTGGCTCAGGACCCTCTCCACTTCTGCTCCACTCGACACATGCCAGGATTAAAAGAGGAGACTTTGAGACTCTGTTTGTCTCACTGTATAGATGCTAAGAGACATGAGCAAACTCAGCAAATGCTTGGTTCAGTTTAGCTTTGTTGCTTTTTTTTTTTTACTATTTTGTTAGAGATGGACTAATTAGGATCTGGTGGACATTTTTTAATCACTTTTCTTTCTTTGTAAAACTTTGAGCTGATTTTTTTTTTCTTAACTACAAAGTATGAATCCTACATGCCTAAATAGAAACCAGATGGACTTGTTTTTTGAATATAGTTCATTCCTCACATAATGGTTTGGGGACTTCAGATCTTAAAAGATGATGTCAGATCAATAACACTAATTAAGAGACTAGTAAGTAATTATGTCATACAGATAAGTGGCAATTCTCTCAATTTGATCAGATGTTTCAGTCGTCTTTATTTGACAAACGACACTTATGACCTTATGAAAAGTTTGAAATTATGAGTCTGAAACTTCCAATGAATAGTAGGAATAAAAAAAATATTGAACAGCTGAAACAATCAATAAACCAGAGAAGAAGCCCAGTTCCTTTGTGCTTAAGCACTAATGAAGAACATGTTCTGGATGACTGGGAATCTACACCAAGGAAAGACATCAAAATATTTTTTTCCAGCATTTTTGTTGTGAAGGATGAATATATGAGAAAGTAATGCAATGTCATGCTGCATGTATATGTAAATGTACAGTTTTACTAATATTTCAAAAGAAAACCAAAATGATTTTTGAAGTATTAAACATGTTAAGTGATCATAAGCATCTTATATTAATAATTAGCATAGTTAGAAAGGTTGGCATTACAAACATAGCAATTGCTAAGTTTTAGGAAATGCTAAATGTTTGGAAATTTAGCATTTCCAAAAATGTTGAAATCCAACAGCGTTGACTTTAATACAACCAGCCTTCCTGTTATCTCCTAAATGTGTTGCTCTCGCTCATCCTGAATAAATGGCAGACATGAAACTACACTTTCCTTCTGAAAACTAACTTTGTTTTTAAATGGTTCATTGGTACAGATAATTGCTAACTTTGCCATCTACTGATAGGAAATAGGTTCTAATTTTGTATTTCCAACCAACTGCTAATATTTCCTGATGGATCAAGCTGGAAATCATCCACACTGGTCCATCTCTGTTTTCATTTTAACTTAAAAGGGAAGATTTTTGAGCAAACCATATATATATTATATATATATATATATATATATATATATATATATATATATATATATATATATATACATATATATATATATATATATATATATATATATATATATATATATACATATATACATATATATATATATATATATATATATATATATATATATATATATATATATACACACACACAAGTTTGGGTTAGAATAAACTCAGTTTCTTGCTAAACTTTATTTTATTCATCACAACTATATTTGAAGGGAAACAAAGGTAAGAGACGCACAACTGTATGACATAAAATATATCCACACAGCTGACAGGGGGCAGTGAACAGGCAAATGGATAAATCAAAAATCTTCCCTTTTAAGTTAAAATGAAAACAGAGATGGACCAGTGTGGATGATTTCCAGCTTGATCCATCAGGAAATATTAGCAGTTGGTTTGGAAATACAAATTAGAACCTATTTCCTATCAGTAGATGGCAAAGTTAGCAATTATCTGTACCAATGAACCATTTAAAAACAAAGTTAGTTTTCAGAAGGAAAGTGTAGTTTCATGTCTGCCATTTATTCAGGATGAGCGAGAGCAACACATTTAGAGATAACAGGAAGGCTGGTTGTATTAAAGTCAACGCTGTTGGATTTCAACATTTTTGGAAATGCTAAATTTCCAAAAATTTAGCATTTTTGGAAATGCTAAATTTCCAAAAATTTAGCATTTTTATAATGCTAAAAATGCTAAATTTTTAGCATTTTATATATATATATATATATATAATTCTTTACTGTTGTGTGTTGCTCAGAACCCTTTC
The DNA here is from genome assembly GCF_027474105.1 of Poeciliopsis prolifica. Lineage (NCBI taxonomy): Eukaryota > Metazoa > Chordata > Actinopteri > Cyprinodontiformes > Poeciliidae > Poeciliopsis > Poeciliopsis prolifica. Next base: position 996,120 of record NW_026562398.1, read on the forward strand.
TTTAGAGCAGCTACAGTAGATCTTTGCTTATATGTTTTGCAGCTGTGAGGTCAGGGAGGCCAGATCATGTGTCCTGACATGATTAACGTATTTTTAAGCAGAGGAAGGAGCAGAGTGAATGACAGTAAGTGAGCAGCAGAGTAAGTTGAAGCCCTCGACGTTATGGAGCCTGTAAGGCATACGTGTCTTGAGCCTGCTAGTAAAGCATTTTGACCCCCTCATTACTGGCAATTTAGAGGATCAGGGTTCCCTAAAACAACTTGTCTGTTTGCTTGACTTCTGCTTGCAGTCACGAGGTAGCAGCTTAGAATCAGGTCTGTCTGGCGGACTCTGGAGCCAAGTGCCACTTCCATCCTCTGTAATCCTCACACGGCGGGAACCGAGAGCTTGCAACATCAACAACGGCCGAGGACTTTTGTTTAAGAGGAGGAACCGTGAATCACAGCACATCTTCCTCTGTCTTTGTCTCAGTCTGTTTGCCTTTTATCTGTCTCTGCCTCTTGGAGATATATATCCACATTCACATTTATTTGCGGCCAGGCACAGTCTGAAATTCCTTCAAAACCACAGTCATCTTTGTTCACCCACACCCATTCTAATAGCTTCTCATAGGCTGACTTATGTATGCAGGCAAACACACACACACATGCACACACACACATTAAATGAACCCTTTTATTTTAGGGAACTGAAAGAAGGCCTTCCTTATAGACTTGTTTTTTTCTTTTTTGCTGTAAGAGATGTCTTGCATGCATGTGAAAGCTGTCTCTGAGTTTTTAATGTTTTTAAATATACAAGTATAATCTCTTTACACACAAACATTTAGTCACAGATCGCTAGTTTGAGTCACTTTTAGAATTTGAATACTGCTTTGAACATATTTTAGAACTTGAATTTAGTTTGCTAATGATTTGGAGTCATGCATGTACAGATTCACAGATCTGTAGACTGTTGACCTTTCACCAGATTTTTCCCCCAAAGCAATGGAGTGCTTCAGATCTTGTAGCGTTACAATGGGCAACATTGTGATAGATTTTATTTAGGTTTATCTCATTAAAAGAGTGTGAATACGTGATCATCCAGTTTGCCCTTTTTTGGTTATGTTTCAGTCTGTTAAGACCAGGTTTGTTTTGTTTTTTTCTCCACTCTGCAGTTAAATGCTAGATTTGTATTGATCAATGCCTTTAAGTCCCAATGAAACACACTGCATTTGTGTAAAATGATGGACTGTGAATAATTTTGCAAGCCACCGCAAAGTTAGTTTGCATTACCTCACTTTTTTCATCAGTTGGCTGCTATTTTTGGTATTCTGGCTGATGTGCAACCAGATGTGATATGATGCCCCGCTCGTCTATTTTTACACAGCAAAAGTTGGCATCAGCAAATATCTGAGTAGTGATTTACTGCTTATGCCACCAACAAAAGTACAAGAGAGAGGATAATCTATTTATTTTTTACAAAAATAAGAACTGATACGAAAACAACACCTACTCTGGCAACTAGCTGGATCCAGTTTGTGCCTTTTCTACTGCTTATGTATCATCAGTCCTGTCTGCTGACCCTTCCTGTCGCTCTGCTTGACCTCTGTTCTTTCTTTCGTCACACCATTAACACTTTGTCATTCTTTCCATTAGTTCACACATCTTATTTCCTTTTCTGGATCTGGCAGCGTGACTGCACACTTGGTTCTGTGAGAACCGCAAGAAAAGTGCTGAGTGAATTTCTCTAAAATTTTTCCACCGAAACTCCGCTGGTGAGGTCCACCATCGTTGAGTTTCGATGTGTTAATGGGGCTGAGTTTCGATGTGTTAATGGGGCTTCTCTGACTGTCCCTCGGACTTGATGTGAGTCAGGCTAAGAAAAAGGAAGAGGTGAAAAAAAAAATAGACGACTTGAGGCAGCAGACATTGTCATCCCTTCGTTTGGTTCCGATAAATGACAGCTCGGTGTTATAGCATGTTAACCAATATTTTGAAAATTAACAGGAAAATAAAAAACTACACAAAAACTTAAAGGACAAAGATAGAAGTTAACATAAATAGAAATATTATGGTCTCCAAACAAACATGCAAATATTTAAATAGCAGTTATTCTTTTCTAGTTTTAGTGAAGATGAGATTTTAACAAAATCAGATGCCATAAAACACTTTTTCAAAAGTATGAACAATGTGAACACAAAAAGAGACCATACTCAGATAAGATGCATTATTTCCCCCAAAAAACTCTTTACTCTTTCTGCTTACTTATGTGTCCCCACATTTGTTAAGAAATCCCAAAACAAACAAACAAAATTATCAGAGTATATCAGCTATATTGTTATCGTCCTCAACTGTCTCTCAGAGACAGCAGAACAGGTAGGAGGTGCATTTTACCAAAAGTTAAAACTTATGTACAGAAAAAGAACTGTGCTGTTCAGTGCAATAAAGCGCTGGAATTTAATGCCAACTGCAGTAAAAATGTTAAAGTGCTAAGAAAACAATACTTAAGTAAACTGTAAACAATATAAGTCCCTGGTTATAAACTGAATATATTGTACTACAGTTAATTATGTGTTAACTTAAAATTACATGCACTCTCCCTTGTTGTCTTCCTTGTCTTTTTAACATTTTTTATTTTATTATTAAAAACTGTTCTAGTGATGTAATTTGTGTAACGCGTGAACCGCGGCGGCACTGCGGGATCTTATAGCACATATAGGCTTCTTCGATGTGTGCTGCTCTAAAATAGGTGACGACATCACCTTTCAGACCGACTGGAAGTCTTGGAAAGGTCAAGCATTACCTCAGTGGCTGGGTAATCACTCATAGTTCATTCTGCTGCAGAAATGTTCAGTGTAGCACACTTCCACTGCCAGACAATATTTACAACCTGTTTCAACAGCTCCAGTTTGTAGTAATTTTATTTTATTTTCAATAAGATCTCCCCAATTTCATGGGTTTTAGGCTGAATTATACATCAGCTGCAGTTGGTCTTCTGTGTGACTTTGCGTAGAAAAGGGGTTTAATGACCGAGAGAGAATTTGCCTCACATAAACAACAGCTGGAGGATATATGAGTTGTAACTTGCATAATACAAGTGTTACATTATTAGTTATGTGATGCCTTGGAAAGAAATTTGATACTTATTTTTAGTTAACTCACTTACAAGTGGAATGAGCACAACATGCATTAGCTTTTGCTGTTAGCCTGACCAAAGTGAACTGAAATAAAACGTGTGACTCACATATGGGTTTTGTTACGAGCTTTTCACAGAAGATGAGACAAAAACTGTCTCATGGATTACCAGAAACAAGACGCGATTCTGTTTATTTCTTTCTACTCTTTTGTTCATTGCGTTTCCAGTTGACCATGTTTCTGTGTTTGAAAAGTGACAGAACAAGAAGAAGCAAATGAAAAACAGCAATTGCACCTCCTGCATTTCTCACTGCTATTTTGTTTAATGAATGACAAAACAAGATGAATTAAAACTGACAAAAATAATTTTACACAGCTTGTTCTTGTTCTCTATTCATGTGCCTTACTGTAGTAACTGAGTGTTCGCTTAGTCACGATATGGCCATTTGCATAACGCAGATTTTCACTGTGTAATGCTTTCAATATGCTGAATCAACTTAAATGTTCAGAGTTGCACTTCCAGTTTTCCTTTCATACATATATATGTATTAGATTCTAAAAGAGCCTATGTCATTGTCTCATTGTGTTTCCAGAATTCATCAACAGGATGCAGAAGTCAAGAAGGAAAGTTGTTGCTAAATTCTGCAAAATCTCTAAGCTGCTGAGTAACTTCCCATTTAATCTGAGGTCACTGGATCAACAGAGAGGACACGAATCCTCTGTTTAGAATTTGTGCATTTTTCTTTGCATTCCCTCCTGTCTTTTCAGTCTCATTCTTTTCTCTGTCTTGACAGTACAGTAGAACAGAGGGGTTGGTAATTACTTTGTGCTTCTAACCTAAAATAACCCAACTGGCCCAATTACAGGCTGGGCTTCATTACATAGCCATGCAGAAGTGGATGAAAAATACTAGATCATGTAAAACAAAGCGGGAAAGCCGAGATGGAAGGAAGAGCAACATTTCGATCGCAGGTGTTTGCTTAACTACACGGTTGGGAGCCTCCAGGTGGCAAAGCTTAACATGGCGCTCACTCCTTCCTGCTCTGCTCTTGAAATATTACACATTTAATTTGGTTTAATTTCTAGTTCTTCCAGTTTTGTTTTATTTTATTGCTGTTTTTTTTATTATTATTATTTAACAGTTACATCTTTCCTTGTTTTGTGTTTAAATATTTCCCCCCAAAATGTCACTCTCAGTCATTCAAAAAGGCATTTTCCTTTTTTGAACCCTGGCCTCTGGGGTGGTCAGGGCTGGGTCAAGTTGGGTCCGTGCCAGAGAAGCCTGTTTATGTAACACTCTTCAAAGGGAGCCAGTGAAAGAGGGCACTGTACAAGGCACTGGAAGTGTAAATGTCTAACTGTTGCTGCCATAACACATGACATACTTAAAGACAGCAAAAAAAAAAAAAAAAAAAAAAAAAAAAAAACTAAATAAAATAATCTATTAAAACATTTGACATCGGAACTCTATCGAGCATTTGAAATCCAGCTAAACTTTTAAAGGTTTAAAACAAAGTAACGTTGAGGAGCCACTTAAAAATACAAGTTTAAACTTAAACATTCCTAAAAACCCACAGTGTTCTGGTCTAGATATGATGATGTTTGACTTGCTGAAATGGTTAGGCACCATCTCCAAAATTAGACTAACTTCTTTTTTTTTTCCCTGGACTGGCCACAGCTTGGCATTAAAGTCCTGTTCGCTCTTCCTGTGGAAATGCATATATTTATACATCTCTCACTGTGTTCACAACAGTTTATACATGACCATTTAGATGAGTGTGTCTAGAGATTGTAAACTTTGTCAACATATTTTTTTCAAAAGTGCTTTCTTTTACTTTGTAATCTGTCCTTTATGATTATGCAGCTAATCCAGGATAGTCTGAGTTAAACATGCAAAACAGAACTAAATCTGTTCATTCACTTTATGTTCATTTTCGAAAGAAATTAAAATGTAGGGTAGCTTAAAAGGTAGGCTAACAAACTGATAACATGAGAGCTGCAGGTTACTTTGCCTCTTTGCCTTTTCACATGCCCTGTGGTGACGAGGGAAAAAGACAGAGCAGTGATACTCATTAATTATAAAATGCACCTAATGCTTTAACAGGAAACATGATTTTGAATTCATACTCATTCAGAAATAGAAACTTAAGCCATAAGCAATTTGTGAAATCAGCCTCTAATAATAAAACTTCTTGTTTGATTTGACCTTGAGTTTACGTCTGATTCTTCAAAAACTGAGTTTGACTACTGTGACAAGAATTGCATAACCATAAACCTGAATAACCAAATGCGATATCTTTGATTTTATGAAGCACCTTTGATTTTAATCAAGTCTTTTTTTATGCTTTATGTGTTTTTTGCTTGCCCATTATCTTGCTTTCCACATCATTATATGTTGCTATACTGATGTAAACATTGTCCATATAAAACATCTTTGCCTATGTGCTAGATGTGATACGTCATACTTTTTGCTTTAGATCATTTTTAAAGCATTGAGGTTCTAAAAATAAATATTTCATGCTCTTATTTTGGTCTTGTTTTTCACAGGTTTTTTTGTGAGTCGCAGCCCGTGTGAACAGACATGACAGAACAGGCTCCTGGAATCTGTTACAGAGCTTAAGGAAGTTTCTTGAAAAATATGATTTAATGGTGTGCTACCAATTGATCCCTGTTGTAGGTGTGAAGAATAAGAAATGTCTAAATAGTTATTAGTAAATGAAAAAGAAGCAGGGGGTAGCCGTTTAATGGGGTGGGATAGCAGAAAAGGAGAGGGTGCACTGTGAGTATGTTACAGTGCCTGGCACAGCTTGGTCTAGTTAGGCTCTAGGCCTCTCTGTGGGAGCCAAGACTTCTCTCTAGGCACTGCCAATTCCCTGTGGTGTTGTAGCTACATGTTCAATTATGCTTTTGAGCTTGCCTGCCTTTACGTACGCCTCATAGGAAAACACCCCTAGCCTCTCTGCATGTGTACCAGTGTTTGTGGGGAACAAGGATTAATGAAGAGTTCATGCTGCTGCTGCTTTAAATACAGAACATTTCATTTGGTGAATAAAATTGATCGCTACATGTTATGGCTCCTGCACGACCATTTACTTACAATAAAAATATAATGTTTATATTCGGCGAGCACAGGATTACAGATTGCATCTAATAAATTGTTGCAAATGTCCTTTTTATTCCTCTGGGAATGAAAAGGGCATTCAAGAAAGTCCATATTGCAGAATTCTCATTAATGCACAGCTTGTTGGTATAATAGCAAATAAACTTTTACAGAATAGTTGTCTTGTGCCTTTAGCAGTTCGAGAGAACATCCGTAATCTCTTGAAATGCACATGTTGACAGCGTCATTAACCATGGATGCATATGTCTGCGTGTGTGTCTGCACGAGTGGATGCATTCCTGTGGGCACGTAAGTGTGTGCACGTGTGCGGTGGCATGCTGGCTTGCTTATATGAAGGGATCCTTAAGTAGGGAGAGCAATTATCACTGCCAATAAAACTACAACAAACAATCATTGTTTTGGAGCTAACCTTGTTGTACCACACCCCTCCATAAACCTTATTTCATCAGGAAGACTGACATGGAGAATGTGCTGTGCTGTGCTGCCTAAGCACTCTCTCTAAACAGCATTTATGGATTCTGCATGGTGCTTGCCGTTGTACGTGTCTGAGTACCTCCATATGTACTATGGTTACTGCACGTACTGTACAAACTGTACACAAATACTTTATTAGCAGTGTGGATGTACAGTGCATTTCTACCCTTTGAGTCTCTATTTTAAGTTACAATGCCCCAAATTATTGTTTATTGGGATATTATGTTATAAAGGTTGTACGTATTTCTGAAGGAGGGGGAAACGGATGTGTGACTTTTACAACTATAAATATCTGAAAGATTTGGTGTGTATTTGGACTTCCTGAGTCAATTCTTTGTGGGTCATTTGTGTTTTCTGACAATAACAGCTGCAACTCTTAGGACTATGTTTGTACTAGCTATAGCCGTAGCTTAACCTCACTAAAACTTGATGGGGAACATCTCTACCCAAATTTCCCATTGGATTTAAGTCTGGACTTTGACTGGGCCATTCTAACATGTGGATATACTGTGTTCTAATCCATTGCATTTTGCCACTGGCTGTATGTTTAGGATCTATTCTAAAGATTTTGACTCAGTTTAACAGGGTTTTGTTTTCTCAATGATTGCTTTGTAATTAGCTCTTTCTATTCTCCATTAGACCTTTACCAGCAAATCCCTCCTAAACACTTTTCACACAGCAGGATGCTGCCACCACTGTGGCGTGCTACATGGTGAGGATATTGTGTTCGGGGTGATGTGCAGAGTTTTCTGCTACATTTTTACAATTGACACATTTTTTTTCAGAAAGTTTATCTTTTTCTCTCATCTGATCAGAACATCTTTCACTTATTTGCTGCGTGTCTTAAATTAACTTTTGAACAGGTCTGCTCAGAGTACCGGTCAGCTTGACTCCCCCATTAGAACTTTTTTTTTTTTTTTTCACCATTATTTTTCTATTTTTTAGAAGTTCGAGCCTGATCTTACCCACAGTTCCCATCTTAAAAAATGGGCCTTTCCTCTAAGCCTTCAAAATTGTAGGTGGGTGGTAACTTTTAAAATACTGTATGATGAGCTATTTTATAGCATTTCTGAAGATTAAAGTGTTTGGAGTTTGGAGTCCTAAATAACAGTGCTGAAAAAAACAGGTGAGAGTCATTACTCATTGAGAGGCACTAAATGTAAAAATGTCTTGTTAGGCATTTGTATAGAAGATGTTCAGATATTAGTCACTCTGAAATAAGGACAAGTTGGTTTTGTCCCCTTCATAAAAGCTGATCTTGAAGCTATTTTCAAGAAATGCAGCTTGGACCAAATAATTACAGGCCTGTTTCTAAATTACCTTTTCCCTCAAAAATCTTGTAAAGAGTTCTTTCTGGAACAACACAAACGTTTTGATACATACCCACCTGTTTTTTGTAAAATGCATTCAACTGGAACTGGTTTGCCTAAGGTGTGCATTGATATCATGGTGAGTTTATGACTTTAGTTTTGTTAGCCTTATCACCTGCGTTTGACACTGTCAACATCACTTTCTTAATTAACAAAGTTCATAGTTTGATAGCGATCAAACTATGACAGCGATCATAGTTTGATCGCTGTCATTCTTTTGGTTTCAGACACAAGCTTCACCGTAAACATAAACCAGTAAATCAGTAGTACCAGTAAACCCCCAGTACTACTGATCTAGTACTGGGGGTTTATTCTCACCTTCTGCTGTTGTTCCCAGTGTCAGTGTAATGTTGTTTTAGGAACGGGTTCAACTAAAATCAGTACAGATGGTATACACTGTAAACAACTTTTGTTTTTGTAATTTTCACTCATATGAATGCATGTTTTATTCTTTCATTCTTCCTCCATGTCTAAATTCATAAATGGCTAGAAACCTTTCAAAACTAAATTTGAGTTTACACACTATGCTTCTTTTTCCATAAGAATATTTATTGAGGGAAAAACCCCCAAAGAAAAACAAGCAGATTTCTAAAGTTGAAATTGCCCATAAGTACGGCTAGCAAATGTATTTGCACCTTTGCTTTTCAACCTCTGCCCACCTGCTGGAGTGCACCTGCTATTACATCAAGAAAACAACACATCTACCTGTCTGCTTTAAAATCTTTAATATTTGGTGTATGATTCCTAAATGATCATACATATAAATATGTACGATGGTATGCATATTAATATGTGTGTATGTCTATGTGTGTGTGTGTATGTGGGTGCACTTTTTGTTGCGTATCCCTATAGGCCGCTGTGTTGTTTAGGACTTCATTTCCCCTGTAAGCCCAGTCACTAGGGAGCTACATCTGTAAACATGCCTGGAGAAGCCTGCCTCATGTATGTTTATGTGTACTCATTTGAACATGAAGTCTCAAGAGGTAATTTCACTCAGTTTGTTTTTCCTCTTGAACAACATGCAGTATCCAACTAATGTGTGCATAAGTTGGGGAGAGACAGAGGGTAGTTTGACTGCCTTGAAGCGAAATGTTTACAGAAAAAACAAACATGGCGAAGATATCTTATGGAATTTTATTTTTTAAATGATGAAAGAAAAAAAGAGGAAATCAAAACTCCTCTGGGAACATTTATAGGAATAAACATGGCAGGTTCATCTAAAAAGCATTACTGGCGACGTATAGGTCAACATGTTCAGGATAGAGTGAATCACTTCCGATCGGTGGTCTGTTCAGCTCGCAGCCTTTTATGAAGAGAACCCACATATGCCTCCAAGGTATTCTGTGTCAGTGCATGCTTGAAGTGTTGAACTGGGCTCCTGCCGCTTTGTTTGGAGCAGTCCAATCAAGCGTGCGGGATATGGAAACAAACTGACATCAAAGACAAGACACTGCCACCATTCACAGTCATGGCCTACTTATTGCTGGCTAACTGTATCCCTGTCTCTGTTCGTTTTTCATTCGCTGTCCTGCTTTTCCTCTTGCAGACTTTCTTCAAACACTTCATCAAACTGTGTCAATGAAAATAGTGAGAGTTAACCCAAACTTGCATAAAGAATTATTTTAATTTGTGTATCAGCATGATTCTTGTCCTCTGTCGATAGAAGCAAACTTGAGGCTGCTCTCTTCCTGCAGTCAGTTGAATTTTCAGTGCACATCAGAAGGAGAGGATGGCCCTGGTGACCCATTGTGTCATAGTTGTGCAGCGGCACATGGCCAAGCACCAGCAGACTCCACCTCCTACTGGTCTATGCCCCGGCCCAATGCACGCCTCACTTGACTGCTTTTACTGGAAGATTGACTGAGTGAAACATATAGTGGGCCTATTTACATGCATCTTGTGAACAAAAGTGTTTATTTAGTAGAAAATACAGCACCACAAAACATTTTCATTCTCTCGCTTATGTATTCATTTTTATTTTTAGAGCAGACGTCAATGTTTCAGGTCGTAAATTTTATTTTAACACCAGACAAAGATGACCAGATGAAGTATAAAGCAATTTTCAACTCATGTTTTTTTAGTCGAGGAGCGTTTACCAAACTGTGATCCATTGTTTTAAAAAAAAATGTTTGCCCCCTCGCTTGCAAAACCATAAATCAACTGTAATTGACCATAATTTTTGTTCAATTTCAATAGTCACAGCAAGATTTGATTACTTCCAGATGGGTAGAATCAAGAATTGTATTCAAGCAAAACCTTTCTTGATGACATGAAGTAGACTAAAAGATCAAGAAAAAAAAAAACAAAACACCACATCTTGCCCTGCATCTGCATAAATTCAAGAACAGATGAGAAACTATGTCACTGACATCTATCAGTCTGAAAAGGCCTTAGGACTCCATCAATCCATTGTTAGTCTTTAATCACATGTAGAGAAAACACTACACAATGCATACCTACCACTCACAAACAATGCCACAAAAGAACCAAGACTAACATGTAAAACAATGCACGCCTCACTTGACTTAGTTAAGGTCAGTGTTCATAATTTATCGACCAAAATAGACGATGCAAAATGGCTCTTCATGGGAGACATCCAAGGCTCAACTCCTTATGAAAAGAACATATCTAACAATCTCACATTTGTCAGAAAATATCCTGATGATTCCCAAAGACCTTCAGACTTTTTCATTCTGTGGAATAACGAGACAAACAAGGAGCTTTTTGGATGGTCTGTATCCTGTAACATCTGGTATAAAACCAACACAGAAATTCAGAAAATCCGGAACAAGAACATTTGTCCTTCAGTTCTTGATCATAAGCTTAAGCATGCTTGGGTATTTGGCGGGCAAGGATCCAAAGAACACCAGCAACGCCGAGCTTTTTGAATTCATAAACCAAATATAATTGAGGTGCTCTTGCATAACCTTAAACAGGTAATCCAAACTCAAAAACTTTCTTTTGACCCTGAATTAAAATAGTTCAGCAAGGAAGAGTGTGTGAAAAATCTTCCACATCTATGCAAAACCCATATACATATCATTGGTGTAAAAGGCTTACTGGCAAAGTTTATTGCCTAAAGTTGGGTAATTTTTATTATTAGATAAGGCACTTATTTTGAAAATAAACTAATATGTAAAAAGCTGATTTATTAAGTTATTTACTGCAGTGTTAAGTAAATCAGTAAAAACTTTTCATTTGAGTGGTTTTCAGTGTGTTTTATTTTTAATAATTCATGATACAGTCCTCTGTTAAGTCAGTGGTCATGACTTTTACCGATCAGTGACTAAATGGTGAAGTTTTGATTGATAGAGCTGCGTGATAGCTGGTTCCTCTCAGACTAGAAAATGTCTTTTTTTAGGTCATAGCTTTAACAAGCCGATAAAAACAGATCTATAAATTAACTTTGGCCAAAGGCCATGCAAACACCAATAGAAGGGGAAACTTCCTGTAACAGCTGTCATAGCTTTTAAAAAGATTCTGTGGTCTAAAATACCTTGCAACGAATAAACTGTGGTTTGAGCCACTCATATTAAACTCAAATCTTAAAGTAAAACAAAAAAAAAACCCTCTGTGATATGTGCTTTGAGGCATTAGATAAACTTTGGTATTGGTTTGGTTTCATTGCATGAAGACGCATCATTAGGTAGTACAACATGTTTTTTTTAAATAAAGCTTAATGTTTTGTTAAAGTGAAGATAGAGGTTCGTATCAAAAGGGAAATAAGGAACAGAAACACATGAGAACTTCTTGTCAGTTGTTTAAATCATTCTTCCTTTTGTCATCCTGAGGAAGGGGAACTGGGTAAGAAACCGTTAATGAGTCTCCTAACGATGAGTAAATAATCTGTATCACTCTGTCTGAGTCTGTCTCTGTCTGTGTAGGTCGGCCCGTGGTGGAGTCGTGCAGGCTGTTGCTCTCTGCACAGCATTAGAGAGGAGGTGAGCAGGGCGACACACATACTCCCGGATTGCTCGGACTGTTCCCACAACAGGGCCGGCATTGCACTGTTTATTTAACCATTAGCGTGGGGGAGGGGAGCCCAGAGCTGGCTCAGCGGAGGGAACATATTAGCAAATGTTTTACTTTAAACAGAAGCACTTCGGCAGACGGCGAAAAGTTGTGAAACGTAATGCTTTACCTTCATATTATCAGGATGGAAAAATAACTTATTAATAGTTAATTTTTAGATGAAGTGGATAAAGAAGCGCATAAAATTATGTCATAGTTGTATTAATAGCGACCCAAGCAAAACATGACTTTCTTAAGGTCTCAGACTGACATGTCAATAATCAACGTTGATCAACGTATGTAGGTCTCCACCTGTTTCATTGTTGTTCAGGCTGCGTATGTAGCTTACAGTTGGTTCTATATATATATATATATATATATATATATATATATATATATATATATATATATATATATATATATATATATATATATATATATATATAATGTTGAGACTTAATTATGTCATTAACCATGGGCTTGTAAGGTTAGTGCCTTAAAGAAAAGCTTCTTTTGGAGGAATAAGTTGATTCATGTCATTCAATATGTTATCTTTTGTTTCATTTGACAGTTCTTTATATCCCATGTAAAACACTGAACCTTTACTCAGAATGTTTAGGAAGAAGATCATGATGATGACAGGAACTGGGAAGTACAGAGATGTGTAATCACACTGGCTGGGTGACATTAAAGAGCCACAGGCCAGCGCTGACAAACACATCATCTACTGACTCTATAAATCTATAGGATGTCTATGTGTCCCTCTCAGGCTGACTCCAAACACGTGCACTTAAAGCTAAGTATGTTTAAGGGTTTGAGCACTGCCACTGGGCTTTCTCAGGATGAATAATAACTCCTGGCCTGTCAAAGCAGAGTGTGAGCCATCCAAAAACCTGTCAACAGCCCACTTACCCTAAAACCTGTGCCACTACGGTCTGTGCTTACGGGATCTTTGCAGGCTGTCTTCCCGACACAGTTTAGCTGACACATGCTGCTACAGCTCCTGGAATCACACACAAACCTCTATGTATTGGTCTGCGATAACAATTTGTTTCACTATTTTCATCAAAGTCTATTGTTTGGTTTGGAACTGAAACTGTGCAAGTATTCCAACACACTCCAACAGTGGTAAAGTGTATGTGTTGTCGATGTTATTGTTAAGATATGTTGTGTTGTCAGATTTAAGTGACGATGCCCATGTTGTTCAGTTTTTTTGGTCTCTGCAACAATGGCGTCTGCCGGCTCATCCGGAACACCTGAACTGTCAAAAAGCAGATTCCCCTGCACATATTTCATTTATTAATGTTGATGCCTTTCTGAAAATTGATTTAAAAAAAAAAGATTTAAAACTTGTAGAGTATTCTGATTAATTCAAAATGCTACTTGGTTAATAGTTCATTGTCACTATTTTCATGCAGGAATCTAGAACAAGCAACACTTGTTGCCATGGCTGAGCAGAGTGACTTCTCCATTCACTCTGTTTCTATGATGATATGATGGATCATAAATGTACCTTATTACAAATTTTATAATAAGTTCAAGTTTAAAAAGTTGTGTGTTTTGAAGCCAGCTTGGAATTTAATATTTTTCTTTCTGACAGTAGCACATTATGAATGTTATGAATTTTGCATAACCCTTGTTTGATAGGAACATTTAGCATCTGTATTATGATCTTTTCAGAACATTTAGTTCAGCCTAAAAATGCTCAGTGTTGTGATTTTTATTTTAATGCATCATACTTACCCCATGCAAATATGTATTTTATTTGAAGGAAACTAGTACAAATAGATCAACACTGGGTTAATGTTGAGTTTCTCAATAAATCAAACAAGAAGTCCTTTTATGTGAGCAACTGTTCAAAACATCCACAGTTATTATATGTTACATTTTATAAACTTTTATTTTACTTTATTTTATTTTACTTTATTTCAGGAGTTGCAAGATTATTAATAAACCATGGTCTGACTAAACATAGCTTTTAAGAGCAGAAACATAGCTTGTCTAAACAGTACAGATGTTGCAAAGAAATATACTACAAATTACAACTGTGTTATTTTAAGTTCTTATAAGTTCAACAATAACAATATAACTATGTTGAACTATTTCCAAACCCATGTCCTCCTTCCCTTTTCCTATCTTTTTTTTCACCTCACTATTGTCCCAGTGGCAACTTTGAGCCCTCTTTGAAAATGTGAACTGAGAGAGAAGTTAATCTCCTACACATCCACAGAGCGATGCCTGTAACTCAATTCAGTATGCTTTGTGGGAGGCCAATATGTCCTCATCTCAAAAAAATTAAATACAACTTGTCCACTTATGAGGAATAAGATTAAAACCCAGTTATTAAACCTTGTAATGAACAGAGAGGCATGAAGGATCTCCATGCACGGCCGCGAGAGGGTTAGAAGGCGAGGATGTGTATCTGTTTGTGCCTGTGGTGTGCATTAGTCACAATGTGTGTATGCGTGTGTAGGGCGGGTGCTTAAGATTCCCAAGCAGGCGTTATTGGAGATGATTACTCTCATAAAACCTCTGCTCTCCAAATTACCTCCCTGCTTCCATTTGCAGTCTAAACACACTTAATCAAGCGCAGGTGTGTCTTGATGCATTTACAGACGCCTCGCTGTCAGACTGTCCTCAACAGCTACACAACAGGATGCGTTTCGCTCCCTTTTTCCATCCTCACTCCACAAGCAAATCTGGAGAATGACAGATATGAATGAAAAACATGCAAGTGAATAAATGTTTCACTTATTAGCTTTCTTTGACTTTCTCTCCTAATCTTCTCCTCATCATTCTCTCTCTCTTCCACCCCCACCCCCTCCACCCTTGGTCCAGTATCTTAGCACACCGGCTGAGCTGGAGATCCGTGGGTTAATACGGTTACCGAGGATAACAATCTCCTCCAGCATCGCTTCATGATAGATGGCCGCTCTGTGTGTACGCGCTGAGTGATTGAGCAAGTGGGTGAGTGAGTGAGAGATAAAGTAAGCGGGCGACTGTGTTAAAAAATGTGTGTGCGGTCCCCGAGCGGGAGTGTGAAAGCGAAGGGGAGCCATGGTATCCGTCAGAGGAGAACAATGGCTTTTAAATGAATCTGGGAGCTCGTAAATCACACAAAGAGAGAGCCCAAATGCAGCGCTGATTGCCTGGACGTCAGAGTCAGCGGACGACAGGAAGGAACGAATGAACAAGAGGCCCAGTGAGACACCTTGTTAACGCCCGAACAAAACGCCTCCATTAGGAGCCGATGGCCTACTTATGCAAATGAATCCACATAAGCACACATTCTTGTCTCAAAGTTCTGTCCTTGGGAGGCAGACTTAGTTAGTCAGTCAGGACAAATGTAAATAAATCAAAGGACACAGTACTTTTTCATTATATATTGGCTGATTTGAGGTAAAGAGAATGTGAAGTGGGCCTTGTCAGGTATACCTGCATTCTGTTTCCCAACCCTAAAGTGGAAGACAAAGGTATTTCCTCGCTTGCCTATCATGTTTTTGTCTTTATCGCATATGGTTTAATTGGTTTGATAACGATGTAATTTCACTGTCTTTTGTCATGTCTGTAGCTGTTAGTGTATGTGTTAATGCTAAGCAGTTGTAAATCATTAGAGTCAGACTTCATTATGGTTTAACACAAGTGTTGCCACAGACAGAGAGATGAGTGGTAGGCAGTGTGTAATTACAGGTATGTGGGGGGGAAAACATGCAATTAGAGATGTAGAGGCGGCCGTTTGCATTTTCTCCTCCAGCTCTTGGACTCTGAGTGCTTGTTTAGGTTGCCTTGCCTCCAGTGATGAAAACTTTCTGATGTATGTTCAGAAAGTTTTCAGTGGACAGGTCAGTTTCCACTTTAAAATGTAAGCATCACATATTTCTGCAACCAGTAAAGGTTTAATCTTAGTATTTCTTGTGATTTTTTTCCCCCCCTTTAAATGTAGTGTGTCCCTAGCATGGTCAGTGCCAAGAAGGAGTGTAATCCAAGCATTAAATTGTGTGCATTTCTCATAATACTTGATCCCTTGACGTTAACGCTTACCCTCTCCTTTTGTCCTTAAGACAGCCTATGGTTGCCTTGTGACATTTCACAGAGTTACTGAGACACTACCAAAGGTCATTATTCTTTTCTCACTTTTTTGCCTGCTGCTGGAGATCAGAGGGCCCTGTGAATTGAATGGGAGCCTCATTTCTGCCCCAGGGCAGCTGTGGTTACAGTGTAGCTTACCACCACGAGTGTGTGAGTTTGTATATGAATTTGAGTGACTGATTGCAACGCAATGCGCTTTGGAGCCCTCAGATTTGATTAAATGCTATTTACAGACCGTTTACCATTTCTATTTGTTTAGATCCATGTGGCAGATTTTAGTGTTATTGACTCTGGCTCCACAGCTTGAGCTCTTCCCAGTACAGCCAAAATATATGTGGTACACTTTCCATGGCGTGCAGTACTCACTATAAATGCCACATACGTATGCTAAGTGGTATCATCTCGACAGTTGCATGGCATTCCTCATAAATGCAATGCTGAAAGTGGTTTGCAACAATGTGATTTTAAAACAAACCACGACAAAGAAGTTATAGAAGCAATGAAGCACAAACCAGTTATTAAGTGTCACATCATCTCTTTAGCCTGGGTGCTAACAAGTGGAAAAGGCAATGTAATTTTAATCATTTCAAGCATGTAGACAAAATCAGAAGTAACCTACATAAAATGTGTTCATTTTATATGGAGTAACTTTTTTAAGTAGTCAAACTTTACAATGTCAATTTCCATAAAAAATATATTAAAAAAATAATTTTAGATGTCTGTTGTTCCGCAGTACTGGATTTTATTTGTAACAGGTTCTTTACATGATTAACGGATCACATCTTGAGCCTTTCCCAGGCTGTGTGTGTACTGTTGCAGGCAGAAACCAACTGGCAGTGACCTGAGGTCACTGTTAGGCTTAAGGTCAGGTCAACACATTTGGCCACCCAGAGCAGATCAACTGATGAGTCAAGTTGGAGGTGAGAGGTCAAGGGTCAGGACATTCTGGTTAGCTCCTTTACTTTCACCTGTCTGTTGCGAGGGGCAAGAAACAACAGAAATAGAGATGAGAGAAATGTGTGAAAACGAAGACACAGAATGAAGACACAGGTGTCTTTATTTTTGTGATCTTAACTTTCTCTTGGATTCAGTGAGATTTTTAGCACGGCGCTGGCAATGGTTTCTTAAGTTCCAGAGCTTGTGTTCTGTCTTCTGTAATGTTTCTGCCTCTTCTCTCACCACTATAACAATAAAAGCGTTGGCTGATTGGGACTTTGACGATGTAACTCAGAACAGCCACCCAGACAGTGAGGTTGGTTAGACTGGTTTCTGTGGTCAGACTGTTTGGCTGGGGGCAGAAAAAAAACAACAACCTTCCTTTAGATAAACCTAGCTTTGCCGCAAGTGTCATTCCCACACATGCACAGTGTATGGACACACAAACACACACACCTGCTTTGAATAAACAATGGTGCAACAAGATTGCAGAGGAAAATGAAACATGCATTGCTCATTATTTTGGGGGGTGGGGGGGAGGTGGGGGAGAAATCAGATAGATCTGGCTGTTATGTGGGAGGAAAAAAGGAGGACAAGCTAGGAAACAAAAGAACAGTCACTCCTGAATTTCATATTCCTGAGACATGTGTGACCCCCTAAAGCAGAGGTATGTAGCAGCTGTGCTTCCCCCCCCATTTGGAATGAGGAAAAATGTAAAACAGAGACAAGGCTTTGAGAGAATGTGGCCATCTCGGATTATAAAAAAGCAGGTGGACGTCTGAAGTTAGCAGGTTTGGTGTCATACAGTAATTGGAGGACTCTTTAGAGCACGGCTTCCCACAAAGCACCCAATCTCTGTATTTTTCTCTGACGCACACTGCGCACATAAACACATACCTGTGCAAGGAGACACTCAAATACATAAACAAACACACGCTATTTACAATACTTAAAGTATTTGGTGAAAGGTTAGAGGAGGCGTGACTGACCTGCTCACTCATAATTAAGAGCCTAGGAGAGCAGAGCCTTTAGGCCAGCAGGGGCCCGGCCCAGACGCACTCCCTCAGACTGCGCTGTTTATGTTTCATTAGAGCACAATTATATGTCGCATCCCTCTCTCGTACAGCATCTCGCGCTCACACACTTTCCCTGATTCTCTCTTGTGGGGCTTTTTTTACTCTTGTCAGGAGGGAACAACATGTGCTAGGCGTCATTGAGCAATGAGCATATCCTTATCGCAGGTCAAACAAGCTGCTGAGAGGCCCTTCTCCACACACGGAGCAGGAGTGGACAGTGCGATTATAGAAAAGAGAGAAAAAAATTATGACAGACGGATAGTAGATGTAGGAATGTAGCAAAGGGGGTTTTTGGACAAGGGAGGAAGAGAAAGGCGGAGAGTCTTCCAGGAAGAGGTGGTCAGCTTCCAAACTGCAACAGCACAAAGAAATTAGCAACATAGAAGTTGGAAGTAAAAATTACAAAATGTTGTGATAAATATTACATACTGAAAAAAATGAAGGTGCTAGTTATAATTGAGTGCTTTTATTTACAATTAGCTTTTTTTTTCAACTTAGATTTTTTTTTACAGCAGTTTTCTTCACCTCAAAGACAAAAGGAACATAAAATTAAACTTTTCTAAAATTCTACTTATCTAAAAATGCAACATCACAAAACTATTTTAAGCACATCAACATAGCTGGTGAAAAGACATGTTCCTGTCATTTATGCCTGACTTTTGGAGGGATATTTATGCATTCACAGGAATATATATATATATATATATATATATATATATATATATATATATATATATATATATATATATATTTTTTTTTTTTGCTTTGTTTATTTTCTTGGAAAATACCAGCATTTTGAGGATCCTAGGTTGTATAAACATTTAAGAAGAATGTGAATATGCATAATAAGTCAATCTGTCACACTTTCTGATGTCTTCGCTCAGAGTTGTGCCATAAATCCATGTTACAAAGACCAACATGTTACCCTCAAATTAAACTTTGAGAAAGAAAAAGCAAAGTAACTGCTGGGTTCTCAATACATTTGTTTTATGTTTGTTTGCATTATTATAATGTGTAAGAAATGACACTAACTGTTCTTAGCTTTTTCATGTTTCGTTCTCATAAATGACAGCGTTCAGGAGATTCCTTTAAGGCCCTGTACACTAAGGAGTTGGTTTTGTTTTTTTTTTTTTCTAAAATGGATTGTTTTCAAAAACACTGCCATCCATATGGGTCTGTTTTCAGAAATAATTTCATGGACATGGAAGGACATCTGTTTTTACTTCCCTCCAGACCAATAAGTGGCGCTTTACAAAAATTACAAAAGAAACTGTGAGTGAAGTCTTTAATGAGATTCTGCAGCAACTGAAGGACGAATATAAATATATAATCCAGCATTGCTGTTGGGCCTTATTTTTCTTTCTTTTTCTTTATTTTTTTAAACTGGTGCACTAACTCTTTAGCATATGTTAAGAACATATTCTTAGGTCAAAAATACCTCTTTTTAATAAAACATTAAAAAGAGGTAGATAGTTGTGATCTCAGGCATTCATGTTGTTTTATTGCACAGTAGTTTTCTTAAATTTTCAAGTATTTAAGTTGAGGTCACTTGTGTTTTAAAAAAATACTGATAAGTCTGGTCTTATGGGATGACAGAAAAATAGCAAATCAAAAATCCAAGAATTGAACACAAGGAAAAGCTAAAATGTTAGATATCTGGACTTAATGTGCCTGTTCTGAGAATTAATATCCCATAAATCAATATTTAATGATCATTGTTGTTTATTTCTCTTGGCTGTCATCAAACATGTGGAGGGATGCTCACACATTGGAGTCATTGGGTCTAGACAGGCAGTCACAGTGTTAACCCCCGACCATGACCGGAGGGCAAAAGCTACATGCCACAGACCCACCCAACGTCACCGCAGTGGCAACACAACATGCAGCTGTAACAGAAAACACACACTCACACAGAAGATAAATAATTTCCATCCCGTCGAAGGTTGCCGTTAATTTGATCTTGGGAAGATTGCGGGAAAAGCTGAGACTGTTGCCGCAAAATGACCACAATCCACTCTGAGGGTTCAGCCCGTGAGTCAACAACCACAGGTGGCAGAGTCGAAATGCAACAGCAGTGTTAGGAGGCACATTAGTTTGACAGTGGAAATTATGTGCAAAAGAGTTATCAGAGGCTGTAAGTCTAGAGTTGTGCTCACCTTTTTTTGGACTATCTGAATAGCTGATAATCTTTTTCTTTACTCATGTCTCACTCATTTCTCCATATTTACTGTAATAATACTCTGTTGTCTCAGTAATTGTCTTTTTGTTTCTGCCTCTCCAGCTCCTGCCCCTCCATACCCCCATCTCCCCCCGCCTTTTTTTCTTTTTTTCAAACATTTCCTGTGAGATCAGGAAAGCCCCTTCAGACAAACAGCCACAGTTTGTCCATCCAGTCCTCCCTGCTTCTCGCTTCACTCTATCTGCTTTGTCCAGCAGGCAGTGTAAACACACAGGGCGGACTACAGCTGGCGTAGAGGCAGAGCTGTGTGTGCGTGTTGAATAGGTGTGTACATATTTATGCAAGTATGTACAGGAACCCTTTGTAAATTTTTAGAAATGACAAGACATTGACCAAATTATGTGTGGAGCAGAGTTGTTTGAGCCATGAGAGACCAAAGGATTGAGATACGGCTGAACATTTAGAGACTCTGGATCTTTAGGGCTATTGAATGGCTTATTAAATGTGTGTGGGTGTGACCTTGTATTTTATACATTTAAGTCCCATTTTTTTCAACAAATACTATGCTGTAGCCTGTAGGGACAAAATGAATGGAAGTCAATGGAAAATAGAAAGTTATTCTGTATGTGTGTGTGTGCGGGCATGTGCACAGTGTGTGTGTGCGTGTGTGTGCGTGTACATGCACAGATCCAGCTGTCGCAGCCTCATGCAGTGCACACAGGAAATCAAAAGTTGGCGTGAGATCTCCACAATCAAAGCGTATGTTAAATCAAAGTTTTGCTGTTGACCTCTAGCGTGTATTTTTAGCTCAATGTGCTGGATTGAATTTATGTATGCGCATCTGCACGCCTGCGCTATGCAGCCCCCAGAAAGCTTGTGTTTGCAGAAGGAAATACCTTGACAGGTTTCTGGAACACCCGTTTGGGTAGTCCTTTCCATCTCCCACTTTCCTCCCTCTCCTTTTCTCCATCTCCTTCCTTCTTTCGGTAATGTTTTAGTGTTATTTTACACTCACGCCCTTCCTCTGGCTCAGAGAAACACTCTCCCTCCCTATAATTGGTGTTATATGACTGCCATTCGGCAATCACATTTTCTGGACCTGGATTAAGTGAAAAACGATTCCCTGATTCTGAGATTTTACTAATTTTTTTTTTTTTATAGCACTGGAAAAGGTATTAATAAACGACAAATATTAATGCTTAAGAAAGTGAAAGTGAAATTTTGGCTTTCTTTAGAGAATATTGATTCGTGCACAATTATTAGGCATCTACTATTGTGTGAAAATTTTACATGACTAAATAAAAAGCACATTACTTTATTGTTTTTATCTGTTTGAGTGAGAATTATAAACAACTTAAAACTTTTCTGACACCCAAAAGTATAAGAGATCGAAATAGCCATCTTTCTTTTCAATGTTGGTGATAACTCTTCCATTTATGGAGTTTGTTAGTTTGTGCAGCAGCAATCACAACCTCCCATACTATTCAGAGAAGTGGATAGTTTTCCTTCTCCTGTTTCAGAACTACCCACTAGTTTTCAATTGGATCCATGTTTGGTGAGGAATGAGGTGTCATGTCATAAGCCTTTAAATCTTTGACGCTTTCACAGTGCAAAGATCACTGTCTTTCTGAAAGATGCAGGCCTCTCCCTGCACTACTGCTTGAAGAAAGTGTCTTAACATAAGCCTTATAGTTTCTCAATGGAGTTTAGGTCAGATGGGTGTGCTGACTGTTCAACGTGGTCATCAAACATTTGAGAAGGCTGTGCCTCTGTGAGAAGATTAATTGTTTGAAATTCCAGCTTTCTCTGCCTAACTTTGATCTGTTCTTGGCAAGACATTTTCCCAAAGTTCCCTATCAGTGTATAAATGTTTATAAGTCCTAGAGTGCAGCTAAGTTTGACAGTACTGTAAAGTGCTTTGAGATTTCGGTGTGACTGGAAAAGGACTAAAGTTCTGTTCATTTTTATTTGAAACCAAGTATTGGCTTTTTCTGTGTGGGCAGATTCAAAATTCTTCTGGAAATAAAATCTGCATCAGCATAGAGCTTGTCAGGAGAAGGAACCATGAAGTGCTGTAAGATGTCTGTGTACAGTAGTTGTCTGCGCTGGCTTTGGAGTTGATTGAAGACAGTGGATCAATACCAGCAGTGCCCCAAATCATCACTGACTTTACATTTTACCTCAAACAACTTGGATTCGATACCTCTCCCATTTTCTTTTAGACTTTGTGACCTTAATTTTTGAATTACAGAAAAAAAAAATTCTTCTGAGTGAAAAGAGAATGTTGCACTGCTGAGGAACAAACCAGTCGTTTGTTTTAGCTTTCTACTGATGCGGTTGGATACAGGACTTTGTGAAGAGCCAGCTTATTTAGCAATTAACTTTTGAGGCTCAAGTTCTTTATAGAGAATGTAACGGTCTACTTTCCCATAATTGTGTTTGCCACAGCCTTGTATTTTTGTCTGTTATTTTTGGTGTATTGCATTGGTAATTCCCTTTTAAGATACACTGTTTGAGGGACTGTGAGGTTTGTTACAGAGCATATTGCTGTCTCTTGATTAGATTATTTTTTGTTTGTTTTTTTATCATTTTTCCTAATTGAAGAAGGTATCTTATCTTTTTTCATTCTATTTAACATGTGTTGCAGTCATAAAATATGTAACACATCCTGATATATATAACAAGATCCTTTCTTTTCTGTTTAATTTCTGCCTTTATTGTAGCATAGATTAAATTATACTGTGGTTTAAATGTAATTTTAATTATTTTTTCTGATTTGTGAATATTTTAATTGAATATTTGAAAATTGTGAAATTTTAAATTACTTGGCTATTTGACTGCTCAAATTGAAAATTTTGCAAAACATTTATACTCTTATTGTGATTTGAAAAATTAAGTCTTTCATTTAGTATTTATTTTTTATTGCCATGTCTTCAACGATTGCATAATAATTTTGCCTTTGATTCACTTTTACTTATACTTTTTGTCTTCTCTTTTTCTTCACAATCTCCGCTGGTGGCAGTTTAACAGTGAACTGGAAAACTCTCATATTTTTTGTGTGACAGACATAAAGATGTGTCATAACGATGAAAGGTGGCCTTCCACAAAACCCAGAACCAGCAACCAGGAAGCTCAGCTCAAAGATCACAGGAAACAGGAAGCAACCAAGGATGAGCTTTACAAGTCACTTACGTTTAGTCATTATGAGGTCTGGGACATTCTCATAATGTCAGAAGGTGAGGTGGACATGCAGATCGGAAGAAAATGGTTTTGGGATTTTTAAACTGCAGGCAAAATTAAGTTGAGGACAACTTGCAAACGGAGAGTGTCAGAAGTTGATCTAGAGTGCGTAACTAGTTTTGTGCTTAGAGGTCAAAGTCAGGCCTCTGATCTGAAATAAAAATAATGTGTTGCTCTTCCAGCGGTCCCATCCCGCTCCACCATAAAAAGAGGGAGCTTATGTGCCAGATAAGAATAACACCACCTGTGTACACACTTTGCCCTCATTTCTTGCTGTTTTATGTTTTGTTTGGATTTCTTCTAAAAGTATGTTCTTGTAAACATAGGAAATATATATATTACAACATCTGAGGAAGTATCCACAGAACAGTGTTTCTTTTGCGTTGATGGACGCTCGTCACTCTACTTCACCTTCATGAGCGCCACATGTTAAGACAGCTGTATTGCTGTATTTTCATGTGTTCTTTGATTGCTTCTGTAAATATTGCTCCATCATTGAAATAAGCTGTTCCAAATCACTAGTGCAAAGTAAAGCGCAATTAACTGACCTGGTAATAAAAGGCAGAGAAACATTGTTTCTTGTGTTATTGGTGCACACTGGTTTTTTACAGATCCTCATTAGTCAGACATCTTTTAAAAGTAAATTTATGTATTTTATTATGCTAGAACCCAATATCAGGGGAGCTGTGTTTTTATTAGCCAGAACAGAAACTCAGGATAACCTCACCTCTTAGAAGGAGGCATTAGAGAACCAGGTGGAACCATCTTTCCACTTTGCTTTCCCCCCAGCTGGATTGAGTTACATACTTTACTGCTCCCCACTGCCTCACTCATTTCAACGACCTGATGCTGTTGAATCTTGATGCTAGTTGAGAAACATGGGAGTTGACATGAGACAATCGTTGTAGGATCCTTGTACATAAGGAAAAAAAAAATCACTATTATATTATTTCTGGAATAAAGTTGGTACTATTTTCTAGGGTGAGAAGCTCAGTCATCCAGGAGGGACTCAGACTTGAGCTACTGCTCCTTCACAATGAGAGGAGCCAGTTGAGGTGACTCGGGCATCTGGTCAGGTTGGCTCCTGGACTCCTCCCTGATGAGGCCTGAGGGAAGACTCAGGACATGCTGGAGGGAGTATGTTTCTCGGATGGCCTGGGAACGCCTTGGGATTCCCTTGGAAGAGCTGGAAGAAGTGGCTGGGGAGACGGAAGTCTGGGCCTCCCTTCTTAAGCTGCTACCCCACGACCCGACCCCGGATGGAGCGGAAGAAAATGGATGGATGGATGGATGGATGGATGGACTAATTTCTAAAAAATAACAATAAATTACCCCTCAATTAAATATGCAAGGCATTAGATGAAAGATTAAAGAAGATAAAATGTATGTTTAATGTCCTATAATGACATTAAACATTAATAGAAAAACATTTCATTGCACTTCTACAAGGTAGGACACAGTTCAAACGCAATTAAATTTTTTTATTATACATAACGTAGTCCTCTGTTAATTCAAACGTTGCTATGGTCTTAATCATGCTGTGTTATTCAAGCAGACATAATCGTTGTGTAACGTCGGTGAAACTGAGGGTAGTTTCCATAAAACTACATTTACATCAGGTAGCTACATTTTGACACTTGAAATAGTCCCCAACAGTAATGTTTGTTTTTATTTTCTTTAGTGTCACCATGCCTTCCTGACTTAACTCTATGCTGTAATGAGTGAGTGTTTGTGGGACTGACAACTCAATAACTGGATGAGGGCAACTTAAAAGCTGTTGAGAAGTGGATGAGCTCCAGCACTGGGTTAAATGGGGAAGCAGGTGAATGGCTTCCTGCCAACAGAAAGTGCCAGCTGCAGAATATAGGGCAGAAAGGTGTCCTTCCCCAGCTCCTCTGTGGAAGAAACCAGCCCATGCTTTATATCCACTGTCCCAGTACCCTCCACTGCAGCAGGACTACTTTTCCACCCCAAGGAATCCAGCTGCTTCAAGGATCCTGCCCTCAATTGCTCCCTGCCTCTATCACAGTAGAAAACAACCATGTTCCAAACAGAAGAAGGCGACTATGTCAATTAAATGGTATGAACTGTAAGCCCCAAATCACGCACACATGTTTTGCACTCTCAGCTACCTCGACTCTCTCTTCCTCTCTCCCTCTCCCTCACTCCCGTTGTGTCTATATGTTGGCTGGAGCCATGCAGCTTTATGGTTTGTGTGTGCCGTGACAGTGTGAAAGGCACAGGAAGGAAAGGCCACACTTCCTCCGATGCTCCCGCTGCTGTGGAGCAGAGGAGATAAGAACACACACATACACACGCATGGATGCACACCCAGCCATTAACAAACAATCACAACACAGATCCATGCTGCCTGCATTAACTCCCCCTCCCTTCTCCCTGCCTCCCCTGCAGATCAGCTTCCATGCGGTTTGGCCTTAACTCCCTGCACAGCCCCGCCTCCACCTTCATCCCACATTTTTTGGTTTGGTTTCATCCAGAAAATTATTTGCACTCCAGAGACTGACTCAAAGAGTTCCAAGGGCGTTTTATGGCTGTTGGTAAAGGTAAATAATCACTACATTAAGACTGATAGAAAGTAGTTGTCCCAAAAACTGAAGGAAGTTCATAGAAATTGGATATGCTGTGATTTTAAGGGTTGAGACTGATGCTGGCTGTGCATCTCGCTGTTTTCTGCTGTGTATGTCCGCTGACGTAAGCCCCTCTATCTGATGATGCCCTTCTAATCCCCACAGTGATGTGTCATGAATATGGAGTTTAAGACTCAAATCCCCAGGGGATACATAGGCTATAGATAGCTCGTGCCTTCCTCATACCCATACACACACATGCATGTGTGCACAATGTTAGCAGAATCCAATGCAGGGACACACTGCACCTGACCCGTTTGAAGTTGAAGAGGAAGAAGGCACTAAAAGGTGATTAGAAAACAAGGACCATAGTTAAAAGGAGTTACTAAGGAGTGCAGAGCATAAAGAATAGTGCTTTTGGAGACGATGTTTGGCTGATCACCTTTGATGTTATTTAATGAACTTTGAAATTTTAATCTGTATGTTTTATTCCCGTTGCTGTAAGTTATTCTGCATTTCATTTTTGGTAATAAAACTTAGCTTTGGATGGTACTTTGACTAAATGAGAGTCAAAATTCAATATTCTTACCATCAGTAACTCTCTCACTTATAGAAGAATATCTTGTTGATGCAGAACTCCTTTTGCTCATAGATTAACACTGAGGAAAGATATTGTCATCCAACAAAATGCAAAAGCCAGTGCAACAACAAAAACCACAATGGAAACATAACATAAAAAGTGTTTGAGCATTTTGGAAGATTCATAGATCACTGAACTTTCATGAGGCAAATGAAAAACAGAAGAACGTAAGACCAAGATGCACTGGATCCGATTTGGCATCGCATCCAGTTGGATCGAATGATACTCAACAGTTAGAACAATTTAAAGTTATTGGGACCTCACAGACTGCTACCGATTCCCTGCAACTATGTCTTTGAATGTCCAACCAAGACGGACCCGGTGTGTATTTTGGTCAGAACTACACAGCAATTTAATGGAAACTTCATGAGTGGGACTGGGAGTGAGATACGGTGTCAAAGTAAAACGCATCCGCTTTGGGGAAAAATACAAAGGAAAATCATGCAGCCCCCCTTCACTCATCCCAATAAAACCCGAGCATTCATCCATGGTAGGAGCTCAAAAGTACAGAAAAGAAAAAAGAAAAAAAAATGAAAGCGCAAAACGACGATCTTGTTTGAGCTTGTTAGATCAGCAACTTCAACTTTGAGTTTACTGGCTTGTGTTTATGCTGCCGGGCTTTCTGGTATATATGTGAATATCCCATCTCATGAGGTCAGTGGTTCATAGACAGACTGTTAAGTTGAAGACTGTATGTATATCAGTAAAAAAAATCAGACTTAGACTCAAGTCTTTATGTTATGAGGTCAAAACAGCTGTACAACATTCTGAATTTAATCATTTGTTTTAGATAAAACAAAGGTACAAAAAGTACATGTGGACTGATATTGTACATAATACACCATCTTCACTTTTAGACATGTCAAACGTGTTTTAGATTACCTGATGTAAATATGCGAACATTTAACATTCAATTTGATATTAAGCAAATAGTTTTTGACTAACAACTATGAGTGCAATAAGTATTGCATTCGAATTCAATGTGTCTGGTATAAAGTTTGAGGACAGAGAAAAGTGTTTCAAGATAATATTGCTGTTGGAACCACACTGAGAACGGACACATGGTGAAACAAGAGGAAGTAGCCAAAGAAAACTGTCAGAAGAGCAGCACGTGACACATCACAGTCTTTTGAAACTCTGAAAGACATAAATTTAGATTGTGGTTCACCAATATTTTTGAAAAAGTTGAACTTGCGACCAGCTGCACTGTAGTAAGTGTTTATGGGACTGTTGCGTGAAATTCCAATTTAACGCGCTGAAGCCGTTACGGGATTAAATGTGAAAGTGTTCAACTACTTTTAGGATTTTTGCAAACCACTGTATCAGAACCATATTACATTTATATCTGAAAGACTCTCAAGACACTCTACTGAGCAGGTCTAGAGAGATATTAAATGAACAATAACAACTATTTGTTGCCTATATCAAACTTGTGTTTAAGATGACTACATAAATCAGTTCAACCAAGGGAAAGGGATGCACCTGAAAAAGTTTGGCCCCCAGAGATCTAACATAGTTCCCAAGTCATAGCAGACCCTCAGCTAAAATACTGGCACAAAACCCTTAAACATTTAAGAGTTAAAGCCCTGAAAGAGAAGAACTTGTTTTGGTTGCATGAATGGCACACACATAATCTTTGACGGTTGTTTTTTTAACGTCGATTCGTATCAAAGAGCAATAAAGTGAACACAGACTTCAAATTAAATAAGCAAAACAGAAAAACTGTGAACAACTCACTTAGAATGGCGAACAAGACGTCAGTCGTCAGTGTCGTGACATTTGCACTAATGCAACTGATATTAGTGACGACCACAGCAAGGAAAGATCCCAGCTTCAGTAAGTTTGAACTTCCCTTTGTTCTTAAAGCCATTGGAAAGCACTGAATGACACAATATCCTGACTGTGATTTCTCTGCAGTTAATTCATTTTTCCTCAAATAGTGTTTCTCACTACACAGTAATAACTCCGCAGCCTGTATTGCTTAGTAGGTTTAGATGAGCTTGAAGAGCTCTTTTATATTAATCCAGAATAACTTTCAGTTCCAGAGAGAAAGGTCATTGTGGTCTAGAACACACAGATTCATATTGTATGTGACAAAAGACATAATGTAAGTTTAATCACACTCCCGACTTACCCTGACTTATCCAGACACGTGCACACACGCACACACTAATGTATCCCACCACACCCCGTAAGCCTGCCAACCCATATGGCTTGGGGATAATAAACTGAACAGCCAGCAACATGTCTCCTTCACTCCAGAGCCAGGCAAGCCAAAGGAATGCACATCCCTCCAGTTAACCCCTGCTCTGTATCTGCCTCTTTTTCCCTTCTTCCTCTGCTTGTTTGTCAGTATCTTTCTTTTCCTGCTTGTCTGTGAGACACCCGGCTAAAGACCCCTCCGTTGAAGTGAGAAGGTATGTGTCTGAGTGTATGTTGGCACCCCAACATGTGATTGTGTGAACGACATCTGCCAAAGAAACCAGTTGGACGAGTCTGTGAAGCGCTCGCCCTTGGGACGGAGGGAAAAGAAGGGAAATGGGATGGAAAAAGAGAGGGAGTTTAAGGATGAAATAAAAAGAAAAATAAACAGTGGAGTGAAGGAGAGAAGGGGAAAAAAGTGTTCTTCAAATTGGGAGAAGAGTTGCTCTCATAAAAGGTGTTTTGCAGGATCTCCTGCTTTCATTTCTTTTTCTAAAATGTCACATGTGGATACAGACCAAACACCTCTCCCTTGTCTTTTCCCTTTCCCGCACCTGCCCCCACCCTCCGTCTTCTTCTGCTGGGCCCCCCACCGTCTCCTTGGTGCAGTGGGACAGCCAGTGAGGCCTGCAGCATAAGTGTTAAGCTTGGGACTGGATTTAGAGCGAGGTTGCTCTCGGTTGAGCGGGATCCAGGCCCCCCGAGGGCTCAAGGGTGGAAGCGGAGGGTGGAGAGTGGGGGTTGAGGGATTCGGGAGGGGAAGGAGGGGCGGTTTAGGGCAGAGAGGGAGGAGAGCAGAGGCAGGAACAGCAGCACAGTTCTGGATCACCTTCAAAGAGCTCTAGTCCCAGTAGAGAGACTGGATTCCTCTGTGGAGAGAGGGAGAGAAAGAGGCAAAGACATGGGAGACAAGACGAAAGTGTGAAAAGAGAGCCGATTGGGTTGTAACTTCTTTCCCACTCTTTCACTGTCTTCCTCCCTCCCCATTTTTCTCTCTTCAGCATGCATGCACTTGCCCTTCATGCAGAGGGATACACTCAGATGATCTATCTGTGTGCTGGAGCAGGGAGACATGGGAAATCTGGCTTACACAAAGACATCCTTGTACCTGCTTGGAGCTTCCTTTTGGGACCATGATCTGTATATCTGTGGCTATGTTTGTGTGCAGGAGTTTACCTTCACTGGCCTCACCATCTCTACAAAAACATTCTTCTGACATGCATATGCGTGCGCTTGCAGGTGTTCTGCACAGGTCTAAGGACATGGCAGAGCACCTTCAAGGTGAATCATTCCTCTTCATGGGAGGAAGATTTATACGATCTGACCATAATGTGTGCATGCCAGTTCACAATCCCTCAGATTGATTCCAGTTGAGCTTTGCAAATTTGCCTTTTTGTGAATTTAAGGACCAGCAGCAGACTTTATAGTTAGTTGGGGAGAGTGTGTTTGTGTGTGCACATCATTGACAGACCTTCGAACTGAGTTTGGGTCAGCAGTTTGTTTAGCATCAATTAGAGCCTCTGTGTTCCTCAATGCAAGCGTGAAGGGAGAATTAACGTGCAGTGGCACATTCCCATCAGCGTATTACTACACACAGCACATCAGCTGGAACACTACAATGTGTGTTTTTGTTGCTGCATTTTTCTTGGTGAGTGTGCGTGAGCGTGTATGTGAGTGCATGCACATTTGTTCAAATGACCCTAATGAGAAAGTTCTTAATTTTTTCTTTTTTTTTTCTTCTTTTTGCCATCTCTGTCCTCCTCCCCTTGCTTTGGTCTCTCTTTCTCTTTCAAGGACCATGGCCTGACCACAGCCATTTCCCTCCGCCTCTGCTTTGCCTTGCAACACACAGCACATACTTTCCATAGAACATGCATTTAATGGGAGAGAAAATATATAGATACTTGAGAAAGTCTCTTGTAAAGAGAAATTGCTGTCCTGGCACACTACGATTGAAAAACACATGTGCAATGTCTTTCATGTTGATTTTTCTTAATAAATATTGTAAATTTTCTATAGAAATAGTTACATTTGACCAAATTTAATTAATACTACCATTACAGACATCTGAAATAAAGGTCAATAGACAGAAAAAAAAAAAAATATATATATATATATATATATATATATTATATATATATATATATATATATATATATATATATATATTAGATAGGGACAAATTAAGATTTGTAACAATGTGCCAAATTGTTACAAAAAAAAGTGTGAACCTCTTCTTACCCAGCATTAATATCTTACTAAGCAAACACACATCTATCTTTAGATGTTTTTCTTTTATTTTTTTATTGATGATATTTTAATAACTTCCTTTGAACATTAAACAG
Source organism: Poeciliopsis prolifica (assembly GCF_027474105.1). Lineage (NCBI taxonomy): Eukaryota > Metazoa > Chordata > Actinopteri > Cyprinodontiformes > Poeciliidae > Poeciliopsis > Poeciliopsis prolifica. The sequence continues at coordinate 1,027,504 of NW_026562398.1, forward strand.
CATTAAAATTTATGATGAATATATCTATGTCCAATCTTTGCATTAGACTATTTGAACAGCTGATTTTAGAGGCTTGTTTAACTCTTAGGAAGCATAAACTTTACCAATATTAAAGCCGTGTTAAACCAGCTGACTCCGAGGCAGGTTCAATGACTGATCAATTTAATAGTCTTACAGTTTAGGCTCAGGCTGCTATGATTTTTGTCCCCATGTTTTATTGCAGTACTGTTGTTTTGTTTCATATGGATGAATTGTTGAATTGCCAGTATGTCTTGTTTCTTAAAACGGTAATCACACAATCCAAGAACATATCAATAACACTCAACTCTGCTACTTAACTCATAAATCCCTTTGTCTAACAAATGCAGCATCATTATTTTCAACTGTAAATGTAAATGTCTAAGAAGTCTTGTAACAAAGAAAAGCTTCCTTTTCATTTTGCTTCTACAGCCATTGTTCCCCTTACATATGTGTTTTTGTTAGTTCATAATGTCTTTGAGGAGAAAATATGCATCATTCATGTTTATTCCTCCTCATTATGTCATTATCCTAGAAGCGATTAGAAGATGCCTAAACCTCATAGGGTTTATTTAATCAAATTCATGCCAGGCAATAAACCACACAGAGTTACAAAAATGGCAGAATCCATTGGTTTGGCACAACTCATTTTGCTTTATTCCTTACTTTGATTACACTTCTTGCATAAATGTGGAATAGTGTTTCTTTGCCTTTCTTTGCAGAAGGATGAGATGTCATCAGACCTCTGCCAGGAAAAAGCCTCCCCAGCTTTGCCAAGGTATACCCTCTGTGTGCCATGTGAAGCATGGCTCAGTACTCGCTTGTAAATAGCAAGATAAGTGTGGTTTACACGTAGATGGGGTGTAAGGTGCACTCAGCGCCGCCCTGACATGCCTGTGCCAAAAGCCCAACAGGGGTGTAATTACCTTAGACTGGGTCAGCACTTTATCCTAGATAAAAATACCTGCCTACTTATAGAAGGTGGAACTGAGAGGGCAACTCCATGCACAGGGGAGCCTTCTTCACAAATCCAGGAAAATTCTCCACTTTGATAGTCAATCCTGAGGTTGTTTCTTCACAACTGCGTTAGAGGAATTGTATGCCGCAAAAGTTTAAGATTTTACAAAGCAAGCTCAAATGTCCAGTGCTTTGCAAAAATATTTATAGCCTATTAACTTTTCCACATTTTGTCATTTTACAGCCACAAACGTCAATTAATCGGTTTGAGACTTTATGTGATAAACTCAAAGCAGTGCATAACTGAAGTGAATTAAAAGTAATATGAAACACATTGTTTTTAGAAAGAAAAAAAATTGGCAAGCGATATGTTGAAGCTTTCACATAATGATTTGAAGAACTTTTGGTCCTAATCTCCCCTCAATCTTCTGGGGATTTTTCTTCTACCTTTGCACATCCAGAGATGGATTTTGTTGACCATTCTGCTTTTCGGATTAGCCCAGAATTATTCCAATCTAGACTTTCTGTATGTTTCGGATGATTGATCCCATGATAAGAAAACCTCTGTCTCCAAAGGCCCTTGTTCACTTGCACCTTGCAGCAGTTTTGGTGCTTTTTCATTACAGTTAAGCAACAGCTCCAGTAGGAGGGGTTGTCATAACGTGTGTAGCCGTAGAGTCCAAACTGTAGCATGCCATGATCTGAACGTCACATAAACATCACAATAGTGGATACATGGAAGCTAATTGATGAAGAAAATAGCCACTTCCTGCTAGGTTTCCTCTTGTTTATGCATTTCATCTTTTCAGCTCATCGATGAAACAGAGCTCTTTGAGATGTTAAACTTTGGGATCTTGTTTTGTAACTTATCCCTGCTTTGAAACAGGAACATGCTTCCTACCCTGTCTGTATTATCAACATGATAGTGTTTGTTTGTTCTCTAACTTGCCTCTGAAGCCTTCATAGAACAGCAGGAGATGTTGAGATTAAGTACAAGTGGACAAAAATAATAGGCCATATTGATTATAGATGTTTTATTTTTATTGTTTTTTTATTTGAATAAATTAGTAAACTATAAATGTACAGTTAACAGACTTAGCACTGCTTGGTCTGTCAACAGAGATCCTTATGAAACACATCATGATGGCAGCAAGTTTTCCAGAATATGTTAATGGAAAAAATCTATATTTTACTTGAAAGTTTTTAATGTAAAAACTTTGAAATTGTTTAAAATTTTTACAGAGCAGGCTGAGGTGTTCACTCAGCCTCTAAAGTATCCAGAAACCAGTAAAATGGGCTCTGATGGGATCTGGGGAAAGCAAAACCCAATCCACAGCAAACCCACACCTCAAGCCAAAGACTCCAAAGGATCTGTTGATCGCAACCAGGTACCCAGATATTATGGGCTTCTGGACAGAGTCTGGTCACAGTTGTCTTGTTGGCATAATTAGGACCTACTTATCGTATTCAAATGGTTATGGCTCGTTGGTGTAATAAAAGTTTGTCGTCAGTGCACTCACAAAACCCTTTCCGTCCTCGAGTCTGACCCACAAAACTCCCATCCAATATTCCAGTCTTTACCTCTAACCACAGCAGACTCTCAGCCCAGTACCTTTCCACACTCGCTGCGTACACTGCCGCTCCGCTCCCCTTTCACACCACATCTGTCTGTCTACCCTCCGAGTCAAGGACGCATAGGGCCAAGCAGACATGCAGACGACAGCCCTGCACCAATCACGAGACACAGATAGCTTGTGTCAAATAAATGGTATGTGCTTATGCCGCTAATCACAGACACATGTTCCCCCCAACTCGCCCCCTCCCACTCTGAGGCTGTTGCCACTCTTCTGCACCACCTATTACAGGATAATCATCCTCATTACCTAATGAGACTCCACTGTACGCAAAAAAACTCTGCCTCTCCCCCTTACACATGTTGATGGAGAAAAGCCAACAGCTCAAACAAAAAAAAACAAAGTGCACAAACATCTGAGCCTCTGCTACACTGTCAACAGTGTAGATCCTAATGCCACAACAGTGTAAAGCCTCTAATGCCACTGTAATACTATTGTAATGTGCATTATCAACAGGACAGTAAGCACTGAATTAAGCTAGCAGCTGGGGAGGGGAGAAACCCCTCATTAGCTCCCCTCAATGTATCTGCTTCTTTTAATCGTTTGCAATAACATAATCTCTTTAAAAGTGCTGGAGCTTAGGGACAATCTGTCTAAAACCGTACACGTGACTGAGGTCAATCCCCCAGTAAAATTAAAATGTGGGGTCCCAGGAACTCAAACCACTCTAAGCCTCAGAATAGTAGGTATTATGTTGTTATGCACTCTGCAAAAAAAAAAAAAGAAAGAAAAAAGAATGTTGAACATTATCTCCCTTCAAACTTTCAGTCAAGATGGAGCCAGGTCTGCTGTCTGTGGAGGCCTCTGATCCCCCGTGCAATTCGTAACCGTCTCAAAACCTCCGTTTCTATCTAACCCCGGTAGCTTAACACCATTCTGCTTTTTATTTCTTGTTTTTCCATCGTGTCTCTTGCCTGCAAACCACTTACAGATGTTGGCAATGGGGAATATCATGGCAACTCTAAACTCTGAACGAGGAAATCTAAATAGAGATCAGGAGCTGTAAAATAAAATAGAAAGCCCAGGTTGTGAAAAAATGGGGTGAAAGCAAGACAGTAAATGTGAGAATGAGGTGAATAAAATAGTGAAAAAATGTACATGTAAAACAGCTTATTGCTGGTACCAAGCGAATAGTTCCAATTTCAGTCATTTCTAAAATATACAGGCCTGACTAACAACCAATGCTATATTTAAAGTTACATTAAATACCTTTTACTTATTATTCTGATGCTGTTTTTGGTCTTCAGAAAGTCATTTTCATAACACTCAGATGCCTTAATGCATTGAGCTGCTACTATTTGTAACAAATAAACTGGACATCCAGTGTGTTTGTCCAAGCTTAAGTTGAATTTGAAAAAATTATATTAAGGAAAAGAAATGTTTATATCCAAATATGATGCAAAAAGATAAATTAGAGGTTTGCACACAAAAGTCAAGTATGAGTGGCTTTTTTATTGATACATTTGGGAATTATGAAAGGATAAGGAAGAAAGTGTAAAAATAATAGTTTTGAAAAGACTTCTGAAAAACATTTTGTTCATCAGACAGGAAATGGTTTCATAAGCTGTCATAATAAATTTGATTAGTAATAGTGTAGATGAAGGGAGTTCAGTTTTTTTCTTGGAAATTCATTCTTTTCTCTTTAAAGTTGGAAAGTCAACTGGAGTTCTTGTCAAAGTTGAACTTCAGGCGTTTGAACAGCCAACATGGCTACTCCGATATCGGCTATGACACTGTAATGTTTGCAAGAACTTAACATTTTATTACATTTCCAATGATTTGAATCACATGAAACCAGTGATAGATTACTCTGCATCCTCTACTCCCTTCATGGTTGATTGCACTAGCACCTAGTACAGGCAGAAGAAAAAAACTTGTTCGAAAAAAAAAAAAAAAATTTAAGACTTGAAATTTAAAACTACTGTTAGTCTTCATCAGGAGGAATTCCCCAGCAAAGCTTGCGTTAAAGTTAATTCAGGTGCAGGTTTTAATGTGGGAAACTCTAACATTAATCATCACAAAATGGCATGCAGGAGGGACTTGAAATAAACTACTCTACTTCAAGGGGGTTCTAGACCGGGGCCAACAGGGGCGAGTGCCTGTAGATCTGGGCCAGGGTTTTGTCATGGCTCATGTACAAAAGAGATAACACTAAATCAGTGTCTGATTTCGACTGGCACAATAAATATGATCTAATTGGGCACTTGGCCAATTAATTCATATTACCTTCAAAGTTACACTTTAAAAATGTATGAAAAAAATCGAGTTTATTATTTCATTTCAATGATGAGCCATTTTTATTTTATTTTATTTGTTTTATTCTTTTTGCTGCACCCCTAAGAGAAAAACACCAATCCTCCCAGTAAATTTACACTCGAACCTGAATAGGCTGTGATTGTTAATGCAACAAGGAACTCCGAACTGTAATGGTTGTAAGAAAATTGTAAGAATAACTCTCCGGGAATTTTTTTTTCATAGAAATTGAAAAATGCAGAAAGTTAATTGCATTGAACTATTAAAAATAAATAATATGTAGGTTATGCTGTACAGAAAGGTTGGATGAACTTTGTCCAAAGCTGCCAATGAGGTCACAAATCGCACATGAAAACAAGGTGCTGGACGAACCGTTTGATATTTTATCAGTTTTTTTTTTTGCTTTGTTTAATTTATTCCAGGATTTGTATTAAAACGTGTTATATTTAAGTATTAACAAAAATAATTTGAAATGGTTTCTACTCCAAATCCTCTCTGCACATTCTTAGCTAAGTGCTACTGCTTTCCAGAAGTTGATAATGACCCCGCTTTACATTCTATACTCTCCAAAACCACAATGTCATAAGCGCCTTCGCAGTTAGAGCTCCCCTGGCAGGGTTTATATTAAATTTGCCAGCTTTGGCATATAGAAATAAAATTTGCCAGCTGGAATTTACCGGGTCCTAGTGGAAAACAGGTTGACTGAGGTGAAAGTAGACTAATCTGCGGCAGTAGTTCCACGTTGCCTCCCTCCACCTGTTTTACAGGAAGTGGCTCAGTCCCAGCGGATCAGAGGGGAAATATGTTGAAGTGCCACTTCCTGCTCCAACCCCAGAGTCACAGTTCAGCACAGCTAATGCTTATAATGCCCAGACACCTCCTTGGGAGAAAAGAAAACACAGAGAGGGGGGGAGTTTAGAGTGTGCTTGCAATCATGCCACTCCCTGCTTGGTGATTGTAAAGATGAGTGACCTGTCCCTCTCAGCTCTTCACAGTCTCCTCCTCTTACCCCCCCTGCACTTTATTTATTAATGGATCCATTGAATTATTTACCTCACGTCCTAGGGCGACAACAGACTAGAGTGCAAAGCACAGGGTTGGGATGATGGGGTACACATGCAAACAGACAGTTCTAACGAAAGACAGCTTGGAGGCCTTAGTCCTTGATGTGGCTGTCGCAGGTTCAACTCCTGGCCTGGTGACTTTTGCCGCATGTCATCCCCTTCTTTCATTACCCACCTTCTTGTCAATTCACTATCACTAGATCCAATTAAGCCTTTATTTAAAAACAGTTTCCAAGCAGCAAATCAGAGGAAGGACCAGACCAAAGTGCACATCTTCACATCTCAAAACTTTTGTAGTGTTTTATGAACGCCACTTGTCATGTTGGCAATGATATTATTTAATTTCTGTGAAAATAACCAATTCAAGTGTGACATTAGGTTGGAAGTTCTTAAAAATGCATTTTTATAAAACATTTAGCCATTTTCTCAGCTCAGAGGCATTTGAGATAGCAGAGATCTTGGTAGTGAGTGGACCAAACTAATTTGGATTAGGATACCAAAAGTGAGATCCTAGAGGTGAAATATGGTGCCGAGGAAGAGGCTAACAAACTTTTGCAGCTGAAATAAGACCAAAGCAAAGTAGCAAACAATTAATAGGCCGACGCAAATTGAAGGGTAGTTTTCAACAGTTGTTTACACATGAAAATCTGAAGAGTTTGAACATTTGTGTTCAGTTTATTTGATACACCTAAATAAAATCCAGTGCAACCATTTCCTTTCAGTAGTGAAGTAGTTGCTATAATTACAAACAGTATAATGAAGACAAAGAAGCACACCACACAGGTTATAAGTTTACTGTAATTCTAAACATGCTTGAAGCTGATTGGTTTATAAAAGAGCATCTGAAGGCTTGAAGAGGATGAAGCACTGTTAAACGCATGGCCCTGGAATAGAGAGAAAACATTTTCTTGGATAACAAAAGTATCCAAAAGAATATTGTAAGGTGAGACCAAGACTTAGCTTTCTGTCATTCACGCAAAACGCTAAATTTCTTGGACAATTGATAATGTGGCGATGCTTTTCTTCAACAGGACCGGGGAATCCAGTCACTGTTGACAAGACGAAATACAGATCAGTGCTGAACGAAAACTTGTTAGACGACATAAAAGTCTTCAGACTGTGGAAGAAATTCATGTTCCTGAAGTACGACTCTAAACCTACAGTCATAGTTGCAATGCGATAGTTTAGATCAAAGCACACTCACATTCATGCGTTAGGATGATGCCGTTAAAGTTCAGAGCGATGTCAATTGAGAATCTGGTGCGAGACTTGACAGTCATACATCCTACAGCAGGGATAGAGCTGTTTTGCAAAGACAAGATGCCAAAAATGTTTAGCATCTCGATGTGCAATCTGGTAGACCCCAATGTTTTTGCAGCTGAAATTATGCTCATTTTGTTTTGGTAAACTTTTTCAAAACTGTCTCCTTTACAGCCATGCTTTTTGCCAATAAAATCCCAGTAAAAAAGATAAAAGTTTGTTGTGACATTACAAAATTTTATGTAAACAAGCATCTGAATATGATTTCAAGTCACTCTGTTAAATGCTTATACTCTTTTAACAAAGTGCCAGTGCAAAAGTCCAGAACAGCCCTTTATTGTTTTTACATTACTACTGCAGGAATGCAGCAATTTGCACTTTTTCCGATTAAATGACTCACAACATCTGTGGCCAGTGATCCTTGTGTTTTCTTTAAATATCTCACATTCACTATACCTTTCTGCTGTCTGTGGTAGAAGTTGATGGTTCGACCCTATCGCTGACCACTCAGCGTCTTCTCTTATCTTCTCCTTCTGCTCTTATCCCCTCTGTGGCCAGACAAGGATCAATCCCACCCGGAATTGGGTTTCACATCCTGGAAGCAGAGGCGTACACACGGGTCACTTTCATCAACTTGCTGCGACCATGGTCAGTGCTAGACAAGGCCATTGACTGACTGTGACCACGAGGATACATTATGAAAAGATGTGGGCAGTGGGAATAAGTGGCCATGTTTAGTAGGAATTAATCTTGTTTTGTTGATCATGGAGCTGAGACGTGTTTAAAAATATATAATTGCAGAATGATCAGCATGTATTTTTCAAACTTTTTAAGTCAGATTTTACTCAGTCTATCATAATGGGACTAAATGTGTTTTTTGACTATTATGTATATAAATAAATTCTTATATCTGCACCACCATGTAGAATTTTATATGTATTTATTAAAGAATGTGTTTTTCTGCTTATGCATGTGTGCTTTGACAGAGTGTAGATGAACACCAGATGCTGCCATGATCTGAATTCTCAAGACTTGGCTGTGCTCATTGAGGGATTGAAGAAGAAAGATGGGGAGCAATATGAGGGAAGAGAGGAAGAAAGCGAAGGTCTGTTGCCACCACATCACATTCAGTGGATTGCATTGTATTGACAGAGATTCCCCTCTGTCAGAGAAAGCACGAAAATACAAAAAAATACGCAGCATTGCAAAAGCATTCACAAAAATGTTTCCAATTTTTGACATTATAACCACAAACTTCAATGCAGTTTGTTTGGATTTTCGTGAGAAAGATCGACAAAGCAGTAGGTAATTGTGAAACGAAAGATAATGAATGTTTCACAAAAAAAGAGCATTCTTCTTCTAGAACTGTCCTGTGTTTAGCTCCTTTCTCCTACCCATAAATTATGTTGAGCTTCCCTGTTGCAGCTGGAGAATTCCCACAGCATGATGCAACTGTTGATGTTCTGCATTAGTTAAACTAAAAAGTTTCATTTTGACCTCATCTGAGCAGACCATCCTCTTCTTTGTGACTGAAATCAACCTGCTAAATGGACTTCTTTTGTTTTTCTTTCAACAGTGCCTCTCTTGCTTCTACTCTTCCATAACGGTTGGAGTGCTCAACTTATTGTCTTCTTGACAGGCTCTCAATCCTGAGCTGTGGAACTGCAGTTCCTCCACAGACACTGTTCATTGTGACTATTAACGTTCTCCTTGCCTAGTCTGTCAGTTCAGCTAGATCACTATGTCTTAGTAGATTTGACGTTGCATCATATACTTTCCATTTTCAGATGATGCATTTAATGTTGCTCCGTTAAATGTGCAAAGGTTGGGGTATAGTTTTATCCTTTAACTCAGCTTTAAAGCTACCCACGACTATCCCTGGTAAGTCTGATTTATTCTGTAGTCTTATTCTGTTCGCTGATGTTCTCTAAGCTATGAAGGCTTCAGAGAACAGCTACATTCATCTTGACAACAAATGAACATAGCTGGAATCGGTTAGGTGACGAATACAAGTTTCCAAAATCAATTTTATTCAGGGGTAACAGAATAAAAGGGACTGAAATTCAAACACATGATACGCTTTTGCAGATGTTTTTGTTATAAAATTATTTGAAAATCATATATTTCAATTCACAACAACAACGTGACAAAAAAGTGAAAAAGGTCCAAGAGGATGAATATTTTTTTAAGGCATGAGAAATAAAGTGACCAAGCTAACCTTAATAAAGTAATGAAAATAAACAGATTAGAACTCAACCTTATTTGTCTTTTTATACTTTGAAAACACTTTCTCTAAATGGCTTGCATTTTCTTTTATGCATGAATGTCTCGTTTGAGAAAATTCTGTTTTAATTTCTCAGTAAATCATTATACTTCAGTGGAACAGGGGAATCGCTTCCAGTCAAAGTAAATGGACAGTTGGTATTCTCTTAATGTGCATTTTCTAAAACTGTGTGTAAATCAACAATAGATAAAACAGAACCATTACACCTGAGAGTGAAAGAAACAACTGATCTTTCAATTTATGCATCAATGCAAATTAGCTTGTGGTTTGTCGAATCTGATGTTAGAGAGGAGCCAGAAGTGTGCTCACTTCAGAGACTTTGAAACACCTGCAGCAGAGCTGAGGCAGAAGCTTCAAGAGTGTCTGGCTGCAGGGACCGACTATAGATCTTAGAAATGTTGTGAGGTCCAGGCAGTGAACAGAAACAGGCCAGGTTTGAAGCCGCTGCCTGAGGAGTCTTTGCATCTGCTGAAGCAGCTGACAGTGGAAACTGACAGAGCTGAATGCAGATAGGATCTCCATGGGTGATGTGGGGGGATGTGAACGTGTGATTGGAGACTAAAATCATTACAGTACGCCTGGTCACTGTGTCCTTGGCTCTTCCGTTGTGCTGAGGCTTTCTTATAGGTTCACTCTCTGCCTTTCTTAACTCTTTGCAAATGTTAGCTCTCGGTAAAGAGAAAACCTTCCCTTCTGAACAAAATCTACAGGCCAGAAGCCTGTAGTTTTTGGAAACAAAAAGTTGTTTCCATCTAGTTTTGCCCAAAGCCGATGCAAGGTTGTATGAGATCCTACACAGAATTTCATTCAGGTTCCCACTTCTAGCAAAACACTGCTGTGATTATTCCAGACGAGGTTAAGTTGTGGAAATGAACATTTTCAGATGCAGCCACAAAAGGAAATTAAACAACACTGTGAATGTGATCCCAGCTCACCCACCTGCACACACAGATATTACGTTAGCATCAAAACATAACTCATCATATTAAATATGAAGAATATCTGAATTGTGTATCTGTACATTTTAATAAGTTAGAATATCATCAAAAAACTTAATTTATGTGATTCAGCTCGTAATAAATGAAGCACAGTCTGTAAATAGATTCCTTACACACACAGCCTTATTCCAAGTTGTGGGATTAATCACTTTCCCCAAAATTCTACATAGAAATATTCCATTATTCCAACTTTGAAAATGTTTTTCAGATTTTTGACAAATCACATTTACTGAAGTTTGACATGAAGATGACACTGAGATGTTTCTATAACTTAAGCAGAGTTCATCTGTAACAAATTCAGTTGATGGAACATGATTTGGAAAGGCTCAAGGTGTCTTTATTAGGTCCAAAAGTTGACAGTGCAGATCAAGGGTCAAACACCAAGAAAAAAATCAAAATGTTGCCTGTAGATCACTGAGACAGGTGGTCTACATTTCCATTTGTGTCTGCAGGCACAAATGGAAAAGGACACAGAAACGTTTCTGGTGCTTTGAAAGTTCCACTGAGTTTAATGACCTCCATCGTTGGTGAATGTAACAACCACCAGGACTTTTCCTAGAACTGGATGACTGTCTAAACTGAAGGAACAGGGGGTAGCAGTCTTAGTCAGGGAGGTGACCAAGAACCTGACAATCACACCTCAGGTTTCCTCTGTGGAGAGTCAAAAATCTTTCAGCAGGACAACAGTCTATGCATCTGATTGGTGAATCATGAGTGATCTACCAATCAGTTGTGTATGTTAGTAAAACACACATAGAAGTCAGTCTGGAGTTTGGCAAAAGGACTCCTGAAGGTCTCTCAGACCATGAGAAAGAAGATTCTCTGCCAGGCCTTACAATGCAGCATGGTGATGGTAGCATCATATTATGGGGATGTTTTGCAGCAGCAGGAAATCACAGACTAGTCAGGATATAGGGAAATATGAATGCAGCAATGTGACTGCCTTGATGAAAACTTGCTGTGGAGCAATCGAGACCTCAGACTGGAGCGAAGGCTCATTTTTCTGCAGGACACCAATTCAAAGCGTATGGACAGGTTATCAAATGACTGTTATGACTTTTGACCCACTCTGGGAATGTTCTGGATTAGACAAACCAGAGTCTGGATTTGAATAAAACTAAGACCTCTGCTGAGATCTGAAAATGGTTCTTATATCCACTCTCCTATGCAACCTGATGAAGGTTGAGAAGTACTGCAACGAAAAATTGGTAAAGCGGCATAAAATATGAAGCTTGTGGCATCATATTTCAAAAAAGACCTTAGGCTGTAATTGCTGCCAACAGTAGATAAACAAAGCATTATTAATAGATTTGGAAAAAGACTAGCCTTTTTTTCCAGATTGTAATAATTAGGTAATGGTGTTGTGCACAATTTTAAAGGAACGACATTAAATTAATCTACTTTGGAATAAGCATGAAGCATCATAAAATGTGGAAAATGTGAAATGATATGATTTCTTATCAAATGCATTAGTTTTTGTCAAATCAAGTTTTTGTTACTGTTATATTGAGGAATCTGGCTTAAGGCTACAAACCCATAATCCAGATGTTAAGAGATTTAGAAAATGACATAAGATTTTTTTTTTTAAATACTTTTTATATAAAAAAAAGGACTGTTTTTGTAAACCAGAAAGTACATCCATACAGAATAAGGTCTTAGGACTTGGTCCTGGCTGTTTTTGTGTGAATGTGGCACTGCTCAGGTCTTGTGGAAGCCCACGTTGCTTTAATAAGGCCCTTCAGCTCATCTGCATGCATATGCTTCTTAACAATACTCCAGACATGGAGATTAGGTAATGAAGGTTTTCTGTCCAACCAAGCAGTGATACCAAGACTAATAAAGCAATCATTGGTGCTTTTGGCAGTGTGGGCAGATGCTTTACAACTGAAGGTTTTCTTATACTGACTTTGGACTTGATAAAGCTCGGTGGACCAACAGCAACAGATGACGTGGCTCCCCAAATCATCAATGACTGTGGAAATGTTCCATTGAACCTCAAGTTGCCTGGTTTCTGCGCCTCACACTTCCTCAAGATACTTGGAACCTTCATTTCAAATGAAATGCAACATTTAAGTAACTTAATTAAAAGGTTGAAACTTTTGCAGTTTATTAAACACAAAGTGAGACATTTCAAATGTTTCGATTTGTTAAACTCATTGATTATGGTTTACATTTGTAAAGACTCAAATTCTGTTTCACTAAAATTTTGTAATATTGCTAAAATAACAGCAAGTAGATTAATTTTCAAATAAATTGCATAATTCTGAAAACAAGACTGTCCACTGAACAATTGTGCTCAGAGCCCATTCTTATCTGAATTGAGCTAGATATTCAACAACTTTAGCCCATCTATTAGATACATCTGTGCATGGTGGCATACTTTTTCCTTCCGCTCAACTTTCCAATGATATACTTAAATGCCCTCTTTGACTAATACCCTCATTGTGAAGGGCATGGACTGTCAAGCCAATAATCTTCCTCATGATTGTGTAAGTCATGATATTTCTGTGTGTATTATGCAAATGAACTGAAGTCTGGGATTCCACAATCACGTGAAAATAAACACTTAAAAGATATTGCTATTTGACTCATAATCTTGAGTTCCCCAAAGAATGACTGAAATATCTTAGCATTTCATTTGTGTTTTAATTCCTTAAGGTGTGACTTTATCTTGCGTTTTCATATCAGTCAAACTGCATTCAGAAAACATAAGATTATCTTCACCTCGAATAGCTTCTGGGACACAGGGAGAAGAATCAGTGTTTGCATGTAGGCAAAGAGCTTCTTCTCATGTTAAATTCCACTTTTCTGCACCCAGCTGACATTTTACTTTTGTTGACATCTCAAGCACAAACGCACACATCTCTGTCCTCCTCCATACATCCCCCTTTCACTCTCTTCCAGCGCATAATTCTCTTCGAGAAAAAAAAAAAAAAGTTTGAACTGGCTCACCTTAAAAACACTTGTTTTTTTGTTTTTTCGGGTTATTATCGCTGCCCGGGGCCTCTCTCTGCTGCTTCACCCCAGCTGCACTCCTGCCCTCAGGCTGCGGTGGCTGTCCAGAGGGAAGGGGGAGAGAAAGTAAACTAGGCTCACCGTGCTTCGGTCTCATTGGCTGACTCTCTGCCTGGCAGATTTTGTCCTTGAGAATGTGCAGACACGGAGCAGATAATGTTCTGACACCAGAAACTCTAGAGCGGGACCAGATCGACACTTACTCCCTGCTTCTCCTGCTTCCACTGTAACACAATCGGGGTTATGCGGACCGAGGAGCGACATACGCGTTGTGTTTTTATTGGACGGTTTTCACTTCTTGTGCAGCACCTGTGCTGTTTTAAGTCAAATTAAGAAGATTATTTTTATGAGAGTATGTCGGAGCGGGGATTGGATTGGTTATGTAAAGACACTTGTCAGTAATTGTGTCACTAAATGGGAATAAATAAATAAATAAAATAAAATCACACGGAGTGCGCACATGAGTTATTGTGCAGCTGCGGGTAATAAGCGGCATGGTCGGACTCTTTAGCCCAAAAGAAAAGAAAAAAAAAGTCAAAATTGTGCAAGAAGGAGCTGAACTTTCTCTATAAGTGTATTCAAATGCATGCAACGGCGAAGGTGAAAATTATTTTCCTGCTTTAATGTAAATCTGAGGTTTGCTTCCCTTTCTCTGGTGTGTTGCAAGGTCAAAGATCTCCTTTTACCGAGCGCGCCTCCGACGACGGGCTTTCTGTAGGAGTCAGCAGCATGCAGGCGGAGCAGCAGGTACAGGAATCTCCCTGCAGCAGCGGCCCATAGCATGAACTGACAGACCCCGGTGATCCAATCCCTGCAGACCAGCGGGCTTCGAGCCAAAGTTTGCACATCACTGTCACATCAGGAGATGCAATATCAAGCAAAGATAAACATGCAAATAAAGAGAGATTGAGAATCCCACAAATCAGCTCAGTCGACAGGTTCCTTTTTTTTTTTTTTTTTTTTTTTTTTTTTTTTTAATGTGGTTTATCTTGAACATGATTGGAAAAGTATCCTAATTTATTACTGGTCGGATTTGTTGCAGTCGAGAGACATTCTCCGTGAATTAATTTGTTGGCAGACCAGAAAAAAAAAAAAGTTTGAGATCACAATTGCCATTTCAATGACTTTAATAAGCAAAATATGAAACTTTTATTTTTCCAAAAACAACAACAAAAGGACAAAACAGAAACCAGCCTGAATGCAACAGTTCAATTTTTTTAAGTGTTACTTATAATTCATATATAAACAGGATTGAAAATTGATCCCCTCCCCCACGTCATCGCTAGAAGTAGGTATACATGGAATCGGTGAAAGACAGAACAAAACAACATCCCGCTGCTGCTGCAGTTTCAGTTCGATTTCAACACAGTTGAATCAACAAACCAAAAAGATTGTTTTTTTTTTAATGCAATGACTTTTCAACATGTTTTCAATGCAAGCACCGTGCTCAAATCGATATGATCTCACACACTTTAATTTAAATCATTAAAAATAAAGACTTTTTTCATAACTACGCATCTGGCCAGCAGAACCAGAATCATCAAATAATAATAATAATAATAAACAAAACAAAACAAAACAAAAAAAAAAACAGACATAAACACACACAAACAAACAAAAGAAACCATGTTACACAACATAAACACTGTTTTCATTTTGAAAATTTGCACAACCTGAGTCCCCTTTTTTTACTGACCGGCAGAAAAAAAAATCAGGAAAACATAGAGCATTAAACTTTGTATCAAAACATGTGTTATCTAAATATTAGCTCTACTTTAAAACTTTTAGCAAGCATGATTTCTACATAGTTAAAATACAAATCATTAATATTAGGCCCAGTGACAGAGAGCAACAGGTGGCTGCCCGTCGGAATGAGGGGATACGTTCATGCAGAAGAAAACATATTCAAACAGAATTTCAATGAACAACAACAAAGAAAAATCAATACTTAATCATTAGTATTTGTTTCATCGTGACTCAGAAGTCAGCATGCCAACATGCGCCCAAATATCAAACTAAAACTGTTACAACTGGGCCCCCCTCGCCCCCCCCCCTTTTTTTTAACAAAACAAAAATAAAATAATAATAACAATGTAACACCATAACACGATAGCATGTATTCCTGTAGGGAGGTTTGGGCAAAGTTCAAAATGAAAACTTTTTAAACCATCATCTAAAAGTGCACTTGAAACACAGCTTGGTGTATTTAAATGCAATTAGATCAAAACAATGCAATCTTCCTTTATTTTCGACACAACTCGCTACAAATGACAGAAAAATAAATCGTAACAAACAATAAATGAAGGTAACACAAAAGAAAAGAAGTTCATCCAGCCTCCTCAATCTTGTTGTGCAGTTGCGTAATATTTACAAGCTCCCTCTGCCCCCCTCCCCCTTAAAAGACAAAAAAAAAACAAAAAAACAATTAAAATCATCATGAAAGCCCCTCGCCAAAAATGGTACTGCACCGGCAGTCCTGTGTTATCTTAAAAAAAGGAAAAGAAATGCAAGAAAAAAAAATGGAGAAGCGCGGATCAACGACATGCTCTTACTATACAGGAGAAGATGAAAGTACAAAATAGAAATTATTACCGTACATGTCCAGCATGCAGGATTAATATTTAATGCAGATTTTTTTTTCTTTCTACATATATTCGAATATAACCAAGCAGGCAATAAATCAATGAAATGTTGCATAAAATGTCACCCCCTTTTCACCCAGACCTCCCCATCCCACCTCCCCCCACTGGTAGACAGGAGCAGAATTTGCATAAAGTGGAGTCACGCTTGTTTGATTTTTCTTTTCTTTTTTTTTTGGGGGTTGGGGGGAGAGAAATTTTGGGGCCCGACTTGCAGACTGTGATGCTTGTGAGGCCAGGCCTGCTTGTTTTTGTGTTCATAAACAGTGTCATGAATTTGCAGAACAACAACAGAAAAAAAAAACAAAAAAAAACTTGTCAACAAAAGACATCCGCCTTGACCCCATGTCTCACTCTTACTTACAGGTTTAAAAAGCTGCAGCCTTGGCGGAGAAGAACAATGTTCATGTGGGGGTCCTCCTCCTCCCCCCCCCCCCCCCCCACGAAGAGTTTCTTCACAACAAGCAACTAATCTACAAAAGATTCAGCAACTGGTCGGGCTCTGCTTCGCTTGTTGCATCTCTGTTGACACGTGGAGGCATCGGTATGATGGTTATATATGAGAATAGTAGCTATCTGATGGATTATTCTTCTAATATGAATATAGTTTCACTGTTATTAGTAACAATCAGACAGGAGGTGCGGGGGTGTGTGGATTATTACTGTCTGTTCATGAGGAGAGTCGGTCAAGGTGCGGTGGAGGAAGGGAGGGAGGAGGGCGAGAGTTTGTTGTGGAAAGGCTGACGGGGGACGACTCACATGAAAAACTCTGGCGATGACGGGTTGTCGCTGGTCGAGCCGGCCTCGCGGAACCCGCTCCCGGCTCCCGACCCCGTCAGCTTCTCGCACTTGAGTTTGTAGGCGTCCCTCTCCCGCGCCAGCCGGCTGATCTCCGCCTTCAGCTGCTCCACCTGGTTCATCAGTTGCGTCTTCTCGTTCTCCAGCACGTGCTTCTGCTGCACGCGCTTGAACCTGCAGGACTGCGCGTAGCCGCGGTTCTTCAGGGTCCTCCTCTTCTGCTTGAGACGGATCACCTCGTCCTTGGTGAAGCCCCGCAGGTGTCTGTTGAGCTCCCGCACCGACATGGACACGAGCTGCTCGTCCGAGAAGCGGTCCTCCACGTTGAGTCCGCCACCGCCGGCGCCGTGGTGCGCGGCCGTCTGGCTCAGGTGGCCGTGCGGGTGGTGGTGGTGGTGGTGGCGGTGGTGGTGGAGCGGCTGGTGGGACTCGGGGGAGACCGGAGACGGGCTGTCGGGGTCCTGGCTGTGGTGGTGGTGGTGCTGGCTGTGTGGATGGTTGTGTCCCCCCGGGTGTCCGGAGAGTTCCTCGGCGTGGTGCGGGAGGCTCCCCGCGTACGGGTGATGATGCTGCTGCTGGCCGTGGCCGTGATGGCTGTGGTGGTGGTGCGGGCCCCTGTAGCCCTCGAAGGCTCCCTGCTGCTGCTGCAACTGCTGCTGGACGTGCGGAGCCTGCGGGTGACCGTGAGCCGTGGCTCCAATCAGGGCCTCCACAGCGTCCTCCGGGGTCAGGCTCAGCGTCTGCGGGTCTATCTGCTGGTGGTACCCGCTGTTCGGCATCCAGTACAGCTCCTCCAAGTGGTGCTTCTGCTCCGTGGGGCTGAAGCTGGGCGAGGAGGGCACCGAGCTGCAGGGAGTGCTGATTGGGGTGGATGAGACGGAGCCCTGGGGTTGGAGGCGGTTGCACTGGCGCACCCCGTTGCGATCCAGCCCGACCAGGCCTTCCTTCTTCACGTCAAACTTCATCAGGTCAAAATCATTGACATATTCCAGAGCCAGAGGGCTGCTGGGCAGCTCCGGGCCCATGCTCAGCTCTGCGCTCATGTTGCTGTCGCGACTCTTCTGCAGATACGCAAAGGTGTTGGCGAGCGTCGCAAACACGGACTTATTAATCAAAGTCTCTTCTCTTCTTTCTTGTTTCATGCAATAGTTCTTTTGGCTCCTCCACAAATCTGCGCTGACTTGCTGTAGCATGAAACACCGTGTGATTGGTGGCGGTGGGGAAAAAAAAGAAGAAAAAAAAAATAAAAGAAAAAGGAGAAAAAAAAAGTTGTGGAGAAAAACTTTGAGACTAATGCTCAGCACGCTGTTTGCGTCATATAGTCTACTTCTGCTGGAGTAATCTGGCAGAAACCGGGCAAGAGGTAGAAAACAGTGCTGCCTCAGTGCAAAAGTAAAAAAAAAATAAAAATACTCAGTCCTTTCAGCAGAAGGGTATTCACGGATAAAAATATCAAGATAAATAATAATAATAATAATAGAAGAAATACCAGGTTTGCGCGCTGAGACGGGCACCAGTCCACGTCGCACCTTCTCGGCAATAAGTCCCCTCTTTTTTTTCTCCAGGAAAATAAAAAAAAGGAGCCAGGAAGCGAAGTAAACAGGACGTCTGTTTCCCCTTTCTTCTTTTTTCTTTCTCGCCGAGAAGCTGCTTTTTCAGCTCTGCACCGCAGAGGTTTAAAGACTCGCCTCTCTCACACTCTCTCTCTCTCTCTCTCTCTGTACTCTCTGGTATCCAGCAGACTGCGCTCGGAGCCAGCCTACCCTTTATCAATCTAGCGCACGGTGACGTCATGTGGAAGGCGGGATCCGTGGCGACCGGCGCTCCAATAGGGGAGAGAACCAAAGGATGAAAAGGGAGGTGGAGGGACGCGGCACAGGAAAGGGAGAGAGAGAGAGAGAGAGAGAGAGAGAGAGAGAGAGAGAGAGAGAGAGAGAGAGAGGAGGTGGAGGCGGCTCTCGGTCGAGGCTTGAAAGCCAGAGACAGTCAGCTGACCGAGTTCCCTAAAAGCAGAAGGTGGAGTGGGAGGACAGAGGAAGAGAGACATGCCTTCACTTCATGGAGTCTTTTCTTCTTCACTGGTTCTTAAATTCATGCCAGGGACTTACAGGCTTCAGTGAAAAAACAAAAACAAACAAACAAAATGAAGACTAATGTTAAATGTTTCCCCTCCATCCTGAGAGACTGTCCTTGTGTTATTGACCAACTGGAACCGCAAAAGAAACATCTGTGACATATTTACCTTCCAACGTGTCTCGATTTGTGCTTTGAGAACATTCAGAAACAATAAACAGTTTTTTCTTCTTCTTGAGTTTCATGCGCACCATAGTTATTACATCCATCTCGACATTTTGAAAAGTCTTTGTTTCCTCCAATAAAGATGATCGAGACTGTGCAACACATTAAAATGCTTGCATGCCAAATCCTGAATCCACTCTCTCTCAAACAGACGCACATCTTTTTGGAGTTTTTTTTTTTTCTGTCTTCACACAAAGTGAAGACAGCTTTACTTTCACGATTAAGAGAAACAATGCAATAAGAGACATTATAAACTATAATAAAACACCATACTGACCCCTCCCCCCTTCCCCCCCGCTTCTTAATTATTCTCAAAACGAACTTTCTAAATCCAGATTATCATTATCGCCAAATATATTTGTTAATCCGCGTTAAACCGCGGTTTCAAACTCCCCCTGAAAGATGTTATTGCTTCGAAACGCTGCTGGGTTGGCCCGTGATTTTCACACGGAGTTGAATCGAACTGAATGCAGAGGAAACAGGCTCAAGGCTGCCGCTGCGTGGACAACACGGGCACGAACGACGCTGCGCGGGAAGATGCTGCTGCTGCTGCTGCTGCTGCTGCTGAGGATGGAGATTTCCTCTGATGTTTTCCAGTCTATTTTTTTAAAAACTCAGTGCTAAATCCGTCTCTTAAAGGTCACATCCTGCCTTTAAAACTGCTAACGATCAATCTCGGTCATTTGAAATTCAATCAAAATATATTATTTTATTTTTTATTTTTATGTCGCTTCTACTGCTTAACAGGTTGTTTGTCCAAAATAAGAGTTTTTATTAGATAAATATTTTTTTTTAAATTTTCATTATTTTAATACAATTTGATTTAAAAAATCACTTCGACAAAAAAAAAAAAAACTAAAAAAAAAAACAAATGGCAGAAATATTGGAAAACGTTTGACTTCCTTGCCAAAAAAAAGAAGAAGAAGAAAAAAAGCAAGTGTGAGTAAATGAGCCAATTTAAAGGATCAATAGGATTTATAATTTCGTTTCCAGCCCATATTCACGGCTGAGCACGAGCGCGATCAGATGGTATCGATCAGACGGGGTGCAGGAGGAGGCTGCCAAAGATAAGAGCCCATAACGAAGGACTCATTTGTTCAGCTTAAATTCTTAATCGTTTTGAAGTAGTGAGTCTCCGCGTGACTCCACAGTCACACCCAAGGTTTTTGTTTAGCCTCGTTTAATTCAGGACTGATTTGAATCTAATAGACACTGAAAGTAGAGAAGATAAATATCAAATTACAAAATGCAATAGCAAATTCCGAATAATAATAATAATAATAATAATAATAATAATAATAATAATAATAATAATGATAATGTTTTTATCAGTCATAATAACTAATAATTAACTTCACAACCGCCATTATTTTTAGCTGTTGGGAGTTATTTCCATCCATTCTCAGCCATACTTTTGGCCTCTGATCATTTGTGACAGTCACTTCGTACAATGTTTCACTAACAGACTATCCATGTCATCATCGTCAAGCTCAACTGCGCATTTTTGTCTCTTCCTTCCTTTTTTTTTTCTTCGCAGTATTAAAAAACCTCCTAAAATCTCCCTCCATCTGCAGGCGAGCTTCCCCAGCTTGCAGCACCAACCTGAGAAGCGCCCAGAGCGCAGCGAGTTTTGCCGCCTTCTCCCTGCGAGGCCGACCCGGCGGCAGCCCCATTAGGTCATAATGCTCTCTCATATAACCCGAGTCCGCCGTCTAATAGACCCAGGCAGGCCTGCCGGCGGCTCTCTCTCTCTCCACCCGCCCCTCCCCGGTAATCACAAGCTGTAATGGAGAGACGAGATGTAAAAAAAAAAAAAAAAGCGTCTATGTCAGCAGCATATCGGTGGTTAATGATCTATTAAGTGATCCGTGTGCTTATGGACAGCGAAAAAAAGTGTTGATGCTTGCTTATTCGGCCCCTAATGAGAGTCCCATCCTACGGATTTTAGGAATGAATAACAGAAATAAAATCAACCTTTGAAATGTTACATTTAACAGTTGACGCACGGAGGCTGGAGAGGCAGCTCCCCACTGCTCACACGTCTCACACCTGCAACGGGCCCCGCTGGAGTCACGCAGGAGGCCCGCAGTCCTGTCCGTCTGAACCGGTCGAATACAGGACGGCGACGTTCGTCCTTCATATGCGAGGATTTGTTTTTTATTTTTAAATTCCGTTTAAGGACTAATTCAAACCTGCGCACCCGCATGCCATGGATCTGAACTCAAACTTTGCTGAAGGACAAACTTAACAAAGGAATTATTTTTGGGGGCCAGACTGAGATGGATTTTTTTTCCCCTTTCTGTTTATGGCTTTTGGCAGTTTCGGAGTAATAATCGACCTTAACTGTTCCACCCCGAAGGTTCCTGGAAATGTTACAGAACAAAACGGTAGTGGATGGTAGCCTCCGAGAGGCCCGTGAGAAGGGAGGGTGAGGAATGGTGATGCAGCCTCGTTGTGCCGCTTTGATGCGCTTTGACGCAGGAGGGAGTGGAGAGATGCGCAGAGCAGAAGCGCTCTTCCAAAAGCGCAGCGACTACTTTCAGCAATGTGTGTGTGTGTGTGTGTGTGTGTGTGTGTGTGTGTGTGTGTGTGTGTGTGTGTGTGTGTGTGTGTGTGTGTGTGTGTGTGTGTGCGTGTGGGGGTGTGTATGTTTAAGCTGGGAAAAGTTAGAAATCAAGTGACACTGCTGCAACTTTGAGCTTTTAGTTTGTAGGCTGCGTTTTGGTTTATTGTAAATAAATAAGTTTCCCCCGCATTAGTTTCTGCTCATTAATTATTTATAGCGAATAACTTTCCAGTTACTCCTAAACATGTGTACTGTAGCCTATCCCAGTTCCGTGATCCAAGAGAATCGCAGCAGAATCAGGAATAATTCAATGATAATTATTATTTGCAAACAGGTCGTGATGAACCCTATTTGTTTTTTCTCTCTTGAAAACAAAATATGCACGAGTACGCATCAGTAAGCTGCTTTCTCGATTTACAAACCGAGTTACTTAAATAGACTCCGCACTAAACGATTGTCTCTTTGAAACATATATTATTAAGACGTGCTGTGTGCTTAAACGTGCAGAGATTGTTGAAGGTTTAACAACCTCATCATGGATAACTGAAAGAAAAAGTGGTGATAAAACTGAGATACATTGCACATTTATGTATATTTTGTTTGTTCCTTTTAAAGAGCATCAATTTAACACTGTGAACATTTAACTTTTTTTTTTAATACTCACCTTTTCATAAGCACCGGCCTCTGATTGATTCTGGGACTTCTTTGCATAGGTGGGGCTAGTCCCACTCTTACCATCCATTCTGTAAAAAAAAAAAAAAAAAAAAAAAGTAATTGCATGTGTTGGCAAGGAAAAAAGTGGGTTTCTTTTCTGGTGACAGGGCGCCTCTTGTGGCGCTTCCACTTAATGCGCAAAGTTAGATTTGGGTCTTATTCAGTGACATGCAGGGATTCAGTTCCAACCTCTGAACAGGATGTTTTTATTTATTTTTAATTTTTTATTATTTTTATTTTAGTCCTGAAATGGCAAACAGACACAAGGAATATATAAAGTTGATTGGAAGGCCAGGGCATAATTGTAGGCCCTTTTCTTAGATTAGATGTCCCTGATTGACATGTAGTAAATATAACAACAAATAAATGTCAGTGGGCACTGTACTGGCTTAATCCCAGAAGAAAAAGGACAATAAATCTGCCTTTTGCTGTGGTCATTTCATTAATGTAAATTGCAATGCTTTGTATGATAGTTTGGCTCCCTTCCAGCTGGCTCTTTGCTCAGGCTTGTGCATGATATTAGGTTTTATTATGAACTGACACAGTGTGGCCACAAAATGTAGGCAACACCACAAGAACCAAATATCAGAGTGCAGGCATAACATAATTAAAGGCCATATTCTCGGTCATAACCACAATTTATATCTGTGTTTCTCTAAGCCAAGGATTGGCTTCTGGAACTCAAAAGAAACTTATGATGTACTGAAAACGTAATTAGAATCAATTTTTACTCACACTTTCATGTTTCCGCGAAGGAAACAGAAACAACTCTTCCACATTCTACCCCAAAATCTCCGTGACCTGTCACCATTTGTGGACATTTTCTGTGCATGAATCTGTCAGGCCATATCTCTGGGTTACATTAAAGAGGGTTCAATGAATATTCTGGAAAACATGCGTCACCCGCAGCAGAGCCCATACAGCACCTGGATGTTATTAAGCTAAAAGTAAAGAGAGAGATTTAATAGGCTTCAAATGGCTCTGTCCAATATCTGAAGATATGTCTTTGCTGTCAAGCATGCGACACATTAATGTTTATGACTGAAATTACTTTGTTCTCACTGTCTGCTGTGAATGCAGGAATAGGGCTGCTTATGCAAAATCTATAGCAGGAACTACAGCTTCTGCATGAGCAACCCACGTTTCCAAAACGCTACCGGTCTCCCAAAAGCCATGTTTAGGTGGTATAACTCTGGGTTTTAAGATAGCTTTTATTGAAGAGGGTAACGGATAATATAAGGGTATAATACATGTTTTTAAAATAAAATAGAACAGAAATAGCCATTACTGTCCCACGGTGGAGACATTTCTGTGCAACAGAGGCAAAGTGATGGGCAATAAAAGCAAGTAGATTCACGATTGAAAAAGATGCCTTAATTTTGGAAACACATGCTGTTGTTCACCTTTCTTTTGGGAACAAGGTTAGTTTAGTTAGAAATTTCAAATCCACGTTCATGACATTTTTTAAAAAACAAACCCAGCTACCAACCAAGTGGTTGTTTTTAGGATGGCCCAGCGGCACGAGTTACTCATCGGCACTGGAGTTATGGATGTTCAGAAGTTTCTTAATTTGGAATCCAAACTGGTTGGTATGTGTAGAAAAGGTTATGGAAGGCTTAAAAAAATATACAAGAAGCCCTGCAGATCTTGGAAAATATACAACAAGCTTGGTGTGAGACAAAATGCAGACAAAACATATTATTGGAGCTGTTTTTATTATTAATCAGAGGGAGTAAATAAATCAATGGCTCATTTTGGCTGAAACATAACCTCCAGCTGGCCAGCTAAAGTGGGTATGGATGTAAGAGCAGAGTTTTTGTATGAAGGTCAAAATCATTAGCTGTGCTGGTATGCAAATAACATACTATCTTTATGGAATAGACCATTCATGCATTAATCAGCAACCAATTCTATTTTTGTCTCTAATACATGGAAGAAAACCCAGATTATTTTCTGAAAAAAAAAATCATTCAGAAAACTACATGTGCTCTAATGATTGCGCCTGTAGAAACATATCCTTCTTGTGCTTGATTCGATATTTGACTTCAAGAACTAAGATTCTGAATTGAGAAATTTTAAATGCATGTTATCATGCTGCTGTTGTGAACTCCTTAATCCTCCCATTAAGGAGTGGCGGTGAACCATTTAAGGTTCACCACAAGCAACATTTTGTAAGAGTAAAATACTGCTTGCTGTCCTCAGAGTTTGAGCCAATGAATACAACCTGCCTCATTATTCTGGGTGATTAAACTAAATAATTAGAGTAAAATAATCTTAAAATTTAGTGAGAATTGAAGTCATTTTGTTATACAAGTAGATTTTAATTGTTTGTTATAGTTTTGTTAACTTTCTTTAAGTGTTAGCTGTTTTCTTACTGAGCTTACTAATTTAGATAGTAAGATCTAAACTGTACAAAATGCATGTGACACATTACGCCAGTTTTACAGGCTCAGTTTATTATGTCAATACATTCACAAACAATGTTCTAACTTTTCTCTTTCCTCTTCATGTTTTTCTATCTTTCTTTCTGCGTTCACTCTCCTTTCTTGATGACCTCCTCGCCTCTCGTCTCCCTCACCCTTCTCCTCTGGTCCTGGCCCTGGCCCTGCCCACCCCGGGTCATTTATCATGGGCCAGGAGGGGAGCCCCCAGGCCTGCAGGCCTCTGTCAGCCCCTGCAATCGCCTCATTGTGACTCCCAGCAAACAAGTGTCGGATCAGCAAAAGTCTATTAAAGCCTGGTGGGCCTTTCTCAGCCAATTGGGTTCGGGTCACTGAGCTGCTCTCCTTGCTGCTCCGAGAGCTCTTTGTGTCGCCGCTGTTCGCTGACACAGATCCCCACAAGATTAATGATTTTTAGCAACCATTTGGATTTCATTCACAGGGTCCTTCTCTCTGTCTCTTTTTCCTTTGCTATCTTTCCTCTTTCTTCACTTCTTCTCTTCTTTTTGCTTCAACCTGTTGTTTCTTCTGTTCTCCCCTGCTCCCCAAGTTCCTATTCCTTCCCCTCCCGTTATGTTTCCTGCCAATGTTGAATGGCCTTTTTTAATTGTCATTTCACTATTGATACAGATGGGATTTTCTACTAATTTGTCTCATTTTATCACCCAGTTGCCCTTTATTTTTGAATAATTTCCCCTTTTGGTCGATTGTTAAAAAGTGAACTCCTGTCTCATAAATCAAGAGGACTTTTAGGAACTAAATCAACAGTCCACATTACTGCACTGGCTGGTTTCCTTGCACTGTCCCTCAAGAGGCTCGGAGTAATTTGAAATTCTAGAGCCACTTCCACAACTTCCATGTTGCCATGTTCTCAGTGTAGTTTCCAGTAATTACTGCAGGTTAAGTGCACATCCCGGAGCTCAGTGGAAGCAGCTCTATCCCTCACCTGGGACATGACTCAGCAGAGTTCAGGTCATCTGGCCATTTCCCTGACCACTGGACCACACCCCAACCTACTTTAAACCCACAGGACAAGCACTATTTATGAGCGGCGCACATTTACTTCCATCACGTAATGTAATGGTAGTTTTATTTACTGGCTCAACTGTTTGCACAAACAGATTCCCAGACTGATGCGTGTTTTATCAGAACATTACAGTTGATGTGTTCTGTTTCTGCACAGTAGATCTTAACAGTTTCTCTTCAAGAGATGTTTCAGATTGTGATAAAATCCTGTAAAGGTTTAAAATTGTGTTTGCTGTAATTAGTTTTCTTGTTTGTACTGGAGGACTCTAAGTGGGCATAGACATAAAAAAACAAAATCTATGGTTTTAATAAATGTGAATGATGGAATATTATTATGAACTACTTTATTGTGTGGTCAGTTGTACTTTCTCTAATGTGAAGAATTTTTATGTTATGAAAACAAGTACAAAGGATTGAAAAATGAAAGTATTTTTGAACTCTTAAGACTTGAAGTATGGCCAAGAAGAAATGCATCTTTTTCTCCAGACTACTTTTCTTTAATTACTGATTGTAAAATTAATTTCAAAACAGTCTTTTATGTTTATGAAATAAATCCTCCTATTGCAAATTGAATCAGGTTTAGATTATTTTTTAACTTTCTGTCAACCTTCTAATATTGAGAGTAGGCTGTTTACACAGAGGCGTCAGTCAGGAGTCTTATCCCATTGGCCGTAACGAAGCATACAGTGCTATCATAAAGTATTTACACCCCTGGAACTTTTCCACATTTTGTCTTTGTACTACAACAAAGTTTCAACAAAAAAATAAAAATAAAATCTATGTTTTCGTCCACGTTAGCATCAGTGAAGCTACGTCACACTCCCAGTGTGTTTGCAGCATGTCTGTTTTAACACTGGATGGATGAACCCTGCCAGCCACTGTGTCCATCCACCTGCCCTGTTTCCTGCCTGATTAATGTTCTGCGTGTGTGTGTTTGTTTGTATGTGCGGCTCTGTGTAAATGGTTATAGATGGGACAACACCACCACACTGGCAGTCTGGATCATTACTCACACAGATAGGGAGAGATTCAGGGCCATGAAACCCCTAACACATCCTCCACCTTCCTGTGCAGACAAGCACACGCCTCCCATGCATGTTTCCTTAGTTATTTATTTTTTTAGCATCGTACCTGGGATTTTACTGCATCTTCCACTCTTTATTAAGATCGTGAGCATTTGGGTTGATTTGTAGGGATAGATATGGGAAATACATATTTTACTTGGAAAAAAAATTGAGAAAGAAACCATTCAATCTTTCTGAAGTCAAGTGACAACATTTTTGGAAAAGCCCATTTAACAATGGCATAGCTTTGTAAGCTTGTATTATGTTAATTCACAACATTTGAGTTCATTTGAGTTCACACCTGTGGATATATTTTAATGCATCAATGAAATGTCTGTATAGCCAAGTTCACATCTCTCAAAAGAAGTTTAATCATATTTAAGTCTAGACTCTGAGACTCTGACACTCCTTTGAGATCTTAGCCTTGTTGCTGAAAAATGAACTGTCGGACCAAAGACGGGCCAGATTGTATTGGCATGACTAACGTAGAAATTATTTCAAATTTGGACCCAACAAGATCACGTATATTTGGATTTGGTTTAGATCTCTTTATATTAAGTGTTTTAAGATGACATCTTTTGTGAATTGGCTAACTCTAACTACACTAACAACTTAACTATACTGACAGACATTGATATTAATTGAACTGAATATTGAATTGATATTAATTCAGTTCAATGGACTGTACCAAGTTCTATTATACTGAATTTAAATGACAGACTGAACTGAATTTGATGGAAGTGAGCTGAATTGAATTAAGACGCGAATGCATCCTCAAAAACGTGCATGTATTTTGTAGAGCTTTCTCAGTTTTGTCTCTACATTTGGATTATCACTGTCTACTTTATGAACTCGGTTTTGTCTTACTGCTTGAGTAGGCTGTGGTTGAGTGACTGCCGGTTAAGATGGGTAGACATGTCAGTGGATGGACAGATGGATGGACAATTATACCAATATGCGGATAGCGTTACTCACCAATGATAAAAAGTATGAAAATAAAACTGATCCTGAAGTCACCCCAATGAGAATGAAAGTCTTACCAACCCACGTGGCTGTAGCAAGACTAAGGCATCTGTATGGTGAAGACTTGAATTTATGAAGTTAAAACCAAGCATTCAGAAACACAGAAACATAGATGGGCCTCTTAGTACCAACTGAGCATTATTGAAATATCACTGCCTACCTACCATAATTATTTTTGCTGTCCATATCTATTTGGATGGAACCGTCAATAAGTTCTGAAGGTTTCATTCAATGAGATAAAGCAGCATTTCAGGGAGCCTGAATAATCTCTTGCTAATTACCTGAGCACAACAATGAGTTCACTGCACAGTGGTCTTCACAGGCACCAGCTCTCACCGGAGCACCATATGGATGTGGAATGGCAAGATTCATGTCATGGATGTGGAATGAGAAATTGTACAGAAACTGTATGATGCGTTCATGTCAATATGAACCATAATCTCAGAGAAAACAAATAAATGCCATGAAGATCTAAGACAGTTTTAAAGGCAAAAGGTGGATCAACCTTTTGCCTGTCTAGTGAGTGTATGCAGTGTATCTTCCTACACTAGAACCCTAACAAAAAAAAAAAATGGTAGGCAATCTGAGCATTATTTTTAGACCTCAGAGTGAACAACACATGCAGGCAGGTGTATTTATCAAAGGCAATATCAGCCAAATGACTTTTGACTGTTGCACATATAACTTGATATATATTCAAAA
Organism: Poeciliopsis prolifica; assembly: GCF_027474105.1. Lineage (NCBI taxonomy): Eukaryota > Metazoa > Chordata > Actinopteri > Cyprinodontiformes > Poeciliidae > Poeciliopsis > Poeciliopsis prolifica. The sequence continues at coordinate 1,056,258 of NW_026562398.1, forward strand.
ATTAGATAGGACAAACTGTTTCCCTATAGCCTGTTTCCTATTGTGTGTTGCCTTTAGTATAAGGAAGAGCGATTGTAGCCCCATCAAGACTGGACTGTAAAGTTAAATGGGCTAGTTAAACATAAAATTGTTGAGCAGCCTTGTTCAAAGCACAAAAAAATGAGAGTAGTTCAGCATGGAGTTAAAAATAAATGCATGTTCAGTTGGTCATATGTTTTGTGCGTGTTTATATATTTGATATCACATGGGGTGTGCTGGTGGTTTCCTAGTGCTTGAGCATGTCTGTTTATGCGCATGAGAGTACAGTGTGTGTGCATGTGTGTGTGTGTGTGTGAGTGCATAGCGATATGTATGCCTGAGCTGGAAGGGGGTTTATATGAACAGGAAGAGAGCCTGTAAATAAATCTGTTTGGGGACTGGGGGTGTGGGGATGAAATATGGTCCCAGGGATGTGGAGCAATGTGAAAAACTCGGCAACGCCGGGGAATAACAAATCTCCCGATGTCGCCTCGCCACAAAATAAATACACTCCCCTGTACAAGTCATCCATCTGGGCTATGAGTCGCAACAAAGACGGCCCCAATACATCCCCAGTGTACACGCACACACAGTAACACACACGCACACACAACCAACACCAATCACCACAGCAGCCATGTTCATTTACACATTTGTTTGTTTGTTGATGCACTTTTTTATGAATGAAACATGAACTTTTGCTCTCTACCTGCATCTGTTCTGGGCTTCTTGGCTTAAGGAAGGATTTGAAGAGGTGGTGATGAAAACCAGGAGTTTATTGGGTGTTTTAACTAATGATCAATCAGACAGGATTCAATAACTAAATTTCTGCTTGACAATTTAAAAGTCTTCCTCACACAACAGCAGATGGGAAGATGAAAGATTCCACCTGCAGCAATGTCTCAGAAGTATTCAGTGTCCAATATATTACACATGGGGTGTTTAATATAAGGGCGTGCTCATTTTAGATTATATGCATGATGCATATACACAAACACTCTATTCTAGACATATAGGCCACGATGAATACATTCAACTATCCACCCAGCGCCACCAGATTCATCTTCGCTTTGTTTATCTGGGCCTCCTCTGCCAGACACCATATTACTGCCACTGCTGCAGCTCTAACAAATTGTGTATAGGAAAGTATGCTTCTGTGTTTAGAGAGAGAAAAGCTGTACAGCAGAAGCACAAAGGGAGTCATTTTTTGCAACATTGGACTAACATGTGTTCTTTGTTGTTCTTTGGGTAAGGAATTTAGTTTTATTTTTCCAATTAGGCTCTATTCTCTTGGCTTAATTACGTTATGGTGAGATGATTTGTGTGTGTTTTTTGTGTGTGTTAGAAAGAGAGAGACAGAGGGTCATTCTGTCCTTCCCAGGAATAAATATTAGCCCATGTTGTTTGCAAATAGGTGATGTATGGTGGCCATATCTCTCGGTGATGAATGTTTTTTATAAATTTCCTCTCCTTTATCAATTGACTAACAAACCCATGTATCACTGCCACTCTCTCCCACTTCTCATATAAATTAAATAACCATCTCTCTCTTTTTTTCCCCCCTCAGACATTTCTACCATCTCCACCTCCCAGTTTCCCAATTCCCTTTTCATAACACCTTTAAGCTCTATTACCTTTAATCTGTTTTGGCCACTTTACTTCATTTCACACCAGTATAACTTGAAGCAGTCAGTGACTGCCATTATAAAAAAGTTACAGGACTGCTAGACATTTTAATCTTTATTTTCTCTGTGATATCAAAGTGGCAGTGTTAGATGCCTCTCACCCTTGCCTTCGTATTTGATTTACTCATCTTGAGGTCATTATCAGTGACAGAAAAAATGGGCTTTAAATATTTCAACCCTGTTTTATACAGTTCATAGATATTCATAAGAGAATGTTAATGAGCAACAGCATATTGAAGGGAAAGTCACACAGCAGACAAGTCTTTAATAAAGTTACAAATGGAAAACAGGAGTGGCGTGCTACAAGGACGCTTTCCTTCAGCATTGCAATGGAAGCTGATCATGTTTGACAAGATGATGAATATAGCTGAAACAGAGCAATGATCCTAAAAAGACTGCAAATATATTCATTTTTTAGTTAATTAAAAACTAAAACATGAATATTTAGTTTTAAATGGAGGCCATTTTTCACAGATTTTTACTTTTTGTTGTATATTTGATAAACTATGAGTCGTTCAGTTTTAATTCACAGTTTTGCACAACTTTGTGCTGATACATAAAACGTGGCAGCAACATGACACAAAAAGCATAAACAAGAAATTCAAGGTCTAGAAATATTTTTGAAGGATGCCGGATCCTCACACCTGGAATGTACAGAAGCCGAGTGTGAATCTGGAACACCAATAACACCAGTTTGGTTTCTTCATTTCTCCGTAATGTCATGGTGACAGTGAAGGTGCATCTTACTGATCATCATTTTGCCTTCCAGCATTTAATTAGACGAACAAATAATAGGATCATTTTCTGTAAAGGTATATCTACATGTCCCTGTTAATAATGCTCTCTCAATCTGCTGCCTTTCACGTGAACAGAGAATAAAAGAGCTACAAGCTGGAGCCGGGTGGGTTGCTTTCTGTCACCAGATGATGACAGGAGGCCGATTATGCAGGAGCAACATATTGTAAACTACTCATCATTAGCAAAGCCATCCCAGCTAATGACCGAGCTGGAGATAAACAGGAGTGAGGTGGAGAGGCATCTTCATCAGGAGGGCTGTTTAAAAGTGGGGCTCTCTCATTAAGCACAGCTGTATCACACTACAAAATGGGAGTTACTGAGTTGTAAAGTTGCACCATGAAACTGGTTCCCATCCCAGCCCCGAGCTCTGCAGGGACCCTCTGCGCGTCTGATTGGCCGTTTATTCCTGAAATGACCAGGAATAGGAAGATAAGTACCCAAAGAAAAAAAGCCAAGCAACATTAAATGATTACCAGAGCTCCAGGCAAGGAATCCCAGAGACACTCTTAACTTCCTTTTTGCAGGATGAGAGGTTAGATGAGTTGAATGTGTAGTTTATGTGACTTGTACTCCCTCTCTCCTTCTGTCTCTGTTGTGTTAATACACAAAACTCCCCTTTTCTCCTGGTCTCCCTTTTCAAAATCAGGGAGAAACAAATGCATCTGTAATAATTTAAAGTGATGCTCCTCTGAGAGGAGCGCAGCCACCAAACATAACTCACAGGAGGACTGCTTGTTTTTCCGGGTCAATAATCTTGTTTTTCAAGCAAACATATCCAGAAGATAATCACTTTTCTCTTGGAACATTATAGTTTTACTAAACAAAAACCTGGTTTGGGAGTAGAATGTTTTACTAGTGAGCTTTTGGAGGTGTGTAGGGACTTTTAGGGACACATTGAAATTTGTTTTATGTACATCAACAGTAAGAGCTCTCTCTTAACATCTTGAATCAGCAACAAAGTTTTCTCTTTGCAAATATGTCCAGGTTTATTGATTTACATTAATGCTATCAATTAAAAATAATTAATTGAACTATACCCAGCCTTCAACAATCTTATTGAGATTGGCAGTTTAGTGCATTTTTTTATTATATAGACATGCTGATGTTGACTTTCTGAAGTTTATAACAATAAATTGGTCATATTTAAGTTTCTTTAAATATGGCCTGTCTGTGGTCTCAGGAACTTAACTTCTTGTGGGATTTTCACCAACAACAATCTCTCAAGTTTACAGAAAAAGATCCCGTTACTGGGTTTTGTGTGGAAGAAAATGTTTTGTTTCCTCTCGGATAGCACCATTACTGCTGCCATCTTTGCTTCAAACTTTACATTTTTAGATTTCAACACATTCATATCTGTCCTTCTGCCCCTACACCTTTAGTTTATCTCACTCCTCTTTCAGTGTCAGCGTCAAGCATCTCACTCCATCTAGTACTTGTTCCTAATAATTCCCTCCCATGTCCCATGGATGGACAGGCCTGAGTTGTCTGGACAGGCCACGGCTCCCCCACCAAAAGCTTGAACAATTGGAGGTAAATACATTGGAGACAGCCCATTTGTTTTAGGCCAGTGGTGATGCATGCTTTTGCAGTGTGCAGCACATTTTTACTACGCAGTCCAAAGCAGCTGTGAGTAATGGACTGCTCTGGCCTGTCCACTCACACTGCTATTTTTATTATTGTCTCCCTTATAGTTTTCATTTTTCACATTGAGGGAAGGAAGGAAAGAGATTCTGCTATTCCCTTTCCTAAAAGACATTTAAGCAAGTTAGTTTCCCTCGCCACTCAGTTTAGCAACTCTAATCATCTAGACAGTTTATGGTTATATTTTGTTATTTATTGAAGAAAATTAACATATATGCAAAAAAACAAACAAAAAAACAAACAAACCCAAAACATTCAGACTGGAGAACTCTGTTTTTAAAACACCCTTTTCAGCTTTGAACATCTTTTCCATGTTGATTAATTCAGCCTTGAACGTTCAAGAGGATTATCTGCTCCGGGTTGAAAGACAGGAAGAATAGAGAAAATTAAACCGACTTAAAGATAGCATAGGAGATGGAGGTGCAGTTTATGTGCAGCCAGCGAGCTGATGATGCTTGAGTCTAACTTTGAAGATGATTCACTAAGCAGCTAAAATTATACGCTGCTGCCGGCCCCAGGGAGAACCCTGGTATTTTGCATGAGGCACTTGTATGGGCACTTATAATGGGTGCCTCTTAATTCTACTGACAGCTTTACAGGACCTGAGTTATGAAGCCACTGTTGAGCTGCTTGTTAGGCCATGGCCAGGATTTATACAGGGTTACACTAATACAACCCCACCTCGTGCCGCCCCCACCACCACCTCTGTCACACTTGAGCATAAAATCATTAGCAAATTCAGTCCTGATGGACTTACACTCGTCCATAATGTAACCAAAACCAAATAATTATTATTTGGTCTTCATTCTTTATTTTCCGTCTTGTTTTTTTTCTTATCTTCGTTTTCCTTCTAAAACTGCCCCTACCCCCACCACACCCCAAGCTTTACTCCACCCTATTCCTCCGCTCACAGTACCGGAGCTTGGCCCTGCTTGGTGATCCATCTCTGTCAACCTGCTAAAATGATAATGCCAATTAAAGCAGAGGAGTAATTGCCCTCTGTTGCCTCTGATCCCTGCAGACCCTCAACAGGAGCAAATACGAATGAGACCCCGGAGCCCCTGGAGGCCACTGCCTGGGTGAGGGTGAGGACAGTCTGAGAGGGGAGGGGATGGGGAAGGCGGACAGGAGGGCAGAGGAGGGGGGAGGAAGGGTGATTTGTAACTTTTAACCTCCACTGATCACCAATGGCCTTGACAGGAAAGGAGCGCGGGACGGGCGGGGTGGTGAAGAGATATCGCAGACAAACACACACGGCCAAAGATGCTGGTAATTGTTGCACATGGATGAACACACTTGTTCAAGGTCGCTGTCACAGGACTTATGGCCCTGCCACGGCGCGCAGACTCTCAGTGTTGGGAGCGTAATAGGAAGTGAAAGGACTACAGCATCTGGCAGTGGACTGTAACACCACTGATCAGAGGTGACACAGATGCGCTTTAGGGTCATCTGGGCAGCCATTACTACCAACAACAGCCCAATCACAAATTCAGGGTTATTGTTTTCTGGTAATATACACCTCTCAGGGTTAAGATCCCTGCATTATAAAAGGTGAATTCTTGTCTTCTCAGAAGGAATTACGACCGTACGAAAGAATGAAGTATTCACTCACGAATCTTTCTTGCATCTTGTAACATTGCGACCACAAACTTCATAATAATTCAATAGTGTTTTTAATTATTAGACCAATACAAAAGAGTGCTTAATTGTGAAGTGTAATTAAAAGGACACATGGTTTCCAAATTCTGTGCCATGCACTTGTATTTAGTGCTTTGTTACATCTAAACCATACTTAACGGATGCAATTGCAAAGGACTCAGAAGTTTGTTAAATAAATAACTTCAGAAAACAAACAGTCCAATTCACACCAGACAGGTCAGCGATAAAGTGGAGACATTTAAAACAGGGATTAAACTTTTTCAAAGCACAACTAGTTGTCTATCTCTCCACAAATGAAGCCTTTAATGAAGATTGACAAGTTTCTTTAGAAAGTCATTGTTAAAAAAAAGCACCATTTGCAGTTTCCACTCATTTTCCAACATGTGGAAAATAGGACAGAAATGTATTTTTAGGCCTACGTGTGACAAATATCAATACTGCACATAATCCTGAACATATTCTCCACATGTTGAAACATGGTGGAGGATGTTATGACTTGCTTCTCTTTGGCAGGGTCAGAGAAGAAAGTCTTAGTTGATGGAAAAAGGGTGGAACTATATATAAGCCGATCCTGGAAGAAGACCTGTTGGAGGCAATCGGAGCTAAATCAAAGCATTCTCTTGTGTTGGAATAGCTCAGTCAAAGTCCAGACATAAATCCATTTGAAAATCGTTAGGATGGCTTGCAAAGTGCTGTTAAGATTCACTCCAGGATCTTGCTAGTTTGCCAAGAAGAACAGACATTTCTTTCAATGTACTCTTTAGATGTGCAAAGGTAGATGTGTACCCCAAAAGACTTTCAGATGTGTCTACATTAAGGAGTTCTTTTTCTTAAAGAACACCTTAAAGACTTAGGAAGGCTAAACACAAATACTTGCCACGCTTAGACTTTTCTTTGTAACATTAATCAAAATCATAATGTGCCTTTCCTACTTGATCACAAGTGTTCTCTACTCTCGCTTTTAAAGAGATATTTAGAACATGTTTAATGCAACATATATGCTTTTTGCTTTACAAGATGAAATATTTCATCATTCATGGAGTACTCATCAAGATGGAAACATAAACAGAAACACAAAAATAATGATGTCAAAGTTATTTTCATAAAACAGTATGAAAGTAGCGAGTCTCAATAAAAATGTTAATGGAGTTAATTGCACAGTTAATTTCAATTAATCATATTTTCATCAAAAACATATAGTGAGAACATCAACAATAATTTCAGTTCAAAACCGCTTTTTTGTTATAAACTATTGACTAAATTGAAACATGAACTCAACAATAAGACATTGTATCGTTGTTAATGTGTTATTCAAGTTATTCAGCCATCAGATGGGCGCAAAGTGCTAATATCCCCTTTCACCCTTAAAGTGTTTCATGAATCCCCGATCGTTCATGTAACTTCTCGGCAAAAGAACTTCTTTAGAAATGTTGATAGCGGACGTTACTTTTCATGTGACCAAACCAGCTTTAGCTTCGTCCTAAAAAAAGAGTCAGCCCATTAATTATATCAGCAGAGCTGCTAACAATCAAGAGTCAAAGTTGACACAGCATCATCCCGACTGAACAACCTCACCACCAACCAGCCACGGCCACGACAGCCCATGCATCAAAGTATGCTTATGGCAGCTCTCGTGGTGAACATATGTGTTTGAGAATATTATTACTGCTCAACTCCAAATGTGTGTGGGTGGACAGCTGGACGGAGGACAGAGTGTGTAGGCGGCTGTTAGTACAAGCCCCACCACTCGTTATGACCTGGTGACCTCAGCACAGGCCAGTGGGAGAGTGCAACAGTAGGGCGGTGGTAGCCGAAAGCCAGCAGAAGACTGTTGCCTCTCTATGATCCGTAAACAGAGACAGGCCCACTCTGACACGAGAACATCAGCGAAGCAGCTGACAAGAGACTCTGCAAACTCCAACATAAGAGTAATGATCATCTGCTCCTCAATGCGACAATAATCTCTTGTAACTTCATCAGGACAATTCGTACCAGCATGCTTTCAATATGTTCTGCATCATATTGCCCCCCACTCCCTCACTCAAACTCAGTTAACAATGATAAAAAAAAAAAGCAGAGGCTCTCTCCAATCCTGCAGATCCTGCAACTCTGCTCTGTGCCTCAACACCTTAGCGCCACAGAGTGTGAGCAAGATGCTAACATTGACTTATTACAAGAGAGTGTACCGCCAAATGTATAATTACGCTCCTTTTGTTGCGCCTGTTGTTGTTGAAAATGTAATTATGAAAGATGAAACACAGCCTTCAATGAGATGGCTGTAAAATAGCATAATTAATATGGGCTTTTGCGAGAACAATCCCCGCTTTACGGGAGCCCCACATTGGCCTCGAAATTAATTAAGTGTGCCAGGATTTATGGCCTGCGCTTGGAAATGAACGGAATTAATCGCAGTCCGAAGATGGATGGTTGCTGGAAAATGATGATGCCCAGGACCATGTGGGGGGAGGTCTCTAACTGCTTTAGGGGGGCACATTTGGATCAGAGTAGAGGATTTTGACACAATTATACACCCCCAGACAACAGCTGGACCGACGATGTGTTAGAGAACTTTTTGGGGGGCAGCTTGAAATTATAAGCTGCTTTAAAACACTTTAAACCCACGTGCACACCCAACAAAGCTCCACTGTGGCTTCAATGTTGGCAAAGTGGGTATTTCTTGGATAGCAACAAAATTGCTCTTGAGTTGTCGACTGTCGTGGATGAGTAATGTCTCATTCTGCATGTCCTACTCTATGTACTCTCCTTTCAGGCAGATAAACAGTAACCATGTAATTGGACACAATTACCACAATTTTAGTATAAACACAATTATTGCAGCAACCAATTCAAAACTAATAGCATGTGACAAGCAGACAATTATTGAGTACACCACTGCTAATTTGGCTCATAATTTTTTTTTTTCAGTATTCATTTGGGTTCCTCTTTAAGCTTGGTAACCTTGTCTTGTCAGATATTTGAGGATTAATTAAAAAAGAGCAACATTCATTTCATTAAATGATGTGTCTTGTGCACAGTTGTTGGACATTGCGACAAATGTAAATGAAAAAAAAGATTTTGTCTAATTATTGGTCTATAAATTTTTGATGTCCAAAATTTGGAAAAAAATAAATAAAAGACGACTCCACACCTTTTAAGTAATCATTATGTTTGATCGCAGTCCTCATCTGGGTTTAAGTCCAGCCACAATTTTTAAGTTAGTGCAGCCACTGACAACATTCTGTTGTCAAAGTTGAACAGGTTCTAATTACCATTTAAAATATATCTGTCCTTAAGCTAGTTTCTTTATTCATAAATTCTCAATTATTCTGCTTGTTGTGTCCATTTTCAATCTATTCTGTTCTTCTGAAATACACTGCCTTCTGGATTGACATTCACAAAGACCAACTTTTTCTTTGGCAATGAAATGCCTAATTGTTTAACAAAATGTGAAAGATTGGTTTGCACTTTTATGAAAACAAGATTGAAATAATGTGCATTTGGAAGCAACACTCCCCATAGGATGAAATGATTGATACCATTGGCCTCCTTGACTTTTAGTCTTAACTTAAAGTAAGAAACATAGGAGCTCTGTTGACAGTCATTTTTTGCTTGAGAAGCAAGTGAGCACAGTTGTCGAGCTAAATCTTATCTTTTTTTCCAAAGACATTAAAAACTCATCCAATCCTTCATTATGTCTGGACTGGGCAAGCTTTTAAAGTTACAGTTCTCTATCTGATAACATAATTTTGTCATTGTTTACAATTGTTCCGAAGAGCTTTAGAATGTCACACTGCTTTGAAATAGTACAGCTACACCTGTTAAGTCTTGGAAATTTCTCTTGAAAACCTCTTTACAGTGGCTTTTGATTTGAAACAGTTCAAGTTTCATCCAGTGTGGCGTCTTCCTGCTTTGGTCTGTTTTTAGGTCATTCTACGGTATTTGCTTTCTGAATTCATCTGTCAATGGTTTTTCAAGTTGTTCTTTCTTGGAAAGCACTGACGTCAACTGTTTAACAAAACCCTGACATTGATAAAAAAGGAGAACCATCAGACAATTAAGAGTGGTCAGTTTATTTACACACCTCGAATAAAAGTGCCAATATCAGTTCGGTTGAAGGAATAAAGAACATTTCTCATCATACCATGTCAGTCCCAGCATTGGCTCAGCTGTTTATTGATTTACATGTCTTTAACTCTGACCTCCTACAGTGTCCTCAGACCCAAAATAAGTCCTGCAGCCCGATTTCCCAACCCTCCTACTGCTTTGCCGTTCAGTGAGTGTGTATGTGTTGCAATAATGGAAAGCTAATTACCCACCTCCCCTGTCCCTGGACAGCGCCACAAAGTCTGGGTTAGGTCTCTGTGTGGGATGGTTCATGGTGGTAATTAGCTTGATACACACACATATGAACACTCACCGACAAGATAAATGAAGGCTGGGTGGGTGTCTGTTGTTGGACACTTGATTGGGCAGGTACTCAGGGAGTGTTTTGGGCCTCCGGAGCATGTCCGCTCTGATAATTATGTGCAAGTGTGTGACTATGTGTGTGTACTGGTGTGTCTGTGGCTGTGTGTGCTTCCCTGCTGAAAAGGAGCTCTCAGCCCCAAATTGCTGTCTCTTGTCTCATTGTCAGAGTGATTATGAAATATTGTTTAATTTACTGGGTGTTAGAGACTTTCGTGATTTTGATGAATCGAACCTTTTATTTCTTCATTCCCTTTATTGTCTAGTGGTTAGGTTAGGTTAGGTGTCTCATGTTCATGCGCTTAAGTGAGTTGAATGTTCTGCTGGCTCCCATGCGAAAAGAGCACAGCATACAGTTTTAGAATAGCAGAAGCAGTTTACTTTTGTACTGAGTTTATGGAAACTGAAGTTTTCTAAAATGTATGCTTTATGCGTTATTTTATTTTTCATGGAATATCATTCACATCTCCCAAAACCATCCATGATTCTGTCAAAATTATTTAAAGAATAGGTAAGTGCCAAAAAGTATGTGGAAAAAAGTAGAAGAACTCAATATAAAAAGCCTGCCTTTAAATGCCCTATAAAAGTTGCTTTGATGAGTTAAATTCAATTGTTCATTTCCTTATGAATGTTGTTAGAGTAAAAGGCAATCCTCACTGTGAACACTGACAGTGACAGCATCCTCCTTAAGGAATACTTTTCTTCATCGTAAAAGACAGCAAAGAACTAAAGAATAATGCTGGCGGTTCACATTCCAAAAGACCAAATCATGCTGCCAGAGCTGCAGCGGGAAGGTTAAATCAAAGCATTTTCATTTCTTACAATGGTCCAGTCAAACTCCAGAACTTGTCCTGACACAATTCATCCAGTCTTTCAAAGCTGCAAATATTTCCCAAGATAGAACATTGATAAGCAAGCAGTGCCTATGCCTGCTCAACACAACACAGACAATTTCCATGTGTTGTTCTACGATTGTGGAACAACCAGCCGAGCAAATCCAGAGCCATCCTTGTCAATCCACCCCGGAGCTTCCTACACCCTTTACTTCCCACACTTCCACGCCAACTGTCTCCTCTGACAGAACGTAACTGGGGGACTTGTACCTAACTGCATAGCTGTATTCTCATTTCATTCCGAATGGGGGAGAGAAATAAAAATGACCCTGCACTTCACAGACTTGAATTTTTAAAGTTGAAAACGTGCATCAGCTTCCTTCCACTTCAGAATTATGGACTACTTTTTTATTGGTCCATCATTAAACTTTGGCTGAAACATGACAAAATGCTTAAAAGTTCAAGTGCAATAATTTTACAAGGAACAACATAATTCATGTTCTGATTGCTTTTCATTTTTAGCAAAGGATGCTTGCCTCTTTACTTGCCACATGCCAAGACTGCACTAACACTTTAGCAAGAACACTTTGAATGTTAGTTTCAAAGAAATGCAAAATTTTCTGGCTCAAACGTAAACCACACTAAACCATAAATTTTAATATGGGCATCTGTCTTGTGTGAGAAAAGCCTTTGATAGTGAAGAGGTTTTAGTATAAACAGGGCGTGCTGCAGGCACTATTGGTTCTCAGTGTTGCTTAATATGCAGTTCTCATTTTACTATTCCTTTTTGATCAAACCATAAAAAATGTGAATGAGTGAAGTCCCATTTTGATTCTTTCCATTCACTGCACTGTCTCAGCCTGTTATTATGATTGATTTGGGTCTGGAACGTATAGTGCTTGGCAGGCCCGTTCTGCCTGTACTTCATCACCAAGCATTGCTAAATGCTTTAAAAGCATTGATTTGCCTGAATTACAACATGGCATCAGACCTCTCACCTGTCTGCTCAAAGCACCATCTGAGCATGCATGTGTGTGACTCGGCATGAGGGAGAGTAAGTACAGACAGATTGCACCTCCACATATCATAACACTAGACTCCCCCGCTCCTCTTTACCCACACCAGCAGCACACCCCTCATCATCTCTGTCTCATCGATTTGTCCCATAAAAGGTGTTTAATTCAATCAAGAGGAAAGTGAGTGCCTGTTTTTCTGGGTCCCTGTCGATGGCGGTATAATCAGCTTGAGTGGGCCTTCACCTCCCCTCCTCTCACACTTGTGTAGTCACTAAAAACTGGTGTATGCATGTGTCTATTTTTGCACTGCTTGTCTTTCATGACTTATTCATCATCTTAAACATGTGCGCGTTTCTTTGGATGCATAATAGGAAGAAACATTCTTGGAAAATTAGAATAGCTCAGGTTAGAAAACAAATATATACATGTTTTCACTTTAAAAGTGTTTTCCAATTAAATATTTGTGGAAAATGAGAAGAAAGAACCATGCAGTCATTTAAGAAGTACATTCAGTTCATGATTTCCGTCCTTCTACAAAAGTGAGCCCAAATTTGATGTGACGAAAACCTGCACTTTTGCACAACCTCTGGTGTGAAATCATTAAGCCAATTTATAAGACATTTATCCAAATGACCACATGTAGCTGCTCCTGTTGCCAAGTCATTGCTCAAAACACCCCAGAGTAAAAACTTCATATAGATATAAAAAACATCACAGCCTGGTACAAAAGAAGAAAATAAAAATTTGATAGGTTATTTCTACAGACCCATTCCCAATCAGACATCTCGTTTTTTCCCTAACAAAGCCAGAAACATTGGCTTTTTGACTGCCCAACCCTAAATGTTGGTTGAGCTCCTAGTCTTGCTGAAAAAAAAAAACAAATCCAGCTTCTTTTAAAATATGAACTTTGTCAACAGTCTTGAATTCCTGATTCTATTTTTAAAGTCACTTGAATGTTATTTGTTTGATTTGTATGTGGAAGCATTTTTTACTACCTTTGATTCTTTAGTAATGTAAATATTATTGTGACGTAATTTGCTCTGTAAATAATAAATTATGGCTGTACAACAAGGGCGAAGATGATCCATGGTTCAGTTATTATGTTATGAATGTGCTAATGAAATTTGCTTTACATCAGTCAAATAAAACAGTGGTTTACAACTTAATTACTGTCATTATGTAGTTGTTTTTTTTTTAATTTTATTAATGTTACTTCTTACAGTTTTTGCTCCTCTTATTTGCAAAATATTCCCAATTGATTCAAATAGGATGGCAAGTTTCTATGAATCAGAACAAATTCAGTGTTCAAATCTTGCCACAGATTGTAATTTGAGCGTTATGTCTGACACACTTAGCAAGGACATATCTAAAATATTTGAGACTCTGGCCCCAGAGGAATGGAGTTGATTTTTTTCCCAGATACATCAGTCCTTTGTATGTTGAAGTGTGCGCTAAAGGTTGTTGTTCCATAGAAAGGTGAGCTTCTAACGCAGTCTTAAATCTTTCACAGCCTGTAACAGTAATAGCAAGTTCCTCCAGACATCAGATGTAGTTTATATATCGCCATCCATCTAAAAATCAATTCTTATGTGCTTCCCCGGCCCTGCTGATGAAAACATCCCAACATCATGATGCTGCCACTGCTGTGTGTCATGGTACGGACTGTCTCTTATTATTAGTTCTTGTCACTCATAGCTTTTTCCATGTATGACCAAAGAAAATAGTTTTACTTCGCGTGATGAGAGAACCTTTCCTGTGTGTCCTTCACGGCTTGCGGCACACTAACAGCAGGACTTCTAGTAGCTTTCTCGAAGTAACGTCTGTATGTTAGTTTCCAGTCAACAGTTATTTATCATTCAAAATTTCCCCACCCTGCCAAAAAAGAGAGAAAATAATAATAATTTAAAAAAAACAGACACGATAAGTTTGTGTCTGTAATATGGCAAGTTGTAAAAGTTCAATGTTTCTGAATACATTTGCAAGATTTTGTGTGCTACGTGTTACTACTCCAGCTTATTTTGCTCTGTAAGCAGCAAGAGAAAACATATTTGACTGATGTTGGAAATTAGCAGCACTGCTCCCCTTCCACCATGACAACAGATCCAAGTGACATCATGCCCATAAAGCTGAAGTAATCAATACAAGCCAGGAGGTTGATAATGTGAAAAATTCAGATGGTCTCTAATTAGTGTACACAAGAACGCACTCCTTGAATTTTAGTTAGAATATTCGGACCAAAACATAATGACCTCATACGGCCACAGGGACATTCCCGGCCCACCACCGCGCCAATAAGTTCCTCATCACAGATGCAGGGTCCACTATGACCACATTAGTCACCAGCAGCGCCCGATCACTGACCCCCACAAACCACGATGCAGACTACGTAGTCTGGCCTGGCCAATCAACGCCGCTGTCAACACCAACCAAACCAATTAAAGTGTCTAATGAGCGTCTTGTATAACACTAACATTGCCATTAAAGAGCGTTTAAAGAGAGCAGAGGGGTATCGGGTGGAGGGCTGTGGGTTAGCGTGTCATGGCTTATTAGTATTCAAGTAGCGTTTGGTTTCCATTAAAGCAGCATTCATGAGTGCCCCGGGTGTCCATGAATACAATTCCTTGCGATCTGATGATTCACGCGTCCGAGGATTTATAAACAGCTTTCACTCAGATGAGAACAATCTGAGCTCATAAAAAAAAAAAAAAAACACCTCAGCTTTCACTTGCAAATACAGAGATGTGCAGGAGCAGAAGGAATAAATGAATTGTGTGAGAGATGTTTGAGAAAACAGTGACTTGACAGTATTACACAGGCACTCAGTTTAATACCCAGCCATAATATTGCTGAGGGAACAGGCCCAAGGCGCTACTCTCTTTTATTAGTCATTCACTGGGATTATGGACACATTGCTTCCATTACCTAAAGAGAGGAGCAGGAGGCCTGTCCCCCCTGGGGACGGCCAGATAAGTCGCACACAAACATTAACATACACTCTATGGCTTAATCCGATTTAAACCTCAGAAGGTAGGTGTTCCTCCAAACACACTACATCATTAAAATGAACATGAGCTTCCACCTCCTTTACTAGCTACATAACAGAATCAATATTTCAAGAAAATAAACAGAGACTAAACAGATCAAAGATATCATAGTACAATAAAAACCTAAATATTTCAGTTTCTGCTTCTATCTACTTCAGTAATAGCCAAAGCGTTAGGAAATTGCACAGAATAACTCCACGACTGCATTCAAACTTGCAGCCATAAAAG
The DNA here is from genome assembly GCF_027474105.1 of Poeciliopsis prolifica. Lineage (NCBI taxonomy): Eukaryota > Metazoa > Chordata > Actinopteri > Cyprinodontiformes > Poeciliidae > Poeciliopsis > Poeciliopsis prolifica. Next base: position 1,071,644 of record NW_026562398.1, read on the forward strand.
CATGCACACTGTTGTCAGCAGTGATGAAATGAGGCTGATGGATTGCAGCAGAAAGAGAAAAGATGGACAGAGGAATTAGATTTGTCTTGATGCAGTCAACGTGGAGCAACCTCACACCAATCAATCATGTCTTCAGCTGCAGTAGACAATTGGTTAATAATTCAGGAAAATTAATATATAAATATATATTTCAATTAGTAAAGATTAGACTGTGTTGCCTATATTTTTAGGGTAATATAATGTCGTTAAAAGACAAGGACCTTTTAACTAAGTTCATATGCATTTCATCCACCTGGATTATTAACTCTACATCACAACCATTTAATGCCTTAGACATGCCATCCAGTTGTTGGCAGTGTTTATGAAAAATATTAACATTTTGTGCTTGCTAACTTCTCTTGGGACATTAAATAGAAATGCTTCTTATGGTCAAACAGGACCAACAATAAACTTTTTAGCAACAAACACAGGTTAGCTCACTGTGAAAAATATGTGGTAAAATGTCTCATTTCCAGTGTTCTGTGGTATTTCTGTGATGCTACAGACTCGTTTTCCTCTCAAAGGCCCTGGAAACACTGTTAGAGAGCATGGTATCAAGAGGTATTTAAAATGTCTAGATAGGTAAACATCTGTGGGACTTTACCAGGGCTTCGTGTTGTAACGGTTGCTTCTTTGTACATGGATAGTGCATATTCACCCAATGAAATTATTGGTACTCTCTGTTCTTCTCTTTGAATCCATGTTGAGCTGTGATGAATTGACAGCCTGTCCAGGACTTATCCCTCATCTCACCTGTTGACTGCTATAGACTCCAGTTCACCATCCATAAAATCAACATTCTTCCATGGTGTTGACATTCCTCAGACCCAAATCCTAAATATGCAATGAAAAGAAGAAGAGCTCATAGGAAAAGTTACAGCACTCTTGATGATTGATAAAGAGAGTAAAAGGAGTAAAGCCAAAAATCCCTTTCTATGGATATAAACATGAGGACACCCAGTACAGAACCAGTTAATGCCATGATACCATTGATTGTTCTTTCAGTCATTCAGTTATTTTTTGATGTAGACTTATCACCTCACCAAATACATGCATAGTTTTAATGTGATAATTGGATGGTTCAATGAAGACAGAAGAGGAATTTTTACAGATCTTTTTAGAGGTGCCAGTAAATGTGGTAGGCTCTATTGCTAACAAGATCAATTTATATATTTTCACTACCTTTGAAACACATTGGCACATGAAGAAGAACATGTATTTTCATGGGTGAAGAAATTTACATTGCAACTTCTGTAATGTGACTGTTGCGACACACCAGCATTTTGTGTATAATCGCGCATTAGAGACACAAAATCAAGAAGTTCCCTTAAAACCTAAAAGAACAATGTTCTTTTTTCCTTTCTTTGGTCCACTGACATCATGAACTGAAATTCATGTGTAAACATTTCTCAATTAGTGGAGTCGAGATGCATGACTGTAAAAAACATGAGCAGGTGAAAGCAGTTGCCTATTGACATCAATTCAGAGGATTAATGTGTCCTAACAAATCTCGATGTTTTATTTTCTGGCAGCGCCTCAGTTATGAGCTTCCAGTCATTAGGGCTGATACTTAATGATGGACACCCTGTTAAAGTGCACCTCTGGTGCTTCTCTCATCATGACCTGCTCTCATGTACAGTTTGGAAATGCACACGCGCTTGTATGTGCACACACATATTAATATTTACTGCCTTAAACATGCAAGCCCACAGCCCAGCACCTACTCTCCTGACCCCCCAACCTGGGCATAAATTTCTCCAGCTGTGACCTAAAAGACAAATAGCCTATAAAAGTGCCAGTTGTGTTCACACATGCGTTCCTGGCACAATCAAATCAATTTCCTCTAAGTAGCCATAAACATGTTCTCTTTTAAAAGGTGAGGAAGGGGTCCCATTATCCCCAGGCCCCCTGGCATGCTCCTCCACCCAAGAGGTTCCTCTGAAAGGGTGAGCATCATGGCCTGATCCATCTCAGGACCATCTGTAGCCCTGAGACACAGCAAGATCAGGACCTCAGCCGTGTCTCACTCTTCTGATCACAACCAACATCCATTAATCAGTAGCAGGCAGTATGGTGACAAAGAGCCCGCCTGGCAGGGGTTACCGTCCGGGGGCTACTCTGCTGCCGCTGAGGAGCTCAGCCTGAGCTCCAGGCTTGCACAAGAGACACTGCTGTAGTCAGTGGTATTAATCAGTATCTGTTATGAATGAGCACCAATTTTGAAACAAAAAAAAGAGAGAATGAAATCTTTGAATCTCCAATATGTATATTCACATCACATTTGTCTTCATCAGTCTTGCAGCACTGTATCTTCTATTGTAATTTGGTAAGTGGTGCAGCTTCAAGGGTGGTACTAAGACTACAATTACCCTGGCTGTCCTTCCCATAGTGAATGATTGTAATTGTAATTGACTAAATCTTCCGTTTGCACATAAGACATATGTAATTCACTGGACACCCACCATGCAAGCGCTTTCATTTTTGCTCCCACCTTGGGCCTCCAGCTCATGCTCATGGGAGTTGACACTCGGCTCGTACAAATCCAGTTAATATTCAGTGGGTCATTAAAGATTGATTGTGAGCTGTAAAGTGGGGAGAGAGAGAAAAAATCACACATGTATAATGGCACAAAATCTTTGCCGTCAATGTGTAATTATGCTTTATGGAGGATACTTTGTCCTGCTGCTCCCCTGTTCCTTGTTAGTGAATGTTAGGGATGTGCAGGTCTGGAAGGTGGAGATACATGTCCAACCCAGGCTGACCTGGGCCGGACCCAAGCTATTAAAGCTGGGTCCGTGCAATCAGGCAGAGGATTGCCCCCCTGAGAGAGGAGTTCATTTTTGTTGCTGAAATATTTAGGAGCCTGAGCATGCCCTAAGAGACAGGAAGTAGAAGTCCTTGACAGACTTTGGTATTTATGCTGGAGGAAGTAATCCCTACGTATCCCAATCCAGATGAGGTGATGTGTGTTAACGCTGGAAAAGAAACATGCTCTGCATTATTGTACATGTGCATCTTGTTGGAATCTAATACCTTTGTCATCATTTTAGACATATTTGTATTTTGTCAGTTTGGGTTTTATTTCTTTCCCTCACTTTCTTTCTTTCCTTTTTTCTTCTCTTACCCCTTTTCTCTTTCTATCTGGCCTGCCTGACCCAGCCTGTTTCCCAGGAGTCCCCAACCAAGGCAACGCAACAAACACAATTTTGATAATGTCATTTGCGGCATGGATGAAGGAGAGAAAGTCCTGGCTGTCAGAACCACCTCAACGCAGCGGCAAAGAAAACACAAACCGACACATGACAGATTCTTCGGTTTGTACAAATGGACAGCTCCACTGCTCCTCTCACCTCTTCTCTCATCCGTTCTCGACCCTGACACGTTTTCTTTAATTTCCAAATATCTCCCTCTCTCTAAACCTCTTTCTGAACATCTTGTCCTCTCCTTCTGCCCCGAGGGATGTAAATTTTTCATTTTCACCGGCCAAAATGGGCAGAAATTACTGCATTAATAAGCAAGTGTGTGGCCAAGTCACCTCATCAGATCTTATTAAATCAAACTGTCACTTGAATTCCTCTCTTTCATGCAGATGATCTGCAAACTGAGGACGTTCCTTCTAAAATGGACATAGGCCCCAGACACTAGTTATCAATTTTAAGCACAAAGTCTTTTCATGCTAATGATGGATATGAGTTAAAAATGCCAAGAGAAAAAATTCATTGTGAGAGTTCGACAAAAAAATAATCAGTTGATTGTCCATTGGGATTATTTTCCAAAAATTACTAGAGCTGGAGAAAACACCATGCAATGTTATGGCACAACTTACAGTTTGGTGCAAAATCCAAATCTTTATCCCATTCTTGGCAGAGGTGGAGTGGACTGATGAACTGCAGCAGAGCTGGCAGTTGATGCTTAGAAGATGTTAATTCCTCAAAGAAGCAAAGATGGTTTCAGGTGATCAAAAAAAATCACCAGATTTAACCATTTATTCTGAGACTGTAGACTCTTGATATCTGCTGACATCGCAGTTGAATCCCAGTGATACAAACATTTTCATTTTCAGTTGCTTTAAATTGTTTATCTGTGGAGTGTGGCTTGTCTAGATTTATTTTTTTTTCAACAGCTTAATTGAACTACTCTGTCTAACAACACCCTGCTAAATGCAAGCCAATCCTTTTTTAGTGATGAACAAAAATCACATACAAAAGTAAAGAATGACAAGGATTTGGCATTCATTGTCTAATATTGGATCACATTTAATTTTTCTTTTCATGAACAAATAACTTAAATCTGTTTATTTGTTTTGTAGCATTTATAAAAACACACCAGATTAAGTTATTTCTAATCTTTGTCTAGTATTTTTCCATTTTCCTTCAAGGGTTATTTGCTTCAACCCCCAGCTCCTTCTGTTGCTCCATAAAAAAGGTGGGACCCTCTCCATCATTGCCTCAATCAATGAAGATGATTGGACCAGTGAACAGGAACACATTGGGTTATAACACTTCCAACCTGCACTGCACCTGATGTGACCCTCAGACACCCAAAGTCTGTTCACATCCTATTTGTCACAGCAGGTCTTTCAAAAAATGGGTGGGGGGGACAAGATTGAACGTGTCAACAAGGAAATACGATCTCCAGCACTCATTGTTAACTCACCGGGGGGCGGCTTTTGCCAAATTCTATCAAAAGAAGCAACTGTGTATTAAATGACTATCAAAAGAAGGTCCATCATTTTTCATGGCATAATCACAGTGTCCCCAGAACTAACCTCTGCTATTGATCCACTGCGAAAATGTGTCAGCAGTGGATGCAATTGTGCCATCGAAGAAGTAAGGCCTTTAGGTTTATGAAGTCAAAGAGCGCTGTATGGCGCGTGCAGAGGGCTGGGTTAATATAGCCATTTGCTCCATGTACAGATGGAGAAGGGACCTCAGAGTCACTTTTCTTCCCACGCTGTTGGCAAAACTTTGTCGCCTTGTTCTAGTGATCCGTATTGACGCAGCTGGGTGAGGGCTGGTGAGTGGGCGAGAGGGTTCCCAGTGGGCGTCGGGTCATGGATCCTGGGCTGACGAAACATTTAGATCTCCCACAGCAGAGAATGATGTGTTCAGTGTGTAGGAAGATAGCTGGTTAAACTTTAACCAGCCCCATCCTGTTCCTCATAACCCTCTGTCAGGCTGCCGGAGTGAGGACCAGCCCCGTGGCCTCCCTCCACCCTCCCTGACCCTCACTCTGTTAGGGACAGAAGTGATGGATCGCCCCTCCCATTGTGTTTTGTGAGAGAGCCGCTGCAATCAGAAACTCATAGTTTCTCTGACCTTCTGAGCCAGAGCGGACAGCGTAACACATTATGACAACCGACTATTCAGAAAGGCAGAAAAAAATGGTATGTTGGTTAACTCATCTGCCCACATGATTCACAGTTCTCCCTTTCTTTATCTGTGTAATTATTTTCTCCCACAGTCTGTGTCCAGAAAGCATCAGGAGCTGGCAAGGGGTGTAAGAAGGACAGAGAAATTTGGGAAGAAATAGAAAAATGAGAGGTGCAGGAGAGGGACGAGAAGCAGCTGTGAGGAGTGACAGGACGTCGTGGGGATGATAAATGGCACTGGGTGAACTCTGGATATTGATGAGTGATCAGTCATGTACACCATGCCATCTCTGCCCAAACCATGTGTTCGGTAGCACAGAGTATTGTAGAGTTGCAGCTGTCTTTAAGGTTCAAAGCAGCCTGACATTTTTTTTAATACATTCTAAAAAAATTTGTTATGGATAAAGATGATATTATTTATCAACAGCACAGAAATATCTTAAATTATGTATATCTCGCTACTTCTCATTAAACATAGTTAATCTCACACAACATTAAACACATAACTTCATCTAATTTTGGCAGTAGTTTTCATTTCATTTTATTTGGGGAAATTAGTGGTTGAATACAAGCACATATTTTTCACAATTTTATTATGAATAATTTTTTTTTTCAAAATTGACACTCATTTTAAATTGTTTTATTTTTTATCTTTGATGAATTCTTGCCTCATTTTAATATCAAAAACAAACAAAGTGCTTGGCTCAATTAAAAAAAATTAATTTAGATCTAAATTTGCCAGATGAGTGAAGAATTTTGGCTTAAATGCAGACTAACGAGAACATCAATAATCTTTAGTAAGAGTAAACTCAAAGACCTATTATTAATCCAATAAAATGTCACAAACAAACCTAAAAAAATCACTTCAAACTGTTAAGTTAAAGGTTGAATCTGCCCCAAACCATGTTCAACAGCACAAAATATTGTAAGTCAAAAGAAGATGCATCTTTTCTTCCATAAATGAACAACTTATAGTTATAGTTTAACTATAATATAGTATATATAGTTTAACTTAGTAATGCAAACCTGGTATTCTAAAAAATAGGTTAACTAATTCACATTTGTTTCATTGTTATAGAATGTCACTTGTTCTGATGAAACACATTCTTTAAATTTCAAAGCATCTTTTAGAACTCTTCTGAATTTTTTGCTGAAGAAATATGTAACAGTGGGCAGTGGTTGTAATAAATTACAAGCGATATTAATACTGCTCATGGCAATTACTGGTCATGCTAATTTGTAATGGTCCTCCCTTCCATTAGTCCATATCTCCCTCAGGGTGAGCTGGAAGAGTTAATTTTGCCGGTTAGTTGCAATGACAGGATTTGAAGTCCTCACAGAAAAACAGATCGATGCAAACTACTTTGGTCAAGTTGACCAAATTTAGAAAAATACAAGTAAAATCTTCGCACTTGTTTGAGACAGTGGGGTCAATATTCCACTTATCTAGGTCTAAATGGGAGATGGTGGGTGTCAAGCAGGTGATGGAGAGGACACTGCCTTAGTCCGTGGACATAATCGTGGATTGGCATGCATGTGTGGGCTGACAGAAGGTGACACACACACACACACACACACACACACACACACGCACATGCATGCAAGCATACGCTCCACCTCTCTCAGCTGACTCTGAGAATATGTTTGCGTGGGACAAGTCCACCAAGACCCATCCATCACCCGGGTCCAAATACGCCCTGCGCCACAGTTGACATGAGGTTAACAACTTGACACTGACGAAGGTGGGCGAGGCCCGTGGCAGAATGGAAACCGAGACAGAAAGAGAGATGGATTGGATTGTGATCGACATTCAATTTGAATTGTTATAAATATTTTCATTTAGCAGAAAAATAAGAACATGATCAAGTGTCCATACCCCTTGAAGTGAGTGTGATTGCATCCGTTCGCGGTAACTGTTTGGAGCTGCACACAGAAAAACAAGCAGTGATGTATCTGTCCATGACCTTGTCCTTAGTTCAGAGTATTGCTTTTGCACTAAAAAGACAAGCTTGTCAACCCAGCAGCCAGAGATGAGTTATGTTGGACTTGTTCATGCAGACATTAAGCTTCCTTTCTTTCAGTAATCATTATGCATTATTACACATTAAACATGCACTAATGTACAAGTGATCAATTCTGTGGCAAGATGAGAACCAGAAAGTGATTAAAAACTTTTAGGGAGCATTGATTTAAAAACTACTTTGCGGAGAAAAAAAAAGTAACACAAGCAGCAAATAAAGTTGTAAATCAGCAGCTGATGAACAGCTTGGTCTTTGTCCATCCCAGGCTGGGGATGTAAAGTAAATCTCTGAGTGGCTGTGGCAGGAATGCAGGTGGATGGAAAGCGCAGGGGAAATGTAGCGTAATCTCAGCCTCAGCCACGTTATCGGCCGGGCTTTTTAACACAGGGGCCAATTTAATTGCACTTAAAGCAGAATGGCAGAACATCAATCTTGATGAGTGGATCTGCATCACAGCGCTCCCAGGCTAATCTATCACTATCTATGCCTCTGGGTAGAACCCCCCAACCCCCACCACCACCTCATCCACCCAAAAAACTCTGTCGCTCTCATGCGTAACCATGTTACTTGGACGTCTTAACTGAAATACAACTATGCATTTCTGAATCCTTTGTTTGGCAATCCACAATATTTAATTTAATAAACAAAAAAAATTGTAAACCACAGCATGTAATCCAACTCAATACATTTGTGAACACTGCAGATTCTGAATAAATTTTCATAAATGTTTTTCATAGGTTTTGCATCACAACCTCTTATCTCTGCGACCTGTTGAGTCGATGAGTGAACCAGCGCATTGTGCTTTTTAACTTTTTATCTCCTCACAATCACATATTTTACTCCTTTTTTGTGATGTAGGCAACATACAAACACATGATGTAGCATGTGATTGTGAAATGGAAGGAAAATGATACAGGGTTGTCAATTTTATTTCAAATATGAATGCGAAAACTGTGGTGTTGCAGCCGCTGTCAAGTTGGATGGACAATATTTGAAATCATAAATTTTCAAGTCTGGCCACAGATTGTCAGTCGTAGTTTTCGGTTTGTGCTTTGACTTGACCAATCTGGCAGATTAAAATCCTTAAGTCAGATTATTTTACTGTAGATCTCATTGTGTGTTTCTATTGTCAGTCTCATACGTTTGTAAGATTTAATAGCTGTGCTTCATGGATTGCTCTATATAAATTTTCATCTTCCTGCTTCCACTCTTACCGGCTTTCCCATCGCATCTTAAGAAAACCATCCCAACAGCATGCTGTTGTCATCACCGTGTTTCACAGTGTTAAATATTATTTAGTGTCTGTATTCTATCCACAATTTCAGAGAGGACAGATTGTCTAAATTAATAATTGTTAAGAGTTGTTCACACCTGAGCTGTGGATTTCTACAGTTCCTCCAGTAACCATGAAACTCTTGTGGTCATTTTGGTTCCAATTTGTTTTGTAACTTAACCCTGATTTAAATTTTTCACAAATGTACCTTTGACCTTCCTGATTATGCTGTTTTTTTGCACTGAATTTTATTTAGGGGTATCATCCTGCTTCCACTCTGTAAATACAGATCCACACCACATTTTTTACTTTTATTTGTAGTTCACATGAAAACTCTCTCTCATTTTATTCTGCTTCATTATTATAGTCCACTTTGAATTTCTCTGTCACATAAAATTGAGGTTTGTGGTTATAATTTGATGAAATGTGAAAAATGTTATGAATAGCCTACTTTTACTTAACTATTATGCTGTACATATGCAGACAGTAAGTTTTGTACAAGCTGATGTGAGGAAGTCCATTAAATATGGAACCAAATATGCCCTTTGTATGAGTTTGTGTATGCCTGACTGTTTGTCTCTGTGTTGCCCTGTGATGGACTGGAAACCTGTCCAGAATGTACCCCACCTCTCGCCCAATGACCCCTGAAGATCGGCACCTCGTCAACCCCCAAATCAGATTTTTACAATTAAAGCATGTACATACTGGGCTTAATTTTTTTTTAATTGTGAGTAAACAGCACTAAACAATGTCCTCACAATGTCCAAACAATCCATTTAGACTGTCGATTTTAACTTACAGTAAAGTTGAAAGATTATTCAACTTTACTGTAATTGTATAAAAAACAAATGAGAGAGAGAGGCTTCAGGACTCAAGCCAATAGTTTTGTGGTTACAGAATGGTAAATACCTCCTGTACCAGAAGCATCTTGAACTCTTAGTGGCCAGGAGACACTTACATACAGAAAGCTTCACCAAAGCCATAAAGCGTAAGGGAGATGTTTCAAGTTTTGAAAGGTAGGGACAGAGCCTATAGTAAGAGCAGTAATGATCCCTTAATGTGGTGGCTCCCTCAACCACTCGCACTCTCTCCATCCCCACCCCCTACTTCTCCCCTTCCTCACGTCAATTCCAGCTGCTACATTAGCAGGGATAATAAATGAGACTCCAGCATCACAAGCATAAACTTTTTATGACCCACCTAACCAGCCTTATCAATTGTGGATGTGATTACTCTGCCAGGTGACAGATGGAGAGACGGATGGACAGTGGCTGATGGAGGGGATGGAGACCAAAGGATGCTTTCCTGGTGGAATCAAAGAATTATTTAATATAATGTTCATCAAGGAATGATGAGTGTGAAAAAGCCAGAGGAGGAAGTGTTAGGGGAAAAAAAAAAACGGGTAAAAGAAAAATGAGGGTAGAATGAAGGAGTTGAGTAGTGGGGAAGATGGGAGTGTCTCGAGTGCTGCTCTGGGTAGCTGCTATGAATGGGCTGGTAAGATGGAGTGGACAGGCTGTAAGGGCCCAGGGAAAAGGGATTTTCTCTTCTACATGATAACTTTGATCCCTCCTGTTTCCACGTACCAGTCAGCAATACTGTTAAACAGCAGTGGGTTAATACTTTAACTTGGTCCTTATGAGCAGAGGAAGGTTGGAAGTAGCCTCCCATTCTTTACTGGCTGGAAGAGGGACATTAGGTATTTTCTGTTCTCTGTCTTTCATGGTATGATAACCTTGTGAAAAAGGAAAACTTATCAGTGCTTGTATTTTATTTATTCTTTTTATTCATTAGTTTGTGTCTTCACTTTTAATTTCTCTTTTTTTGTTGTTTATTGTTTAGGCTAACTCATGTTTGTTGTTTACTCCTTGCATAGTTATACATTATTCACGTTCTGTCTGTTTCCCTGTTTATCAACTCTTCCTTGCTTCTCTATGCCATTTCTCTCTCTTTTCTCTCCTTCAGCCTTCCTTCTACTCTGTCCTCACAGCTACATCCTGTTTCTAATTGGCACTAGTACATTGTTTAGCAATCAAGCTCCCAGTATTTAACTGACTCTCCTGCTAACTCATGCTTTTTCCTTCCATTGCCTAATGCCACCCGGTCTCCGTCTTTTACCTGGCTCTCAGTATGTTGTTCTGCATTTTCTTTAACAAACTGCTGCTTGCATGATACTACAAATCAAATCATATAAATCATGACAATCCCAGTAACCCAAACATTTAACATGAACTAATTGATTTTAAAACAAAAAAACCCCAGCAATTATTACGTTGCTGCCTCTGAAATAATGCTGTTGTCTGTGATGTTTATTTATTGTTGTAGCTAAGAATGTTAACAATGCACTGAAGTTAAGTTTTTTTTGTTTTTTATAAAAAAATTATATAAAAAAATAAATGTTCCTTTAATTACAAGTAGATTAAATTAAACTCAATCCATCAACAAGAAAGAACTTCAACCTTAGTTTATTTTGAAACCTGTAAGTGGAGGAAGACAAGAGCAAACATATGACAGAAACATTTGTAAGTAGCGGAAGCATTTAAATAAATGAGTTAAAGGAAGAACCTTGTCTGACATTTTAATGACGACAACAAGATGTGTTGATCAAATTTGAAAAGTAAAGCATGAGTTTGAAAATGCTTCAGTTATTTATTTATTAGGAATGTGGGGGTATTTTTTCACTTCATCCATATAATTCATACTGTGGATTTAAAACAATATATATGGTGATATTATTTCTACTGCAATGATTGAATATTTATTTTTAAAGTTTTATACATTTCTTTATCAGTGGATCAAATGAATGAGGAGGGTGTTGTAATTCAAATAATGAATGACAATAGATTCATACATTTTTATTTTGTAGGTGCGTTGTAAATGTTTTTTTTTACTTTTAATATTGATTAAAAATGAAAACATTCAGTTTTAATTTCGAACACGTTAAAGAGAAAGTTTCATAGTGACAAAATTTATGCAATGGAGAAATTGTTTCTAGCTTCAATGTTTAAACAAACATATGAATATCTGTCTCACAGTCGTGGCTGTTCTTTAGCTTGTTCTTTTGCATTTCCACTGAGAACACATGATGCCAGTGAACACTTTGTCATGCTAACTGAGTGACTGATCACATGGACCCATGGTAAGCATGTTTGACATGTAATGGCTGAAGTATGAGATCAGATTAAAGGTAATTAAAATGACAAAAAACCCACCATTATTTCTAACGCTGCTGTAATGACAGCCCTCCTCTGTTTTTTCATTCTGCTCATCCTTCTCTGCAGCTCAGCTGTGGCCACTGAATCATTAACCTGCGCTGTGAGTAGGATCTGCTGACAGAACATTCTGCTATTGTGCCTCCTGTCATCTTCAGGAAATCGGGGTTTTCCTTTGCTGTCGAGGTAAAGGACTACCGGCTGATGACTGACAGTCCCTCTTTGCATTCTGCTATTTATTTTGATCCCTAATTTCTACGCTTGTAACTTATCTGTCATAGCATTCATACCCATTTTCTGTTTGAAGAAGTTTAGCAAAAATATATAGAAAAAAATGTTTAATAAAAAACTTTGCACATTAACATATCATATAATACAATACGTAAAAGTATGCCCACTCCACAATACTGTATGAACATTCAAGGATTTTTGTATGTTTCTCAGCTAATGTGTATATACCCTGAAGGAGGTGATGGAGTGGAATGACTCTGTCAAGAGATGCACAGACCTGACGCTTCCTTTACATGGCAGCTGAAAGGCACCAGTGATGTATCAAGAGTCAGCAGAAGCATTGATCAGAACCGGGGTTAATCATTGCTCCGGGAACCCAGAAGAGACAGAGGCTGCCTGGGGAGAGGTAAGCAGAGCTAGCGGGCGGCGTCTCCACGGGAGGCTGCGAGGAAATGGAGAGATTTTCTGTGCATCTTATTGTTGCACGGAACCCTGAACAGATTCTACCTTTCATGCAGTTTTCTGTGTATCTGGCTGTGGAAAAGTTTTATTGAGGACCTGAATGTCTTACCCTGTCTGATGGAACCTGTAAGAAAATGCTCAGCTATGATTTTTGAGGCCTTTCTCTCATGCACTCTTTGGTCAACTAAGAGAAACATCTGAAACACAATCATAAGTTCATCTCTGGACTGCTCAAAAAACAAAACTATAAGAAGGTTTGTTTTGGAGTGGACTAGTTAAAGTCTGCTATGCTACCATATCTTCTATGCATGAATGCTAGATGGTAGCATTCATGCTCACCATTCTTAATAGCATAAATTTTTGAAATTCAGCAAAGAGCGTGGCAAAATTTCAACAACAACAACAAAGATTCTAAAACGTAGGGCAATAAATAAGTTCTGTTTCCTTCAGGGTAATAGTCATCAATTCATGACTACACAGATTCAAAAATCCCATTTCTAAAATAAGAAGCTTGGTCTGATCAGTGTCTACTCAGCTGTACCCATTCACACCACTGAATCCAAAAGTTAAAGATCCTCTTGACCTAATCAACATAAAATTGAGTAAGAAGACAGATAAGTTGTGTTTTTGAAAACAAAACATTGTTTTCAATGTTGCTTAGACTCGTATTCTGCTGTTAAATAATGATCTTGTCCTTTGTTATCTGCCTACGTCTAACTTCGTATTTTCTTTTGTTTATATTGCTGTTTGTTTAGTGATGGTGCCAATAATTACGGAAAGTTCTGCATAGAAAAGATCAGAAGGTTTGGAGAAGGAATGTCAAAAATGAGAAGTATGGTAGAATGAGGGGCAGTGGGAATACAATGCAAAGATTTTCATGTCAGGAGCGGAGAAGAAAACCAAGGCTTCACATCAGGCCAAGAATCTGCTGATTGCACACATATATATAAGCAAGTTGGGAGAGACAACAGAGAATCTGTCATTCACATAAGGCCATCACTTCTCCTTTTCATCTCTGGTTTTGTCCAGAGGTGTCCCCCTTTCACCTCTCCTCCGCCCTCCTAACACTTGACAGGCGAGTAAGTCATTAATGTTTAGCTGGGCAGTGATGACAGCAGTGACAGACCCCATCTGTCTAAAAGGACAAGATGAGAGATGGGGACAGCCCATCAAAGGATGCCACTTAGGGAGTAAGAAGGAGAAATGATACGGCAGAGTGCAGTGGGGGTGATCAGAAGAAGGCCCCGTCTTATGTAAAATGATGCTATTGTCATCTCTGTCCTCCCCTCAGTTTCTATTTTTCCATCCATCCACCTACACCCCGCCGGCCCCCTTCTCCTTCACGTGCTTGTCAGCACTTTGATTCAGTACCTGCAGCTTAGTTACTCATTGAGCTAAAGAGGAACCAGAGCCGGTGGAGGTGTATGAACTGCAGACACCGCTTAACGGGGGCGGGGGTGTGGTTTGACTGACAGATCTGCCTGGATCATCCATTCCCTTCTATAAAGACACAAGATACAAAGCACAGGAAGTGGAGGGAGGTAAATAGCTCTGAGAACAACTGTTACACTACAGGGGCGGTTAATAATTGGGAAGTTTTGGACTATCAATCTATGAGACAGACGATGCTTTGCTTTGTTTCATGTGTTGCTGTGACTCTGATTTTCTAATTGACAAAAGAACCACTGTGGTCAAAACATAATATATATGTATATCTCAGCCGCATGTTTCGATCAGTCTTAATAAGAGAAATCTGCTTGATTCACTTCACCTGTTGATAACATTTTTGTGCAAACCTACAAAAATAAACATTTCTGGATTTGTGTTGATCTAGACAATATTTCCCGCCATCTTTCCAGATACGTCACAAGTTAATTGAGAAGGTGCTTTGACTGCTGTGACAAGTTAAGTAGAGGGAGCGCCACCATTGTCTTTCAAATCAGCTGTCAGTGTATTTCTGCTGTCAGCAGTTTCACTCACTACCTGCCTGGTTAATCATCGAACAAATCCAGCCCGCAAGCTGCAGGAGATGTATGCCCACCATCACGCCGACACCACCGCAGCCACCCTCCACCCCCAACCTCAACGCCTCCGTCACTGCCACAACAGGACAACATCTGATTGACAGATAAGCAAGCACTGGCGCTTTTTCAAAGAAACATGGAGGAAAACTGGGTGGAGATGAGGGACTGGAGTTGAAGGGGACCCTCGCAAAGGAAGTGGGAGGTTGAGGAGGTGTGTGTTTGTGTGTGTAGGTAGTTTGGAGGAATTTGAGACACATAAATTTCCTTGAACATGTGCTAAGAGGAAGTTGTGGTATGAACTTAAAGATGTCCATAATTTTTTGCGTGGACTTCATGTGATACAACAACACAAAATACTGAAATAATGAAACAAAAAGGATTAATATATTTAATTCAATGCATGAACAGTTTTTACATTCTCAAACTGCTTTAAACTAGGGGTGCACCGATTTATCAGTGACGACTTGCTTCATTTCAGGACAACAGCGATTGGTCGATACTTACATGTGACACCGATGTTATCCATCAATCTTTTCTACCTCAGAAAAGGTAAAAGAATCAGTCACTATCCTCTTCTGCTCTACTGTAAAAGAGGTTTGAGTGATGGACCGGCCCACCAGGCTCTGCCTGCACGTTTGCTGTTAACAATAGTCACGCCACTGTTGCAAACTCAACAAATTTTTTTCTATGTTTTGTGACACTTCAAATGAAAAAAACTGATATCGGCCAAAATTGGGATCGGTATCTTCCGATTGATCAGAAACCAGCAATCGGTGCACACCTGATTTAAACGTGTCACCCTCTGTGTCCCTGTTTTGGTTTTATTGATGCTGTTTGTCCACCTATGTTCACTTTGCCTAGGAACTTTGTGACCATTGCAGGCAAATAGTCACACAAAATTTTGTTGACAGAGATCAGTGTAAATAAAAGATTACAAGGTTTTGAGAAGGAATGTCAAAAATTAGGAGAATGGTAGAATGAGGGGCAGTGGGAATAAAATGCAAAGATGTTCATCTCTGGAGCGGAGAAGAAAACCAAGGCTTTACATCAGGCCAAGAATCTGCTGATTGCACACATACATATAAACAAGTTGGGAGAGACAACAGAGAATCTGTCATTCACATAAAGGTAATGAATAATACAACACACATTTACAGCTTTTATAAAGAAAGATTTATAAATAAAAATAAATACATTTTGGAAACCATATATCTTCTTCCTCTCACTAGATAATGGTTGTCCTTTTTTTGCATGCAAGAAGAGGAAGCTATGAAAAAGTTTTGTCTAGTAAACAAGCACTCTTGTGAAAGTCAAATTGCCTCCCCTATTGGACATTACTGCAGCTACAACAAACACACATCCCCACCTTCCGGATGAGGTTATCCCCTCGCCAGTTCTCTGCCCCTCCTTTTATCCCCTCATGCATGCCCACTGAGGTTTGATTTCAAATGGAAAAATTAATGGGAAAATAATAGCCCTAGGCGTCGCTTTCCTCCATGCACATCTCTGTGGGTCCACAGGGGCGTGGAGAACGGGGGAATAAAATTAAGATGGAATCGCCTCACTTGGTCTGCGATTCTTCTGTGACACCTTCTCACACAAATGCATAAATGTGCCTGAGACCATCCGAACCCCACCCACTGTTTCACCCCAAAGGGTTGAACTTTTAAATATTAGCACAGGGGCTGTAAGGATTTAAAATAAATAAATAATGAGCAATTCTCCTGATAGTTCTGTCAATTCATATTCAGTTTTACAGTGAGTTTTGGAATTTTGCAACAGCTCCCCAATGACTTAAAATAAAACGATTCATCAACAATTCTTGTTCTCTTAGGAACAATTAGAACTGTCAGATAAGTAAGCTGACAAATTTTCTGATTATTATAGTTCTCAAAGTAATAATATTGGAGATTTTAGAGGGATTTTAAAGCTAACAAACTTCTGCACACTCACACAAGATGTACAAGATTCAGTTCAGCTGATACAGAGCCAGGCTTGTTGCAGGCGATACTAAATCAAAGTTAAGAGTCGATGCTCTCAGGCAAGCAATGCAAGGAGTATGCGTGCGTGACTAGTGTCGGGGGGAGGGAGGTGCGCTTGTTAAGAGTTTAAAAGCGGAAGATGAGTTGGTGTAGAACTCGCATTGATGTTGGGGAAGCCCACTGGCATTTTCTGTTCAAACATTTGAAAGGACAGACCTGCTGAGCAGTACCAGCCTGGATCAGGATCCCGTTTCTCCTGACTTTGAGGAATTTTTCGGTGAACAAACTCCCAGTGCTCTCCTCTTACACTCCGCGCATCTCATCCCAGAAATCTGCCTCAGCAAAACTTGAAAAACGGTCTAACAGGTTGAACTTTCCAGGGCTTCTCTCTCTTGCTCGAGACAAGAGAGAGAAGCACCTTGTCTGTCCAATGACCAAATTCTGACATGACTCTGGTCATTCCTCTTACCTAAAATGTTGGAACTAGTTCCAACAGATTTTTTTTTTTCTTGGCATATACCAGACTTTGATTCATATGCCTCAAGTGTAAATTTTATTTCACACTTGAGGTCCAGGTCATTGCTGAACAGCTAATATGTTTACCTCAATTAACAAAACAAATTGTGATGTGTATAAGTTTATTGGGGTAGTATTGCTTCAATATTTTGACCATTGCTCCTCTGTCATACAATTATTTTCGACCCTGATGTTAAAAATATGTATACTGAACATACAAGGCAAACCAGTGCCTTAAATTAGCTCTGAAAAGAAGGATTTAAATTACACAGCCAAAATTATACCAGCACCAAGTTTGTGGCTACAAAGAATTTGTGGGTTTCCTGCAACTTGTGCAGAGATGTTTATCCAAATATTAGAGGGTGAATGGGAAAATCAAAAACTCAATTCAGATGACTGTGCTTCCTTGGAAGGGAAAACCTTTTACCAATTGACAGAATAAAATGATCTTGATTGGACTGTTATAATTAGGATGCAGTCTGAATGTAATATAATTCAATCTGACTCTATATGATTGTATTGATTTGACTTTATATTTGTGGATGGAAATTGGATCCGTCTGTCTTGTAAAGTGCCTTGAAATAACACTTGTGAATTAGCCCTAAATAAATAAACTGAATTAGCCCTTAATATTGGGGTCATAGATAGAGTGGGGCAAATGTACAGCTACATTCAAACTTGTTCGAATTGTAATGTATTTTAAAGTCATTTGAGCTGTTGCTCAAACTCAGAAAAGAAAAGTTGTTGAAAGCATAACATCAAATTCTTCAGTTAATAAGTGTGAAACTTCTGACTAAAACTATAATGTGATATATTTCCAAAAACCATAAGTGACCACTTTGACAGTAACTTGAAGTGAAAACTGATTTCTACAAAAATAATGAAAATTGAATAATACTATGCAAGCTAAAATAAATATTTATAAATATTCATCTCCTTTAAATTGACTGACCTAATTCAACAAAGTTTCAGGCAATTAGTGTCTCACAATGAGTAGAATGCAGATCAACTGAGTGCAGTGAGTGATTGCAGTATAAAGACACCTGTATCTGGAAGTCCTTTCATCAGTAATCCTGGATACTACGGCAGCACGAAGACAAAAGAACAATTCAAGTAAATGAAAGGAAAGCTTGGCAAGTATAGGTCAAGGAATGGATATAAAAAAAATCTCTTAGGCACTGAACATCTCCTGAACTTCAGTTAAATATGTCATCAAATAATAGAAGGACTACGGTGCATGAATGCAGCAAAAATATAGGAAAATCCTCAACGTGATTTTGTTTCCAACTGGAAGATAATATTTATTTTCCAGCAGGACAACACAAAGCATCCAGCTAAAGCTACAGAGACATGCTTTGAAGACAACAAGGTAAACTTTCAGGAGTGGACCAGTCAAAGCCCAGACTTTAATCTGATAGAGAATTTGTGGCAGGACTTGATATGTGGCAGCTGTTCTCCGCGCACCCTGACAAAGTCTGAACAGTTTAGTGTGCAAGAATGCAGGTAGGCTTCAGTGTCTAGATATGCAATCCTGATTAAGATCTGTCCATGTTCCACATCATGATGTGATTGCAGCCAAAGGTGCATCTCCTAAATACTGACTTGAAGGGAGTGAATATTTAAGTGCTTTTTTACATGAAATATTTCTATTTGTCTTTATTTTGGAGAAATCTGGTTTTACTCTGACAGTAAAGAGTGTTTTTGGATGTTTTTGTTTAATCGTGTTTGATTTGTAAGAGCAATAATATAGATAAACATCCAAGGAGGTGAATACTTTGCACAGCACCTCCACCTCCATATAACACCGGTTTATTATGATGTTTCCAAAACAGTCTGAATTAGAAAGAAAACATTCTTTGTGCATTATCCAAAATGTACTTTTGCGAGCCCCTTGTACCTATTCTGCCAGGGATCTAAATCTGCAGATTGAATCATTTTGCCTTTTAAACCATCAAAGGAGAGCGAGACAAAAATAATACACTGAGTGAAAACAAGCACTGTGGAGAAATGTCTTGATTAATAGTGGCATTGTACTCTTAATCCAAAACAATCCAGCGTCATCCCTTTGGGCATATGTTGCATTAATTGCTGCCTCAATAGAGCCTGCAGACTCCACCATCTAATGCTCTCATCAAAGAAGCAACACAAAGAACGTTATGAAATTTTTATTTAATGTTGTCCCTTCTCTTCCTTTTCCCCCCCTGTGCTTTCTTCCTTTTCTCTCTCGCCACCTTTGGCTCCCTTCTACCTCTTAGGCGGCACCACCAAACAGACAAGAAATATTTCTTTCTGCCATGTTTTTCCATGCGACTTCCTTCCTGCCCAGAAGCACTCGAGTGTCTCGTTAGTTCTCTCACAGCTAACATCACTCCTGTATCTGCCAGGAGCAAAAACCTGACTGGAGGGGGGTAAGAAAACATAAGGTTTATAAGGTTCTTTGTAGAGCTATAAAGCTGTAGTATTATTAAGCTGCAGTGATTAGAGCTACAAAAGGCTCTAAAGGAAAGAGATGTGGGAATTTTCCCTTCCCGTAGACAGTGTACACCAAAGAGTCAGTTTCATCAGCAAGTTGTTACATTGCAAGAACATTGTTAGTATGATGTCCTCATTTCTTAAAAATAAAACAAAGGTTGATAGAAAGCTCTTATTTCCATAGTTTCTTCCCTGTGAAGCAATTTTTGTCTTAATTCCACCAGAGAAAGCTAACCATGACTATTCTTTCTTGCATTGATTTCCTTTAAATATGTACTGTGAAGTGTTTGCGTCACTTCAACTTCCCTATATTGCACATTTAAAACCAAACCAAGCAACACAAAGCACACAGGCATGACTTCCGATTGACACATGGCTTTAATAGCAAACAAAAAAAACATATCCTGAAAAGTATGACATGCATCTGTATTCAGCATCTTTTAGTCTGGTGCCCTTCCAATGAACCTGCCTATGAGTTAATAAGAGAAAAATATACCGATGTTAGGGCATTATGAAAATCAAGGAACACACCAGACACCCAACTTATCTACTAGTTAGAATAAGCCAGTCAAAATCCCACCATAAATCTAAGAATGTATGCCAAGACCTGAAAACGCTCAGAGATTATGATCTTGACCCAGACTATAAATGAGAATGGAGAAAACTGTAGACTAACAGTGTAGAGCTTGTACACACATACTCCAAAGTACTGACTCATGGGGTCAATACTTGAATGTAAAGTATGACTTTGTGCTGGTCTATCACATAAAATACAAGAACACAACATAGAGGGGTGTGGCTGTAATGAGATGAATTGGTATGAATGTGTTTGCAACGCACTGTAATCAGTGATTGAAACACACACAAACACACCTTCAATACATATCGGTATAAATTACAGCACCTGATATCAGAGTCCAAAGCTTAAATAATTAAAGATCTTTAATTTCTTGGGACTTAGCACACCCTGACAGCAGGGCTGATAAAAACAGATATATTGAGAAAAGGGGTGGAAATATCACACATTAGAAACGCCTAGTAAAATAAAAACATTACTACATCAGAGGGGGACAAAAACTTTCACATCAGGCCTTATAAGTAGGACCAAACACTAGAAAAAAACAAAAACAAAAAAAAAAAAACAAGGGTTTGGTATGGGAGCTACTTAATCTGCTTGCAAGGATATTCACATATCAATTGGTAAACCAAAAATGCATTGCTTCCATGTAAAAATTTGTATTACAGTCTAAAATTGATCTGAGACATCAAAAGTTATTGGGAAAAAAATATATATATATATTAATGCAAAAGCATACAGGCAAAATGAAAACAAAAATAAAATAAATAAAAATAACCCTATCCAGCCCCAGAAAACACAAACCACTGCTGGAATTTTCTAACCCTGCATGCAATATTTGGGTGGCATTCAATATAAGAACTAAGATTTTTAAGATATAAAAGTAATGTATTCTGGATTACTACAAGTTTCTATTCCAGCAACACGTCACAGCACTTTACATTTAAAGTTATACCTCACCATGTAATTTAAAAGTTGTATTCATTGTATTTCCACTAGGACTAAATTATTTCACTAAAACCTATTTTTGTATATCTGTGACGCCGTCAAATAATGCACTTAAAACCAAAATTCTAAATGAAAATGCATGTGAAAAAAGCAATAAAATCGAGGTTGCTCTAGTGTTGTCACAACTGGAACTGTCAGGGAAAGGTAGAACTCTAGTGCCCCCCGGTGGACAAAAAAAAAAAAAAGACAAAAATTAGAGTAAAAAAAAAGTGACCAACACAACTAATTGATGCTGAAATTCTTGGATCTCATAGTCCCCAGGATGATCTAGATTAGCCCTGTTAACTTTGGAAGTCAGAAATAAGATTTACTACAAGGCACAAAGACACAAAGGGAGGAACATTACAATGAAGCAAACCACCGTCTCTGCTTCAGTTTGACCCTACACAAGTTATCTGTTTCAGCACATCCTGGAAAATAAAATGGGAGAAGAAAAAAAAAACAAAACACTCCAACCAGAAACAGCATAGATTTAAACGTACCCCCCTGTCTCCCTCTCTTGAGGCAGTTATTTTATAAGCATAGCCATTCTTGGGTAGCACATCATTTGTTACTGTTGCTAGACAACATTCCCTCATAAAGTTTATTTGTTGGCGATATTCAGCCACCTAGTGGTCGAACCCTCTCATAACATCAAGTATTAATTTTTTTTTTTTCCTTTTTTCTTTTTCCCCTCTCACCACCCAACAACTTTCAAAGCTTTTGGTTGTACGACACTAGATTATTACAAAATAAATGACTGAAAACTAGTTAAAGTGATGCAAAACTAACTACAAAGAACACAGACTCAGTAGAGGGGAAGATAAAGGATTATCAAACACTCCAGCCCTAAAACAAACAGTACAATATGTTTCAATCACATACCATTATTTATTGTTTTATTTTAAATCTTTTAGATTTTGAAGATGCAACCCAATGTGCCCTTTAAATAATAATTATCCATAGTGATTCAGTACAACCGTCCTCTGGATAGATAAATTGATACAGTGTGTGTTTTTGTCTTTCCAAGACAATCTCCTGCTCTCTTCTCTGGATTCCTTTCCTTGCTGCTACAGTGTTCCTCACACTTCACTTGTCCATGAGGGAACGCTGTAAAGCCTCCTGAATCATGGTGGCCTCATCTGTGGCGTAATCCTGCAGAACACCACAAAAGAAGAAATAAAAAAAGTCACAAGAGACTAGTTCAAAATCAAGGTCTAGTAATGATGGTGTTGTACTCACAACAAAAGTATCATAGGAGAAAGTGTGTCTGATCTTCAGGTGCTGGAAAAAGTCAGTACTCCTGTAGTTGGGGTCTCCCCAAGGCATTGAGGCACAGATAGGACACACCTTACAAAATGAGAGCAACAAAGCAACCATAAACAATTTATTGGTCTAGACTAAAGAGAAAACAAACAAAAAAAAACAAACAAAAAGGATCACACAACTCTGTGGATTTCTCACCACTTGGCGCGTATCCCGTGCATGTTGGGAAGTGCAATGTTCAACTAGGCTGTCCTGATCCAGGTTCGGGCAGTTGCAGAAGGGACAGGAGAAAGTGAAGCGGTTTGGCACCTGGCTGAAGGACGGGAACAGAAATAATTCTGTGATCAGTCTTTTTACAACAAGCTGAAGTGTAAGGCTGTATTTGGTTTGCTAATTAAACTAAGAAATTTCTGGAAGAAAACAAATGAAGTAACACAGAAGAGCTAGTGCATAATTTTTTATGTTAAAAAAAAAAAAAAAATCCATAGTTTTCTTGACTTAAATTCCCAGAGTTTCTCCAAACATTTAGCTCTTTTCAAAAATATATATACATTCCCTATGAAGGGATGGCAGTCACTAGCTACATGAGAAAACTTATTTATGGCACAGGCATAGACCAGATAAAAAGGAAGGAATGATAGACATGAGAAAGAAACAAAAAATAGGAGAGTGGGAAGAAGAAGAACGGAAAATGTATAGACAGACAAATAAAAGGAATGATATCAGAAAGGAGAAATAGAAAGATAGACACCAAGAATATAAAGAGGCAATAGAAGTGAAGGAACAAAAACACAGAATGAGACAAGGAGGATACAAGGAAGACAGGAAGAGAATGGTAGAAAGGATGGGCACAATTAATGAACTAAAGATAAAGGCAAGAAAAGAATGACAATGATAGAGGGCAGTTTTAAAAGGGTGAAAGAACACATTGACTGACAGAAGAAAACAAGGAAGGGCAATAGCAAGGAAGGAAGGACTCAACAAAGAAAGTGAGATAGGGAAAATAAGAGGAAGAAATGCAAGGAAAGCCAAAATAGATGAAAAAGAGGAAAGTAGGGAAGGGAAGAATCAGGAATCACAGGGAATGTCATGCAAGAAGAAAGAGAAGGAGACAAAAGGAAATGGAGTGATAAAAGGAAGTCAAAGACTATGGGATGTCTGGAAATACAAATATTTTTTTTCTTAGACTATTTTCTTTTCCACACTTATCCAGATCTGGAAAATACTTCAAATCAAATTCCATACTTTTCCACACTGAGAAGAAGCACTATACCCATTTAATTGTACATTATACTTCCAATATATTTCTTTTGTCATTTTCTTTATATACTATTCAATTTTTTCCTGGTAAATTGTGAACTTGTGAATTGTGCTATAGATGTGAATCTGATTTGTTTTAAAGTATTTTTGCTTTGACACCAAATTACCTAAATAAATACTTCATTAGGAACTCTATACCTCAGTAATCCTGACATAAAAAATTGATTATTTAAAGAAGCATTTTAAATAAGCAGGATACAGTAAGATTGCCGGTGCTCTTTAAACTTTCAACTTGAGTAACTTGCCTGAGCCATTGTGCTTTCAAAGACAGCCACTTAACAACACCAGTAGATTATTATACAACCTCAGAAAAAAAAAGCAGCTTTACTTTCACTTTTGTTATAATGCACATTTTACTTTTTGCATTTACTGACTTGCATCTTCAACCAAAAAGGGATGTAAATGTATTAATGCTGTGTATTTTCCTATTGTATGCCAAAAATACTTTTTATTTGGAAATGCATTCTGAAACTTCCTTGCATTAAGCTTCTTGCTTTCTTAAGTCCCCAAATATTTAACTGTAAGCAACAATGCCAGTTTGTCATGAACTTGGTTTTAAATTTGATTTTGGAACAGGTTTCTCCAGTATCAGCACTTTCTACCTCTATCTTTAAATCTTTTTGCATGCAGTCTACACCTGAAAAATAAATAAAATAAAATACAATTCAGACCTTTAAATACAGACTTTCAATGTGGTTATTCCATGGATTAATTAAATAGCACAACTGTGCAGGGAAAACAAAAATAATAATAATGTTTCTAATAAATACAAAAATGCAGCTTTTATTTATAGTGTCAATGAATTAACACCATAAATATGACAGTGCATTGTAGGAAAGGAAGATCAACAACCTCAACTATCATCAGTTTTCTTGAAGTTTGCAAACTGTTGAAATTAGTGCAATCAAACTGGTATTTCTGGAACATTTAATACAAACTCTTGCTCATAAAATCAAGCAAAAAAAAAATTATATATATATATAATATATATATATATATATATATATATATATAATATATATATATATATATATATAAATAAATAAAAGAATCAAAATACTACTTTGGAATAATGTTGATGCCTGACCAACCAAGATAACAAAAGTTATTTTGCAATTATAGGCAAATATTTTCTGTATTCAGCAGTAAGCTGAATAATCCCTGTTCTATCTGAATAAGCAAAGAATTTGCTTATTCAGTATTGCCCCCTCCAACACTACAAGTTGAAACAGCACCAGTGAAGGAATCACTTGTGCAAACAATTTAACCATTGGCGTTATTCATCCTATAGACACCTGTGTCAATGGCTCTTCTAGGATTAAAAACAAAATGTAATTCAAGTTTTTTTTAAAAAATTTTTTTTATACACCCTCATAACTTGACAGCTTACTGGAATCAGAGAAGTCTTATTGCATAATCTTTAGTGCAGTTGAGTATGTTTGAGCCATATCACAACTGTGTGAAAGAACAATGAAGCAGTTATAACTCCTCCTGCTGACTGTCCTTAACACGCAGGGTAAGGAGACAGTAAATGTCTGAAAGGATATCTTATTGAATTAGAATATCATTGAACAGTTATTCAGCTAAAAAAACAAACTGATAAATTCTTTACATACAGTATAGTGATACATTTCAAGTGTTTACTTTTTTTAATGTTGATTATGGTTTGCAGCTAATAAGACATAAAATTCAGTTTCTCAGAACATTAGAATATCTCATAACACAAGATTATGCAGTGAGGGGCTCCTTTTGGATGAATTAATGTCTCAGTGCAGTGTTGCATGAAGGTAATCAGCCTGTGGCTGTGTTGAGATGTTCAGGAAGCCCTGGTTGCTCTAATAGCTGCCTTCAGCTAGTCTGCATTGTTGGGCCTGCTGTCTCTAATCTTTGTCAATAAATTCTCAATATAGTTTGTTTCAGTAGAATCAACTCATCAACTCACCTCAGTGATATTGTGATCAACACAACACGTATTGGTATTGATAAGAAGAAGGATGATTTAAGTGCTCTAAAATTTCCACTGTAGACATCTGCAGTGGCTTTGGACTAACACCCACAGATGACACAGCAACCCAACTTATTATTCACAGTGGGAACTTCACACTGGATCTCTACTAATTTGGAATCTGTGTCTTTCTACCAATTCCCCAGATGCCAGGACCGAATGAAATGCTAAATTTACTTTCATCCAAGAACAGGACACTTGTGACCTTGTTTCCGGTTAAGCACTACCCCATGTCCCAGATGCATGTGGGTGGTGACTCCAGCCACGGTCCAAGGTTTGTGAATTTACTCCCCCCCACTTCACAATCTTCTCAGTGCTATGGTTATGTGCAACTTTCTCTGGCATTCTAATCTATTCTATTCTATTCTAATCAATAGAGTTTCAGCAGGTAATGTTGAAGTGGGTTACAACAAGACCATGCCCACAGTGTATATCAGTGCAATCCTAGATTTATTCAACCAAACAAAAGGCTATTATTAGATGCAAAACATTTTCTTCTTCTTCCATTTAGTGTGAAGCAGGCTGATTTTTCCTCTGTGATTGTGCATAATTTCCCTCACCTGATAATGGCAGGCTGACTTTGGGCAGTGCTCCTCACGCCCTCCTCAATGTACTCCTGGTATTTTGAACAGGCAACTGTGTGGCTCCTCATCTGAGAAAGGCCAATCTTAAAAGGAAACAAATAGCATAGCACTTTGTTATGTTTATAAAAAGTCAGTCTTTGTGGTAGTTGGCACAATTATTACTATTTCAAACTGAACAGAAACTGTAGTCACTATGTGTTCTCAAATACATTTCACATGAAGCTGGCGATAGTCTTGGCTTACTAGAGTTTTAATTAAACTTACCTGAACTCCACATCCCTTGCAAGCTGCCACAGACGAGTGGATGAGGGCCTCTAAATCAGCAGCTTTAGTCCAGTGGGTCAGAGCTGTCCTACATACAGCACACACAGGCTTCTGTGGACGCAAACATTCTTGCAAACAGCTCTGGCAGAACCTGCCAGGTAACAGAAGAAAGAATGCGATAATGGTGTGATCAAAAGGAAAGAAACTGATTATTATATGTTTTAGTTTTTTTTTTAATTCAAATCTAGCCTTTATTTATTATTTTATTAAGAATTCACACACTTTGTTAGCGGAGTAATTTCTTTTTTATGCTACTGACATGAGCTTCCCGTAAAACCGAAGGAAAGTACCAAGCTCAAGAAAGCACAGGGAGTTGTAGTCTTTTAGGGCACTTCCTCCAGTCATTGTAAAGGAAAATAAGACTACATTTCCCGACTGAGGCCTCCTTGATGTAAACAAAACTGAAACTGATTTAGCAGGTTTTAATGGGGTTTTCCACATAATTTTAAAGCAAAGTAGAACAGCATAGTCTCGACAAAAAGCAGACGAAGGAACGCTTCACGTTTTGAGACTTTATCCAACAATGTCTTTAACGCCGTCGCTACTCTCTCATTGTTTTTAACTGCTACCATTGCCTCGTTGGTGGTAGCAGACGTGGGATAGGGGGAGGGAGATGGAAAATTAGCACGAAATACTCACGTATGACCGCATTGTGTTGTTAGAGGAGAGTCGAAAATTTCAAGGCAAACTGGACAAACGAAATCCGACATGTCACTGCTCCCGTCAGGGACACTCTTGGGCTGTGCTGAGCTGAAACCGCCGAGCATCGCCATTTCTTTTCTTCACTGTGTAAGTCCCCAGCAACACTAACTGTAACAAAACGTCACTGGGTTCGGGTTCTTTTTAAAGCGCGAGGGGCGGAGCTTCAGGAATTACAATCACGAAAACATTACAGCAGATATTGTATTCCTGTAAACATATCACAACTGACAGCAATACAGTTTAAGATGCCAGTTTATTAATTAATTAAGCAGGTAACCCTCATCTCACTCATCTGAGGGTGAGATAAAATGAGTCTTGATAAACATTGATATATATATATATATATATATATATATAATATATATATATATATATATATATAATATATATATATATATATATATATATATATATATATATAAAAAAAAAAAAATTCCCTTCTCACCCACCGCGGGTGGTTCTTATCCTCTGAGCTCGGGTCCTCTACCAGAGGCCTGGGAGCTTGAGGGTTCTGCGCAGTATCTTGGCTGTGCCAAGGACTGCACATTTCTGGACTGATATATATATATATATATATATCTATATTATATATATATATATATATATATATATATAATATATATATATATATATATATATAAAAGAAAAGTAATCCAAATTATAGAATTAATAATTCAATTTTATAATTTAATTACAGAATTAAATGATATAGAATTAAAAGTGTTAC
Organism: Poeciliopsis prolifica; assembly: GCF_027474105.1. NCBI lineage: Eukaryota > Metazoa > Chordata > Actinopteri > Cyprinodontiformes > Poeciliidae > Poeciliopsis > Poeciliopsis prolifica. The sequence continues at coordinate 1,099,739 of NW_026562398.1, forward strand.
CTAGCTCATGCATTACACTCTTGAGCTCTGAGCTTCTGCGTAGGTGACCTAAAGAGTGTTTTTGTAACTCCTTCAGCTGTTAACATAACAGCCATCACTGCTCCTAGTATTTTGCACACAATTGTTTGCACAGCAACATGAATGCCATTCACATTGCTTTTTTCATGAATTGCACGTACATATTTTGTACATTTTGAAATCATCCTACTAAGTTGTACATTTCTTTCAATCGGCGTATGCAGTTTTAATAACTGCAAGGGATTTTCTTATGCTATAAATTTGCCCTTACAGTTTGTCAACATGAGTCTCAGCAAAAGAAATATATCCAAAAGATGTACAGGGGCGTACACACACATAAAAAAAATTCTTATTTGTATTTGGTAAGTCTTTTTTAACATTGGTTTAAGCCTGTGACTGTCAGGGCTGTTTATGAAATGCACTAATTTGTTGTAGCTATAAACCCTTTGCAAATTCCAGAAATTCAATAATTTATCTTGAAGAAATAATTTAGCACTACTGGGAAGATTATATATATTCTGGGGCAACACAAATGATCCCCTGATGGCAACCAGTGCAGATCTTCTCTCCATATATATTGTTTTGATCTGAGTCAGTCAGAAAATCTGCCTTTTCCCATTTCACATAACATTCGTCTAGACTGTCTTGCTGCTATTATTGTCAAGCTTTAGATAAAAAACTAAATAAAGAACACTGTATATTGTTTTTATGTATACATTTTTTGTTAAAGCTGTTTAATTATTTTTGTTGAAAAAATCTGAAGTACTGTATACAAATAGTCATTCAAATTTTAAAAGGGAAAATAAAAAGTCTGAAATAAAAACAAAATAGAACTTTTCTAGATCTCTTAATGCCGGTTTTGCTCTGAACAAGCAAAAAACATCAACAAAATAGTTTGTCAGAAACTGGTTTTATCTTTGTGTCTCACAGTGCCCTCTCTTCCTCAGCACGTGGGTGACGCGATGCTGACGCTCTGAGCGCATGCGTATTGCGATGAAGGGAATTTTCAACAGCTGAGGAGGCGTAACTAGCCAGGCTAACATTTTCTTAAGGTAAGATACAAGGGTGGCGAGGTTTCTGTTCAAAAGGCGGCGGGTTTCCCTGAGAGAGACATATTTACTATAAATCACGTAGGTTTTGTTTTATAATCGTCCTGCATTGATAAATGACTCTATACCCGATAAAGACATCCTGGTTACAATGGAACGCCCTGCTAGCTAGAAGCAAATGTTAGCTAGGCTGCTGTGATGAAATGGGCGTTCACTGCTTCGTTTAGTTTGAGGTCTTTCTCGGTTGTTGTTTTCGGGGTTGAGATTGAAAATCCGCGAAAAAGCTGTTGTGGTGTTTTCTCTTGGTCTTCGTATACGGCCACTGATGCTGTCGCAGTTGATATACGCAGTGAAAAGGGATGTTAACACTGCGTGCTAGCTGGCTACATGATGCTCACTGTATCTGTAACGAAACTGGAATAGCCAGCTTGCGAAAGAACGACAAGTACGTGCTTCCTTGTAGGTAACAGTCGCACTATCGCAAAAAGATAAACTACACATTAGAATCCCTTCACGAATAACTTTGGGGGTTGTAAATGAATAGCTTTACAAAGGGAGCTGCTCTTTGCCATAGCCCACATTTTCACTTGCACAAATTTAAACAGATAAGTGTGTTACTCTCTACCTTTAAATGTGCTATCTGTACTTGAGCTATCCAAAAATGTGTAGCTATTACAAACATGACGGGAATTGAATCAGTCTAGCTGTGTTGGTGTTTTAACCAACATTCAGGAACCAACTCAGTGCATCTTCAACATCCCACTCAAAGCACTGATACTGCCACAGATCTGTTCTGCCTTACTTATGTTCCATACAAGAGAATACAAGAGAGACTTTTTTTGTCTTCTCTTTGAAAAGATTTTAAATCGTACCCCGTTTAGTTATATTTAGCATGTTTTTTCTTATTTTGATATGTGTGATAAAACTACCTTTTTTGTAATTGTCATTCCTGTTTTTTTTTCTCCCAGTTTAGAAATTGCTGAGAAGAAACGTTCAGTTAAGAATGACTTGTTCAAATGAGTGACCTCAAACTCTACAAATACTGAAGCAAAGGGACTCCATAAATCCAACTTTGAACTACCAGAGAGCAAATCTCCTCCCTGCTATCTGTGTGACACAGACCTATTTGTCTTGAAACAAGTTATTCTTTGAGATTAAGAAGAGATGCCCAGACAAAGACAACCATACAGGCTGCTGCCTTCCTCTATCAACTGAAAGCTACCAAAACACAGTTTTTTGTGGTTAGAGAATGGGCTATTGAGTCTATTTGCTCTTCTCTCTCCAGAATATTGGAAGTTAGTGTGTGCCAATGTGCACGGTAAATTATGCTCACCTAAAATGGTGCTTGAATGTGGCATCCCCAATCAAGGCGTGCCTGAAGAGTTGAGGGTCTCTCTGGTATCTGAATGATTGTCTGTTGAAAATAATGGATGCCAAGTTGAGAGAGGACCTGTTCCGGAGATATGTGACGGCACTGGAAAGGCGTCCGGAGGGGGGATATATGGGAACTGGAAGTACGTTGGAGGGAGACAAAAGCAGACACAAGGACAGCGAGGCACTACTCTCCACAGCGACGGCTCTGCTCGGAGCCTATCAGCCAGATCCTGGACAGCGATTTCGCATGGTCCGTTTCTATGAGATGGTGGAGAACTCGCTCCGATGCCAGAGAGGAGGCAACCTTAAGAGTCTGGAGAGGGCCTTTCACACTCTGGAAACCATCTGCACTAACCTCCTGCTCTTCCCTTGGAAGAAAGAGTTTCGATGTATAAAGGTGAGGGTAATTTATTGTCATAGATTTATTATATATCCCAGGTGTCATAATAAGACTTAGTATTGGAATAATACTTGTGTGAGCTACTTATTAATAAATACCAGACATTCATCGGGTTACACCTTTGGTAGAGTCTTACCTCAAAGTTTCAGCCCAAAACGGTTTCATGTTTCAGAGTTTTGTTTTATTTTTTCTCATAACTTTTTATGGCAATTTCTGATCATCTAAATGCATTGAGTGTAACATAAATTCTTGTTATTTTAGTTATTGCAGATATTCCTGAGATGGTGAATCTAAAAGTCTGAATAATTAGCTTTTTATTTGAATACTTGAGCTTTTAAGGACTGCTAAACTGTATCCAGAAGCTTCACTCTAAGAACCTGGAATTAGAAAATAGTTTGAAGTTCTTTCTGTCTTTGTATGTTTGTTTACATCTCACAATGCAAATTTAGGTCATGTATTGCAGTTAAATACTTTTCTTATTACAAATTATATCTAAAAATGTGCTTAAGTGGTATTGATTTATGGATCTTTAGATTGAGCTGCAGTCATGCTGATTTTTAGATGTCTCTCTCTTTTAGACCTTCACAGGCCCTTATGTGTACCACCTGCAGTCTGCCATTTCTGATGCTGAACTCCGAATGCTAATGCGTACCATTGGATATACCTGTGACCATGATTCGCAGTTTCGTTTGTTGGACCACCCAGGGGACAGCAGTCATCTCCGCCAGCTAGCCTTTGAACTGTTCCTGGCCCAGGCAGAGTGTCGTCTTCTAGGGGAGGTGGTGGCTCTCGCCCGCGGTTCTGCCTCGGAGCTGGAAGCTCTGGAGCTCCGACGGGGTTGTAGAGATGATGCAGCTGGTTGCGCTGAGGCACTGCGCAGACGAGACAGCCTCGGGGCAGACATTGCTCGGTTGTCTGTTCGACCGTTGGATATAGAAAGGCCTCATGCCCACCACCTGAGACGAGGAAGCCGACCGTCCAAGTCTGTGGATGTTACAGATGGGGCAGGTCACTGGCACCCAGCTGTCAACAAGCCTATCCTGAAGGCATCTCTGAGTCTAAGGAAGGAGCCTCTGTTTGTAGACACAGAGGAAGACATGAAGGATGAGATCATCAGGCCCAACACCTCTGCATCGTTTTTCTCTATCGCGGCTCCACCTTCCTACAGCCCTGTTGCAGACTTTTTTCCCATGCAGTCGTCTCCTCCAGTTGACCCCTACACGTCCTACCATATGTCCTCCTTAGATGACATTGACTTGTACACAGAGAGAGGTGGTGTTGGAACGGGAGGAAGGCAAACTCCGTCTCGACCGCCATCCAGAGAGCCGCGTGATGCCAGAGATAGCTGGCTTCTCAAAGCTCATGGGAGTGTGAAGTGTCAAGGTTGTGGACTGGGATGCTCCACAACGGCATCCTGTCAAAGGTGTGACATGATTCTTTGCTCGGCCTGCCACGATATAGATCCGTCCCCCTGTTGTGGCCTCCAGGACTACCACTCGAAATCCCCACGCCCCCTTGATGGATACATTCCTGTGAAGGAAAAGCTATCTGTCTACTCTAACACCCAGTCTCACCCCCATCTCCATCCACACCCTCTAACTCTGACCCATTCTCATTCTCATCCTCACCCCCAGATGTTGGAAAAACCCCTCATGCCCACCAAACTATTTCCAAGCAAGTCAGTTGCTATGACAACACCAAAGGCAGGGAGCACGGAGCGCATAAGTATTGGGGGGTCACGATGCGGGTTTTGCAACAAGCCAGGCGCTTCACACACCTGTGTAAATTGCTCTAAGGTGTCGTGTGACTCTTGCATGGGCTTGTATGCAAAAGATGTGTGCACACGAAAGAATCCTCAGCACAACTTTGTGCCCAACCATCAGCTCAACTTTAAATCTGGCACCATATCACACTTAGTGTATCGATGAAGCAGGCAGGCAGAATAATCCCCTTCAGTACAATCCCTTAGCATTTAATGTAGTTTTGCACTATTGCTTTCAGCTTGGCTTACATAGTTCATTTTCTGGTTTCTGATTTTATCTGGTGGTTTCTTCTCCAACTTGTACATTCTCACTTGCTGACAGTAGAGCCATGGAATGCACATACCACAAAGCCATGTCATTAACCCAGCTCTCCGCTAGCTAGGCATGGGGCGGTGTGAGATTCTCACGGAGATGATGATCTTGGGTAAAAAAACAGCTCTGTCATAGTATGCACACACCATGATAGAGCACACTCAGAAAATGAAAACAATAAAATGTTAAACGTGACATAATCAATTAAAAACAAGCTTTAGTTCTTCCCAGTGTGGCTAAAATAATGAGACATTGATCATTATAGATGTATCTTCACATTTATTTTTACACCTGATAAATTTTTGAGTAGTTTTTCAGTGTTGACTGCAGAATACAATATTTATACAGTTCTGCTCTTTAGAGTAGCAAAATAAGTCAGGCTATCTGTACGTGGGGCCAGCTGCTTAATGGGAATGTCACAGTTAAAATGGCTCTACCACACAGTGAAAATGAAAGGAGTGCACTACCCTATGTTCTGTGGCATCTCATTATAGGAAGTTCATTATAAAATGCAACTTTAAATTTACCATTGGGATTAATAAAGTATTTTGAACAGAAATTTGAATTTAATATGAAGGAACAGAATGAGGGAAATGTTTTTTTTTTCCTCCTTGGATTTAAAATGTCCATTTTGTAACACCGTCTTATACCTCAGTACCTATAACTGGCCCATGCCTACTCTCTGCCTTGTAAAGCTGTAAGCCTTTTCTCTATTGGTTTTACCAGATGACTTGCTTTTCAGTCATCCTGTGTTGACGTTGCGCTTCCCACTGTTCTTAGTTTTTTACTCTCCACATGGGGAAAACTGGACAAATTAAACTTCATCTCATTTTAATCAAATCTGCCCTGATGAACATTATACACTTTGCCTAACTTCTCAGCTAAAAATTCTTCTAATATATTAATATATAAATATACATAAGTAGATACAGTATATATTTATGTATGAGTGTGTGTGTGTGTGTGTGTGTGTGTATGTGTAGAAAAGACCTGAGCTTGCCTAATATTTAAAGGTAATGTTTTAGAAAACTTGAAAAATGTTGGAAAAAAAAAAGTAAACACACTGGAAGTCAGTAACGCTCTGCTCTCTAGGACAATGTGAGACTGTTAAATGGGCATGAGGTCTGACATCTTACATATGTTGATTATGGGGTAGAAGATATCCTGAAGAGACACATGTTCTATTTAAAATATTATGCCTTGTAAAATTACCCTGAAATATTTGTAATTTTCTTTCTTTGGGTCAGTTTCAAACGCTACTGTGAACTCAAGATGTTGAAGATGATTTCCGTCAGACTGTTGGTGTTGGATTCAGGCCTCGTCCCTCTCATTACTTCCCACAAACCCCACATGATTCATGATGCCTCTTCCACAAATTAGTGATTCTCGTTCTGCTTCAAGTGGGGTCACAGGAAACCGACTGCTTGTAAACAAGTCTAGTGACTAACAAATGTCTAAACTGTTGGTTGGTTTTCGGCAGTATGAAGATTTGTGCTCCTCAATGGTTTCTGTCTACCTCAATTCACATCAGCTTACACCCAGTTTGACATTATGGATTAAAACTAGCCTCAATATTCAGAGGAAAAAATAAACAGAACAAAGCATTTAATTAACAAGTTGTCTATGTTTAAAAAGTAGCGTGGTAACCTCAGAAAACCATCTAAATGTATTATAAATGGAATCAGGTTTAGATGTTTATTTAGTGAAGGAGGAATTGTGTAGAATATTCTTGTAACAAATACTTGACTTCATTTAATAAGTAACAAAACCAACTTTAATTTGAAATTTCTACTTTTCCTTACTTAACTGAGTTACATTTCTGTTTTTCTCTTGGTTGGATTGGCAAAAGACAGAAACCGCTTATGTTGCAGTCCGGCTAAGCACTGACACCAGCTCAGAGTCTCAAAATTTATTTAGACCTTATTGCTTTCTGTTATAGAAGTATATAATGTTAGTTTTGCAAAGCAGACTTTTACTACACTACTTTTTGGGAATACACCAATCAACAAGGTCAGAGTTTAGATCTAGATATTTTTCCCTCAATGTGCTGTGAAGGAGGATCGGTTGGTTAATTCAGTGTAGAAATGCATCAACAATGAGCATGTAGCTTGATCCACTCAATAAAAATTGAAGATCGAGGGTTAATGTTTTATTTCCATTATTTTCAAAGCTGCAGCTGCTGTCAAAAAATCTGTTGCACATTTTGGTTCCTGACATTTTGGTTTCTGACAGCTTCCAAAAAATTGGAAGCTGTCAGAATTTATGGGTAAAATGTCAAGACGGAAACACAGAATTGGCCTGGAAAAACCTTATTGGTGCATCTTTAACTGAAATTTAACGTTTGAGCATATTCATTGCAAGTTCACATTGATTTGACTCGTTGAAGTCTTTAAGCTTGCTGTAAAACACTTAGAGCCACTCTCCTATATCTGTTTCATAGCTGGGCTTTGGAGATATGCTGCTTCGGTTTAAATACTAGCCCATGCTTGAATGGGTCCGTGTGGTGTTTACTCTCGTTCTCCATGTAAAAAGTCTATAGTTACCAAGGGCTAATTTTCATTCACTTCTCATAAAAAATAAGTGTTAGTCTGATTCATTTTTGACAGACTGCTTGGGCTGCTCGAGCCTTCATGTGCTGTCAGGATTAACCTCTGAATGCCTTAAGACTGTATAGCTCTCTTATCATAGAATATTTTGATTTATTTTTTAATGTCAGATACTATGTTTTATCAATCTGTTATTTCAGCATTGCTATTTAATCTCCAGTCTCCAAATGTAAAATTCATTTTTGGATTTCAGAAAAAATAGATTACAAGTACAGAAGGTTATAGATATTTTTTAAAGTGCATCTTGATGATTTTTTTTTTTTTAAAGCAGAATATTGTACACCTGTACATGTGTTGTAATGACCTTGTCAAGAAGCAATGTCTAATTTGAACCTTTTTGTTCCTTTCCTTAAAAGCTAAAGTCAGGTGTTGTCTTAAACATATTAAAACGGATCAAAAGGGATGTTTGATGTAGATGGAAGGCTCTTTATGAGATGTCAACGTTATCTAAACTAGTGTATCAAGAAGTCTTGTGACCTTTGGGGAGATGTGCAATTTTTTTTTCCATCCAGTCAAGCCTTTTTAAATGTTTCAGTGTAATTGTGTTTCAATAGCTCTGTTTGCAATTCATAACCAGCATCACCGAGGACTTTCAGAAGTATTGAGCCATGTGTCAAGAGTGATCGTTTTGCCAAATGAAGAACAACTCTCGCTGGAGTGGAAACAAACACATTGTATGGCTTGTCTGGATGTGAAGCTAATGTAACATATAAACCTGTGATTTTTACTTTTTATCTTTTTGCTAAAGTTGCGTTTTGTCTGTAGATTGTGGGCTTTTTAAGAAGCCTGTGAAGAAAATCAACATTGATGGCCACTTTCACTCCATTTGATGTGGCTCTGACTGTAAACAGTAGACTGATTTGTGTTGGTCACTACAAAGGGCTAAACAGTCTTGAGGGCTGCCTTTAGATTAGTTTGCTCTATTTCAGAAGTTTGAAAAACTGACTTTGCGGAGTTTACATTTATCAACACGAATTACTGATTTCTGGGAAGAAATTATGATGTTATACATCAATCTCTTTAACATGATTGGTCTGACTTGCACCATTATTACTTAAGACATTGTGGAAGAAGATACTCCCTTTACCTTTTGTGTGGTTATCTTACAGGTTTTCATACAGGTGTTGTAGTTAGGCTGCCTCATTCCCATCCCCTGTTTCTGTAGCCTTTCTCCTGGCATGCTCTGTCCAGACCCAAACACCCACCCACCTACCTTGGCACTAAGGATCATCGCACAATGTGCATGTGAAGGGGTATTTGACTTAGGATCAGTGTGTGGGCATAAATGGGGTAGAAAGGGAAAATAGCCAAAACTGTTAATTGGTGAATATTATATATAAATATATACATATATATATATGGAAAAAGAAATGTAAATGAGATTTTACTAAATAATTTGAAGAATAAAATTCTAAAAACACAAGTTTATTGCTTTGAAGAAGACCTTTATTTGCATTTTGGTGTCTGTCATTCATCTTCATGTGGATATGGATTCCCTTCTGAGGTCTGTACCACAAGGATTTTTCAAGAACCCATGTGTTGATGTACATTTATCAGACCTGAGCAAGTGCATCACAAAGTAGATGAGGGATTTAAAAGAAAAAACTCAAATGAAGACATGTATTTACTTAGTGTTCACCCTTATTTGACAAGAGTAAAATCCTTTTTTGCTTTATTCAGGCTTCTTGCCTCCTTACCAAAAGAAAATTGGTTAGAAACAGAAAGTGGTAGTCTTCACAAATGATGAATAAAATATTCAGAAAATGTTGCAATTATTGAACTGCAGTGTTAAGTTAAAGTTAAGTCTTCAGTCTTGAAAACTTAAAATGATTTAAAATGTGCATGTAACTGCTTTCCTATCTCATAGCATGAAATATGGAAGATGAAGTCTGAAGCCCTTCAAATAGGGCATATCTGAAAAGCTCAGGATGCTCTGTTCACTGTAAATTCATGGATAGATAGTTAATTGCTTATTGATCTACCTTTTACCCCAGCACCTATTACTGCAAGGTGTTTGGACTGTCCATTGCTCAATTGTGTAATTTTTCAAACTTGACCACCAGATGGCGATAGATAATACTTATTTTTTGTCCTTTTGTGGAACGTAAATATATTTTGTGGAGTAGATATAGCCTTTAATGTCCCCAAGGAAGAAATTCAGTTTTAACAGCAGCACCAAGACATACAGGTTTACACAAACAATAATAATAATAAAAAAAAGCTAATTTATATAATATAAATGAAATAATTATCAGAAATAGAAATATTCCTGTAATCCAAGTGATGTGAAACTGAGTAGAATGTTTTTGTTTTAAATGTATATAATGTGTATTAAACATTAAAAAGACAAACTGTTTACAACACAGTATATAAGTGCAGTGCAGAAACACAGATGTGCAACAACAGTAAAATCGTTATTTAAAAATGAGTGATTTAGACTGAATGATTGTCCAACTTCCAGTAATGGATGTAGAATCTGACTGCTGCTGGAGGGAAGGATCTCCTGTAATTCTCCTTGGTGCATTTAGGATGACTTTATCTGCCACTGAGGAAGCTCTCCCGTTCAGCAGCAGCTTCATGCATGGAGTCGGAGACATTGTTCATCATGGATGTGATAGTCCTTCTGTCTCCCACCACCTGTGCTGGGTCGAGGGGGCAACCTCGCAGGCCTTCCTGAGTTGTTTATCTAATCTTTTCCTCTCAGCTGTAAATAAGCTGCTGCTCCAACGTACTGCACAATAGAGTCGATGGACTTCAGGAGCGCCCCCTGTACTTCTATGGAAACGCTGTATTTAGAAGGTAATGCATCTTATTAATGCAGATCAGTGTTTGAATGTTAAAGAGGACTGATATTCATAATTTATTATCATATCTACCCCAAATAAAACTGGCAAACAAATGTTCATCAGAATCAACAGAGAACTTGTTGTCTTCCACAGTTTGGGAACGTTTACTTTCCTGCTCTACAGTGCACTGTTTTTTTTTTTTTTTTTTTTGTTTTGTTTTTTCTTATGGATCACTAAAGTTAAAAAAAAATAAAAATATTTGCAAACTGGATCAGATAAAATCTTTTTTATATTTGCATTCCTACATAATATATCTTGTTCTGTCCTTATGTGGGATATTTTTATTGACTTCAACAGAGACATTTTGGGATTTATTCATACTTTGGATCGTCTTGTAGATGCCTCAGGGGGATTTAGCAAATAAAATCTGGAGTACGGAATGTGCCGCCAACCATAATAACACAACAAACTGAGAATCATAATGCACCTGCTTCCAGCAATTGCTTTGAATAGCAGTAGGGGTTTTCATCAATAGGGTACCAGCAGCGATGGATGTTACTGAGATCTCTGTAGGAACTGAAATGCTGAAGTAGCATGAGGAGTGTCCTTGCATCATCCTTTCCTGTGGGACATGTCAGAAGTGTGCTGAGTAACAGCGTTTACATGCCTTGAGGGAGTCAGAGACACACTGAGAAGAGAACATTACAGAGCAGCAAGACAAAAAAATAGAGACTGAAGGCACACATTGTAGCTTTTAGAAGTATAAGGATGAAGTGAGAACATTGTATAAAAACGTGGAGTTGTACTTGTGAAGCCGATGTCATGATTTTTATTTTAATTAATTAGTTAATTACTTATCTAACATTATTATTCTTGCAGGGTCGCCAGGGGTCTTGGCGCCTATTTCCAGTGGCCTACGAGCGAGAAGCAGGGTTACGCCCTCGACAGGTTGTCAGGGCAACACAGAGACAAAGAGGACACACATTCATGCACACTCACACCTTTGGAAAGATTAGAGAGAACCCACACATCCACACGGAGAACATGCAAATTCTGTGCCAAAAGAACCAAGGCCAGAATTTGAACCCAGGACTTTCTTTCTCCAAGAATACACTACAATATTGCTTATGGATTACTAAAGTAATTTATCAGAATGAATCCAGTGACACCAGTTCACTAACCATACTTGTAATGTATTGTCATTGAAGCTGGAAAGCATAAGAAAAGTTATAGGTAATCATAAAATTTAAATGCTTTCCAAATGTGTCAATGCCTCGATTTCATGCATACCCAAGGCTAATATCCGCTCTTGTACTCGCTTGTCAAAGCTTGAAAAGTATTTTTCTTTCTGTCCTTCAAGGTCTGTTTGTCATATTCTGTCAGATGAAAATATTTTTCCAAGTAAGTCATGGATTGTGCTGAGATTTTTTTTTTCTCAAATAAGACTGCTTTTTTTTGCATCTTATTACATTATAAAAGTTTTGTTAGAGCATTTTGGATAAACGGGGAACTTACCTGACAAGCCAACTAGTAGCAGCAGGTAGAATGGAGGGTTGCTTCATTTTCAGCAAAAAGCCAGCTTTTTAATAGTTTTCAAGGTTGGACTGGAGTCAGTTGAAAGTATTTCTGTTTCTGTTGACATTCTTTCAAAATAAAGGAAAGACAATTTGTAAAAATAAATAAATAACATGAAAACTAAAAAAATTGGAAGCTTTGAAAAATGTCACTAAGATTTCTTTTGGTCCCTGTTTTGTGGATTCAGCCTCTTTTATCACCAAGGACTTCCTAAAGTTATATAAAAAAAGAACATTTTTATATAAGCTTTTGACATTTCCATAAGTTCAGAGCACAGAGGTTTTTTTTCAGTTGCTTAACTCAAGGTCCTATTTAAAAGTCACATTCTTTGTGAAACTGTTTTGTAAGTTTTCCGTTATATAGTTATGATGTTTGTATGTATTGGAACGAAATTGGGAAAGAATTAATATTTTTTCTGATATAAGGCAGAGGTTTGATTAATTAACTTTTGTGCTCAAACAAAACAACTTTGAAAATATGGTAACAAATTAAGTTACACTGTAACTTACAGGAGACCTCAATTCATTCCCCAATTTACTGTAACCATGCTTTTCCCCATCACAATTTGATATATCATTAAAAAAATTGGAGACTGAAAGGCCTCACTACACTGGAAAATTTGTATGTCAACAAAAAGTTTGCTCCCTTTGCAATGTTGAAGGACTCTTTCTCTCTTCTGGATGCAGATTTTTTCAGATATTTGCAAATTAGAAATTATGCTCGGATTAACATCCCAAATTTCGGATCTCTTCCAGAAGAAAATAAGATATGCAAAATGCTGTTGGGCTTTCCAGAATCCCCTCCGCCCCCAGAATATTGAGTTTTGTTGATATCTTTACAGAACTGGGTTTGCAGAGTGGGAGTGAGGTCTGGGAGGATAGTCTTGGGAGGATTCAGTCATGTTCAATGTGAAGCACCAGTTAATTCAGTTCAAGGTGTTTCATAGACTCCACTATTCTAAAATCAAATTGCACAGAATATTCCTCTCAATATCTTCAAACTGTGATAAATGTAAGTCTGCTGATGGCTCCCTGTCTCATCTGTTCTGGTCATGCCCCAAACTCTTCTAATATTAAAAATGGTATGACATTTTTAATTTGTTTTCTGAAGTTCATAATTGCATGTTGGTTCCAGACCCCCAGATTGCATTGTTTGGATATTCTCCTTGACTTAGGAATCGCAGTATTTCTATGCAAACGACTGTGGTGAATGGAATGGTAATAGCTAAGAAAGTAATATTAAGATTGTGGAAAACTGACAAGGTTCCTCAGTTTAAAAGGTGTTCAAGTGATTTTACTGAGATTCTTCATTTGGAGAAACTGCACTATGATGTTGTGGGCTCCACTGATAAGTTCTGTGGTTTATGGCAGCCGTTTTTAGACTGTCTTTCAGTCTAAGGTTGACCCTGACGCTCTCTCAACCTCTTAGTATGCTAACCGTGCCTTTATGGACAGGTAGTACCATTCTAAAGTGTAAATGGTGATCAGTGCTGTGTAACCAGTTCTCTGGACAATTTCTCTGAACAATGAAAAACAGACTTGTATTCAAGCTAATAGTCCTAAAACCAAAGTGCAACAGCAGAAAGAATGATGGTGTGCTCAGTCATTCTTCAGATTCAGACCTCATCTTGATTAAAACGCTGCTGCAGGACTTTGGGTGGGCTCTGCATAAACAAATGCCACACCTCAAAGAATTACAGCAGTGGAAATATGGGTGAGGAAAAGTACCTCTGCAATGTGACAGAATAATTTCAGGAGATGTGCACCTGAATTGATTCCATCAGTGTTACGGAAAGGACTTTTTCACACTGCTTCTACATTTTTTGTGTAATTGTTTGTCCTTCTTTCTCATCCTTTCTGCGTGGAGATTGAATGATCTGCCTGATCTGCCAAAAGAAAAACCTCACAGGTTTTTCTTTTGAATAATGTGTCTTTTTCTCCTTCTGGCCGAACTCCTAAATGCTAAAGTTAAGTTTCTTACTATATGCCAGTTGATAAAAAAGTTATCTGTCTCAGAAAGTCCAATCAGTAATAGTTTTAGTTAATAGTTTTGTCAATGGCATTGGTATAGAAAGCAGTGCAACTAGCCACAGAAATATTGTATTTTTTTATATCAACAAAAGTTATAGATTTGTATGGAAACCACAACTGGATATTGCAGCTTGTGAGGATGAACAAGTTCTGCAACACTGACAAAAGTATCTAAATTAGTTACCCTGGGAACAGCGGAGAAACGAGGGACACAGGAAGGAAAGAAAGCAACAACTATTGCACTGCCGATAACATCCCGCCAAGCTGCATCACATGTTGCCACAGTATCCGCTGCTTAAATAACTCACAGGAAAACTCTGTTTTCTGACTCGAGACTTAGCGAGTCATTGGGGTCTCACTTCCCCACTTTTGAAGAAATGTTTTTAGAAGAAAGCCCTTTGTGTTGCGAGACATCGTTCTCCCGCTTCCCAATGGACTTTCTAATCTCCTGCCAGCTTTAAGATGATGCTGCTCCACTGAATCAAGAACAGCCTGATTGTGCCGTTCTCATTCAGCTGGCAGTAAAACAGCTAACCTCTCAGTATCGTGTGTGTTTGTTCTCTTTTGTGACCTCATTTGGAAAAGTAACTGTTTAATTTGAATATGTGAAACCAAATACAGAGCTGTAATAAGCAGTATTTTCAAAGAAACATAAATTTTTTAAACATAATTTTTTTTATGTAAAGTGCTATCCGGTTCTTTAAAATGCATCTGGTTTATAGAAGCAAAATGTCAGTAACTGTGCAAAATGTACAGAAAAAGTACAAAAGTTGAAAGGTTTCTGTGATTTAATAAAAGGAGAGAAGGACGTGTTCTTTTTAAGGTGAACATCTATGCAGTTTGTCCCTGATTCATTTTCTGGAATGAGGTTTGAACTTCTCTGACAATGAAAAGATCTTTGTCGCGTCTTTGTGTTGTTACAGACATCGTGATTCTCAACTCACCAAATAGAAAAATAGACTTTGTCATTGGATTGTTGTGAAGTTTGTAAAGTGCAATACAGAAGTTTGAGGATTCTTTCATTTTTATTACGAAGAAAGTTTTCACTTAATGGACTACAATTGGATAACTGCGTCATTATTGGACTCTAAGTACACAGATTGAATTCTTTAGGTGTTCTTTCTGTGCTTCTCTAAAGGAATGCTTCAGTAAGTTGCTCATTAAAAACACATTTCGATAAAAACTTCTTTACTCTTACCCAAATATCTGCAAGTCATTTCTGTAATTTAAGGGGACAGCATTATATTTTCCAGGCACATAGTGCCATTTTATAGCATGATTAAGTCACTATGTTACCTTCAGCTGTGATAAAAATGCTCTTTCTGTAAAATATCACTCAAAAGAAATTTAACTTTGTAATTTAAAGCCTTGAAATTGGGCTCCTGTCTCTTTAAAATCTCCTGTTCTTTCTAATCTCATCAGTGCACCTTTATTAACCCTTTTTATTTTTTTTATTATTATTTCTTTTTAACCTGCATTGTACTGAGTAGTAATTCATATCATGAGCTCGGCATTATATGAACTGGGCTTGCAGTTCCAACAGATGTTTTCTAATTGCTGCCGGCTAGTCTGAAGGAGCGGAGTGGGGGAGTGACGTCGGAGGGTTGCTCTGTGAAGTGAAAGCTCGGAAACTGAGACTCTGCGTCTCAAAGGCGGTCCACCCAGCAATTTGCACAGCTGAACAATTGCCACGGAAGATTAACGGATTTGTCAAACATGCATGAAAGAATAAAGGCAACATTCCAGGTATCTTTTTGAATAGGGAATGTCATTATAATATGATTCAATACTCACAAAAGTCAATTTTACTTAATACTGCCCCTTTAATAAAAATCTTTCGTTTTACCTTCTGTTCATTATTTTAATTTACACTTGCCCCTGTACTTGACGAGGCTGTCCTTCAAGCACTGTAATAGTATCACCAATGATTTAATAAAAAATTACATCACCTGCCTAAGTGGTTAATTTTATCATCTCCCTCTTTTCCTTTGTGGCTCCCCCACTGGTTATCGCTTCTTGGACTGCTTTCAGAAGTTTGCCAATACAAACGGCAGCATTTCCCCCTCGCACACGGCCTGCCAAGGTCAACTGAATCATCACTTCATGCAGCCTCCACATTCCCTTTTCTCTGCCCTCCCCTATACATCAAATGAGTCAACTCACTCTCGGCAGCAGTCATGGACAGGATTTAGTAAATATGTTCCAATAATTCAGTGCATTAATTATTATTTACTGTGCATATTTTTTCCTTTGCATTTTATAGGTCAACAAAATCAATGGGGTAAATAAATTAAAAAAAGTAAAAACTATATTTTTATGCATTAAATCTTATGCTAGATTTGAGAAGCATTATTTTGGTGATCTTGCAAGAAGAGACATTTTAGAAGTCTATTGCAAGTCAGCAATTTAGAAACATAAAATCAACCACAGTAACCAAATTGTTACATTGAAACGATCAATATGTTAATTTTTTGACAGGTGTTATTTTATACTCACTTGATGAAGTGAGAAACACTACGCTTGTAAATTTTTACCTGGATTTTATCGTCGCTGGCAGCTGTTCAAAATGTATTCATTTACTTTCCTCTTCCAGCTCAGTTCTGTGCAGGGTTGCAATTTTTATTTATTTTGGTTAACTATTTTTTTAAAATAACCTTTTGCTCAGGTATGTGTCATCAGGTTATTTAAATATGTTTTATCTAAAATGACTAAACGTGCGTGACTTACATGGAATATGAATCCTAACATTTGTATCTGGGATCCTGTAGGTCACTGGTGCTCATCTGGCCAGGAAGATTCATAACCCAAGTGTGGGCGATTTAATCAAACAGTCTATTTTAAGCTGCTATTACATTTTCTCTTATCTTTCCATGGATGTCAACTCATCTAAAAACGTGGGTTCAAAATCCTCGGCGGCCTGGTATGGATGGGCATGACATTTCGTATGCCACAGTATCAGATATATAAAAAGGTGATGGCAGAAAATGGTTTTCTTCGAAGTGTGTACCTTTATTTCCAATTGGCAAGCAAGGCAGGTGCACAATGATACAATATGGGATTTGAGGTGAAAAGAACAGTATGCGGTTCTGTAGAGAGGAGAAACAGTGCCTGTAAAATGCATTCACCTTATTGGATGTTTTACACTTTTTATTGCTGTCGCAAATCAACCATGATCAGCAAAATTACCATGAAAACTGATCTAAACAAATTAATGACAATCAAAAATATTTAGCTGAAATAAGTGACTTTAATGCATTAATGAATTGACTGTAGGTTCTCATGTTTTGGGACAGGCCAAACTGAACTTTTCTCTATGACTAAATAAAGAAAATTCAACCTGAAAACCAGGACTGATATGCACTCAAGATGAGCTCTGGTGGTGTTAAAATCTCTACAACTCATTAGAGCCCGTGGAGTTTTAAGACTAGGAGATTTAGTGTAAATACATTCTTTAGATAAGCTGTAGTTCCAGTACTCTTGGCTTCATCAATTTAGTCTTACCCTCTGCTGTGCTCTCGGGTTTGACTATCTGGTTCATTTTCATATTCTACCCACTGCCAACTTCTCTCTTCCCACAGGAGGCTTGTGCTTACATTCCATTTCATCCTGAGCAGTTCCACCAATCTGCAACCCAGCTGGTACAGATGGGTGACGTGGATGATGAACACTGGTTGGATCTGAACTACTCAATGGGTTTAAAGCGTTGGCACACTCTCAAAACACCCGCACCACTGTAAGTTCTTATTCCAAGCTTCCAAGCATACACAGGAGTAAATGCTGCATCTTCTTTGTTTGGACATTCCGTTCTCTCTCATATAGTCATTTACATCTATCCAGTTTGGTTCTCCAGCAGTGATGTAACGCAATATCTGCTTGACTCAATGTGTCCTTTCCATGCGTCAGTATCAGGGCGGCTCTGAAACACAATACCTTGTTTTCTTAAAGAAATATTATAACTTGCTGATTGTGGCCTTGTCCTTTAAATTTTGCTCACTTGATCCAAATGACCTAGATGTTGTTCATCACAGGCAGACACAATAAGTATTGAAGACACCTCTGTATAATTGTGCTTGAAGGGAAGTGAGCTTCAGAAAACAGTGGGGGTTTTACCTTGAACATATTCAATGGTTATTCAATTTGTAGTACAACAACATTAAGGTTGACTCTTTTATGAAATCTATGTAGTGGTTCATTCTCTGACGTAAGTTGCACTTGACTGTGACATGCTTAATTTTATAAACATGTCACAGGCCTAAAACTCTCAAACTTTTGGACTCTTTTTATATTTTCTGACATTTAGTTTGATTTTATTTTATTTTTTTGAATTACATTTTTTTTGGCACTTGTGGCTTTTACGTGACTGTAGTCCAAAAGGAAAAAAAAGCAAAGAAACCAAGGATAGGAGTTAATCTCTGGGTCTAAAACCATGATTTATTATTATTATTTTTTTTCTAAATTTGAGTCTATGGCTAATTCTATCAATCTGCCTGGTTTGTTTTTCTCAGTGCTGTTCTTGTTTTTCCCCATGTTGCATATTTACAATGATTTTCAGTGTCATTTTATGAAATTTCTAACTGGCTACTAGGTTAATTTGACAAATTTTAACATGGGATCAAAATTTGTTAAATTAGTGCACAGGGCAGGCAGCCGCATATTGGTTCACTGCATAACTCATAAATTAAGTCCAGCTTGGGGACTTGGCTGTGTATGTTCCCCTTCAATGGTTTCCTTTTGCTTGTGCATTAAAATGATTTCAAAAAATGCATCGCACTGCAAAGAAGTTTTTCTCATGCATCCAGATTTATAACGCATATTGTAACCTATATATACAATACAAAAAAGAAAATTGAAGAATAGTAATTTAGCCTCACAATTACATTTAATGAGGTTAGCTATCTGGAATGTGTAAAGGTTGTAACTATTATGATTATTTTGCGTGGCTTGAAAATACTTTTATGTGTCCTGACATAAAGACTGCCGCAGGAAAGAAAGTTAAGTTAAAATTCCTCTTATCCGCAGCTAATCCTTGGCATCAGAACTTAGCTCCAGTGCACAGTTTTGTGGATGATGACACAATTACTTCTCTTCATCTCATTTCAAGAAGTGAGCTCTGTTCAAGACATTCCAGTGCTTGCTCAAGTCCTCAGATGAACCTCTGTAGGCCATAACAACCATAATGTAAATAATTTGGCTGTTTTACAATCTACTTCTTTGGCTACTTTTCAATTACACACTTACTCAAGATGAGACAAAGAGAAAAAAAAAATCCTAATATGCTCTCAGGGCTAGTTGACCTAATTTTTAATGTATTTTTTGGACTCCCTGCTTACCTCCCTGTCCCATGGAGGAAAATAAAAAGAGACAAAGTGTTGCTGACAGGAGGATTTAAAGAAGAGAAATCATCCAGGCTGTAATTTCATGTGCTAAATATGAGAGAAACCACAGCCTGCTGTGTAACTGTGACTCCCTATTTAACAAGAATGCTGGGCCCTAAAAGCATACTTGCTAACCTCCTGTCCTGAGACGCCACATGAAACCAGTCAGTGCACTGCACATGAACGCCTTACACAAAGCTGCTAGTGCTGTAATACCTAAAGAAATGCACCTATCCAGCACGATAATAAAAATCGAAGAGTGGTCCAGCATTCATTTATACATAAAATTGCAGAAATGAAGCAAGCATTTAACTTTGACTGAGATTTAAAGTTTTGTTCCCGACATTTGTCCTGTTTTGACCTATTTACAGCAGAGTTTTCCAGTCAAGTTTTAGGCAATCGTTGAGTATTAGCCAAAATGTCAAATGATGCCTGAAATGTCAACTTTTTTATAGCCTAAACCCTGGGTTCAAGAAAACAGGAGATAATCCTTGTTATATAAATGATATTGACTGAAGCTTTGTTGTTTTCAGCCAAGGTAACACAGGGTTAGTCTGTTTGTCTCACATTCTTCAAATATGGGCATTCTGACAAGCCTCTGCTTCCCTGTGCTTGTGTCATGATTTGGCAATAAAAAGAAGGTAGTTTTATGGTTGAATAAGTTTCTGGGTTTTTTTTTGTTTTTGGAGGGGGTAAATTATTATGACTGGATGTGAATAAATCTCTTTTCCACTTTTAAGCATTTTTGCTCCTCATTTAATACACTTTAAAGGGGAACTCATATTTTAGAGCCACAAAACCTAAAAATCTTGAAATTGTGAAACTTCCATAAATTACAATATGTATTTTAAAACTCTTTTCTTCTTAATCCAGTGTTGACTTTGTTCCCATAAGTTATGATCTGCTTATAAATGTTTATGAAAATGCTGTACAAACAACAAGAAAAAAAAATGTTGGGTGAACCAAATAGAGCTTATCATGCATGTGTTCTCTACCTCACCAAAAAGGTCAAGCCAATTACTTTCAGCTAAATTTAAAAGTCGAAATAATGAAACGCAAATTATATTTAACATAAAAAGCGACGTTGCATAAAAATATACTTTACAACATTTACAATGCAAAGCCCTGTTCTTTTTTGCTTACTTCAGAGGTCTGTTGAATAACAAGCAGCTCCCACACCCCCATTTTGCCTTTGGTTTGCTTTCAGCAGATTTCTTTGTTCACTGCTAACTGCTTTCCACATTGTCATTTTCCAGGAGAAATCTGTAAACAACACAACTTTTCAACACTTTTCAAAAACTAATTTATTTCGCCATCATCAATCTACTTGTCTGTTTAATAAGGGAATTCTATTCATCATCCTTTTCACATGCCAGCACCAAAAAGATGCCTGTTCACCTTCTGATGCTCACCGAAGGATGAAATAGATCTTTTGTAGCTACTGATTATATTACAGTGGATACAGTAAAGGGAAAATTAAATCAATTAGAGTAACTTTACTGGTACAATGGTAAGACAGGTCCTAGGAGTTGGATGTGTGAAGTCTTTCAAATGTTTATCAGGACTTTTCAAATCAGCACAAGGTCATGGCACTTCCCTTTCATACTCTCATTATGTGATCAATAGAAGAGATTGTTTTTTTTTTTTTTTTTTTTTATCAATTAATGTCCCAACTATGTGAGTGAATTTATTTTATAGGTAGACGTCCATGATGTAAGTTTTTCTGAGACGGTGATGTGTGTCTGTTTGAGCCTTTGTGAATACGCGAGTGTGAAGAAAACTTCTGATTAGTTAAGAGTCAAGTGTGTTAAAAATAAACCCTGGAGTGACTTTTATGAACTTTTGTGTATACTTTATATTTATATCAGACACAAAGAGAGCAGGGTTTTCAATTTACTGATCGGTAAAGAGCTAAAGAAAGACATTTGCAGATGAGAATGAAGTGATGGGAAACAATAAGATGGATGAATGAAATTCAGCGGTGCAGTGGAGAGAAAATAGAACTTGAGCAATACTCAGGGAAATGAGACAGAAGTGAGAGACGGCGAGCTGAGAGGAGATGAAGATCAATGAGAGCAGTCAGCAGAAGAGCTTAAAGGAATGAGGAATCTGCGGATATGAAATGATGACAGACAGATGTGTTGACACAGAGAGAGAGAAAGAGAGAGACAAGAGATGACAGTGGAAACGCCTGAAGTAAGGAGAGCAAGAGATGGAGGGGCCGGAAGAGAAGGGTGGCGGAAAGATGGAGATTCAAAACTGGTAGCTAATTCTTGGTGCATGAAGCTATTATTCTGTATAACAAATCATAGCCCAGATTTATTCTTTAGACAAAACAGAGATGGTAATTCCTGTTGCGCTCCCTGTTTATGCAAGCTATAATTTAGGCAATCCTGCTTCAGGGACCATACAGCAAACATGACTGAGTGTTAAAAGCTTCACTGCACACACACAAAAAAAACCCTTTCTGACAATTATCTTTCATCAGCTACATTGTTACCAAAATATTGATAAAAGACAAGTTTTTTGGGTGATTTTTTAAAAACTTTTTTAAAAATGTGATATTAGCTCAAAATGAAACTATTTGCAAATATTTCTGCAAATGTTTACACTTATAGTGCTACTAAACCATCTGGAAGTAATATTATTAAAAAAAAAAACATGTAGTAGATTTTATATAGATTATAGATAATAATATACTAAATTTTCACATTTTTTCAATAATTTAGCAATTGAATTATTTAAGACCTGAGTGGCATTATATTGAGAGACAGAATAATTATTTAAGATTTATTTCTTCATTATTGCAATGACTTTTCCAGCAAGTTATTAGAGAAAAAAAACTCATCACCTACAAAAGGCTGACAGTAATTCTGTTTGTTAATGTTCAGTCTTGAGTTTAACCAGTTTAACCTGAAAGCAAAGCGTTTCAGTTGGCAGCTCTAACAAGCTATTTTAGCTCTTTGGTCATTACTTCCTTGTTTTGATAGATTTTTTAAAAATATGTATTTCTTGACTTTATTTTGATTCAAACTTACATTAGAAATCCCTAAATTTGCACGCCTGTAAACTACTCATGCATAAAATGCACTGTCAGTATTCATACATCTCTTCAGCGAAGGCCTCTTCAGGTTCGTAAGAAGTTATTAGTAAACAAAATGCCTCATGAATACAAAGCAACACAGCAGACAGGTCAGGAATGAAGTTTTGGAGCAGGGTTACATTATTTTCTTACGCTCTGTCACAATGAACCGACCAGAAATTTATATTGGGTAAGTTTACTGCACTGCTAAATGCTACAGTTGGAGGGACCTTTGAGGATTTCTCCATCGTTCTGCACTGTTGTTCTCATGAAATATGAAATATTCTGGAGAGAAAGAACTCAAGTTCTTCCAGCCTCAAGTAAAAGAACATATTTCTCTGTTCTTGTGGGGATATAAGTACATACTGTATGTTGCTGTTGCTACCCATGTTGTCTTCAAAATAACATTTTCTAAGAACTGCAAAGTTTTGGCCTCTGATTTTAGTTGACACAATTTTTGCAATATTCTTTTACTTTTATATTTTCTTCAACAGAAAAAGTTCAGGGAAGATTAAGTGAAGTGCATGATGTTAAAAAGAGGTAATTAAACATATAAGTAACCATTCTTTCCCTTTGTTATTGTGGGCAAAATGAAGATGCAGGAGTTTCATTATTTGTTAACTTCAATAAAAAGTCACATCTTTTTAATGGCGCTGAAACACAACTGCTTAATCCCTTAAAATTGTTGCTATCCTTGATTTGTAAGAATACATTATAGGAATGTGTTAAAATGGTCATCAACAATGACTGAAGTGAAGATAAATGGGGAAGGGAGCAAAGAAAAGCTTTTAAAGACTTTCAGAAAGCCTTAAGAACTGCAATGGAATAAAAGGCAGAACTGGAATTGCAAAGTCTGTATCGGAAATAAAGGGAGTTAAAATGTGTTAAGACCTTCTCTATGTGGGTAAGAAGTAGATGAATGGCAAAAAGGGAACTTTATCAGATTTCCGTTCATATAGTAATGAAATATTTTGAATTATGTCCTTTACTGTGTCATGGCATTTTAAACGAATTTCACTTAATCATAAACTTTTTTTAAAATCAAATTATCTGGACATCATGCTGGGAGAAGGCTCTGCGGTGCACTGCAAAGAGGCATGTACTGAATTCTAAGCTCAGTAATCGCAATACATTTTTTGTTTCAAATAAGAACCTTTTTCTATTTCAGGTCTTCATCTAATACCTTAGATCGGTTCACAGGAAAATATATTTCTTCTCTCACTATATTTAATTTTAATAGTTTTCCAAATTGTTTAGGAGAGAGGGGAAGAATAATATTAAATGGCATATGGGTGATTTGATGCCATCCAGTTTTGCATTTCTGAACACAAACTAATGCCCTAGCTGTTGATCAGCCCGACAATTGCCCGAGAAAACAAAAAGAGCAAATACATCTTATCAGCATGTATTCATAGAAAAATAGAGTTTTCATTCGGCTGTCATGCCATCTTCTTTCTCTCCAGCAGATTTTGTGAAACAAATGGATGAACCTAAGAGTAACTGTCTGAGAGGAGCTGCTTTAATTGAAACCCTTAGTGACGCCTTGTGACTGCTAATGAGCGTCATGACGTAACACTCAGAGTGACAGACTTGAATTTCCTCGCTGGGATAGTGGAAGCTCTATTTGATGCCATGATTTTCTCTTCGGTAGCTGCTGTTACATGACTTCTGTCCAGCAGGACAATTCAGGTCAGTCAGGTTTACAGATCATGTAAAGGCATTATTTGGTGAAAATGCTTTGCTACTTTGCAAAGGGCAGAGAATTACTTTACTTTGGAAGTTTATATTTTTATTCTCTGTGATAGTTTGGGGTGTGATTTTATATGCCAATTGGCTTGGATGCTTGTTTGTTTCTTTGATATTTTACTGTGCAAAAAAAAAAAAAAAAAAACATCATACTGCTACTATTGTCTATTAAATAAATATGAATTTGATCAATAAATACTTTTCCAGAAGCATTGCAGATCATAAAAAATAAAATTAGAAAGCACAGAAATAAAAACAATGTCAACACATTAATAATTTATTTACCTTCTTGCTTTTTAATGCATAAGCTATATCTGGGCTGATCCAAATTCATACACCGCAACACGCTGGATGCTACAAGGAGCTACAGTTTGCCACAGTTCAACCCTCTTTCTAATTTACAGAGGACCCTAAATATTCACGGTTCAGCATTCTCTCATTCACCTATTTGGTGATTTTCCTTTGGAACATGATTCCAAATTATTTGTGGAAAGTGAACTTGTTCATGTCTATTTTTTTGTAGAATATGTATAAAAATTTGAAAGAAAATGCAACTCAGCAAGCTAAACAGTGATACCTAACATTTCAAAGCATCAAAACATCGTGGAACAGGTGGGGACTGTTACGGCTGCCAGAATAGTCCTCAGACTATGGAAATCACTGACTGCCCCAAATATCAAAAGTTGGTTGGGATTGATGCTTGAAATAGTGTCATATGAACGAATGCTGGCTAAGCTGAATGATGATTTAGAAAACTTTAAGAAATCCTGGAACAACTTTCTTTCTTGCAATGTCGGGTCAAGTAAACCCCTTTGAGAATCTGCTGTTGTGAAAACATTACTTATTATAAACCTTTGGTTGGTAGGGTTGACTATGCTCATACCGAGGATGCCTTTATATGTCAATTTTCCGTGAAAATTTTATTGATTTGATGTGTGCAGACCTGGATGCCTTTTTTTTTGGGGGGGGGGGGGTTTGGTCTTTTTTTGTTTTTTTTTTGTTTGTTTGCCTTTTAAGTTCTCAATGTGGGGTTATGAGGTGGGATCGGGAAGGGTTGAATATTTGTATTTGTGTTCTGAAAAAATAATAAAAACTTTAATAAAAAATAAATAAATAAATAAATAAATAAATAAAAAATAAAATACCTTACCGCAAAGCTGCTTGACAGGTGTTTGCAAAGCAGCCAATCCAGTAGCAACGTTTATTTTTCTTGGTAAGAATTAACCGTACCCACAAGACTGGAAATAAGAAAGAGTGTAAATAATAGCCACAACCCTTGAGTTAGGTGACAACTATAAAACAACCCTGCAATGTGAATCACAGCATAGAAATCATGCAAAATTTTGTATAAATTAAGTTAAACAAATAAGTTTAGCTTTCACTCCTGTTTTCCCCTTAAGATGTCAGTCATGTCTGGTGTGTGCCTGAGTAGCTCAGTCAGATGTAATGATGGATGTAGGCATCTGGAAGTTAGGCAATACTAAGATAAGCTTCATCTTGAAAAGTGAGTAAAGAGATTAGGGGCAGGAATTCCTTCACCGTGAAGCTGTAGATCCGAGTCTGGGAGATTAGCTACAGTCTGTCTGACAGACAGCTGGAAATCCTATCATATCAATGTTGCATAATAATAACAGGAGAGTTTTCCAAGTCTACAAGAAGGCTGAAAACACATTCCCTTTGAGAATTTGCAGTCTACTTTTAGTATAAATAACTGTTTCTCCTTATTATGCTCCTACACCTAATTTGTTGTCAGGAAAAGTGCAAGGACAGCATCTCTGGAAAGAGGCCTGTGCTGAATACTAAAGTTCACTAATTGGGTATTTCTTGCAGGATTGCGCAACATTATTTGAGTTTGACACTAAATGTTTAGGATCATAGAGACTTTTGAAAAAAATCTTTTGTGCAGATCAAACTGAAAGTAAAAAAATAATAATATTTTTTAAAAGAAATAAGCAATACACCTAAAGGTCAGAGGCACCCCACTTCTCTCTCTTCAGCCTCATACAAATTTCTTTAGTAGACATCGCACAAAATGAGATGATTTCATTGCACTGATTATGATTTTATTTCAACTTTTAGCACTGTGAAATACCCCAGTTTGCAAAGGTTTTAAACCTCTCCTAATGGTCAAATGCGTTAGATTTGTTTTTACATTGTCTTGATCAATAGTTCTCCTAGTTTCTTGTAGGATTGTCTAAAATTTCTTTTTAGTTCCTCTTTCACTTTTCTTCAGTGTATTGTTAGGATGAATAATTTATTTTGTAATTTTATTAAGCCAATTAACTTGGTGTGAATTGTTGAGGCAGAAATAATGTTGACCATAATGTTGTGGTGGTGCACCAAAAACAAAAATTAAGAATAAGTTAAGTTCACCACAGTTAAAACAAATAACTAAAGTTCCACTATTATTCACCTTTCCTGTTTCTGTACCTCTATTTTGATATCTCTTATTTCTAGAAACAGTCCAAGAGCAAAAATATCTCTCTCTCTCTCTCTCTCTATATATATATATATATATATATATATATATATATATATATATATATATATATATATATATATATATATATATATATATATATAAGCTTTATCTTGATAAGTGAACACAATTGTGAGCAAAAATGAACAAAAACTTGTTTTGTGCTTCTGGGATTGCGTTGGGGTCAAAGATGTATGGTTGTACCACTGTGTATGTGTTTGTAGCCATTTTCATGTGTCTGAGGTGCTAATGTAAACACAGAGTCGGGGGCAATTTCTTTATATTTTCTATGTTGTTTTCATCAAGTTGGTTTCATACTTTCCCATTCATAAATAGATGCAGGGACACATTTTCAGACATAATTCTGATGGAAAAGCTCCATGCAAGTCACTGGCCTGACCTTCAAAAATTAACTGTTTTCAATGTTTTCATCAAGGACATTTTGATGCCTGGATCAGAAGAGGGATTGATTAAACTGTCAATAAATAGAAAATGATTAATGTTGTGGTCCTGCATTAATCAGTGTAAGTGCAGTGCTTTAGTTGTATAGGAACACTCAACCACTTCATTATTGAAGAGTGTGTCCAGCTTTTCTTTTGTCTTGGTTTTCCACTGAACCTAAGGCAGGATGGGAAAGTCAAATTATGTATGTTCATAACAGAAAAATCAAAAAATTTAAAACAAGGATTTGCAATATGATCAAGTGTTTTATATCAATGCTATGACAATTTACATCAAAATGTAAATTGATGTAAATAACAGAAGTGAAAAAGGGTAGAATTTCAATACAAGGACATTCACAAAATTCATCCCCAGCAGCTGAAACCAAAAATATAAAAGAGGAAATATCCTAATTGCTGACAGACTCCAATTGGTCTCATAGGCTTGCATTAATTTGAAAGAATCATTGCCACCTTACTGTGAGATAATAGCCAAATGAATGTGCGACTATTTTAATTTTTCAATCTGTAGTCAGGGCTCTTCTTATAAAAACACTCTTCCAGCTGTGACGTAAGTAAGGAAAAGTGGTGATAAAGAGATTAGCAGGCAGCTCATCCATCTTCATGTCTTTAATGAAGAGGACTCTCCTACCCTCACCAGAACAAATCTTCTACTCTGATATGTTAACCTATTGTGGTCATATTTCTACTCTTATTAACTATGAAATGTCATTTCTTTTAGTTATATGTAAAAAGAGAAACTCACATCTTAAAGGCTATATATATAAAGAGTGATGCCATTAAAAACAGAAACATAGTTCACAGTATTTTACTGAGATTGTTTTGATCATTCTCCTAGCTTCACTGTGGTATATCTAGATGGAAAACTAAACCAAACTGCAGAGACTCGATCTGTACTGCAAATGGAAATTAGGTATTTTTTTTGTCCAGTAGAGGAGAGATGATTTATCCTACATGTAATGACTGCTGGAGATAGGCATCAGCCACATTTGTTTCCAGTTTTGTGAGCATATTTTCCATTGTAAAACAGGGTACAAATAAATTCAATCTTTTTTATTGCTTAGCTTAATTTTTAAGTGAAAGCCAGCAGGATTGGCAACCTCGTGGAATTAATGTCTTGGGAATCGTACCCTCTGAATATTTTTATGCAGTGCAGGGCAGCTAAAAGGCATTACATAAACTACATAAACTGTTCCTTTGAAAACATAACCTTTGAATTCCCATAATCAAACAATATATAGCTCTTTTCATCAAATATGTTGTTTTATGAAAAATATTCTATAAATAAAGTTGGTTTGACTGAGAAATTGCTGTTCCAAAGGAAGACTGTTTTCTGAAAAAGAAAGAAGAAATGTCAGATGAAGTTAGCTGTTGACTCTCCAGCCCTGCTGCTCTCACACAGGAAGACCTAATGGAGAGATGGAAGCTGCTGACATTGCCAGTGGGAAGCCTGATATGTAAGCATGTCAGTGTCACATCACAGGAGACACCACAGTCTCCCCAAGCTTGTCAGGCAGTTTTGCTTCAGGCATGTCTCCAGCAACAGCTGCCAAACATGTACATCACTTTAAAAAATATTTGTTGTTTTTGTCCTCACTTTGTTAACCAGTGTAGAGGGGATGACCCTTGTTTCCCTTGTGATCACAATCTCTGTCACAGTATTATTTTCTCTGAGATATATCCAAATAAGGGCATCTAGGAAGACTTTTGGCTTCTTATGGTCATTAATAGCTGCAAATACTAAAGAAAGCTGAAGAAAATAAACTTCAATAAGTGTTTCTTTTTTTTTCTTGGAGAGCCCCAAGTGCTGATTAAAACATATAAAATCTTTCAAGTAGTTCTTGTCGCTGAAAGACAGCAATTTTCAGCAGAGTGAGGTATAAACCCCCTGCACACTTTGTTTTCATGTTCACTAAAACACATCCTTCACTAGGCTGAGATAAATGCTGCTCATTTGGAAAACACCACCTTGGCAACGGTAAATTACATTTGAGCAGTATAAAACAGTTTCTTGTTTCATATCCTGGCACGCACGCAAGTTTTGCTCTGTCAGTTCAGCTCAACTGCATTTACACAAGTTCTTAAAGCAGCTGCTGATGGAAAACTGATAGCTGGGAGTCATCTGATTTCTGTGAGTGTCTGGCGACTAAAGTGGACACATTCCCTATCCATGAGTTGGCTTTTCGGCTATCCTCTGGCACTTGTTTGATCAGGAGGTTAAAACTGACCAACTTCTATTTAAGGAATAACAAGCAGTTGTTGTTTTTTTTTCCATTGTATGGTTTTAAGTGGTGCAAACACTTGGCAGCTAAGCTTAGCCTAAGTAAACATGGAAAACTCATAAAGACATTTATAAGAACTTTGGGGATTTTGTTAACTAAAGCTAATTATCAGAAGGAAAACTGACATTTAAGAACTGTGTTCACGTGAAGCTTAAGAGAAAAGGGGATTACTTGTGATAGCTTAGTCATGAATGTGAGATTTTAAGCCTGTTAAGAGATCAACCATCTAAAGCATCTGTGATTAAAAGGATTATCTTTTTGCAATAACAAATTATACTAATTAGAAATGTACATAACAAAAGCCTTTTAGGAGCATTTCAGCAGCACAGGATAAACAAAAGATTATTGCACTAAAAGCAATAACCTTGAATCAATTCTTGAAAGAAATAAACGAAAAACACGAGCTTGATGAAAAAACGTAATTTGTGAGAACTACTATTTACAAGTGTGTGTGTGTGTGTGTGTTTATGCAGGTATGTGGGAGGTGTTGTTGTTTATCTCTGAGACAAAGAAGAAAAACAGAAGGCATCAGGTGCTGACCTGTGGAGGTGGTGGTTAGGCTGTGTAGGTGTAAAAGCGAGGAGACAGGTTTTCTGTTTTTTTTTTGACGAGGTGGCAACTTTCAAGTCACTTTGTTTGAGTTTGTTTTAAATTTAGTTCAACACCACAGCTGAATTGCCTGAGTACAAATAAATGGTGCACTTTAGGAAAATAAGGAGTCGATGCACAGAAATGAAGTTCGTTTTAGGTGAAAATAAACCTTTTTTTATTATTATTTTATTTAGAAACGTTGTAAACTATATTAATCATTCCACCTATATGCAATGCACATATATTCTGCACATAGTAACTCAAACATATGAACTACATTGTGCCTATAATAGGTTAATATTGTGAATTAGTTGGCTAAAGATAAAGCCAAATTTATATAAAAATTTAGCTTGAAAAGACTAATCACCTACAGTAAAACTGAACCAAAGTAGAATTTAGTAAATTTGGTTAGAATAAATTTTAATTTTCTTATGTTGATTTCCATTTATTTAATATCTGTAACTCAGATATTGTTTGATTGATCAAACAAACCTTGTTAGGTTTGTTTGATCAAATCCTTATTTTCTATATTTTTTAATCATAATTTCTAATGCTCTTCTGTGTGACAAAACTTAAACTTCCCCATAACTTGAGTGCAGACTGTCATGTCTTCACAGTATGCCTTTTCTTTCTCATTTATCTCCCTTCATCTACTTGCTTAATCATTCCACCTTGCCTGCATGCTCCTTTGGTTTCTATTGATCAATGTCAGATACCTAGTTGCAGTGAGGTGTGACAATGTTCTCTGTTTCCATTATCTATCTGTCTTCAGCATGCTTGTTCTTGTATGTGTGCCCTCCATTCACCAAAAAGTGTGGTAGTCTTGTGTACATATTCAGGAAACCTAAAAAGATACAAAGAAGGTACTGAAGCAAAACCAAATGCGTAATAGTCTCAGGGGACCAAACAGCATGAGAAATTGTTTTCCACTGCCCTTTTCAGCAGCTCACACCATCTGAGGGGGCAAACTCAATTATTCAAAAAATATAAAGTCATGTCATTCTGTTCGAACTGCATAATTTTCTTTGCAGCTGCAATGTACTTTGTCACTTGAAATAAAATGTTCTCATTTCAGATGACTCCAGGAAGCCATTTTTATTTCTAACAGCCCTCAGGGAAACATCCACTGCAATTAATTTCTACAGTGCATAGAATATTTTAAAATTATGTAAAGAGAGGTTGTCCAATTCTAAAGTATTTCAGGAATGTCACTTTTTGTTGTTGCGCCTACAGAAATCTTTGATACTGTTCAACATCAGCATTGTCCCAGTGTTTTCTTATAAAAATATCTTCAGCCAATGTTGCTTGTCATTGCAGTCAGACTCATCTAATCTTTGTAGATGTTGATTGCATGCAGTGTCATATTGTAAACTATGTTTGATCTTTGCCAGTTATTACCTTATATCACATAATTAATTTCTCCATAAATAATCCTAACATACTTATTCTTATGTATGAAATGCACAAAAAACCCTTTGACCTACTGAAACAACCATTTAATTTTATTGACCAAAGCTACTGAAAAGGCTTTCAGGTCACATTTAAGTTAGTTATTTATTCATGGACTTTGCAGCTGAAATTACCTAAATGCAATGAGAATGAGATTTATTTAGATGCAATAATCTAAATACATTGGAAATAAATCAAAAATATTTAAGTCTTAAAGTGGAATAGAACTGAAGTGTAAGCATAGAGCAATGCTTTTCCTCCATCCCTCTTACCATCCCAGGCTTTTAGATGCAGACTGAGGCAACATATGAATTTAAATGGTGAACAGACATTTTAATTTAAGCTAGTCAGTGGGTGCACTTTATTAAGAATGAACGGAGCACTCGGCAGCCAATCAGAACTGAGAATTCACTCCGACCGGAGTTGTATGTTAATAAATGGGTGAAATGAGCTCAACATGGAGGTTAAGATTAATTAGTCAAATTGTCAGCAAATGCCATTTCAGGATAACATAACACAAGTTTAGAAAAAAAATTGGTAAGCACATTTTAATCAAGAGTCAAATATGTTATACAGCGAGAAAATAGATTGTGAGTGTAATTTTTCCTGCAGGAGCTTCGCGGTTGGAAACTAAACCATGTGAGGTTTAGTTTGAACTATTGAAGTGTACAAGTTTAGAAAGAAGTGTAAGGAGAAGTACATGGATGCAAAGATACTGAGTAATAGCTGGATTCAGTTGAAAAAAACATCAGCATTATAAGGTGAAGTGAAAAGATGAGAAAAAAAATCACCAATGACATAGGCATACCTAGTTCCCAGCAAAGAAGTCTCGACCTTCATCAGTCATTTTTCTAAGCTCTCTCTTTCAGTCCTCTGGTCATTTCTGTCACAGATT
Source organism: Poeciliopsis prolifica (assembly GCF_027474105.1). Classification (NCBI taxonomy): domain Eukaryota; kingdom Metazoa; phylum Chordata; class Actinopteri; order Cyprinodontiformes; family Poeciliidae; genus Poeciliopsis; species Poeciliopsis prolifica. The sequence continues at coordinate 1,132,012 of NW_026562398.1, forward strand.
TATGTCCACTCAAAAAGAGTAACACAAGTAAACATTCACACATTTGTTTGAGTTCACGAGTCTCTGTTTTGAGATGCCTCAAGGGTTTAATCCAGTTAATGTGCACTTCTTAGATTATTAAATCCACCATGAGGAATGTCAGCTGAGAGTACAAGGTCAGCAAAATGTGAAAGCAGTCACAGGAAAGCAACATTTCTGCTCAACAGAAATCCTTCATTTCTAAATGTAGGATTTTCGAGTGTCCCTGTGTTTCTATGTTTTAGTGCAACGATAATGGTGAACAGGGTATGACGAGGTCAGTAAAGTTTTTACTAAAAGCTCTGTGTCAGTAAGAAATGAAAACCTGCGAAGCAGAAAGTTAATCATTTGATTAAAACATGTAGTGGTTGGTGTTTCAAGTATTTCATTGTAAAAAATCAGCCAAGTAATTTCTCACTTGGCCACACGAAAACAAGCTTCCCTTCCCCAGGCATTTATGTATTCTTCACTTTACAGAAAAATAACGTCAACTTATGTGATAGTATTACAATTTTAAAAATGTATTAAACTTAACTTTTTTCAAACCAAATACTGAAAAAAATGCTCATTAAATGATGACAATGTTATTGCACTATTTCATTCAATAAGCCAACCAATTATTAACAAAATTGTAATAATTTTAACGTTGAGAGCAGAATTACACAATTGAATGCATTTGCTGAATGCATTTTTTTCCACACAGTAGCAATCTCAGCAGGTCTTATTGGAGAATAACCCAAACCAACAAAACCAGTGGCAAGTAGAAGTATTTTACTGAGTTATTTTTTTTAAGAAAGTAATGTTTTGTTAGGTATTTTTGGCAAAACCTGCTTGATCCTTCATGATTATTTTCTCACAACAAGTTGAATCCACCAGACCCTTGAGCTTCAACCAGGAAATGAAGCATATATTTGATTCTGACAGAAATATCCATAGACAGACTGTGCTGGTAACTCATTCATTCATTTAAACATCTTTTGGGAGAAAGTAAGCAGAAAAGGGTAAATTAGAAGGGTTGTTGCACTACATTTAAAAAAAAAAAATAACTAAGAGAACAAAAGATGATTCATGCAAAGACTTCAGAAAACAACAAAAAGGAAGTTTGTATTGCAAATAAAACACTGCTGTTGTGTGACACTAGAAATAATACCTCAGAGGTGAAGGTTAAATCATAAATCCACAGTGAACTGGAAAACCTTCAGCATTTGCTTTGTTTGATGATTAACCAGTGAGTTACAAGGTGCTGATGAGTAATAATGAAAAAAAAAAAGCTCCCTTCTAACAGTTCCAGTATAACAGTATTATAATTTTCATAAACTCATAATACAATACAGGTGTAGTGAAGCACACATATCTCAGGGTGAACTTCAGGCTGCTAATCTCTCTGCAGATCACACTTTTGTTTTTTTTATTCAGGTAGCTGACAATAGATATAATTCTGTTTTTAGTGCTTATCTCTTGTCAGTTTTTACACTTTTATTCAAAGTCTTTGATTCTTAGATTCTTGTGGCAGGTTATAATAAACTTGATATGCAATGCAGCAACTGACAATTTGATGACAGCCAGATTATGACACTGTCCTGCAGTCAATTCACTTACACACATTACCATCCATCCCACCCAGCTGCAGACCTGGCAAAGTGAAAGTATCTTGGCAGATGGTGTTCAGCAGGGACATCTTGTTAAGGTGAAGCAGGCAAATCTCACCCATCTGTTTGCATATGGTGCAACTCGCCCAGCTACATCCAAATCTGGAGGATTAATGCAGTAAGCCAGGTATGCAAGGACAAAGTAGGAAGAGGAAGTACAGTACATAGAGCAGTATCCAATTGTAAAAAAAAAAAAAAAAACTTCTAAAAAGTGTGCGAATGAGTTTACTGTTCCGGGAAGGTCAGAGATGTTACTAAAATGAAGATTAAAGATTAACTTTAAAACAGAATATCTTTTTTTCATGCATTTTGGATTAAAGCCTGTTACATAATTTTGGTGGTTTCAGTTGATTTCTCAGTCAGTCTTTGAATTGTACACACAACTTTTTTTTTCATCCAAAGTTCTGGGAAACTTTGATTCAGATGTCTGTGCTGTCCAGAGCACCTTGCTGAGGCTCGAGGTTCTGACAACTGTTCAAGCCTGTGAAGCTCAGGAAAAAAGGGAGCAAGCTAAATAAAATTTTCTGCAAGAAAAAAATAAACAGTCTGACGGCTGCAGAAGGCTTGCCAACTTTCAGGCTTTAGTGTGAGACACTTGCTTTCATTCGCATTGTTCAAACTAATCTCGCAGCAGTTGAAGAAGACTTCAAAGACCCTCTGTTGAGAAATAAAAGGCGAGGAGAAAGGTTGTCTCCAGGGTCCACAGTGAGGCAATAAATTAAGATTTTGTTTTCCTTTGAGATGGGCGTCCTGAAAAATAGATAAATTGTGTCACACCTACAAAAAAGTTATTTCAATACAGAGAATTTATCCTACTGAAATTACATCCTCTGCAGTCCCTGTAACTGGAGTCTTCAAATCTAGTTATTTTTAGTATTTTAACGCTTTACATAATTTCTATTTAATTGTCTTCAAATGTTTTTGGGAGGGAAAGGACAATATAGAATTTCTCATGGGATTACTAAAATAATGTTCACATTATACAGTTCTTTGGTAGACGACAACAAGCAGTGATTAAAAAAAAAAAAAGAAAAAGATCTTGCAAATTGAGCCCACATGGATCTGCTTCACTCTTTGGATTCGACTGACAAAGGCAATCAGAAAAACAACAAATATTGGGCATTGAGTTTAGTCAGGTACTCCAATTCTTATCATTTAAAAATGTCTCAATAGGGATCATGATCAGATGAGCTATTTAATCTAGCAGATTAACATCCAGCCTTTATGGAAGATGATGTTTCTCCAGCCCCCCATCAAAATCCTGATTAATCTTTTTCAAATCAAGCAGAGAACGTAATTATAAAATCAGCTTCAAATCCACATATTGTTAAAACGATCATGTTCAGCTTTTAGTGCACATCCAGTGAAGCACAAATGAGTGGAAAACAAATTTTCAGGTGATATTGATATAAACCTCCCACTGAATTATACTGATTATCAAATCAAATTCAAGCAACAAAGGTGTGCAGCTGCCCATAATTATTATAATCAAACATAAATTATCTGATCACCCAGGCTCTTCTCTTCAACATCATTACTTACAACTGAGACCTTTTCATAGTAAAAGAAGAAATTTGCATAAATTAATTTCCCAGATGTCTTTATTTAACATTTGTATTCTAATCAAGAACAAACGATTTGCCCTGGGATGGATATATTTTACACTTTTCATACAATCGTTTATATATATTTCAACAAAAAATAGGTGTAAACATTTTCACATTGCATTTGTAACTCCACTGACAACAATGATAATAATTTATTAAATGCAAAGTGATATAATTTGAAACTCTATTTAGATAAATATTTTCTTATATAAACAGACATAAATGTACAACACATCACATTCGCCCTTGATTGTGTCTTTGAAATTGGGGAAGAAGGTCTGCATAACATTTCATGTGTTATGTTGTCGTAATACATGTGCAAAGATAAAATCTCCCAACAGCAAGTTCTTTCTCATCCGATTGTTTTGTTTCCCCAAATGTGACTTTTCACGTTTCTGCTTCAGTTTGGTAGTTATTCTTTTTCAAAAAACAGCAATCATCTCGGATTTGTCACAAGTCTAAAGAGGTGCTTAGAGTACATACACAGTGAAAAATAGACAACTCTTTAGTTTTTCAAAATATGCTGATTCAGAATCTCACAGTCAGAAAAGAACGAGGGGAATCAGGTTTATCTCGTTCTCGTACTCCCATCATTCCAGATAAGATTCAACATTAAGAAGAACATGCCTAACAAAAGTATTGATTTGATGCTTTGAGGGGAACAGCTGAATTCATAATGCAGGGAGCAACGACTGCTGCACAGAGCCTGAGGCTCTCCATGAACACTGCTAAATCAGCACTGATTTAATTAAGCTTCTGTGCAGTAAACAACTCATCCATGCAAGTGTAATGTAATATTTTCACTTTTGCTACCTGGATTTCCTAACAATGAAAGCTCTTTGAATTAAAATTCAGCTACAGATAATGTATGTTTTAAATCTCCCATTGTTATTCAATGGCACAGAGGCATATTTCTCATATGGATATTGTCACTCTATGGACTTAGTGCAAGGAACATTATGGAACACTGCTTTCCAAATGTCTTCAAACATCCCTTCCAGATTTTGTCATGCTACAATTAAAACCTCAATGTATTTTTGCAGAAGATTTTATGTCTTTGACCCACACAAAAATAAAATTAACCAAATAAAAGTGTAAAAGTTGTGGCATGCATTAGTATTCAGCACTTTGCATTTCGACACCTCTACAAATATGCAATGCAATCAAAATGCTTTCAAAAGCTATGTCATTAATAAAACACATATTTATCTTAATTGCTTTAATAAATATTTATGGCTTTTCTGTGAAGGTTTTGCAGGAAAAGTGTGCAAAGCTGCATATTTGGTGTCAATCTGATACCAAGTAAAAACAGGGCCTGTATCATAGACAGCACTATTGATACCAATATATATCATCATTTAATTTTGTTAATTCATCAAGCATCTGACCATTAGGTGTTTTTGTGGTTTTTCCTTTTGAATTCTTTTGTTGAAACCTAGGCACTAATTTTAACAAAGTTGATTCAAAATATGTTGAAAACATATCAACACAATAAGCAGAAATAGAAAAACAACACAGAACAAGTTTTTTTTGTTTTACCCCTGTATAAATAAAGTGCAAAAAAAATATTATTTGAGAGAAAATATGTATATATATATTTTTTTCTTGGTAAAGCTTAGAAACTAAAATACAAAAATAAAATACATTTCAAGGGGGAATTTGAAACTAAAGTATCAATTTTACCCCACGAGTATTGATCTGAAGCTGATACCAACTTGGTATCAATATTATGGATTCATCCACCCACCTCTATCTCACAGTTTCATTTATCAACAAATGCAATGCATTGCTCCACCATGGCCTTCATGGAAGAGTAGCAAAAAGAAAGATGCTCTTAAAAGAAAGCTCTAAACGTTGTGTGTAAATTGTTTCTCCAATATAAACAGTCTGACAGACTGTCATATAAAACACAAGCAATCATGAAGGAGGTACTTTGGTTGGTGGCGTAGTGAGGATGCTTTTCTACAACCAGGACAGGGGAGCTGGTCATTGTTGGTGTGAAGATAGAAATAATTACACCCAAGCATAAATATGTATATGTTTTAAGGGCCCAAACAAAGTCCATACCAAATCAGAATCTGTGGCAAAACTAAAACAAAATTGATGGTAGCAAAGGGTCATCTTTAGATGAGAAAGCTGACAGAGAAATTTCTTAAAAGCACAGAGTTGTAATTGATAACTTTTCTCTAAAACTCTGTAAATGGGGCATTCGTTTACAAAGTTATAGACAAGTAATGGGCAGAGAGAGAGAATGGCAAAGACATGAAGGAAAACTTCTGTTGTCCTTAATCAAACCTCAGACGGGCTGACAGCCTCGGTATTCAAGGGAACTGCTGTTCTACTACACCACAGTGAGGCCCTAAAATGGATATAATTCTAGAAAAAACTCAGTGGGACGAAATTAAAATGCAAGCCACACATCATCATGTTCCTATTAATTCAGAATAAGACACTGTTTAGTGTTTGTATGTCACTTAAAATCCCAATAAAAGACAATGACATCTGTGGCATCGCCTGGGTTATTTAGAAGTGTTTCTATCTCAACAGAGTACATCTACACTGCAACATGTGGACACCTGATGTGGAACAATGGGTTGGGCGTACCAAAACCTTTGGAACTGACCAATTACGAAATATTTGTGTAAGACTTGTGCGACAGAGAGCCTTATACAAATATGCCATTTGGCTCCATTTATGGAGGCATCGTCTTAGCAGTCTCATGGAAATTTTAGACAAGCTTAAGTAAAACAGATCCAGCTGCAGAGAACGAACCCACTAATCCGACAGCTTACACGCGCCCCAATCTGGTAATGACAGACATTTATGGAAACACTTTGAATGTGACTCTGCTAAACTACATAAAAAAAAAAAAAACCTTCATCCCCATTTCAAGACACTGGAAGAGACATTTTCCTTCTCATTTATATAATTTGGCTGATATTCATGAGTGGTATTTTATCTATAGTTGGCGTCTTTACAAACACATATATACACACATATACACACATGCAGGCCTATACAGTATGTACACTATATTATCTTTATGAGTAAAGCCAGTGTAAATGACCCAGGAGGGAATGGCTCACGATACAGAGTAAAAACAAAGGGAGTTGTAGCATTTAATATTGAAGAAGAAAAAAAACAGTAGAAAAGAGACATCACAAGCAGATTTTCACAGTTGTATTTCCTGGTTTCAGTGTCCATCTCTGCCCACAAAATGCAGGGCCAAACAAACCCCCTCAGCTCATGGCTTGAAGCCGAGTCTCTGATATGTATATTCTTCTCATGTGCATCTGCATATTTGTAGAAAAATCTAAGCGTTGAAAAGAGCATTTTGGCTTTGACGGAGAATCTGAAAGTGATCGTAACCTTTGGTTGCTGCAGACTTAGCTTTAAATGCCTTCACTGATCCTCAAGTCTTAACAATCGTTTCCTTCTTTTGTAATGTCCCAGCAACAAACAAACCACCATCGGTGTGAAAACATCACAGAAGTACAATCATTTCGGGGGGTTTTTGTTTGTTTTTTTTTCCGAAAATGATAACCATACCAAGCCACGCTTTGATTTATTTTTTTTTTATCCACTTCATTCTGAAGGTTACAGAACAAGATAAAGTAATGAGATGCCACCCTGTACATGTGGGAGTTGATCAATATACACTGTAAAGTAAAAGCTGTAGATGAAAGGACTTTCAGCAGCATCTTTATACAAGCCTCAGAAAAACTTCACTTTGCAAATGGTGTTTCTTTTTTCTTCTTTTTTTATGACCACAAGGTTTTCACATGAAGCTACACGTGTCAGTTGAAATAAACTCAGGCTACAGACAGCCCGAGGCGTCGTTCATTTCATCTCACAGCTCAGTGTTAAAGGATTCACACTCAAGCCCATAAGTCTCTGCTGATGGTACAACACTCATAGAATAAACTCGTTTGGTTTAAAGACCACAGATGCTCAGTCTTCTGTCATAGTTCCTTTTAACACAACAGTCACAACATTATGAATAAGTATATTGACTTTAGTTAAGGGGTTAGGAAGCAAAAACTTGCCACAGGGTTTGAAGTAGGCATTCATACAAAACACGGTACAGTTGTTCCTAATGTAAATACTTGCTGTAAATAGTGTTGCTCCAAGTCTACTTTTGGATGTAGCAATAATTTATGTTAGGGTAGGTCGATGTTATGCTGCTAAGGATTATGTCTGTGGACATGTTTCACTGAAACCACTACAATCATCAACTATATGTACTGATAGAAAAAAATAATAGGCTTTACTTTGAATTAGATTCACTGGAACATTGTTAAAAATATATACTCATAAAATATAACAAAAAACACTTTCATAGTGACAGCACAGCTGTTTATTTTGTGTTAAGACACACTATGACAATTTTTGAAAGTTGTCATAGAAGCATTAGTCTATGTCCTCCACTTTGAAAGTAAAGAGGTAGAAATGAACATTTTGAGTTACCAGAAATGTGTACACGTAGTTACATTTCAGTGTCCAACTAAATGGACAAACACCTGCAGAAAGATGAATTTCATGTATTGTTTTTCCCGGTCTCTGATGTTCCTATTGACCGTATATCAGTCACAACCCATGTTACTCAGAAACAAATAAACCAAAACGTCAAAAAAGTAAGTGGATTTAAATGAAGAATTACTTATCTTCTTTTAATTGTTAGAAAAGTGCATCCTGACGAGATCCGTTTTTATTTTTATTTTTTTTGTTTTTTTTTAATGGTAAAACCAGCAACATGCATTATTGTGATGCAACTGATTTTTCAAAATCAACTGTCTCCAAAACTTTAAGGTTCAGGGAAACATGCCTATGTCTAAACTGCTTGATTCATTTGTTTCACAAGATTTTCAAATTTAATTCAAATGAGAGGTATTGTATATTTTTCAGAAATGTAGAGTCACTTTATGGCACAATCAGTTACATTCAATTGTTATAAAAATTCTGACTATTTTAAAAATAATTTGAGAACAACTTAAGAAATTTGACTTCATGTCAAAGCCGATCCTGACATCTTGAAATGTGCCTCTGTTCATACAAAGAATGCTTCCTCATGCCGTTTAGTCATGATGTTTACAGCCATACTTGACCCGTTTAGTTCCAACTTTTTTTCTGCAAAATAAGTGCATGCATTTCTGAATTATTACATGATATTTATGAATTATTCCATTTTATGTTGGTTATGTTAGTGAAAATGTTGGTTTCTACTTGCCAATAACTGCATAGTCTAAATTACACAAATATGTCCAATTTGTACACAGAAAAAAATAAGAAGGATTATGACATGCATAGTCTATGACAAAGAATGGTTACAAGAAATATTTTAGACATAGAAAAATTCAATCTCACAGCCTGCAGATGTCATAGTCTCAATGTGCCAAGCAACCTTTGACCTCTGGCCATTTCATGACTGGTCATTTGCTCAATGAGGCAAGGTCAGGTGAAAATGTTTGTATAAACAAATCTGCATCTGGGAGGAAAATGTCCCTGTTCCACCAAGCACTACACCCTGGTCTTGTCCTAAACTAGTTTCAGGCGTGGCATCATCTTGTTGTGGTCATTCAGTGCATAGGCCATATGCACTGAATGGAAGTGGGAAGGGTTTCAACTGTAGGAATGACATTGATGTAAAGACATAATTTTGAGTTTCCTTCAGGTCTAGAAGATCTAAAATATCTGATAGTTTTAATCTGTGTGGGAAGAGCAAAGAAATGGTCATCTAGCCTAGTGCTGTCTCTGTATTAGAGACTTAGACTTAGACTTCACTTTATTGATCAATTAATTATACTAGATTTGTGACGGACATTTACCTCCAGCGTTACAAGCAGGAAGTAAAGCGGTCTGGTCATGTGACCTTTCACACTTGCTACATGAAACTGATATCGCTTAGAGTAGACACATTACTATTTTATTTTAAAACTTCAATTAGCTGCCAAAAGTCAAAATAATTACTTTGAGGTTCCAGAAATTAGAAAAAATGTCTGGCAGCAATTGTTGCCGGTGGGATTAAACGGGTTATGAACATAGTAGTTTGTGTGATTAGCTCAGCAGACTCACAGTTCCACCAGGTGCTTGCTATTCGCTGCCGTCGCTAGTCAGCTGGGGAATGAAGCTCCAGGGTGGAGTTTTGGGGAAAGAGGCAGCGCATTGCATGAGCAGGCGTTAAGGCTCCACCAAATGGCTGCCACTCGAGATTCAAGGTTTTCTCAGACATGCATAAATGAGTTAAAGCAACAGTCTGGTTATGTGTTTGATGAGGGAATGACATTGTAACATCACATAAAGCTCTAAACAGTTGATTTTAGTACACTCCATTTAAGCCAAACATTAACCGGGACATTTTAACAAACTTGATTTTGTTCTCTTAACCCAATTATTGTGTCTTGATGTTTTTGGAATCATTGTCTTATTTGCATATCTAGTATTTAAAACCAGATTATTCAATCACATCAAGTGATAAAATTTAAATAATCCAAGGAAATGATGCTCCCATCAAGTTTCACTGGCAAACTTTACCTTTTTTATGCTGTTTTATATGTTTTCTCCATCCAACATGGTGATAAAAATAATTGCATTCAAAGACTTACATTTTTTTTCTCAACCAACCAGACTAGATTAACCCACTGTTTCACAGTTTGTGTACAAAGTTTAGAGCAAATCCTTAACAGCTTTAAAAAAAAAACACTTTTTATTGAGTCTTGTGCAATAACTGTGCAAAGAAATCTTTGTGATTTAGTGAATTACTTAAAGAGAAGAACTGTACTTGCTAATTCCAGGTCTCACTGAAGCTCTTCATGATTGGCCTTAAGCACTTGATTATTTTGAAGTCTTCTGATTATTTCTTTTGACTCCATTGTCAGAAATCTGGTGAGGAACACTTGGTTAAGGTTGGTTTATGTTAAAGTTTTATTGTTTCCTCTTCAGTGTCATAGACTCTGGTCACTGGCTAATTTCTAAGTTTAATAACAACTCTAAGCAATCATACAGAGCCATTTGCATGGGTCTTCACCTCAGTAATGAAAATCCTTCTTATACACCATCAATGTGGACTAAACCAGGTGAGTTAATTTGCATTGATAGGAAACGGGATTGCAAATACTAATAGAGCAGTTTACTTGGATTCTTAGGATTTTTTTCCTACTCTGTTTCTGTGGGTTGAACATGCTCTCCACTTTATTTTTCAAAAAGTGATTTAGGAACAGATTTGTTGTATGTTCTTTGTATGTTTTGAGTATGTGCTAATGCTATGTGTAGTCGTAGCCTTAACTATTAAAAGGCAGTAATCCTTCAATCACAGGCCTCTTGCAAACTCATGGCCAAGTGTAAAAACTATAAAAATAAAAATATAAAAAAGCAAGAGGGCGGTGTATTTTTATTGCTGATTTTTTATTTTTTATTTTATTTTATTGTTGAATTTGTTAAATTTCACTTTTTTTTCTGAGTCATTAGGGAGTTGAGATCATTTCACGAGATTATCTGCAACTGATTGTTAGATCACCTCATGTGATCACTTTGTATCACATGATATAAAGTCAAATATGAGCTGCGTTTGTTGTCAGGTAATTTGTGAAAATTAGGAAGAACCGGAGCCTTCCCCACATAATGAGTAAAGATATCACAGAAGCTACGACAGTCAACAAAAACACACTCAAGCAGATCTAATACATCTTGTACATTGCATGTCTTTTTTGACTTCAGTTGATGACCTTTGCTGCCGGAAGAAAAGAACAAAACTGTCTGTTAGGCAAACTGAGCTCAGCTATGCTCCATGAGCACTTTCATTTGGATAATGTCGGTATCTGCTGAGGCACAGCCTTTTATGTTTCATGTTATCAACTTTTTTATATTTGGCAAGACAAGCAATGAAGACAATATATCCATTTTCATGCACAAGCATAAACATTTTTTTCCTGTTTTGTATAAATTAAAAAAATCAGCACCCTCTTTAATTGGAAAAATAACTGAAATATTTTTTTTTTCTCAAAGTATGTTTGTTTTTATTCTCAGACAAATCAGGAAAACCTGTTCTAGCTCATTTAGAGTTGCTAAAATGATTTTAAGTTGCTAACTGACTAATGACAGAGTTAATTGGAGGGTTCAACTGTAATTTTATTTTGAGGTAGCATCTCAAACCAAAAACTTCATTCACTTCATGAATAAGGACGAATTCAAAAGAAGTAATGCAAGCAAAATATCAAGAAGAGAACTATGGATCTTCACAAGCCTGGTTCATCTTGGGTACAATGTTCAGATGCTTGAATGTGCCAACTCTCAAGATAACAACACACAAGCAGCATGAGGATGATGTCCAGTCATCTCACAGATTATGAAGAAAACTAGTCTCTCAGTTGTAAATTACTAAATTGTACATTGTAATCCTTGTAATCACCATTCTAAAGTATTTTAGGTGTGCTTTTGTTTCTCCTGAGCTTGTCTCTACCATTGACCCAGTCTGATCAACTATATAACTTCTTTTGTCATTGGAATCTCTCAGTTGGTAAGGTGCTAATATGTAAGTAATAATAACAATAATAATAATAATAATAATGATGCATTTATAAATTAAGCACAAGCCTTTTAGTTTAATTACTTTTGTGATTTCTTTTGTTTTTTTTTTTAGAATGAGACAACTGATTAGATAATCCATTCATTGTACATTTTGTCTGGCTCTGGTGCTAGAGGATCTAATTTTATATCACAAATTATATGTCAAAAATAAAAATAAAAAAGACGTAAGCTGTAAAATGAAAATAAATATTTCCACGAAACAAATAAATTATTCCTGTCTTGGTCCAAAGGAGCTGTTAAACCAACCATCCAAACATTTATAACAAATATAACACTGCAGAGTAACTAATGCTACTCTGTTACTAGGATATTAATTTTTATGAGGGTAATAAAAAGCTTTGTGAGCTTGAATTGTTCTTTATTTATTTGATGAACCTACTTATAAAAGGTGAACCTCAACTTTGACAAATTGTTGGCAAATTAATTGAGACTTTGAAAATGTTGTTCTCCAATAGCAATCAGGGCACAATGTTTACTTACTTTAGATAAGAGCAGCAACCCTGTTGTCCTTCAGTTTGAGGCATGCATTAATAAATACAAATATCCCATAATGTACAGTACTTGTAAAAACACATAAAGGGTTGATGAGGAAGTAGTCAGTTTCAGTATCAGTTCCTTCCTCTAAATCCAGCGTAAATTGATTTTGTATTTTGACTCTTCAGTCTTGTTTCCTCGATGTTGATTGTTCAGAGCAATAAAATAGTTGATGCTTGTAACTTTGACCTGACAACTTTATTATCTGAACTGGTCGGCTTGCTTATTTTACTGTATTTGTATTTAATTGCATGATTAAATCTTGATTTCTATTTTGTTTTCTTTTTTTCTATTGGCAGTATTAAATATTTGAGGCATAGAACAAGCTTTAAACTCAAGAATAATACTGAATGATAGTCTTTTTCATCAGTGAGTAAGTCTTGAGCCTTTGACTATTCCTGAAATTGCAATGAGCCGTTTTTTTTTATTTTTAATCCAACTTCTCGCAGTTTTTTGTTGCTGGTTTCTTTTGGCAGCTTTTGTTTCTGAGGCGCCGTTTTTCTCTCTTTAAAGAAAGTCACTCTGCAGCTCATTGGAGAGCTGACTGACAGCGACCTCGGTTTGCACAGATCCTTTCAGTATTCTGGCAGTCTGTTGAGGACTGTAATCTGTGAAATTTTCCTTGGCACCGGAGACCGTTTCAGTGCAAGGACAATGTCTGCAAGTCCGGTGGTTCTCTGGCAGTCCGTTAGACAACCTTGTAGAGTTGCACTCGTCAATGTGATGAGATTGCCTGCAAGTTCCCTTCTGTGCGGAGCTGTGTTGACACAAACATCTGCAGAATGTGCTTCTGCAGTGAGCTACATCCCGACACAGAGACTTGCGGAAATTGGGTTTGAAGACCAGATAGACAATGGGATTGTAAAGAGTGGAGGACTTGGCAAAAATGGCTGCCAAAGCAAAAGCCATTGGTGGTACATCTGTTGCGTTCCCAAAGGCTGCCCACATGGAAACAATCGCATATGGACTCCAAGCTGTGAGGAAACCAATGCAAACTGCCACGGAAAGCTGAAAAGTAAACACGATGATACTTAAAAGACATTCCTCATGAAAAAAAAAAAAGATGATTAAGACAAAATAAGTATTTCTAAAAAAAAAAAGTAAGCTTATGGAGTTACCTTAACTATAAGTGCATGTGCATTGGTGATCTTGTTCTGTGGAGACATGTGCTGCTGCACGGCCTGCCGAGAGCCTCGCACTGTCACCAAGATGAAGGTGTAGGATAAAAATATAACAGTACAGGGAATAATGTAGCAGAAGAAGAAGAGACAGATGATGTAGCTCATTGCTGCAGAACTGTGGTTGGGAGCATGCCAGTTGATGCAGCACGCAGTCCCATAAGGTTCAGCCCCATACTCTCCCCAACCTGACAGTGGACCCACAGCAAACACTCCGGCGTAGCACCAGATGCCCGCGACAAGCAGGGAGGCATGGCAGTATGAGAATTTGTTACCTGTAATGGGAGATGGCAGATAAATCAGTGGCTATTAAAAACACAAAATGTGGTAAAAGTGTGAAAAAACATTTAGTCAAATGGTAGTTTGATATGGCAAATATATTTTTATCCCAACTAAAGTACATTTTTTTAAATTTGGAAAGGTTTTTCAGCACACATATGGCAGCACATATGTGGTGAATAATGGTATATGCAAATATGCGTTTACCTAATGTAGTTATGAACTTTAAGTGGATAATTAAAACTAACAATAATCACAGAGTAGTCCAGTCCTTTCAGTGTTTTTCCAATGTAGTTTGTTTGTAACGGTACTGTTTATTCAGCTTGCAAAGCTTCAGTAAAATAGAGAAATTCTAAGTCTGGCAGAACATAAGCCAAAAATGGGAAGGAATTTTCAACACAATTTTTATGAAGGTCTTTTTTTGCTGACGTGAAACCGCATGCTCAGGTTCTGCAGTGTCCACCTTAAGAGTTTGCTCCTAATTTTCCATCATGTTATATGAGAAGTTGTGCTGAACTTCTGGTGCAGCGCTCTTGCCTTAGTTTGAATAAGAAGCTCTGTAAGAAATACTGCAACAGCCCTCACCACATTCTGCTATAATTGATTTGGGCAAGGACTTTTACAGAGCACATTCAATGAGAAGGAGAACACGGACAGTATAATCTGGCACCACACAGCCTCTTCAGCAGGATGTCAACCCCTCTTACTCTTCAAGCTGAGGGTGGGGGAGGCGATTACACCCAGTGGCCCTCGCTGAGCTGTGTGGAGTTGTGGAAAGCCTTTACAGATGGATAGCTTTTATCTGTGGTGGAACATTACTCCAGAGAACAAAACTCCAACTATCCAAGTGACACGTCAAGGCTTCATCTCTTTTAAAACTGAACTGAACACCAGTTCAGGTGAAAATCCACACTCTTTTGGCCCAACATCTTCAGCAATGATGTCTCAAACTTTTTTATTCTTCTAATTGCAATATTGAAATACCAGCAAATTAAAATATTTACATATTGCTTAGTCTTTGTTTTCTGAGATTAACATTGTAATAAACATTTAGAAATATATTAGGAGAAACATTACCTTAGGGAGATGAAAGGAGTTCTGATGACAAACTCGGATAATAAATTATTAGTTATGATTAAACAAGAAGTTAGAATCATCCGGATTGTCATAGGATGAAAACATATTTGGACTGGATTTTTTACAATGAGTTTTTATTTTGTCCTTTTATTAATTTAGCCATTTTGACAGTATGCTCAGAAAAATGTGAAATGGACACATAAAATTTAGTGGAAGGCTGTAGTTTTTATTAGTATTTTTCCGTCTAAAGATCCAGCAGTGATGTCCTTTTATCTTCACATATTAACATATCAACTCCAAAATCAGCAAGATGGCAAATCAAAATTACCACTACAAAAAAGATAGCAACAAATAAGTAGATATGAATGAAAGAAATTTAAATAATAAAGTAAATATAAAATTATAAAAGTTAAGTATCAAAGGAAGTTAATTCAATTTAAATGACATCTTCCATGTTTGTCTTAATTAAATAAATACTTGATATATATATATATATATATATATATATATATATATATATATATATGTATATATATATATATATATATATATATATATATATATATATATATATATATATATATATATATATATATATATATACATATATATATATATATATATATATATATATATATATATATATATATATTACACTCAAATGCATTTAAAAGAGCATATATTTGCATGTATTAAAGCTTTATTTTCTGTTAAAGCATGTGTTTTTTTGTTTTGTCATGAAGTTAGTTTACTTCAAAATTACCCTGAATGAGATGTGTTATAAATGTTTAACTAAACTTAACTTAGAGGCAACAGGATGGCACGGGGTTCCTTGGCCTGAAGTCTAATAAAAGTGGAATAATTTGAACTCATTTGCACTTCAGACTCTATTTATAAGCCTCGCTGTCTCTTGTGTTTTACACACTTTATTATAGACAATGTTGACTTGCAACTAAACAAGAGGAGCTCTTTGAAAACACACACTTCAATTATAGTGAGCAAAAGTTAAACTTGATTGAGGGCAGAAAGCATATTTCACTCCATTGTAATTATGTGGGGTTGCATAAAGATGAGGTGAAATTGATTCTGTTTTGACAACAAATTGTCCGCAATATGAGATCTAAAAACATACATTCTGTTGCATTATTGCAGTTCGATCTGCTTCTCTAGATTTTTGTGTCTTCTCTAATCAAAGCAGGTTTTTGCTGCAGAAGTGTCTGTCAAGCATTGGTAATGCAAACTGATAAATTATGTTCAGAATCTTCGTCTTCTGCAAACCCCTGTGGGGCAAATAGACCAGCAAAAATGTGTGAGGGATATGAACAGAAACATCTCTGTCTCAGTTAGTTGTAATGTTTTGGGTGAAGGACCAACACCATAAAGCCACTGAAATACAGACATATAGAGATTGACTTGGATTGCTCTGATTGAGTTTAGCTTTCTGGGATATCAAAATATTAGCTTCATCAAAAGGTAATCAAAAGACCACACAGCAATCAAATTATTCCCCATATTCCCAAGGAAGACAGAGCACATTGCCCCAGTTTTAAAGTCCCTACACCGACTCCCTGTAACTCAGAGAATAAACTTTCAAATACTGTCGTTAGTTTATAAATCACTGAATGGCTTAGCACCACAATACATTAAAGATCTGCTGTTGTTGTCTCAACCTTCCAGACCTTTCAGGTCTTTTGGTTCTGCTCTGCTTTGCATCCACAGAAACAAACATGTAGAAGCAGCATTCAGGTTCTATCCACCTCAAATCTGGTTCAACCTTCCAAGAAACTGCAAAACAGCTGAAGCGCCTTTAAATCTAGACTAAAAACTCACTTGTTTAGAGTTTGTTTTGAGACGTAATAAATGAAACATTGACCGGCATATCTGATGATGGCACTTGACAAAATGTAAAATGTTCACTGGTTTTCTCAATCGTTGATTGTTGGTGTCTTTTATGACTTTATATTATTGCGTCTTTGTGATGTAAAGCACTTTAAACTGCCTTGTTGCTGAAATCGATCAATTAATCAATCAGTCAGTTGATTGATTCATATGACTAACCCATTCTTAGTAAACAGATGAGCATTTAGGTTTGCTGTATTGAAACGTTTAACTGAGAAACCTACTCAAAGTCAAAAAGCCTTAATAAATTGCAGATTTATATCTAGTCTATTTTTATTGTTTAAAAATTGTTGCTCATCAATAGTATGAACTTTAAACACAGGGGTTATGTGTAGGAAGAGTTGCAGACAGGTATCGCACCTCATCACTGAACCACCACTGGTTAAAGCCACTAAACATATTGGCCCCTCAAACTATGATCGAGATTAATGTTTTTGAAACATTAATAAAAAAGAAGACTAATGTACCTATACTTTGTTTTTCTTCCTTATTGACCCTTCAGTAGTGAATAGGAGGAAATGACCAGGTGTGGTACAGACACATAGAGAACAACAGACTGTTTTAACTTTAGCCAGCCTCCATCACTTTGGTGTAAGAGAAAAAAATACCATGACTTTCACCTGAGAAACATGAATCGAGCTGGTTTATCTAAAGAAATAATAAACTTTATTGAAAGGTGATTAGTCTTTTCCTGAGTTTTGGTGCAGGTTAACCAATCAGATGATTTTTTTTAGTTTTTTAGTTTTTTGAGACAGCAGCAAGAAATAAAAATAAAAAAAACTGACATTTATATGTACAATTTAAATTTTAATTAGATTCCCCAATTTAACAACTATATTGAATAATAAATTAGGAACTTCTATTTAATTGTGTGCATCTAAGATTTTTCTGCCCTGGTTCAAAGTAAAGCTGGCCTGTTGAAATGTGATGATATAATTTATCTGGTCACAGCACAGCCTGTCCCAAAAAAGCTCTGCCCTGCTGCAAAAAGTGCAAGGTGTTATTATGTGCCCCCGGATATGTAGGTGCGTGGCTTAAGTAGCATGGAGTCAGCTATTAAACACTGCATGTTAGACTCGACGCCAGGACTCGGTTACATAAGCAGAAAAAGAGCTGCTGCCACTCAGTTTGCCTGGCAGATTTTTGGGATCCCAGCAGGAATATAAAAAAGGGACAGAATAACAGACAAGCTGTGAGAATTTTTAAGTATCAAAGTTTAACAATTTATGAGCATCACCAGAATAACACAACTGGCTTATCTGGTGTGATAAGCAGACACTAAAGCTGGAACATTTAGTGGTTAGAACTGGACCTGTTCATTTTACTGAACAGATATTTTAAATAGCAAAGACTGAGATTAATGAGTCTTTTATTTGTGTGTGTGTGTGAAAAGATAATTTCGCATTTTCTATGCTTTATAGCATTAAGACAGGAATTGACCATCATTATCTCACTTACTCCTATTAGGACATGCAAATATTGTGATATTAAGAATTTATCAGCTGCTACCTAACAAATTTTAATTTAATATGGGCTTCAAACAATAACAATAATATATTTTGAAATATTGGTGAACATTATTATGTACTATTTAGGGGTGCAATCACACAACTCAATGTAATTGGTGTATTGAAGTATTGCGTTTAATAATGGATGAGTTGCTTTTATTTAGCAATAACTTTTATTGTGTGGCTTATACTGTTGGCTCTGACAGATGTATTTACACAAATATTAACAATTTTTTATGAACTGTTTTTATTGTCATGTTGTTACTTCTACAACAAAAGATGATGATGCCATAGAATTGAATATCAACCAAAGAAACAACACATGGACTAGTCAAGCCTGGAATTAGTTATTCATCACTGATTAATTAATTGTGTAAAACATGTTTTTGAAAATAAAAATAAGTTGGATTCATACTTTTTACCAAATGTTACTTTAATCCAGCATGGCTATATTTTTAGACCTTTTCTGTTAAATTGACCTTACTTACATGCTGACTGACTTGTACTAGAGCCACATTCACATTTATACATCAATGCACAGAGCAGTTGGCATCTTGGGGCTAAGTGCCTTGGCCAGGGACACATAGATGTGATGGGAGGAAAAACCTACAACCTTTCAGTTGCAAGACAACTTTATTCTGACACAGTGACCCCAAGCACAATAAAAAATATCCTCCAAGTTTAGATGGAGTTTTGGATTCTTGTGCATGAACTGGACTTTATTATTAACAAACCTAGCTCATAAAAATCCACTCTACATTATCACAGACATTTTACAGAATGTTAGAAACTCTTACTGAAAGCTCTTTGACAGAAAGGAAAACCAGACCTTTTAGCTATATTAGATTAGAGAGAAGGGAATTATAAAGCAGAATGATAGAAATTTGGCCAATACAATGACAAGAGGCTGAGACAGAGATGTGGTTTTATTCAATTACTTTTAAACTAAGTTATGGCTAGAGACAATCTAGCTGGATCTTATTCAGGATCAAATATTCCTGCCAAATTCCTGTCATTCACAAAAGTATAAATGATAGTGTTTAAATAAATGTAATTTGTTTACATACTTCATATACTTTAGTAAGTGAAATTAGATTATACACAGTTTAGGTTAGATGATGATCCATGTTTCAAGTGTCCATCATGATTAGTGAATAAAGGCTTGCAGCTAAGTAGCGCAGTAACAAACTATCACAGCTCCTCAAATAAACCTGAAATGCTGGTGGAAAGGTTTAACGAGCAATTCTGAAAAAAGCTGATGACTAATAAAAAATTACTCTAATTGAGTCTGACATAGAAACATGGATGGCCTTTGGAAGTGTCCTTGGAAGTTCATACAGAGTATTGCGAAAATATCTCAACTGTTCGAGCTGCTGTTCGAGCTGCTGAAAGATTTGGCTCAGAAAGATGTAATCATGCAAATAAAAGCTGAATTATTAGAGGGGCAAACTGATGAATTGAGCATTTGGAAAATCCACTACTTAGATTATTTACTTTCACACCATGTCTATGAAAACTACAAATCTGGATTTATTCCAACAATGAAAATGTTATTATAGGAATCTTACATTCTGAATCTTTTTTGCATAAAAGATAAAGTTACAGCAGAAACCCAAAGAAACAACAAGCCCTTTCAGGTCAAAAGGCAAAGTCTCTTAGGTCATGCAAATATAAGAATATTTTATGCAAACAATTAACACTGTGCCCTTTGCTGTCTAGAAAACAATGTAAATTTATGCAACAAACTTTCTATATGTATTTTTTTTTTTCACTGAAGTTATTGCCTCTGTTGGTTCACACCAGAAATGTCATGGGTTCAAAATCCAGTCAGATCAGCGTCTCCCATCATAAATTTTGCATTCTGTTCCATGCTGTTTGTGCCAGCTTAAAGAAACTGAATATCTAATAATAAAACATTACATTGTCAATAAGTTAACTTATTTTATTCTAAATGTTTTAGTTAAAATTAAACTTACATACACTTGTAATGCACAATGTTCATGTTCTCGCTTGTGAAATAAACAGATATATGCAACTATCAAAAAGGATGTTGAATATCGAAACGCTATGGGTCACACAATAGGGGAAGCTGCTGACTTGGCAGCTATCTTGCAGTCATCAACACCGTGGAACAGGGGGAAAAGCTGCAAAGAACATTGGAAACAAAGGTGTTCACAGAATGCTCCATCTCGCCAACTTAATGGAAAGCTGACTGGACATAAAATTACAGTGTTACTGTGCTCGAAACACGCCTCACCTAAACCCCAAACAGAGATTGTAAAGTCTAAGTATTGAAGGAAGATTAAAACAGAAAACCCAAGAAAGCAAATGAGCTGATAATTTTATTTGTTCTATTCGATCATTTCCATCTTTAAAATAAACTGGTGATCACACTTTATATTGTGTTTCTGCAATTATGGTTGTTTTCACATGGAATAATAATAATAAACAGTATAAAAAAATGCTTTGATTACCATAGTTTGGACAGCAGACCTTGAGCCAACAAACACAAGAGAGCACCGTGAGATTGGACAGGCTGCACAGGCCAAACAAAACACCACAAAAGGCATAGACAGTGCAGGTTGTTAGGTTAAATAACCACCTGAAAAGAAACACAAGCAGAAAAGAGCATATGTGGTTAAACAAATACTTATGTGCAAACTCTCTCTTTAAACATTAATAGACAACAAGACAAAGGCAATAAATTTAATGCCATTCTACTGGTCACAAGTGACGGCAGGCAGACAGCGACACACTTTGATCAGTTGTTTACTTTTTTTTAATCCTTACCAGTTCATTTCTTTGTATTAGTTTATTTATTTTTGCGTTTTGCTTTGAATTTTGTCCTCTGACAAAAGTTTGTCTTTTCCCATGATTTTTACTTCTGTGGTCCTAGTTCAAGTTCTCTGGTATATAATAACCTTACTTCAGCTGGCCTTCTTTCTCCCCTTCAAAACAAGTCCTTGTCACCTGGCTCTCACCGCCTGCACTCTCCTTCAGCTTTTTTTCCCTTTTGCCTCTACAGTAATTAGTTATTCTGGTGCGTGGCAACCTGTCCAGGGTATGCCTGCCCAATGACCGATGGAGATAGGCACCCGCCCCCCGAGACCCAGCAAGGATAAGCACATAAAGATAATGGATGGAGAGTTCTTCTGTGTGGTTATTCACGTTCACCTCTTCCTCTGTATTTTACCTCATCAGTTTACATTGTTCTTTGTTGTTTCTTTCCATTTCCTAAGCCTGTTCTTTCATGCTTTTTTCTTTTCCTTCTTTTTGTGTTCCGGTAGAAAATCAATCGCAAATACACACAATCGCTGGTTTTGAAATAAGTGAAACAAAGTAGGGTTCCCGAATCCCAGAGCTTGAAATTTGTATACTCTTCTAAAAAGCTTGGTTGGCTCTAGGAAGCTGATCTATTTAAACAAATACTGTTTCTGATGTGAAAATGATTGATTATTAAGAAATAATGTATCCTTATAAATCCAAAATAATGACATTCATTTTTATAATAAGAACATGCAAATTTCTTAACTCCAGCCTGATTTAATATTCCTGGTTAGCACCTCAAAAGTCACTCACATGTGAGCATAGGCGGAGGGAATGGCTAGTGGAAACAGAGTAATAGTCATGGTCAAGTCACTGATGGCCAGATTGACGACAAAGAACTCTGCTGGCTTCAGAGAGGATTTCTTTCTATAGGCCACAAACAGCAGGATCCCATTCCCCAGTATGGACAACACACCTGAAAGACACAGAGGCAAAACAACAGGGAAAATAGCATTTTTACCTTCATTATGTTGATTAAAAAGTGAGGAGTCTAATCAAGTTACCAAATATGGTGTAGAGTGTTCCCATGATGATGTCATTGTCTTTTGATATTCTGGACACGAAGTGAAAAATTTCGGAGGCATTTCCCATCTTGAGTGAAAGAAACGAGAAACAGAATAGAAGAAATTACAGAAAATAAAAATCTACAACAGTATTAAGTCTAATGATTTCTGATAACTAAGCTGATTTGTTTGCCACAACTAACATGCAGCCATTAAAAAAATGTTTGAATGCATCAAAATGTTTCCAAGTAAATATATTTCCAATATTTATATCAATATGAAAATAACACTAGATGTGAATGACAATCCAAGTAATCTAAAAAAAAAAAACAAATAAATCCAAACATGACTAAAATACTAAATTCTGTCATTTGTGCTGCTATGTGCTAAACAATATAAGCTAATTTAGTATTAACTTCTCCATATCCAAGAGGTATGATAAATACAGGGGAAAATACCGTCATAAAATATTTTAATGTTGCAAAGCATAGTAATGACATTGATTGTATATACATTTATAAACTTCTGAAAGATCATCATTTGTCCATGAACCAATCCAACAAGAAACTTTTTTGTGAGATTTTTGAGAAAAGCCAAAAGAATCATCAAAGTAATTTGTTCAAGAGCCAAGAAGCAAATTTTAAGCAGCTTCAGAATAACCTGGACACAGCCGCTATACCTTTACCCATGAAAAATAGGAAACAATGCACTCAACCATAATGGCCTCCATGCACACTCAATAGTAAATGTTGTAGAAAAAGGCTATTGATGCTTTCTGGATGGTAGCTGAATAACCCAGTGAAATAATGTGAGAATAAAGTCTTGTCAGATGAGTCCAAAGATGAACTTATTGCAATCGCCATGCTTGGAGGAAGACATTATCCCTAAAGCACCATGGCACAAGCAAAGTTTTCAGGTTGGAATATGGTATGGCTTGTCCTGCATACAAGATATGGAACTGGCAAACTTCATACTTAGAGAGAAAACGACAATCTTTAAAGTGTTTCCAGTTTTATAGTTTACAGTCACACCAATCAATAGATCTTGTGACAGATCTCACTTGGTTATACTTAACATTGGACTCTTCTCAGATCCATTTTTGTTTTTATCATCTTGACAAGTCATTGTCCCACCAAACTTAAAAGAGGGGGACAAAATGAAACGCCATCCTTCACTTCAACATCAGTGTCAGCTCAGAAACCTGTGAGGGATTTGCATACCCAGCATGACCTGCTACATGACCCACTGCTAATACAAAATTTATTGTGTAAAACACAAGGTGCCGAGGCAATCTTCCTTAAAAAAATGGAGAAAATGTATTCATAGCCTTTCTATTTACCCAATGATTTTACCTATATTTACATATTGAAGGAAGAGAGACAATCACCTGGGTGTTAAACAGGAGCTGCTTGTGGATAAGTCAGAATCTCCACACAGATTGTGTCTAATCTTCAAACATAACAAGAGTTAGTGTGGAGGTTCAATTATGACTTTATGTGGCTTTTATGTAGCTCTGAAACAGACACAAATGGGTTTATGTAAAAAAAAAACATATATGGCCTGTATCCTGTTTGGGGCTTTATTGTCATGACTGCATATGTTTTCCTCTGAACTACAGCTGACTGTGAGCCTCTGTAATACTCTGGGCCATCCTGGCACCACTCTTCAAATATCACAAAAAGCGTCTTGTGATGTTATCATACATCTGCCTTTTAGGTTTTTAATGTGTCTCCTCTGATGTTTGGGGAGGTCTGGTGACTATAAAGAAAACAAATGGGACGTGATGGGACTTTACGAAGTCAAGAAAGAAGTTCACCAACACACGTCTACAGAGATAAGTTTCAGATGTGGACATTGACATAATTTATTTTTGTGATAAAATGAACAGCATCCAAAAATATTAAAAATGTGGGAACATTATCAGCATGTAGAAAATTTGCCTTATGAATTTTATTACATGCGAAAAGTTGGCAGTGAAGTAAATACTTAAAAGTTAATATGCAGGAACATCAGCATGGAAATTACTTTAAAATGATTCATAAACTATACTTTCAGTCAAACTGAGTTTTAGTGAAGGTATTAACAAATTCACAATACTTTTGTGAGTCATCAAGAAATCTAGAAAAGCTGCAACACAGGAAACACCCATATAACATATGATTATTTTAATAACTTATTTCACTAAGTACAACACATAGAGCTGTCTAAAGGCACACCAAAATCATAGAAGAGAAATCCCATTCCCATTAACTCTACCCTAACCTCCCATTTAGTTCAATTATTGCTGCAACATTTATTTATCATTCAGATTCTGTGACGCTGAAGCATTTGTGCTGCATAGGTTATCTTAATGAGGAGCTCTTATTTCAATGGAGTTTTTCAACAAAGAAATTTGTAGCAACCATAGCTTAGTGGGTTATAATATTTAATGCGCTAGAGCTCCTATTGTGTGCGATGGTCACACATTACGGCGTCATTTAAAGATACAACTGGTTGTAAAAATGCAAACATTGTAAAAATGCAAACATCCCAGTGTTAACAAATATTTTGACAAGTCTTTTGACAAAGCATCAAGATTAAGGAGGCTATTCTTTAAAATTTACTCAGACAATAACAATAATAACAGAATTGCACATGCATTTCTGTAAAATATGGCAAAAATTGTGATTATAATTCACTCAGTCTTTTTTTATATTCTTTGAAGTGCTGTTCAGAATTTGTAATACTGTCTTTTCTGCTTCCACTTAATGGGGCTGATCAATCTTTAAATTATGACACGCTCCACTGGAGAAAGATGCATTATTACTATTGAAAAAAAGCAAAGCAGTCAGCTAGCTACAAAAATACAGTTGAAATAAATCTGTTGTGTGAAAGGAATAGTTTGCATTTCTACTCTGCTGTCATGAAGCCTTGACTCCACACTACTTAAAAATCCTTAGCAGTAAATCCATATAAAATGCAATTACTTCATTCCATTGCCGTTCAGTGGAACATCCTCAGTCTTCAGCATGTTTTTTGCAGCTGCTGTCAATCACAATAGCGTCTTCGTAGGAGATGCTTGTAATTTCAACCAATCCATCATTTTAATCAAAGGGGATTAATGCTTACCACAAACAGGAAAAGAAACCAACAAAAGAAAAACTGATTTGTGCAAAATTGTATTCTAAGATGATCTGTAACTACAAATTCAAAACTCTGCAAGTTATCAATTGCGTATTTATGTGGTTCCTAAAAAGGTTGTTCCCAGTTTTACCTGAGCAAAACAGACTAAACTCAGTTCTGTGAAAATCCAGCAGCTCATATGCGGAAGAATAAGCCAACTTTGCAATGAACACTGACCTGTAAGCTTTTGCTTTCACACTGATGCTTATAAAAAAATTAAGCCAATATTTTTTTTTCTCTATGCCATTTAACTTTTTCTTTTGAAAGTAGGGGTGATTAACACAATTCACACATATATGCCAAAGAAGAAATATTGTTCTTTTTATTCCATGACAGGAGAAGCAGTGGCGGCGGCCAGAGTGCACAGTAATGACATTTAGCATACATACATACATACATACATACATACATACATACATACATACATACATACATACATACATACATACATACATACATACATACATACATACATACATACATACATACATACATACATACATACATACATACATACATACATATATATAATGATAATCTTTACTGCCTCCTCACTGTTAGACTGAGAAATATATTGATATTCTGTGATCAACACGACTTGTTTCACTACCAACACCAAAATGAGAAATTTTATGATCATCACAGATTTTCAGGGTCCCAAACCAAAAAACAAATATTTACAGCCCCACCCTGGTCTTTATATTCAACTAGTGCTGTCAACTGATTAAAACCAAATAATCAGATTAATCACATTTAGGCTGGGGGGCTTTTCTGCATTGAGCTAGCATGCATGGATTCTCTTTGGGTACTCTGGCTTCCTCCCACTCTCCAATAACATGAATGTCAGAGTAATTGGTCCGCCTACATCGCCCTAAGGAATGAGTTTGTGTGCATAGTTGCTTGTCTAAGTTTTCTCCTGCCATAATTATTCACTGACGTCCATCAAAAATCTCTACCTCCATGCCGATGACCCTGTAAGGATTTTTGTCAGTGTGGAAAAGGGATGGATGGCTACCAACATCATATAAGCAGAGACGTGTTTATTCTTTTATTTACTCCTTAACCGACAGCAATATACTCTTCTGCTCTCACTTTGTTAGTTTGATACAGAAAACATTTTGAAACTATGACTTTAAATACTTTATCTGCCATCTTGTGTGATTGTTGACCACATCCCCTAATGCACCCTCGTCCTCCCTCTGCAGTGTCACCGGTGCAAAGGGCATGGCTGAATTAACAGTTTGAGAGGATGAAATCTAGAGAGAGACACTTTAAATAAGTGTGAGGTGGAGCAGTGAGGCAGGGCTCAAGAGAAGAGAAGAACCTATGCTCATGCTGATTTGTTCAAGAGGAGAAAAGTGGCACAAAGAGAGGCTGAAAGTCATAAAGTGCCTGTCAACCCGGTGCTGAATTGTAGAATTGAGGGTAATCATCGGAGAGGACACCAGTGACAACTTAAGCCTTGCTGTCATATGAATGGAACCTAGGGCAAGGGGCAATATTGCAGAGAGGAGTTGAGGGAGATAGAGATGTTGTAAAAATCATTTGAGGCTGTAACAAATAGGAGAAGACTAGAGAGGGATGAGACAAATCCCATAACTGAAACTGTCAGAAGCATAGAATTGAAGGCAGAATGATGGAGATTACCCGCAAGGAAAATGGGACAGAGGAACAATAAAGTAGAACTGAAAGCATCCAACCAGTGCATACAGATGAGTGAACATCCTAAGGACAGCAAAGCCAAAGTGAAAATCAAAAACAAGGGTGATTTTTCCACTGAATATATTTGGAAAACAGCAATATTTCAAGATCCCCAGGGCATGAGTTTACAACCACATTTCAATTTACAGATCCCCAGTTCAAACATAGCAGTTGGCAAGTTGGCAAAAACAGCTAGGTTGAGTAAAACAATGTCGGAGCTGTATCCTGTTTTTTCACAAGAATTATCTTCACAGCATGCTTTGTTCATTAAATTGGGTCGTGATTAGATTATGTATTTTAAGCTCAAAGCACTCAAAGAAAAATCTCAATTCAAGTTCTTTACAAAATGTAGTTAATGGGCGAAAAGCTCTCCTTGACATCAAGGTGATGACAGAAAAGTCGCTCTGCAAACAGGTAACTTCAATATTATGTGAACATCAGAAAGTGAGCTTATTTTTCCTGCAAAGAGTTATCATTTCAGCTACAAATTTAAACATCCAGATATTTTTTTTTCACAAGTACATGGTTTTTATCAAATATATCAATCTCTACATAGATATATTGAAAAACTAAACATAAGTGAAGGAATTGATTTAATAATCGAAGGGATTCTTAGTATCACCACTCTGGTTTAACTTACACCTGGATGTGTCAGCATGGTAGAAAATGCTGACAGATCTTAACTGATCAATTATCTGAGAAAGATGTTAAGAACAGCAGAGCATGAACAGCTTTCACTGTTGTTCCCCACTAGATCTTTTTGAGAGATGCCTCTGCACAATTGATGGTTGTGTATCTAAAGCACAGATTGATTTTATGAAGTTTCTCACTCTTAGGTTTTAAGGATTAAAATCTCTGAAACTTTCTTTGTTCCTTGTCTCTGATATCGAGTCTCTAAAGCTAACCCTCTGTGTTCAGCATCACTATGCACACTCCTTGATTCACTTCCAATTCACTTTTGATTTTCGTTGTTGAATTTTGTGAAGTGTGATCTCTCTCAAAGGAAGTTTTGATATGTCAAACCTCGGCAAGGACTGGATAAGTGCATTCAATCTTTGCTTAGGCAGTTCATAAATCATTGTACATTATGAACTTTTTTTCTTGTGACTCCAAAAAATTCCTATGAGCTGCTAAAGTGATCGAGAACTGCCCTAAAATGACATGAAATGAAAGCATTTATCAACTGAAGCAGCACAGCAAAATTCAGGATGCAACTCCAAATTACATTGTTCTCCTTCAGTTCAGTGACAATGAATGAAAGTTATTTTCAATTCACACCCCTTTTTTTTATTATTAAAATTAAACTTCTCTTGATTTATTGATTTAAATATCACTATACTTGCTATCCATTACTGCTGTTCAGAAGTTATATTCAATACTAATAACTGTGTGACTAAATGCAGATCATTCCTTGCAGTCATTTTTCATTCAGCTGTCATATGTCATCTTCAATTTAAAATCCTAATTTATCATTGTGTGCCTGCTTTTATGTGATTTTCATCATCGTTATTCTTCAGAAGCAATCTCTCAATTTGCAGTCAGCACATCACATAAGCTGTTAAGTTAGCAGATGCATATTTGAAGAGTGTGTGTTGTCTGGAGGAACGATATACGAGTTGTAATTTTCATTCAAATTACATAGCATTTCAACCTTTAACCACTTTTTAACCACTGAGCTATGACAACATATTTATTCATACTTTTTGCCTTCTCTGTATGATTAGAGGACAGTCAAGCAGGTTATCTGCAACTAAGGCATACATAGAACTGAATCTGTCTTCCGGCAAAAGGTGCAACAGTTCCTGCACAAAAGTTCACAAAGGCAAAAATTCCAAATATGAAGTTGTCAAAAACAACTGACCTAGAGAGGTAGAATCACAGCCTAATGATAGTTTTAAAGATAATTGTGTGTGAACCTTAAATAATTAAATGTAATCACCTAAATTTGGCCTGTAATCATAAACCTGGTGTGAGCCCCCATCCCCTGCACCCATGTGATTTTTGATTATGACGTTGAGTCCGCTGCACACATAATCAGCTGAAAGAAGAAACAATAACAAGTTCTGAGCAATTACTAATCTATCTGCAGCAGATAACTTTCTACCAATCTTCATTTTGTATGAATCCAAGTTAGTTATTCCTGAAAGCTAAAAATAATAACTAGTTCATAAGGGGCAAGGGCTATAGCATCTTTCTACCATCTTCAAAAGATATTTTAAGAGCCAATAAAGTGTTGTCAGGTTTACATTGGGAGATATATTTACCCAGAATTGCTGATTATTTTCATGAGAAATGGAGGCAGGAGAATCAACATTGAATTTCTTGTGTGAAACTTCTTTAGAACACACAACCATTTGCAACCACAAAAGTTTAAAAGTATAAAATCTGTCAAACTATCCTATAATAGTTTTGTTTTTTACACCACTCTCCTTTAATATCAAATACTTATTTGATGCTGAATGCATGGTTGTTATATACTGATTAACTATGTGACTCGGTTGCAGAAAAGACTACTGATTTATCTTAAGTAATTCCAGTAATTGCAATCAGCAGTTTTCTGTAGAAGAGAGTCATGGGGGTTGATTTGGCTCAAGTTTTGCAGGCAAGTGTGTGGATACAAGTTTTATTTGTTTCATGAAGTGTTGTGGCTCTGGAGTGTTGCATGCTCTGGGTGAAAAGACTGGCACTGGAATCCTGTTGGCAGCATTTATTCAGGTGGGTCAATAATGATGTAGACCAGGGAAAAAAGACCTGTTTTGGGAGTTGAGCATTTTCTTCACTTGTTCTTTTTCTTGCAGGAAAACCAGATGAGTTACAGCAGCTCCTCTGCCAAAGGTAACTTTTCAGGTAGATATTCTGGAGATGATGGGGTTCCATGAAGCAGATGTTGAACAATGAGGTACCTCAATGTGAGTCCCAAAACATCTAGCTTTGCACAGGAGTTGATTCATTAGTTAAATTTAAACAGGGACAGAAAGTGAAAAAGGCTTGCATGCCCTCACCAATAAAACAGTAAGACACTGGGTGAGGAGGTCCGAATCCAACCGGTAATAAATCAATCAGTCAAGGGTGTGACTGCTGACAGCAGGTTAACCCGATCCAAAGAGGAGATTTATTTCCTCAGGAGAAGGAAGAAGAGAGAGAAGAAAGAACAAAAACAAAATCCCACACAGTCAAGGATCATGATCGTGTTTCGTATAGGAAACACGATCGTACGGGAAAATTAGCGGCGGTGCATCAACTCCTTCCTCCATTGCTTGTGTAATCATTGCCGGTGTAACTCTGATCAGGGCTTTAAAATGGTGTTTACAGCTTTGAGATAGGCTATTTTACATCAAAGGACACGACTTTGTTCCATCTACTCTAACCATTAGCTTCAGCCTCTAAGGCCAAATAATATGGCTTTATGCTAAATGAAAACAACATTAGAATCACCCACTGAAGGTAAGATATTACTTGCTGTCAGGTAATATCAACAGAAATGCAGTTAAAAAGCTATTCATGTAAGCTCAAGTGATGCATTCTTGACATCATTTAAAAAAAACATAACATAATATTAATTTTAAGGCAAAAAAGAATAAAATTGTGGTATAATAATATGCATTCACTTTAGTAAAAAATGGATTTGCATTCTCTGTCATGATCATTTCTTGCACAGTTTTAATTTGGTCTGTGAGTCATGAAAAGATTGTAGGTCATGTTCTATCTAAAGGTCATGGAGTACTTCCATTCTGATCCTTTTCTTTCCAATAAAAATAGGATTTGTCAATAAGTAGGACAGGATTACACCATATTCTAGAGGTCGTGTTCATGGGTCAAAACTGCAAAGTTTTGAAGTCATCCTTCAATCTAGTCTGGGGAACGCAGACAGTGACCAGCGGGAAGACAGACAGAGAGACAGACTGAAAACCAGGCACAAATGAATCTTGCAGTGAACTTCAGAGGATCTAGTCTGCGGGGCACAACCACACTGTGAAGAGTCATTCACCTGTCTCTGCTCATGCATGTCATGAATAACTAAGAAATAATTTGTATGAAAATCCCTCTAAATGACATTGACAAAAGGCTTTTAGTTGGATTATTTGGTAAGTCATATTAATTCAAGAGCTATGCATTAACAGACTCATCACTCTTGATGCTCACACCTCATATACTCTAAATAGCCTTTTTTTGGGTCACCTGCTCAATTCTCAATACTAATAGCAAATCAGCCAGCCACATTGAAGCAACTACATGCACATATGCAATGTCAGACAGTCAAGATGACTTGAAGTTCAAACTGAGCATCAGAACTTCAGAAGTTATATGGATGATGGTATCAAGTGAGCTGATACTCCAAATAAGCTAAAATAGGGCAGATTGGTTTGAGATGTTAGAAAGTCAACAGCTTCTCAAATATCCACTTGTTACAAACAAATAATGCAGATTGCCATCTCTGAAGGACCTTACAGCACATAGTAACAATGACTGTCAGTCAGCTTTATAAACAACAATAAGTATAATTTAAACACTTCTACCTACCTGAGTGTTGTTGTTGACCATGTCCATTCCTTTATGACCACAGTGAAGCCATTTTCAGATGGCTGCTTCCAGCAGGATAACGTGACATGTCTCAACGTTCATTGAATTTCAAGCTGGTTTCCTGAACAGATAAATGAATTCACTGTTCTGCAATGGCCTCCAGAGTCCAACTGGGCACCTTTAGAAAGAGGTGAAACAGGGGATTCACATCATCACTTTAGAATAAAAGGTTTGATGCAGCTGCAGGATTATATCATGTCAACAGTACACAAAATATCTTAAGCATATTTTCAACAATTTCATGAATCTATGCTGATTCAGAGTTATGTTAGTTCAAAGGGCAAAGGGTTACAATACCTTACTAATAGGGTCTTGTAGAACTAGTTCTGCCTCTGCTTGGAAAAGGCAGAACTTAAGCCTTTTGCCTGATTACAGACTTTCATGTCTTGTTTGCAAGACCACCTATTTGTCTTTAGTCATCTTCATTGTCTTTATAAATGCCACGTTTCAGCCTCTGCACTGAAACGTAATTCTTAAACTGCTTTCATTGTTAATTAAGCTGAGAACAATCAGGACAAGACAGCACAGAGGCTAAATGAACTAATAAATACAAAACCCCACATCCTCACAATGTTGTTTCCCCAACAAAAATATATCTCCTGTAATAAAAAGGTATTCATCTTTTTGCTCCAAATAACTCATCGACTTGAAACACAGATGCACGTACATAGAATAAAAATACTTTTTTTTTTCTCACTTACTGAAATTAAACCAGGCTAAGTTTCTCTTGTTTAGGTCAGTTAGAGTAATGAAGACTATTTGAAAACTGTCACCACAATGAGGAAAAGAATATGTCTGAGATTAATGGACTAATGTCTTCAAGATCAGATGTTGCCTCACATAAAGATTAGCACAAGTTAAACAATGACATAAATGTGTTTTGGTCCAAAATGGGCAAATTAACCCCACAGCAAAACCCAAAGACCTCTTGAAAATGCTGGCTAAAGCTAGTAAAACTGTCTCACTATTCACAGTGAAGCATGTCTGATACTGACCTGGGCTAAAAACCACTCAGCGATGAGGGAATCAAATATCAATCAGAACTTTGGCAAACTATTGTGAGAAGCTTAGCCAATTATTAAAATTGA
This sequence comes from Poeciliopsis prolifica, assembly GCF_027474105.1. Classification (NCBI taxonomy): domain Eukaryota; kingdom Metazoa; phylum Chordata; class Actinopteri; order Cyprinodontiformes; family Poeciliidae; genus Poeciliopsis; species Poeciliopsis prolifica. Next base: position 1,164,706 of record NW_026562398.1, read on the forward strand.
AAGCCAATGCTATCAAATACTGGAGAAATGTATGTCATTTGATTTTCAAGACATTGATTAAATAATCACTGACATTTCTGTCATTGTAGCATTTAATGAATAAAAAGAGAAGTTTGGACTTATTTATCTTGAAATTGTGAGAAAATATGTGTCTTTTTATTTAGTGTAGATAAACTTCTGGTTTCAACTGCAAATGCTGATGCATACATTCCTCCACTGTTCTTGAGAGATGTGCCTCAGATGTTATGCAAAAAGTGAGATAGGCACAGACTTGTTCAGAAAATTATTTAAAATCTGAAAGATGCCCTATGCTGGGACAACTTGAAAAACACAGCAGGGGAGTTAGACTCTCAAAATGTGAGTACGAAGGTTTTCATTACTTGCAGTGACAGTCGCAGTCGGTGGTGGGTTTTTTCACTCACCACAGAGCCAGAAAATTTCAGCGCTTGTGTTTTCAGTGTCTGTTGTATGTCACATTTCACTCTTGTTACAAATCACCTCTCACAAGGTCACTTCATCAACAACTTTCCCATTCCTCAGAATGCCTGCACTGCTGTTTTTTTATTTTCTTCCAGTCTTGGTGTCAGAGTAACTGCTTTTTGGATTTTTAGTGAACAAGTTGATGTAACAAAGTAAAATTGAAAACGTTTTTGAGAGTCATCTCATCTCTCCACTGCTCTGATGTTTTCAGATTTCATTTTCTTGTTCTTTCCTTAAGGCTTTCATTCAGCTAGTCCCCAGTTTCAGTCTACTTTATATTATATTGTTTTTAAATGCTTGTTTAGCACTTACCTCGTTGGATATCTGAACCTGGACGTCATATTGTTGTTGTGAAATCTAGCATATTAATCGGTGATTTTGAAAATTGGAATGATTGTTGTATCGTGATTTTTTCAATTGACAGATTTATTAAAATTAGCAGTTATTTATGAATTCAATATTAAATAATTTATAATGGGTAATGAAATGTTAACTTGAAAATGTATACATATGTTCAATCAATATTCATGATTAATACTAAAAAGTAAACATTTCAAAGGTAAATATTCATTTCAAATGTTGCATTTTAAAGTTAAAGAACTTAAGCCGACTTATTTTGTTCATTTAACTTTAATCACTTTGTAGCTTGATTCACAGTGGTTTGTTTAGTATCATTTTCACGGTGTGCTTAGTATTTTAATTTATGTAAACTTAAATAATATAGGTTAGTAATATTTATTTGTTCTTCATCCAGTTTATTAAAAAGTCTGTCGATGTATCCATCTCGTTTCAAGTGGGAAAATGAACTGATGATTCATTTAATCATCCACAGAAGTGATTTAAAATATATTTGAATCAGTTCTGTTGGAACAGAAACACATCTGAAACATGTAGGACACCAGATGCCCCAGGCTAATGATTACAGTCTTTGATAGGGTCTTGTTGAAGTTTAATAGGGTCTTGTTGAAGTTGAAGGTTTCAGGGATGACAGCAGGGGCAAAATCTTTAGTTGTGGTTGAGTCTACTGACTTCACTGGCGTAGCTACAATGTGCTTTTGTTTAAGACTCTTTGATGTCGAATGCTTTAAGGGTATTTGTTCTCTACCAGTGGAACATTGTACAGTTAAAAATTCCCCATTTATTTTGATAAAACAAGTTAAATATAGAAGTATAATATTCTGCTGATGGATTAGGCTGTGCTTAGAAAATGGAAGGCATTATCCACGGCTTTTCTACAGGGTTGTTGTTTCAAGGTGGGATCTCTGTAATTAATTACCTGCTGTTCTTTGGTTTTAAAACATTGCAACCACAAACTAAAATGGTTTTATTGCCATAGAATCATAGATTTTTCTTTCCAGATAGGAAGTCACTCACTTCAGCATTACGTTAGTAGTACCACATTTTCTGGTCTGTAAGTCGGAAAATATGACTTACAGTCCGGAAAAAAAGAAGAAAAATACATATGTAAGTCGCACCGGAGTATAAGTCGCATTCGTGAGGAAAATTTATTTGATAAAATCCAACACCAAGTACGGACATGTCATCTTGAAAGGCAATAAAAATAGAATAGTGGCAACAACAGGCTAAACAATTGTACGGTATGCTATCGTTACGCGACACATGAACAACGAACTGAGAACGTGCCTTGTATGTTAACATAACATATTAAGAGTCATTCAGATAATTATAGCATAAATAACATGCTAACAAGTTCACCAAACCATCTGTGTCACTCCAAATCAGTAAACGCAATGAAATCTTCATTTACTGTGAAAATAAAATGTAATATCATATAATGATGTGTTAATTTCCACACATAAGTCGCATCACCATCCAAACTATGAAAAAAACTGTGACTTATAGTCCGGAAAATACAATACATAGGGATACATATATTTTTTTTTCTTACAAAATACTGAATATAATCACATGGCTATAAAGATCACATCAGCCGCAGCACTGAAAGGATATATTTTTCTACACTATTGTCTTCTAAGATCCAACATTGCACATCTAAAATCCATCATGACAAGCTTCATCAAACCTCTCGCTGCCATATAATATTAACAGAACACTTCACATTTAGTGAGCAGAGGTATTTTTGACTCTGCAGTTTTCAGTGTTCATTAGTGAGACTTTTATTCCACAGTTTGGGTTATTATAGCATATATTCTTGTCCTCTTCTTGGTAGCCTGATGACCCAACATTAAAAGTAAAGTGGATGTCTTTTTCAGTAAAGCTTAGAGCTGGCTCAAACAATGAAACATCCTTTAATTGCGTTGCTATAGGTCCAGGCTCTTCGGGGAGTTTATTTTTTTCTATCATTTCATATTTATGTCATGATTGAATAGTGCTTTAAAAATACGTTAGAAGAATATGCACTACATAGTCTCTGTACTTTGAGATAATGACAAATGCGAAAAATTGCCTGGGTTTTCTGACTTTTCTGTCTTGCTGAGTCTTTACCTCAAGCAGCCTGGCTTAGAGGCTGCTAAGAAATATTTCTCCTCTCCTCAGTTAATCATGACATATTAAATGTTAAAAAGCTTTTGGTTCTTGTGTAAAAAATAGAAGTCTTAAGGTAGCAATTTGGTGAACTTACCCTTAAAAAATTAAATGTACTGATTAGACATGAGCAGCATATTTTATCCTATTTCTTGTCACTAATATAAACTGAATTATTTGTAATTAAATCAGATAACTTAGTAAAGGAGCAAATAAAATAGGTTACCTGAAGAACAGAAGAGTTTCTGATTCCTCCCTCAGCCTTATTGAAACCTAAATTATATGTAATTGTTGTAGCAGGGGAAAAATAAACCAGCTGTGCAACTTGTAGAAAGAATAAACACATTTCTCTAAATAAAGTCGCAGTTTTTTAAGATGACCTTTGGGCATCTCTCTATAATGTGGAAATGTTATAACCCACTGAAGTGATGACCAGATCTCTTTTGACAAACACGCATATGTGTTGCACAGAGTATATCTTTCTATTGTAACAGGGACATTGCACTGACTTCCATACATTTATCATTCATTTCTAAAGCCGAAGTGCTATTACAAAAAAGCATGAAGTTTAGACAGATTCACAAGTCTAAGCCTGACAATAAAAGACTTAGTAATTTAGGTGTTAAAATCCTCTTTTGACTGGATGTTCCACAGTTCTTATCTCCGAATCTCAGAAAACAAAACAAAAAAATAAAAATACACTTGGCGTCCCTGAAGTTCATCCACAACTGTTTGTTTCCATGAAACCCTTTTGGCCAAACTTGTTTAATAGGTGAAAAACAATTATTCAGTCAATTGTATTCAAAAATGGAAAAAATATATCATCCAAATATTTTCAAATAATTATTGTGGATGGTGATGCTGAGGGCAAAAAGGATCCTGTCAATTCTGCAATAAATCTGAAGACTCTTGCTCTATGAAAGTCTCATGAGTGCCATGATGTGCTACCAGCTCAATTTCCAGGTAACATGGGCAATATGATTGTTTTCCTTTATGAACAATGGAAGAGATTATTTTAAATCCATCCCTGTCTTTTTGCTCTTTGCTTTTGCTCTGTATCCACAAAGTCTCCTTTTCAACTCCCCTGGGATTTGGGGTTCATAGTTCAGCCGTTATTTGAGGTTTTGAGATGGAGCTGCTCACAATTGCAAAAAAACTGGAAGCAACTCCCCAAAAGTAAAAAAAAAAAAATAACAGCAAAAATCCTCACAGCTGTACAGCATCTAAAACCAAAGAGAAAAACTGAACATGAAATGCCTCAAACAAAAAAAATGATGAACCAATGTCGACAAAAAGAACAAATCAGAAACAGACATACCACCACGAATGATGTAAGTCAAAAATCAAGGTAAAGTTAAATAGAGGAATTATTCAGACATGTCAAGTAGTCAGAAAAATAAAGCATAATTTCACAAAAGTACACTGAACACCCATGGTTTTTGTTTGGGGCATAATTTACTTAACATTCCAAACAGAGTATCATTGTTATTCTGTTCATTCTTTGTTAAATCTTCTTTTCATTTCCTTTTTGTGTTTTTTTTTTGGCTAAATTTGTTTTGCATTGGATTTTACAAACATATATTTTGAGTTTTTATGTTAGCTTCAACTCGGGACTTCAAATTAAATATTTATTCTACTAGTAGACACTTACTGTAATATCACCATAGAGTAGAAATAATTAGTATTGAGTTATTTAAAAAAATACTCAGATGTTCCTACAATAAATTATAATACATGTAATTCATCTTGCATGCTTTAATTACTTAACCTTCTGCAAGCAGCAAGCAAAGGCCTCAGCTACTGAAACATCTTACATGGGTTTTTGGTTGCTGTGGTTCTTTTTGGCTTTGATCCAGGTAGGTCCAGCTTTTAAAATTTTATTTATTTATTTTTTTAGCATTAACTGATCTAATGACACCAAATACATAAGTCAAACTCAAAAGGGGGAGATCACATCTATAAGAGTAATAGACCATAAAGCTTTTAGACATTGCTGAGTCAGGTGAGTTCAAGGTTGTTTTTTGATGAAGAGATGTTTTCTCTTGCTTTGACGTATGAGAGTATTGAAGTAACAGTCAGTGTATTCATTGAGTTCCTTCAGGTTAAAATATTTGACTCTGCGAGTCTGCATGAAGTAGGTGGATATATTGTCAATATAAAGAACCGATTTTATATAGTGATTATCATCTATCATTATAGGTTAAAGCTTTTAGAACTACTGACATCAAAGGTTTCTAAACACCATTTATGTTTGTGTTCAAATATTTGGCACTGCAGGTCAAATCTCACACAAAACAGTTTCTTAACTTTTTGAGCAGAGGGTCTTCTATTTTGCTGCTCTAGATGTAATGAATGGATGTCCTCAAGTCCATTTTACAACAAAAAGTTTGATTATTGTTGCCCCTGCTACTATCATATTAAAAACAAAACTAATAAAAGTAAAATAGGCTGTGTCTTTATATTTTCCATTTACAAAGATACACATTTGGCATTATAAATCTCATCCAAAGAAGTTACAAATAGTGCCCATCTGCATCAGCACTCTTTGCTGGGGGTCAGATTTGAACCAGTTATGCAATTGTGTTGGAAGCCACAAAAAAATTCATCCAAAGGTAGTAAATGGCCCCTTGGCAGCATCTCTCTCCTGACCGAGCTGGTAAGGAAACAAGCGTTTTCTTTTTTACGTCAGTTTCCGAAGCAAACAACAAAAAGCCATTTTCAGGAGTAGATTGTTTATTTATTTTCTTAGTCGAGATTGTGGGAAAGGCTCACTGCTGGACAAGAAATTACTTCCAGCAGGGCTGTTTGCTTCCAGGCATCATGAGCCTCATAAGTAATAACATCCTAATTCCTTCTCCGCCACTAACACTTGAGGAAAGCGTGGCTGCTGCAAGAGTGTTTCTCAATAGAAGAAAAAACAAATTCAAAGAAAGGAACTGAAACTTTTTAGATTTTTGTATTCTTATAAGGTGTGACTACCCATAACTTTTACACGTCTTTGTGTCCGACTAAATGTATCAATTTCAATGCCCAATTGGTGGAAATCAGGAACTACCTTAAGCTTGGTCACAACTCTCAGTTCAGGAAAGAAAATAGTTTTGAGGTTTGAGAAGAGACAAACTTTCACTTTTTTATGTCAATGTCCCATCTGTGCAGGACTGCACAGCTTCAGAGCCGCCCATTGTCCACTATAAAATTTAAGCCACAAAATGATTGGAAGCAAATGTCCCTTATGAGACGACAGCTGGTCATTGTTTCTTTTTCTACCTTTATTTAAATGCATGTTTAAACAAATGACTTTAATTAAACAAATGAGTGATTGTAAATTCTGGCATAATGAACACTGAAGATTCTGTCATTGTTGCCTCAAAGTCTTTGCGGTGAGTTTTCTTTTCTGCCAACTGTTTTCATAGGTTTACAGATAAAACAATTTTGCCTTTATCATTAAGTTGAAAACAAAATCAGAATAGACCATTTCAGCAAAGTGTTACAACCAAATAACTATTTTGTATTATATCACTCTAAAAAGTCACAAGACTGCTGCAGAGAGACAGAGAATGTCTGACAGCTTGAACAAAGGTGGTATTTTTCAACTCTGAAAGCCATTAGACTTGTTTAAGGTCATCTAGTGAATGTAAAAGCCAGCACTTTAGCATGACATTAAATATGCTGTGCCTATTCAGCTGTGGAAATGCATTTAACACACTATTAATGCAGCATAGGCCAGATTATAGAATCCTCACGTCTGCCTGTACATCCTTTCATTCATATTTTAGAAAAAATAATGCAATAATAAACCCCTGATCAAATTAACAGTGTTGTGGTTAGACTCTATTTCACGTAACAGCATTTATTTGGATAAAACAATTTAGAAATCTAATAAGATGATTCTGGTTAAAACATTAGTTCCAACTCTGAAAAAAAAGCATTATTGAATTACTTAATCTCAAATAATTAGTTTTGGTTAAAAATGTCATTATGGAAACTTCTTAAAACCTTCAGGACATAACCTGAATCCTATTTAATTTGATCCATGACAATCAGTTAAAGTACATCTGCAAAAGAGAAAGATGCAGAAATACACAGCTGCATCTATCAATCCACAAAGCCTGTGCAGAGACATGTTTTTCTGCCCCATCATAAAACCACTTAAGAAAACACTTAAGAAAATGCTGCTTCAGAAAACTATGGTTGGAATCCACATAAGAAACCAAGATTTCGAGCAATTCTAGCAAATGCACTACAGTCAAGGATTTCCAGTCAAATGACTGTGGTCCAGTCAATAATCTGTTCTGAGATGTCTGCAGTATTAGAAGAAGCTGTCACTCGGATTTGTCTGAAGGCAGATCAAAAAGTAGTTTGGAACAGGAAGAAGGCTACATATACAAACTGATTCATATGTGCAGATTTTTTCTTTGTCTCTTTTTCTTTGTCTTTGGTTTGGCTTTTTTTTAAAAATACTTGTTTTTGTTTTTTTTTAATCCATGTAACACTCCCTTTCAGTTTCCTCCCATATAACTCTAATACACAAATTGACATTAGAGTTTGATTTGCTTTGATTTGATTTGACATCACTATTATCAATTTGATATTGTCAAAAATGCCAAATAGGAACACAAGAAGATGAGATCTAACCCTGGATTTTGTGTCACCTTGCTCCTGAACAAAATTATCTGAAGAAAAGCGTCTCACCTCCACACTTTAAATATAGACAGCTCTAAATGATCACTGATCTGAAGGAATTAATTCCAAGAACTTAACATAAGAGAGCACATTCTGCATCTTTAAACATGTGAATTAAAATACAACGTAAATAATCATATAAATAAAGTTATTCAGCATGTTAAACCTGGTCCACAGCTTGTGGTAAAAGCCTTAATCGTCACTACACTTTTACTGTTCTCCTGAAAACATAAATAGTCCTTTTGTCACTTTGAATTATGAGATGGACAATTTATTCAAAATAAAACTAAAACTTCAGATTCTTTTTATGAAACAGCTCTAAAATGGAGGGCGGCATTTGCAGAATAACAATGAATGAACACAAGTCCTAAAATCAACACAAACAAGTTAACTCAGTGAGTGGATCCAGAAAGAGAATACTACTGCAGGCTGGGCCGGGGGTCCTGTCATCTGGTTAAATGGCAAAAAGTGAACAATTCTGATCAGGGCTTTGTTCTAATCTCACAGAGCACACAACAAATTAACCATTTGGCCAGCCGCTCCCCACGAGGATGTCATCAAAAGGGAAAAAAAACACAAAGCAAACAATGGTGGTGTTGTTCCTCTTCTCACTGTGAACTGCTGAACTGACCACTGCTACAGAAAACAAAACACACTGATCACATAAAGGTTGTCTAGCAAGACAGTATTGTGTAAGACTGACCATAATGAGCCAATTGTTTCTCTAAACCAGTCAGTAAGTAAAGCTTTTATATGTTCTACTGGGAAAATTAATTTGGTCGTATCGTTGAACCTATACTTGACATGATGAGTAGCAGCTGGCTCTGCAGACCAGAAATCACTGACATGAACCAGTTTCAGTCTCGATCACTAGAAAATGATTTCTCTGCTGTCTTTCATGAGATGATTTAGGCTAAACAACAAATCTTTCCATGTTTGCATGTCGTTTTTATAATGTAATTTGTTTCATGGAGAACTTTTCAAAGTACAATAAAGATTGGATCTGCTTTTTCTATTTCTTTTATTAATCTTTGGGAACATAGTTAACATCTAAATATTTTCCTTTTCCGTCATTCAGTGAACATGTAAAAACAAAAAGTAAATGAGCATTTTTCTCACGCCTCAGACTTAACTGTTTTTATCATCTTCGTTTTCCAAATTATTCTATTTGTTCTGTCAAGCTCTTTGAGTTGCTTTTAATTCAGGTCACACATAACAGCTCTCTTGTGTTTTATAGCAGTAAAGCGTACAAAAAAAATTATCATTAATTATTTCATTTTTCCTCCATAAAACAAGTATTTTGCACATTTTCTATGTCACTGTTAAAATAAGGTTTGATTTCACTCTCTAATTTTTCTCTTGAAACTCATTTCAGAACATGCAAGCCACACTTTGTTTTCTTGTTATTATTTGTACTTAAATTCAAATCCTTATATTAACATTTTTGACCTGCATGTATCTGGGAAAGTTCAAGATTCTAACAACAAAAAACCAAGGAGCACCAGAGTTGCTGCAGCATCGCTTTCCCCCCCCCAATTCATTTAGCACATACATTTTTGACTTGCACAAAACAATTAGCTCTGGTAAGAATTAAATAAGCAATCTTATTCACATTCATATTACAGAGAAGAGTAATCAGAACATATGTGTTAGTTAAATGGTTTAATGAAGATCACTGCTGAAGGTGAATGAAGGTGTTGATGTAGAGCTGGAAATTGACCTCTTTCACCATTTCTAATGTAGTCATTTTCAGATGTAAGTGATGCTGTAATGTAAATAATAAGAACCATTTTACATATAAATATAAAAAACAGAAATGGCGCAGCATGAAACAACAAGCCGTTCAACATCATGTTATACTTTCACAGCAATGAGACATATTGTATTATTCAAAAAGAAAAAAAGGGAAGGATTTCACAATTTGCGTTTTTACATAAATATAGTGTGCAGATGATTTTATCATTGAATTGTTGACATGGGAAAGCTTTGGCAGGACTAAGTTTAAGGTTATGAAGAGTCCAGCATGTCTTAAAAGTGAAGACAAGCTGGACTTTGTTTTTAAGTCCTGTGAAAAGATCAAGGGAACCATAGATATAGAGGGCAAAATCCACCTGGGGTGTGGATCTGCAGCCCAGTGCAAGCTGGGATTGAATTCCCTGCTCAACTGCTTTCTGATCTTTTGGCAGAGCTCTTTCTCCACACTGTCAGACGAGATTTCTACATCACTTAAGATGTTTTTGGTGTCCTAATTAAGATGTTTATAGAGATTCAGTAGAGCCATTATGTAGGAAATCCTAAGATACTTAGTCTCTCTGAACAATAAATTCAAGCCAAAGCTTAATCAACTTCAACCAGAACTATTGAAAACTGAAACACACCAGTTAATACGAACAACACAGACCAATTGAGGGTCATTTTTAAACAGCGAAGATGTCATCCTTTGCCTTGTGTCAACAAAAACCTTTCAGATTTGTAACAAAATAAAACTATGCAAAAAAAGAAAAAAAAATGTTATGCCAAGAAATAATTGTTTTGTGACAAAATCACTGTTTGCACAACTGTTAGTATGTTAGTATCACTGCTATTAATATTTTACACTGGACACATGGGGTTTCCCCTTTTCTTATTAGTGGCTCCTGCTAGATGATCTGACTGTAATGTTGTGTGAAGGGATTTTTTTTTTTATGTCTGGCTCCATGAAAGGATTTTAATATGGTCCTTTACATTGAATTCTAGGCAATAAAATAAAATGATACATATGGTATTAATGGCTAGAATGTTTGCAAAATGCAGGTGAGTGAAATTAACCAGCCAATTAACTATGTTAATTTTTCTTCATTTGTTCAGACACACAGGAACAAAGCATGGTGGGATTAAAGAAAGACATTGCAAGGGAAAAGGATTAGTTGACCTCTGTGTCAGTATTATGAGCTCATAAGTTGAAATTAAAAAGCCTGAAATTGACTCTTTTCCACAAGAAAGGTCTTTTTTTCCTTTGGGTTCAAAGTCTTTTGTCTTTGTTCACTGAATGATGTAAATTTGAGGGTCAGTAATGACATGACAAGAACACTGGACACTTTATTACCTATAAATAAAGTGTCCAGTATATATTCTTTGCTAGTCCTGGGTGGGATATGATTGTGCATGAATAAGTGCATTAATATCAGGTACAAGTTTAAAAAAAATATACACTGGAAGATATCTGCAAAGACATACTGACTGCTGGCATTCATTACACGTTCTCCAAGCAGTGCTAATGCACAGTCTGGATGCACCTCAGATTAATTTATCACACCAATACAAGTAGAAGGACAAAATGATGAAAAGTTGTAGTAGTTAATTTTCTTGACACAGAGAAAATTAAAAAGAGAAACAGAAAAGGTTTATAAATATGTAATTGTTCGGCATTGTTGATTTAAATCTTTCATTAAACTTTTTTTTTTTTTTTACTTTTATTGATTTTGTTCTGTTTTAAACATGAGTGCAACATAATAATGCTTGACTGAATCCTATTACCTTGGTGCACGTTAGAGTGGGTTGCCCACTTTACAACCAACATAATTAGTAAGATATGCAAAGAGGTTTGAGTGCTTACCTCATGCTTGTGATTGTTCTCAGCATTTTTCGTATTTCCACTGTAACAAGCTCCAGCAATAGTCCCATGGAAACTGGTACAAACTGAGTCAAAGCACATTTGTAAGGAGTTTCTGCCATAGAGTTGGCTGTTTCACGATGTGTGTTAACCAGCAATTCAATAGGTGTACCAAATAAAGCGGCTGATGAGTGGATCTGGGTAGGATAGAGACAGTGGCTCAGTTGGTGGAGCAACTGGCTGCGAATCTGGAGGTTTCTGGTTAGAGGATAAGCAGAGATGTGCCAGGAACCTCATGCAGTGTGAAATGCCTGCCATGTCCATATGCATGCAGATTAAATGTATTACTAGTGCAATTAGCTGCTTTCTTGTGTGATTTTTTTTGTTCTTTTTTTTTTTTGTTTAGTTTTGTTTATCATTCAGGTTAAGGCTTTCGAGAATTATCTGAAGGACACTCTCCCTGTTCTATTTATTTATTTTTCCTTCCTTTCTTCTTTTTGCTTGCTGTGCTTTTAAGCCCCTTTGTACTTTGTCAGTGCACCATTCATCATTTGCATCTAATCAGGAGATGCTAGTCCTGCTCATGAAGCTTTAGCTTCTACCTTTGACAGCATTCAGACTGTTATCCTCGAAAGTCATTTACAAAATCATTGCAATGCTCACTTGTAATACCTTTCAGAGTCCAAACAAATCGCATATTTGCACATAAAGCTTTCATAATGTTAAAGTTTTTGACAATCAGTCTGAAAAAAATAATTAATTTACTTTCTCATCAGTCTACATAGAGTGCTTTGTAATAGCAAAGACAACTGTTTTCTTTTTCTCTCGAGTGTGTTGTTAAAGATAGTCAAATACATTTTTGAAAAATTCTGAGCTAAAAAGATTTATAGTGATGCATTGTAAGCCATTTCGAATATGTGTCTGATTAAGAAACATTGTGTCCCCAATGAAACTGCAAGAAGTGCAAAAATAAACAAGTTGAAAACATAGCATTCAAAGTGAGGCAGCCTCAACTTTTAATAAAGTCGACAATTTTATTGGCTGTATTTTAATTGTGCTATTTGAAAAAATATTAACTGATCCAAGGGACAATTTCTATGTCAACACATATGCTCATAAATTGATGTAGTGTAATCTCTTCAGTACCAGAGGCACTGGGTTGAATAAGACTGAGATTTGTTTCTTGAACCATCAAGTAAATTACTGTGTTGCAACAAACCAAAAATATCTTATTGAGACCAAAAAACAATGTCCAAGATAGGCCCAAATGAAAAATGATCATTTTTATTTGCAGGACCAAAGAAATTGGCAATGGATGAAATGCAGGCAGTATCATAAAAATGCATTTTAGACTAGGACTGGAAATTCTCTTTTCCAGATTGACAACAAATAATATTTTAAAGGCAATAATCAAATGATCAAAGGAAAAGCTTAAAAATATCAGACTTCAATCTAATCAAGGAATTAGATTGAAGTAACATTTTTTAGGCTTCAAATAAAAGATGCTGTAAAAATGCTGTGTGAAGTCATAATCTTGGGAATTGAATACCAGAGCAGTATTAAATAATTTGTATTTTATTTCCCAGATATTTTCCAAAAAACGTGTTGAACCTTTAAAGTGGCACTAAACTATGTTGCTCAGACAAAAACAATAACAAAATCTACATTATTACGTTTAATTCCAAGTTGTGGAAAAAATATTAAGCGGCTTGAAACCTTCGGGCATTGTTTAGAGAACAGGGCAAATAATTAAACCAGAAAAAAATAAAGCTGGGACAGCTATGTCGGGTAATAAAATGAGGATGTTGCAGGGCAATAAGCTAAAGAAGATGTACATATTACCCTGACTTTACACGCAGCCTTTAATAAAGCAACTCACATGAAACTTAAGTTTCAGACCAACCTCGTTTTCCTTTGCTTTGTTGAAACTGCAAAGAATACAAAAGTTGCAAATAATCTTTCCAATTTTACCTGTATTCTGTTTCTTTGTGACACTTTCTTTAGACAATTTTTGTTTCCAGTTGTTTTAACTTGAATTTCAATGTTCAACACCGGAAATAAAATAAGCCCCAGGTGATTTAAGTTTTTCAGACTACTCAAGCAAACAGCTACTCCAAGAAACAAAGTAGCACTGACTGGATGTTCCAGCAACAGGAAACTTCTCAAATAATCACGAGTGGGGTCAGAGGTGAGAAGACTGCACAAACAGCTTCCTTGACCCAAATATATTGTGTTTATTTGGCATAGCCATCCTGTCGGTCTGTTACTTCATGCATGTAAAACTAGGACAACACAGACTGATTTGGTTCCCCTGAGAGTGTAACATTTGTGTGAAATAGAGTTTCAGGACTTGTTTCTATAAACCTATGGCTAAATGGGTCTAGCTGACTTTTGCTGTATTTCTTAACTATTATCTTTACTTATTTTTGCCTTTGTTAATAAAAATAATTAGTGTATATTTCATTTATAATGCACAACAAAGCAAAAATGTGTCAAATTAAGCTGAAGTTATAAATCATTCTCATCTTCCTTTATTGACAAGGACTAAAGTTATATTTGTTTGTAACACTTTCTTTAGACTTTTCTTGTTTTCAGATTGTTTTTAGAATATTTTAATATGAACTTAATGTTCAAGAGAGGAAATAAAGTAATCTCCATGTGAACGATTTATTGAGACAAACACTCTGGCCTATTGTAAATAAATGAATTACCCACAGGAAACAAAATAGACTCAGGTTGTTGACTTGGTTCAAAAGTTCAACATTACACTTCCCACGAAAATACACTGTCTCATCCACCTTGTCATCAAACTCTTGGGACATATTTTCAAGTCAGCACACCAATCAGTGAAAGCAGCATCGACAGCAGAGATTTCCTCACCTTGGCATTATTTTTTACTCTTTGGAGCAGGACGTGCTGCAGAGTTGTAAACACATAGCGGTGGTCAAGGCGGGAACACAGCATGAGTTGTTGTTGTACGACAACATAAATCTGATCCCAGTCTGAAGGTTTTATCAACAACAGTGAGCCGAATACCTGATGCACTCGTCTCGCTTTCCACCCTCCACCTGGCTTTTGTTACTCATTTTAAATTTCATCTTGAAGTGCTGGGCATCCATTCACCTTCACCCCTTAAACAACGTCTTGCTGTGCCATCCGCAGACCTCACACAGCGACGTAATTACACATGTTGAGAAAGGAAAGGCGGCAGTGAATCAAGCTCTGCATCAGACAGACATAAGAAGCTCAGTTTCAGAGGGAATGCAACACAGACCTGATGTAATCTTTCAAACCTCAAAGTCATGAGATGAGAAGCTGAGACACCAAGGGATCAAACATGTTCTGCAAACTTCAAAGCCAAAGTCAGGAGGATAAATAAGTGTTATTTTGAAATGAGTAAGTACAAAGTTAATACAAATGCACAAAGACAGGTAAAATACACAAGGCACTTTAATATTTTATTTTTTAAATTTTGAATATTAAGTTGAGCACCGTAATCGAGCGAGGGATAAAAACATCAATTTGAGGAGTTTTAAAATATAAATATTTATCCAACATTGGGGGTAAAGAGTAGGTTTTCTATTTCAGTTTTTAGGTTTTGCTATAATTTCTAGAGAAACAAACTTGTGGAAACCTGGTAGAAAGAAAAAAAATGGTTCTACAAAGTACTGGGTCAGCAGGGCAAAGTACATATGCAGGCCACACTTTTCGGACATTCACTTGATGAATTTACCCTCATAACTTATCTTCCCTGTAAAACTTCCTGTGATTTCTATGTCTGTTTGAATACCACATTGGAGCTGTTTATATCGTCTAAGCTGGGACAGACACCCTCATACAAAAGGCATGAAGCAGAGAATGGGAAGAATGATTGGCATTTGGTTTCTCATCATTCAAGAATCATTCCCCCTGAGGGAATGACCACACTAGCTGATAATCACGTTGGCTTATTGACCCATACACATACAGTACTTAAATCAACAAATGTCTGTCTGTCGTTAGCCTGGTGTGAATGAAAGATGTTTTCCACTTCTGAGATTTGGATTCAGTCTTAGACTGCATGGATTACAAGCATTTTTTAAACATTCATATGTTTAAAAAATGCTTAAAATGGTTCAAATAGATACATAAAAGAAAGATACAGTCCCTTTACCATTTAGGAAACCAAAGCCATAAATACACACAACGGCTGCAACATAGTTGTGGAGAAGGCAGCTGCTCGGTCTGGATCGCAGCATACTGTTGCAGTCAAACATGGGGTAAACTGCCAGCTTTATTTTTAAGCTGGCAGTTTGTGTCTCTTCAGAGAGAGCAGACCAAATGACGAGAGTGACATGAACTTCTTTAAAGAAATTGTTTATCTTTTGGAACTGTTTCTCAATGACTGCCCTCATTTTTCCTTTAATAACGCCACTCACCAGTATTTGTTTGACAGTCATGATAATTCAAGGAGTTCCAGGGTATGTTTTCGTTTTGATAAATCTTTTATAACCTGATGATCTACAACATAATTCATCTCATATTAGTGCCACATGTCAGAGGATATTTTATCCAGTTTGTGTAATAACATTCACTTCTGTCACACTGCAGCATTGACTTGAACTCATGAACACTGAGCCTCTTCTGTCCTCAGACCTCAACAGTGTCTCAACAGAGATTTGAATGGGGATTTTACACAAAACAGTGTTTTAATAAAAGAAAAAAAAAATGGAGTCACTGACATATATGGATTAAGAGAAAGTTAAGATTAAACCTTAACCTGGTTCATGGAAACTAGTAAGTAATTAAAATGATTCATATTCAACCCCATGTTCCCTTGATCTTAAATCAAGGGAACATGATTGAACCTGAACCATTTCCATTCGACAAAACTGTGAATATTTAAGTCAATGTGCAAATTAATGCCTACGCCCTTTAATACATTTCAAAACAGAGACGAGATCCATGTTAAAAGTGTTTCATTCAATATGCATTAAGCCAGAAAGTGAAAGTTGGCTGAGTATAATTAATGTAGCGGTCTTCTTTGCACTTGCAGGAAACTATTTCATACAAGCTGTGGCAACAAAGTTATGCTTGGCCCTCTGCCAGCTAGATAGATTTAACTTCAGCTCTTCATTGGGTCTCTTTTAGAAAGAATATAACCAGAACAATGTTTCTGATAAAGTTCAACAATAGGTTGTATTTTTAAAAGAACTCAACATTATTTTAAACACATGGGGTAAAAGTCAAGCCCTGGCTTAACCTGCATGTTAAACTCCTTGAATAAATCATGAACAATAATGAATTACGACATAATGACAGTGAGATTTGACGTATGTTGGATATGCTCTTATTTCTAAACAAATCGAGATTTTGTTCAAATTCTCTACATCCTTTGACTCTGCTAATGCTGCACAGCTGCATCTGGGAAATAAAGTATGCTGAGCTAAACAGTTCTTCTGCACCAGACTGAGCCTGTTAGCTGTTTACCTTCCTACACATTTGTCATTCATAAATAGTTTCCCAATAAATATTAAGTAGAGATGCAATGATACAGCCAGTTCTCAATGTGAGATAAAAGCAACAAGTGATTCAAGCAAAAACATCTTTATAGATCACAAACAGCTTTTTTCTTCAAAAAAGTATATTTTAAATCAATTTTCCTTTTCCTTTCCTTTGACATTTTATGCTTTGGTTTTGGACTTTTGACTTTTCATTTGAGTGCAATTCCTGTTTCATTTTAATATTTTACTTTCTCTGCATCCTGCTGCTTTCTGTTTTCCTTGATCTGTTTTCTCACTTTTAGTAAATATTTCTTTCTCATCTTTGGCTTTTCTCATGTTTTGTTTAGTTCAACGATCCTACTTAATAAATATAAAATGTTTTATTTTAGTAACTCAATTCACTGAGTCCAGCTCATTATATAGATTAATTACACACAGACATATTTTTTAAGTCAGTAAATAATCATGATTATTTTCTGCTTACAACAAATGAAAACACAACATTTAAAATTACATTACATCAGACCAATAAAAATATATGTATGCCAAAATGGGGCCTGAAAATCACATTTAATACCTGCTTAATGCTTGTTATTTTTAAAAGATTATTTTAATCTCACAGACAAATAGAAATATCCTTTCTTGTCCGACAACAGGGAAATTTCTGAATGTTACACATTGTAATTTATTGAATGACCTAGCCTTGGAAGAAGTGGGGCAGCCTTTCTTCATGCAGATTTGAGCGTGGCAATACACACTGACATTTGGCTGTTTGGAGCCTTTGGCCTGCCTCCCTCCTGTGGAAAGCCCATTGGACCAGCTGTGGGACACGGCACCAATCACAGCAGAGGATTAGACCCTGCACCTTCAAAAGGCTCTGAGGGAAACATATTCATGGGGCAGCCTTGGACCGAATTTGGAGCTTGTCCCTTGTTGCTTATTAAAGTCTGTGTTTGTGGTCTCAAGCAGCCTCTGTTTTAGTACAATAAGCTGTCCAAAGTACTGTCAAAACTTTGGTTGTGCTACAGCTAAAGTCTAAATAACCTGAATAAGATGGCTCCTAACATCTGTTTTGGCTTCTTCTCAATCCAAACAGGTTATATTTTGTTTAGTGAAGCTAAATAAAACTTTAGAGTCCTTAATTTAAAAAAAAAACCAACAACAATTTTAAGAAGTATCTACTTAAAGAAAATCCAATTTTTAAAAGAACCACCTATCTATGTGTATTTGTATGGTTTAAGAACAACATGACACTTTTACAAAAGCAGGATGCATACATGTTCTTCTATGGTAAACATATTTAGGGAAAATTATGTACAAAAAAAATGTCAAGAAAAAATGGTGAGAAATTCTTTCCTTTTAGAAAAGAATTTGTTCCTTCCTTTGGGGAGGAAGAGTTTCTGGTAGCAGTCAGTCTTGCAACCAATCTCAAGAGTCCTCTGACTAAAGACACTATTGCACATCTCAAAGTCCTTTATGATGTACAGCACTTTACATCATGCTTTGTTGGTGAAATGTGCTCTACAAATAACATTTCATTAATTTTGATTGATTATGACATGCTAGCTGCTCAAAGTCCAGGCAACAGACCGACAGTCCTTCCACCTGCACAGCATCAAAATCCAGGGGGAATAGACAGTTTAAACATGCAGTGACTCAACCAAAACATTACGAACAAAAGTCTAGAGAAAACATATCAGAAGTAACGAAACAGAGCTACTCCAGCACGCTGCCACAAGATGACAAGAACATTACATTTACTGTACTTAGAGCAGCTACATACACAAAAGTTGGATTTCCTCGTCTCAAATGATCTTCTATGACTTTTTTTTAAAGAAATTAACTCTCCAACTTCTAATATTTTTAAATCTCTGCCAAAACTCTTCTTGCCGTTTCACACTTTACACAAGATATTACAAACTTATTTCTTTTGTGTACACCATCAACAATCATTAGTGCATGTTTTTCTGTGATAAAATTGCCACTCTTCATTAATGGTTGCCTTCAAGTTGGTGCATCACTTGAGTGTTGTTGCCACTGTTTCATCATTTCTTTCCTTACCCTGCCTTTACCCTCAGACTTTCATCATTTGATCTGAATATTTAAAGGATTTTTGCTTCCAGTTCATTTTGATATTTTATCTGTCTTTTCATAACAAGGAATACTCAGAATTTATAACTGAGAAATACTGTATGTTCTTCCTACTGGTACATGACATGGATAATTTTTCTTAGACTCTAATGCGTAAATGTGTGTGTGTGTGGGTGTGGGTGGGGGTGAGGGTGGGGGGGTTAAGTAACCTGTTAATTATGTAGTAGAGAGAGAAAGAAAGTATTTTTTTTATCCTTTTGTGAGGTGAAGTGAATGTTTTAGTTGTTTTAGTTTTTTATGCTCAAATTAAGTTTTTTAGGCTCTTGTGGCCGTTATTTGGAAATTGGGAGGAGAGAGAAGGAGATGACATGCAGCAGATTCCCCAGGACTTGAAATCAAACCCAGGTTGAAAAACAAAACCTTTAAGTAACGTCCTAAACAAAACCTAATTTTCAGACTTAATATAAAGCTGGTTAAAATAAATACCTGAATTGGGCATTTCTGAGCCCCTTTTTCTTCTCTTTTCTACAAGCAGACAACCCATGACTGCTTGTATAAAAGAGAGCAGCTCAACAACACAAAAGCTTTATATTTATTGCTTAGTATTAATCTAAGAATTGATTTTTTCCAGTAATGGAAATGATTTCTGATTAAGTTCTCTGTTTACATGCTTTCATGGATTGTTCTTCCTTTTTCCCTTTTTTACACAGTTTTCATGTTAAATTGTACTTTTTTGCTAAGTTAGTTATACTATATTTAATCCGTTATTCTAAATAAAGACTAACAGAAAGATCACACAAAAACTTTTACTTTTGATCAAACCTGTTTTTTTTTCTAATAACAAACAAAAAAACCAGTCATAACAAAGTTTGGCTTCTTCAGGATCCAGAGTATAAAACTATGATTACAATTATCATCTATGTTATGCACAGATTTAACTCTAATCTTAATCAACACCCTGCAACATGAAGAAATCCAAACCTGTTAAATCAGCTTTTCTTTGTTTGGTGTAAAAACAAAAACAGGATTTAATAAAGACCAAAAGGTAAATGAACTGAACTAGAGCTTTGCTAGTCATGTTGTCCACTCAAAGTGCTTCACACCACAGTCACATTCACCCACCCACACATTTACTACCACCAGCAGGTGTGAATGTGGCTGAGGAAGCTGGAATCGAACTTACAACCTTCTGGTCACAAGACGACCACTCTACCACCGAGCCACAGTCGCACTAAAGAAGCCACTGCATGATCCTTTTGCTAGTCTTCTTTAAGATACAGCTTTAAACACAGCATAAAAGCTGCAATTCAGTGCAGTTTAATATGGAAAGTGAGTAGAAAAGGTAAACAAAAGGACAAACCATAAAAGCACGAGAACAGTAAAAATAAGCAGAAATCATTTCCATTAAAAGACGAAGGTTTAATTCTTAGATCAAAACTTTGCTATAAATATGGAGCCGAGTGTTGCGGCACTAAACCAGCAGAGGGAAAATGTCTAATGGACGGCAAATTGAATTAATTTGACAGGTTTAGCAATAAAACACAATAAAATGTGTTGGGAGTTTCTTTTTGGGGGCGATTTGCAGTGACCCACTGACCTGACCTGCATGTTTTGGAAGATGTGGGGGGAACCGGAGCGCCCGGGGAAAACCCACGCAAACACTGGGAGAAGATGGTCTCTATGAAGACGCAGCGCTAACCGAGGATTTTCTTCCTTGTCTTTGGAGTCATCTTCCTCTTCTCTCAGCAGGTCGGGCAGCAGCAGCAGATCCTGTCTTGCTCTCTCCAAGTCATCTTTCAGACAACTCACCTGCTGTTGGTACTGCTCTGTTTGTTGTTTCAAAGCAGTGATGTCTGTCTCATATCGGCAGCTGAGCTCTTTGTACAAACTGTCAGCCTTCTGCAACTCATCCTGGGCGCCGCTGAACTTCTCTTGCAGGATTTTAATTTCTTGTCTGGTCTCTTCCAAGAGGACGGCGTTCTCGGCTCTGATGTTATGGAGAATGGCCAGGTCCTCCTCTGATTTCTCTTGATGACTTTTTCTCTCCTGTGTAATCTGCTGCTGCAGTTTTTCAACTAAAGCAGCAGGTGAATGGTGGTGAAACCAAAAACAACTCTGTCTCAACTGTTTGCTGAAAGATCATGGAAGATGGTGAGAAATATTTTCATTCAGAGCATCCATCCTCATGTTTCATCAGTTTGAACCTCTGGGCTTATTGTTCCTCTGGTAACTAACATCAATTAGAAGTCATTTATTGATAGTACAATTATTATTCTTAACCAAATTAAAAGCATTTATCTGTGGAATGCTAAGTGTATGTATTGCTTGATGCACACATTGTTGATATAGTTCAGGGATTCAAGGATTTTTATTGTCATACCACCACCAGCCATTAAATCAATGTTCACTTTGTTATAAACAGATTTCTGGTAACATAGTTTAAACGTGCATATTATGTTGGTGTTTTTAACTGTACAATTACTGAGCAGGATTTTGCAGTTAGGTTTCTATCACTGCAAATATTTCAGCTTTAATCCCATACTGTTTCAGTACAATAAGCTGTCCAAAGTACAAAAACTTTCCTCCCGGCTGAACACTGGGCTCGTCCAGCCAACACAGATAATGAGCATCTTCTTTAATTATTTTCACATGATACGTCCCGCAGCAAAGCACTTCTTTTAACAACATGGTATTTTCAATTACTTGAGGAAAGGAAAAGCTCTGGATCCCACTGAGCTGCATCGGCGTTCCACTTGCTGTTCAGTGAGCAATGCTTTCACTTTGCTTATGTAATGTTTACTAAAGAGCAAAATTAATTTGTACTTTTCACTGTGTTGTTCCAGCACCCTGTGTGGAAGCGAGCAGGATTTTCCCTCATGCTGAAGTCATGACACGGTTAATGAACGTCCTGCAGCTGGGACAAATGATGTGGTGAAAGCTTCGCACACAGCAGTTCACTGGTTAAAAACTGGATCCAGTTCGGATAAACTGCACATAATGCATCACCCGTTATTAAAATGCTGCTGATGTTGAGTCCTGCCGTCGGCTCCAGACTCCAGTTTGAATATTATTCATAAATTAAACATTTATGGTTGATGCTTTTTACTAAATATTTTTGACAAGCTATTTAACTGACCCCAACATGTTTCCTGCTTGTAAAAAAAAATAAAAAATTAAAGGAAATATGTAAGCACATTTCTGAATTCATCCATAGTAAGGAATTTATTGTACTTGTACATAAGTAAATGTGAATTTAAAAATATACAGGGCTATAAGAAATTTCCATAACCTATATGGAAAAAATAACAAAAAAAAAAGATTAAATTCTGGCTGACGCAAGATATATTTACACAATAATATGTTTGCAGAAAACTGCAGCACACTTCCTACATATGCAGTGGTGACCAGAATATAACCAGTATAATGACTGGAGAACAAAAGCACAAACATCTCTTGCCAAACCCTGAGGTCTCAGAAGAAGAAGATGATGAATTACACCATCATCAATGTTAAGGGGAAGAACATTGATAATTTTTCAATGGCAGCTTTGTGTGGTTGACCTCATATTCAACCACAGTGTAGGAAAAAGAGATCATTTAGAACGAAATGAAATCATAATGATTTGGTACAATCAGGTTTGTGATTCGACTGTACAATTTCTCCCCTGTGGAGGATGAGTGGTTTTAAAATGCAAGGCTCCTTTGTTAAACATCAGTCTTGCTTTGCTGAGGGTCCTCAGAGCAGAAGTACTGTTCCCTATTATGCAGTTGCAAAGACGGAATCCAAATGGGAAGGCTTCTCAACACACCCTTCATAGGAATAGGTGAAAAATTATCAATCGCTATGTTTTCTAGTGTGTTTGATCTCTGCATTGAGATCTGTAGCCTCTGTAAAAGATGCCCTTTCTATAACACTGAGATGCCTGGTATCCCACAATCAAAGTCTTTATTTTCAGTACAAACAATTACAGAGAAAAACTAACTCCACCTGCATTTTCTTTCAATGAGAACCGTAAACTGAACAAAAGTTCAGAGTAATAGATTGAATCAAGCAGCAGTAAGATCATATGGTCAGAGTTTGTGCTAAAGAAACACATCCAGTCTGTAATTAATCTCAAGGATGTAATTCACTTAGTAAATTAAATTAATACATTTTTTAATAAAATTATACCTGATGGAAAATCTACACAGCTTTAACTGAATGAGCCCTCATAGTTTAATTAACCCATGTTTAAGCCTGCGTGGAGCACGATCAAACTACGTTCTTATGGAGGCTCGTTAAATTGTTCTTTTTAGGGGCTGAGAAGGATCACTATCATTTTCACAAACGATGTGAAAATCTCACATCGATAATCTCATCAACATGCGTTGTGTAAAAAGGTAATTTAAACACTGCCATAAATGTAGTAAATAAAATGATCAAATATCCAAATGTAAAACCTTTAATCACAGCTGTCTAGTATTTATTCTAGTAACATGTCGCCTTGAATAGTTCATTCCTAACAATGTGTCTGAGATGCGACGCTTATTAAAATGTCGTTATTTCAGTTTACTTGATAGCTCTTGCTGCTATTTTTTTGTAAGGTACTGCAAAGCAAATCTGTGACTATTTGGAATTTTAAAAAAAACAATGCATGCAATGCAGCTACAGGGATAAAAAGATGCCCACGACAACCCAGGGTTTGGAGGGTTTCACTATGTAATTGTGGCATTGATTCTAATTTTAGACCTCTCCTCTCAACTTTAAAGCCATTTTGTCATTTTTCTCAATAAAAGGCGACATTTGGATAGTACGTATAGTGCCGGTAAATATGAATGAATCGGTGACAGTGCGAGGTACAGCTGGTTTAAACGTAGGCGGACTGCTGCTGCTCTGTGTAAAGTTGAGTATGTATTTAACAGGTAGATGCATGAGTAAGTGCCCACAAGGGAACAATGATAAACCTCCATTCATTATGCACTCCCACACTAAGTCAATGACCTCTTCCACTGAAATCTGCGTACAATCGTGTTTTTCCATATTCTACTAGAAAATAAATCAGAGCTTTATTCTTTTCTACAACGCTTTCATTTTTTTCAACAATCATAAGAATACAAGCCTTTCCCAGAATGAAAGTAAAAAGGATTTAAAAAAAATAGCGGAGCATTATCTGAAGAGATAACAGCACAGATGTGATGCATCTACCATGCAGTAAAAACAGGATCAGCCAGTGGACTGTGTCCAATAAAACATCACCTTTCCGATTCAAAAGGGACTTCTCCTTCAGCTGCTCCATAAACCTGATTAATTGCGGGTTCAGACCTTTCAACAGACTGACAAGGCACTGGCTCTACGGTGTTAAGAGTGGGTCTTTACAGGTTATGTCATGGGTTATTTATACAAAGTAAAATGCCTGTGCCTACTTTATAAAAAAGACAGAGGCAAGCACTGGGACACTTGAACCGAGCCCTGCCACACACAGATACAAGCGGCCGGCTGCCAAAAAAAAAAGACAAACAAAAACAAAACCTGTGAGAAAAGCAAACTCACAAATTGCCAGATGAAAAGGATGCTTTCAGTTGTCCATTACTGCATTTCTTCTTCCTTTCTTTGTAAGATATAATTTATTTAAGAAAATATCCATCTCTGTTTCCCAGGTGACAATCTGTGAATATGTCCCATTGTACACTGTAATATTTCACAATAGTAGGCATTGTATAATGCTATCTTCTGTAACTGCTCTGTTTAAAACAGTAATAAAACATTTATACGCCTGCAAAATCAGACTGATGTCTTAAATGGTTATAATAATGTCAACTGCATCATTATCAAGCTCCTTTTTTTAAGACAGTAAGGTGAAAAATACTGAACACCAGCTAAGTTTATTCTTTTTTTAAAACTAAATATATATTTTATGCAGAATATTATCCTTTTTTCATAATTCGGTGATCCTCCTCACCTTAATAAGACAGATGTAGGGCTCCCTAAGTTTCTACACAATGACTGTGGGAGTTCTCTTGAACAGAAATGCTTCCAATTAATCAAATTCCTTTATTCACCGAGGGAAAAGTGGAATCTTCTTTTAGCAAAACTTCTCAGATAAAAGGAAAGACGACAGATGGATGATATTGATGATGTGCTTGCGATATATTGTGAGGCTGTTATTCAAAGTTACAAGGGACTTGTACAAAGGTATTTTTCTGTCCAGATTTTTTTTTTTTAACTCCAAACATGTCCAGAGGAGCATTGCGTAAAAATATAGCATTTTTCTATACTTTCTCTCAATTTTTTGTTAAAAGAAGAAACAAAATCTGGATGTTACAAAAGCATCTTTGTCTCTTGCTTTGACATGCAGTTTCTCAGCTGTGCTCCCACTCTGGTCCTGACCGTCACGTGACTAAAATAAATTTGCCGTGGAGCAATGGGTATTTCAGATTTCCCCGCAGCAATAATGACAGCAGACAACAGCTAAGCTTGGTGTCCTAATGTTGGCTTTTAGACACGGCCAGACTAATTATTATTACAGCTGGCAACGTAATGCAGAATATCAAACAGCAGAATATTTTGGACGTCTGCTCTGCCAAACTTCACTTGACGTGTGTTGCTCATCCTCTTGAAATGATCACATCTCAGTAACAATACAAAGTGTATCTGCTTCAACTATACATGCTGTTTCTGTGACAACCCCAACCCAAGTAGTTGAACTGCTCATCCTTAAAGTTAAAGAGTTCAAAGCCCATCGGCGCTCCATGTAATAACGATGGAATAAATAGTGCAAAAGTCTTGAGGGTTATTATTTTTGACTTACTGACGTCTTTGCAGTTGTGTTTTTCGGCACTTTAAGAAAGTTGCCTCAAAACCGTGTAGAATATTTTGAGCTCAGGCAGTCTTTTTATACAGCGAGTCTTTTATGTTGTATTTATAAAATACGATCATGTCATTCTGAACAAGAATGCTTACAAAAGTACTCAGTGTACTCCATCAATTCTAGACTTTTCATGTAAAAATCATCATCAGGCTCTGGAGAGCAAAGAGCAATCATTCAAAACTAGATAATAACACCATGACTGTATGTGTTTTATTTAAAAAAAAAATCAAATCAAATCCTTGAAGTTAGACTGGGTGTACTCTGTCTTTCAAAGACTCTGACTTGTTAGAAAGAGATCCATTCAAAAGATACAAACTGAGCATAAACATAAGACAAACATGCAGCAACAGAGTTAGTTTCTGGTAGTTAAAGCTCACGTTACAGAGACGTGTATATTTAGGCAGCTGCTTTAGGAGGTTGGGGGGCGTCTGTGGAGCAGAGATTCCAGAACATGTTCATTGCAAAATCTAACAAACTAGAGGGGGGGCGAAGGGATTCAGCACGTGCATTAATTTGTTTTCCTTAAACTTTCTATAGATTTTTAATGCAAGTCTCTCAGAGCTATAAAACTCCAAGGGACAGGGTTTTAACTCAATCAATTTCTCCTGCACAACAAATAGATTTAAGATCTGGCTCAGTCGACCTATATTGAGTGCGTGTGCAATAGATACTCGGGCCAACACACTAACTACATCTCACCCTAACATCACAATTTATTGAAGTCCTGCAGGAGACAGACATGGTGTGGAGCTAATAGTAACATTTGCATTAAATGTGAAAGCACAAGAACCAGCAATATGTAGAGTAACTCTGAGGTCAATGATTAATATCTATTACAAAAGATTGAAAACAGTGACAGCCTGACCTAGCTGCTGCCTTGTTTCTTGTTGACAAAGAATGAAAACATAGTAAACTTCTCGCTAGTTTTAGAGCAGTTTCAAAAATAAATATGTAAATGTATGACTGAATAGGTCAAATGCTGTTTGAGCACCAGTTAGAGTCAGAAAAAGTCTTTATTCCCTTACCTTAATGGAAGGGTACACCAGAGTTGGCAGGGGTTCATGGGTGTTGAGTCAGGTCCAAGATGGTCAAACCTTCGCTCATGTGTGCCAGTGGCAGAGCCAGCAGAGGTTAACGCAAGCTGAACGCATAGCCACAGGGAAGCTCTGGTGTGTGTGCTGCAAAAGGATCCAGTCCCCAGTCAGCAGCAGCAGCAGCAGCAGCAGCAGCAGCAGCCCGTCAGCTCAGGGAGATCTGACAGGCGGTGGTTAGAAGCAGACTCGACCACGATGCTCCCTTACTCCTCTTTCCCCCTTGCCTCTTTCTCTCTCAGTCTTCAGCTCCCACTCTCGCCCCAGTCCCCTCTCTGCCGCTCTGCTCTTGCTCTCCACTTAAATCTCCTTCCAGCACATGAATTCTCCACACTGCATCTCCTCCCTCTCTCACAGAAACAGAGCTAGGCACACAGCACTGTCGGTCTCAGCACTTCATGCTCTGCATTTTTTTTATTTTATTTTTTTTGCTTCACACCCCATGCCCTCTTTGTAGCCCACTGCTGTGGTTTCAAAAACTGTTGTTTTTTTTTGTTTTTTATTATTATTTCTCTCCTCTATGATAAGATTTGATTTCTATAATGAGGTTTCAGTGAGTATTGTGCTGCATATGGGGCACTACAAAACACTGAATTCAGAATGAAAGATGCAAAGAGAGAACACTGGGATAAAAAGATACCCGGGCGAGTTCTCAGGATGGAGGGATTGAGACTTTGAAGTGCAAAACGTCATTGTTAATCTTTGCCAACAAGCAAAGTTTATTGCCTCCAGCAAAGGCAGCGCTGCATGTGCCATTGCTCTGCAGATTATCTGAATTTACCGGTGAATTCACTACCGGTAAATAGTAAAAATTAAATCTGTGTCGGAAGAATTAAATGAAAGTATATAAATTCCCTTCTCACACACCGCGGGTGGTTCTTATCCTCTGAGCTCGGGTCCTCTACCAGAGGCCTGGGAGCTTGAGGGTCCTGCAGTATCTTGGCTGTGCCAAGGACTGCACATTTCTGGACTGAGATGTCTGATGTTGTTCCTGGGATCTGTTGTAGCCACTGCTCCAGTTTGGGGGTTACTGCCCCGAGGGCCCCGATGACCACAGGCACCACTATGGTCTTCACCTTCCAGGCCCTCTCCAGTTCTTCCCTGAGGCCCTGGTATTTCTCCAGTTTCTCATGCTTCTTTTTCCTGATGTTGCAATCACTTGGTATTGCTACATCTACCACAACGGCTTTCCTCTGTTGTTTATCCACTACGACAATGTCTGGTTGGTTCGCCATTACAATTCTGTCTGTCTGGATCTGGAAGTCCCACAGGATCTTAGCTCTGGCGTTCTCCACCACCTTTGGGGTGTTGCCCACTTTGATCTCGGGGTTTCCAGTCCGTATTCTGCACAGATGTTTCTGTACACTATGCCTGCCACTTGGTTATGTCGCTCCATGTACGCTTTCCCTGCCAGTATCTTGCACCCTGCTGTGATGTGCTGGACTGTCCAGGGGCCTCCTTGCACAACCTACACCTTGGGTCTTGTCTGGTGTGGTAGATCTGGGCCTCTATTGCTCTGGTGTTTAGGGCCTGTTCCTGGGCGGCCAGGATGAGGGCCTCTGTGCTGTCCTTGAGTCCAGCTTTTTCCAGCCATTGGTAGGACTTACTGTTCTGTTTTGTCTAGCTGAGCACACAATTGTCAAATATGAAACCTTTCACTACAAAGTTGTTTGGAATGAACGCAGCATGTTCACATCCGGTTATCTGCAGTCTGTGTTTTGCATCTAACTCCTGTCCACCTGTTCAGTCTTGGCGACAATACCTTGATTCTCCAAGAATCATCAGTAAACATAGACACCAGCATTGGAGTTATACCTGGTGAACAGCCAAACATTCCTGACATCTGGTGTCTGCATTTTATACAAAAAAACAAAGAAAATAAGATGTAACAAGTTGTAAATTCACAAAATAAGAAGACAGCTGTATTTGGTGGGGAATACATGAAATCCATAACTTAAAGTACCCCAGACATCCCTGCCTATTAACGCTCCATCTTTACTTTGGCTTGTATTTCATGAAACTCGAATGAAAAGCTCTAGTTTTCGAGATTGTGATCCAATTAGAGGATTTCAGTTTGGTGTCCTTAGGCAGAGTACTGTCCCAATTTGGCCCTGATGTTCTCATTGCTGGAGACTCTTAAAGGCTATAGCTTCTTTAAATATATTGACAGACTGGGATTTTATTAAAGTATTTTATTTTCAAAATCATGAGGGAAAAAAAAATCACCAAAAAGTGGACGCATTCTTTTCACTACTTTGTGTTTGCTTAATCAGAAACTTGGAAGAACTGTCAAACTTGGAAAAAAAACTTCTGCGCTGCACTGTGTTTTATTGTCTTTTATCAGCTTTGCATTTATTCTTTGCTACATTTTAATTAATTTATAATATTGGTTCAAAACATAATTCCAACAGAGAGACTGGTTTTATGGATAAAGAAAGATTTGTCCTTTTTACCTGTTTATTGATACATTTCTTGCATAAGTCCTTCTTAAACTGATCCTGTTTTTGTCATTACTTTATCATACTATTTATATTGTACATATATTTAACACACTCCTATTATGTTTTTATTTTTGTAAAGAAACAATCTGTTTTCTTTGTAAACAAACAAAGACTGTGAAAGAGATCAATATTGTGCTCTTCCAATTTTAAGAGAGCAACTAAAGTGCTCTTTTTTGTGTCAGAAAAAAGTGCTTAAAATGCTTTTAGACAACATGTTTGAAAGGCTCATTAAGAATGAAATGAAATATGATGATATTTTTGTCTTTTTTGTAGGTCTACCCAAGTTACAGGGAACTGCAACTAAAATTATTTAACCTGCATGAATCATAGATCACTCTAATATTTGATTTTTAAATAATAAATGCCAGAAAACCTTCTAATCATCACAAATATCAAGAATTTATGATGTCATTCTTATCATTTCAATATCATAATGAATAGCACTGATGACATGTTTGGTGGTGGGGGTGTTTTTTTGTTTGTTTGTTTTTTTTCTTAAAAAAAAAAAAAATCAAGCGCTCCCAGCTTTGCATGAGCCCAGCATGATGTGTAAGTGGGGGAAACACTGGAAATAAATCATTTTAAAACTTCATCATGGAGATGAAGGAAAGAGCTTGTCTTCTCATGCAGCCTAGCAGACTGTGATGTATTCTGACTTTGACATTATGGGAACCTACATGAACTTTGTGTAAATGAATTTAATGGTTCAAAGCTAAGAAAAAAATTGTTGTATGTTGACAACATTGCTTTACAAAGCTATTAAGATAAATTAACTATTCGAAGTGATGGATTATCACCTCCATATTTGAGAGAGAAAGAGAATATGGGTGTAATAAGCAAAGTGGTTAAATTATTTCAAACGTTTACATTCACCCAGTCGAGTACTTCACAGAAGCAAATTTTACTTTACGTACTTTTTCTTTAACACAGACATAATTTCTGACTTAGTGTTTCTGTTTTTTCTGTTACCTCTCTTCTCAAGCCCCAGTTGGTTGTGGTAGAAAACTGTTCAATCTGAGTCTGGTTCTGCTGTTGAAAAGAAGGCGTTCCTTCCTGCTGCAGACTCATTGCTGCCATTATATGAGTTGTCATTAAATGTCTACTCTTTCATGGGAGATTATTACTTGTACCTGTTGTCTCAGCTGAATGATTTCCATGTTACTATGTCAGTTGCTGAGAAGCAAAATTCTTTCCAAATAAATATCTGGAAAACAATACAGAAACATATTATCTCCATTGCTGTTGCACAAATTTTAGTGTCCAAAATTTCCACCTCAAACAGGTGTTGACATTTTATATCCACTTGTTGGGGTCAAGCCATTAAGAACTGGTCTGCAGAGAACAAAGAGACCTCTATAAAAAGAAACACTTTTCCCAAATGCACTGTGACATCATTGGCTAATAGAAATTTATTCATTCTTACTGTTTTACCTTTGCCGGTTTATTAGTTTTCATTCTTTCATTTTTCTCTAGTAGTGTAGTTGATTTTTACTAGTTTAGTAAGTTTGTCGATTTAAGCATTTTAACTGATGGCAGGAATCTGGGTTTATTGTGTTTGTGTGGTGTGTTTACAGTGCAGGGCAGGACTGAACAGTTTGCTCCTGCACACCTGCTCTTAACTAGTCCATCAGCAGGAGCTTAACAGGAGCTGGCTGCCGATCATTTGATGCCTCAGTATCAACTTTAGTGATATCTGTAGCCCTCTATATCTCTGGTTAATTCTCCTAATGTTGTTTCAAGCCTCTTGTTAACTCCCTAACCCTCTGGAGCTACTTTCTAGATTTTTCTCTTTGAGACGCCTCCTAAGCACCTTCTCCACTGTCAGCTCTTCCTCTAGTCAGATAATGCTTCAAGCCAAGCTGGTTGTGTCTCCACTGGCAGCGTGTTCCTTACTTTTGCATGCGTGAATATATGAACAGGCCATGGTCATGCAAGAGGTGTGGTCAATGCACCAACAATGTCATTTGCAATGACACTCAGAACACATTCACTTTTTTGATAAGGAAACAATTTCCAAAGAACCATATGCACATCACTGCAAACTAACGGTATGTAGCGTCAGCGTTTCACAGTGGGCGATGCAAAATTGTAACTCGCTTTGACAGACTGTTGATAAGAGCTGCACTGTTCCTGGCGTCTTCATTGTGTGACCATGTGGTGCTTTCCGGGCTGTGAAATCATTCTGCTCCAAAAGTTGCATGTGCTCCCAGCGCTCCATCATTGCATCCTCCACACTAAGCAGCTCTGTGACTGCAGACGCCATGTCTGCTGGTTCACAGTGTCTGAGATGTTGTTGTTTAAGGAGCTTGCAAGGACAGGCCTTCCATCTGGCAGTAATGTAAATTTCTGAAAATCAGGTGGTTCCCTTTTTAATAACCATCCTCTCTGCTGTGCTGCAGCTCCAGAGAATACCGTGACTGCTCAGGCTGGTAATCATGGCCACCAATAACGGCAGTGGTAAGGAGATTTATTCATTTATCCTGTTTCGAGATGACACACTGTTCCAATTAAGAGCATATCAAGAAACACAGAATGCATTCTGTCACTATTTTGTTCAAGGGTCAAAGAAAAGGAAATGACCGTTGAGACTCTCAGCAAATCCAACAGTAAACAAATAAATAGAGGCATCACTTTTTAATATCCACCAGTTACGTAAACACATGCCTTCCCGTTAGCTTAACAAAGAAGACAGTCTTTTCACATCTCCGACACAGCAGCTGTGTGACCTTGGACAACTATTCATGAGTTCAAAAAGACAATAACTTCTCAGAAAACTTCTGTTACCAGGTTCCCGTTCCCCTCAGTAAAGACGCCAACGTTTTTTTGTCACCACAGCAGAAAAACAGATTCCCTGTAATGTTAGGACATCTGCAGCACACATGAGCTTGATTGACAGTGCTGACACTGTCCTGGCTCTGATTGATTGTTTCTGACCTGGGAGGTGTGCATTTTTGCAGATGGCAGTAGGACAACAAGGAGGAGCTAGAAAGTTTTCTGAGAGTATCTGTCTCATATTATGACAAAATGACATGGTGACAGTTTTAACAAATGTAAAAGACATACTTTTATATAAATCACCTACTATTGCAGCTTTAAAGCATGACTTTGATGAGCAAGGTGAAAACACGGAAAAATATATTTTCATCCTTAATCTATTTGTATAAAACAGAGGAAAAAATGACAAACTTCAATAAATATATACTGGAGAGCTTCTCTGTGCTCTGAAGAGATGAGCTTTTCTTTTTGATTTAAAGATGAAACTCAGTCCACATGCTTTAGTTATGGCAGTGATGAATTTGCATGTCCATTCCAGTTAAATCCCTCAGAAGCAGCTTATCTACTCAGCCAACAGAAACGAAGTTATTAATGACTAATTGAGTTTTACAACTTGACAAAGCAAAGACAGTGACCTTGGGCAGGAGTAAACACACTCTGTATGTTTGCTCAAGGTTTGTTCAAAAAGCCACTAATCGCAGCAAAATTACTTCTGCGAATACAAGACCTCATTTACATGAAAAACAGCAAATCTTTGTCTTTGCAATTTTTTTTAAACACGTGGTGAAATGTGTGACTTGGCAGTACACAGCAATGTGTCAGTTTGACAGTCAGATAGAATATGCGTTCTCATCCATCTTTGCTAAAAGCCAAGGTGTTACTCATACTTCAAAAATAGGACGAATGAGTATTGTGCTGAACAGTTATTCCAAACTTCTGTGTAATCTTTTATTTAAGATATACTATTACTTATTTTATAAACTGTGCAAGACAGGGAAAGACCCATTCATAATGTTGCTAATTTGAATTCTGTTATTTATTTTTTTTTTCTTCTGTGTAATCTGTATTTTGTTACATGTGCTTCTCTTACCTGGTTGTTCAGAAACTGCATTACATGCTTGGCTGCTTACTCTCTTTATGCTACCTGTTTCACTTTTCTTTCATGGTGGAATGGCTTTACTGGCGTCACTCGATCACATAAATTGCTAATTTTGCACGTGTGTCGTCAGCCGGTGTTGCAAACACCAATTCATCTTCGAGATTTCTAAAGCAACCTTAAAATCTCTGGGCAAAGCACCTGACAAATACTCAAAAGGCAAAGAGAAAATACCCATTTCTGTTTTTTAGATTGACCTAATCCATTCGTTGACTCAGAGGCTTTTCTGTCTCTGTCTTGGAGTATTACGGTGAAAAGATGAAAGAAAAGGAATGCTGGCGAGGCACTTTAAACAAACTGTGTGGTAACTGGCCAAAGACAATACCTCATCGATGATCTCAAGAATTTTATTACAGCTGGATGAAAAGGTCAAATATGTAATCAATTCTGAAAAACAATTTGCAGTTTACGGCTTTGAAAAAAAAACCCAATCCGTTTCAGAATGTACTAAAGTGACTGTAAAAACTGCAGCTTGTTTGATTCGTGCCCAGACAGCATGTTTTACACATAGGTGAGTGTGTGCCTCGGCACTGGAAAGGTGCTGCAAAAATAAAGATGATTAATGACAAAGACAACTGTGCAGAACTGTTAATTTAATCTAATTGGTGATTTATTTTATTGCTAGATTTTACTGAATCTAAAAATTATCTCCTATATTAGATAATTAAGCATCAATCCCGATAGGAATATGTTAAGGGTTTCCAAGTTTAATCCCTTTCATCATATCTGCCTATGGTTTAGCCTGAGTTCAAATTTTGCGATTCTGAGACAGAAATGTGGAAAGAGCAATGGCAGCCCACCTGCCAGGTAATTCAAAACTATTGAGTTATTCTGTTATGCCTCCAGTGACTGATGTACTGCCCAGCTATCAAGCCAAGAGCCAACCAAATAAGCACGTTTGGTCTGTTGAGCAATTATCTGGATGTATCAGTTTTCTACTTAAATTCTTCTGAAACCTTTCTGTTCGCCGTCCTCTGCTGATTTTTATTTAATATGTGGATGTCTTAAGACTAAACAGAACCAGATATCTGTACAAGAAATTTCTGGCTCTCTCTATCTGTCTCAGTTTCTCTCTTTCTCTATCAAAAAGAGAGGGATCTCTAAGTATCGAATACAAAGACAATCTGACATTGTGATTGTAGCAACTATCTAATAGAGTGTTTTTGCATTGTCATGTTTTCTAAAACATTACTCTGTAGTTTGGTTCTGCCAGGAAGCCACTCCCCTCTGGTGCTTCTTTCTGCTCGGCCTGCTAAAGACAAGAACCATGTGGAGTCAATCTCCTGGCAATCAAAGAGTGTACTTTTGGTGTGGCTGACATCTCACTCTTGTTTGAGGAAGTGGCACAGCATGCAAGCCAAACAGTGCTGGTAACACATGCAAAGTGCAAACCGTGCAAAAGTTTCTAAAAAGAACTGTGAAGGTCAGCCGGTAAGCTGATTACTGATGCTCACTCATACGAACCAACTCTGATTGACTGGTTGATGGTTTTAATGTCATTAAAAGAAAAAAAAAAGAAAAAAAGAAATTGTATGTACATATAATTTCTTTTAAAATGCAAATTACTTTTTGCATTTTTTTCAAAAAGTAATTTGATAAAAATGCAAGTTACTTTTGCATTTTACCTCTTGCTCAAAGAGAGCAAGAGATAATAAAAATGTTTGGTGGTACAGAAAAAAGTTTAGGCGAAGAAACAAAATTTTGTTGTTGTTTATCCTGAATTCCTGCATCCTGAATCCTGAATCCTGAATCCTGATTAAATTAGGCATGTGACATTTCAACGGCATATATTTGTTTTGTTTGGCATCTCGGGAGGCCAGAATTTGGCATCTCGGGAGGCCAGAATTTGCAAAACTCTGTTCTGGAGAAGAAATCTTTCAGAACACCAGTTTCATGTTTCCGTGTGGCCAGGTCTTTTTTTAAACGATGACATCGAATCGCCATCTCTTTATATTCCCTCTCACAAATGAAAAATATGGCGCCCTTTGGTGCTTTTTTGTGTCTTTTTCTGGCAGTATTACGATGCCACCAATTGACGTGGCAAACCTTTCTGTATTACTTCATTTTGTTGTTGGATGCACATTTTTTTTC